>NC_134353.1:239291837-239974337 GCF_048569485.1 Anomaloglossus baeobatrachus
CACAGAGCAGGGAGCAGCGCACAATGCTTAGCGCTGGCTCCTTGCTCTCCTAGCTACAGCACACATCGGGTTAATTAACCCGATGTGTCCTGCAGCTACATGTGCACAGAGCAGGAGCCGGCACTGACAGTGAGAGCGGCGGAGGCTGGTAACAAAGGTAAATATCAGGTAACCAAGGACAGGGCTTCTTGGTTACCCGATATTTACCATGGTTACCAGTGTCCGCAGAAGCCGGCTCCTGCTGCCTGCACATTCAGTTGTTGCTGTCTCGCTGTCACACACAGCGATCTGTGCTTCACAGCGGGACAGCAACAACTAAAAAATGGCCCAGGACATTCAGCAACAACCAACGACCTCACAGCAGGAGCCAGGTTGTTGCTGGATTTCACACACAGCGACATCACTAGCAACGTCACAAAAGTTGTTCGTTAGCAGCGATGTTGCTAGCGATGTTGCTTAGTGTGACGGGGCCTTTAGGATAGTTCATGAAAACAAAATGAGGGAGGATCTGAGGCCTGGCATCCCCACTAATCAATGCTTATCACCTCCAGCAGCAGACATATACAAACAGTGTAGGGAGTGTAGTGCCATAAAATATTTAGTGACTGCTGCTGGGTACTAAAGATCAGTTCCTATATTTTTTTTTGCTGATCTCCAGTACCTTTCAGTACTACAGTGGCCATAACACAGTTTATGAAGCTGTATTATTACAGTTAGCCACCACTGGAGGTGATAACAGCTGATCACTATGGGTGACAGGCATCAGATTTACACCATTTTTATATTGATGACCTATACTGACGATACATTTTACATATATATATATATATATATATACAGTGTGTCCACTCATATCCTGTCCACCGCCTTTAACTTGAGAACGGTGGTAGCTATAGGCATAGAGGTGGTGTCTAGGTATAGTAATGTAGCCATGCGATACGCAATGAAACCACCTATAGCGCCACCTGGTGGAAAACAACGGAGTTAGCATTTTTATTTTGAAAACGGAGTGGTATAGAGAAAAAAGTGAATTACAAAGTTGTAGGGCATCATCAATTCAATACAAATCGAAACCTTGCATACAGAAATGCTATGATATGAAACCCATGACCCCCCCAAAACATTGAATGCTAGTCACGCATATGGCGCTCATTTAACTTTGATGCTCATAGTGGCCACTGTCAACTGCAATGCACATCTGGACTCTGGACAGCACACTGTATCTTGCTGCACGTTGTGCAATATGGTAGGTGACACGTTTGCACAAGCATCTGTGATACGTCATTGTAGGTCCTGCAATGTTGGTGAAGGGGTTCGCATACACCTGCTGTTTGATGTGACCTCTCAGAAAGAAGTCCAATGGGATCAAGTCAGGTGAGGGTGGAGGCCACTCCACGCAGCCACCATACCCAATGACTTGTAGGAAGGTTTCCATGAGGTATCGCTTCATGTCCGCAGCCTTGTGAGTTTTACACATTCTAATCATACCATTTCTGTACGCAAAGGATTGATTCGTATTGATTTATTGATGCCCTACAACTATGTAATTCACTTTTTTTTCTCTATCTCGTTCCGTTTTCAAATAAAAATGCTAATTCTGTTATTTTGCACCAGGTGGCGCTATAGGTGGTCTCATTGCATAATGCATGGCTACTTTACTATACCTAGACACCACTGCTATGCCTATAGCTGCTGCCGTTCTCAAGTTAATGGCTGTGGACAGGATTTGGGTGGACACACTGTATATATATATATATATATATATATATATATATATATATATATATATATATATATATATATATATATATATATATATTTATATATATATACATATATATATATATATATATATATATATATAAATAATTACTGCATACTATACAATGAATATATATATATATATATATATATATATATATATATACCAGAATACCATTTTGATGTTAAAGTGTCGCCTTCATTTTTTTGAACAGTATATATATAAGTTCTATATACCCACCTTCAAGAGAGTTTATTTAAAGGTCAGCCCATTTGTAAGTCTAGGAGAGATGTTATATGCAGTGTATATATATATATATATATATATATATATATATATATATACATATGAAGTTCTATAACCCTTTTAAGAGAGGTTAATTAAAGATCAGCCAATTTGTAAGTCTGGCAGAGAGAGTGAAAACATAAAAGCATGCAGGTTTACTGTCATACAGCTTTACTCCAGCTTAGGCTATGTGCGCACGCTGAATTTTTTGCTGCGTTTTTGCGCATTTTTTTGGGTGCGTTTTCGTTCTAAAAACTGCATGAATCTCTTTCCCCAGAAAAGTCTATGGGATTTCATTTTTGCTGTTCGCACATTGCAGTTTTTTTTACTTGCATTTTTGTGGTGATGGCAAAGATGCAGCATGTCAATTCTTTTTGAGTTTTGTCCCTGTGTTTTGGGAGGGCTGATATTTGGCCAGATACTGCTTCCCATATAAAGTCTATGGGGACCAGAATCGGGCACAAAGAGTTAGGAGCAAGCGCTTCATACTTACCAATCACCGGGCGGCTGTCACACTGCTGCCGCGGCAGCTCTTTCATCTTCCAGAACCGGCCGCATATTAGGCTCATAACATATTCACTCCTGCCGTGCTCACCAGTGGCTGTGATTGGTTGCAGGCAGACCTGCTCCCACGCTGAGTGACAGCTGTCTCACTACAGCCAATCACAGACGCCGGAGAGTGAGTCTCTATCGTACAGTAAATTAAATAAATAAATCATTTTTAAAAAAATGATGTGCGGTCCCCCCAATTTTGACAACCAGCCAAGATAAAGTCTCGCAGCTTGGGGCTGTTATTCTCAGGCTGGGGAGACCTATGTTATTGGGAGCCCCCAAGCGTAAAAATATCAGCCAGCAGACGCCCGGAAATGCCGCATCCATTAGTTGCAACAGTCTCGGGACTCTACCCAACTCATCCCGCTTGCCCCAATGCGGATGTAATCGGGGTAATAAGGAGTTAATGGCAGCAGCCCATAGCTGCCACTAAGTCCTAGCTTAGTAATGGCAGGCGTCTATGAGACACCCCCATAACTAAGCTGTAAGTGAAAGTAAATAAACACAATCACCCTAAAAATCCTTTATTTGAAGTAAAACACAAAAAAGCCCCTCTTTCACCACTTTATTAACCCTAAAAAAAACCCTCCAGGTCCGGCGTAATCCATGCGAGGTCCCACAATGCATCCAGCTATGCTATATCTGACAATCACAGAAAGCGGCTATACAGCACGACCGCTCGCTGTGAGGGTCAGGCTGCAAGTGAAGTTAGCTGTGCGGGATCAGTGATGAATTCAGCTGTCACCGCACATCATCTGACTGAAGTCCCTGCTGATCTTGCGCTCACTTCAGTCGCGGCCGGATTTGTGGTAACAAGTGGAGGACTACAGCTAGAACCGCACATTCCCTGACTGGAGTCTTCCACTTGTGACCACATATCAGGCCACGGATGAAGTGAGCCACGAGATCAGTGGTGACTTCAGTCAGATGATGTGTGGTGACAGTAGGAATCCTCCACTTGTGACTGCACATCAGGCCGCGGCTGAAGTGAGCCGCGAGATCTGCTATGATTTCAGTGAGGTGATTTGCGGTTTCACCGCACATCACCTGAGTGACGTCAGCGCTAATCCCGCGGCTCACTTCAGTAGGGGCCTGACAGGTGGAGGGCTCCTGTGTTTTTTAAGCCAAAAATGCTGCTCAAAATAGTCACCACAAAGATAAAAATGCTGCATCTTTGTTGATACCTTTTAATGGCTAACTGAAAAGATGGTAATAATTGCAAGCTTTCGAGACTACTCAGGTCTCTTCATCAGGCATGGTCTACCATGCCTGATGAAGAGACCTGAGTAGTCTCGAAAGCTTGCAATTATTACCATCTTTTCAGTTAGCCATTAAAAGGTATCAACCACTGAGGACTCTGTTCTTTTAAACAATTTTTTTATCTCTACTGGCTAACACGGTACAAAGATATATTTTACATGCATCTTTGTTGTCACCCAAAGATAAAAATGCTGCATTTTTTTGGTAAAAAAAAACCCCACAGCGTGCGCACATAATCTTATAATGTTTCACCAAGTGTATTGTATAGTCACAAATGAGAGTAAATAATTTTAAGGGACCAGATAACCAGAAATATTTGTGAGATATTTCTGGAATAGGAGAGAAAAAGGGATTTTACATTTATTGATTCCCCATAAAAATCACTAGAGAATTAGACTGTATGTATTTGTTTTTTTTATATGCAAAAAAATGTGTTACGATTTGAAGGGGAATATGAAGGAATGAATATAATGTCTACTTTTTCCAGAAACAGCATAATTCTCTTCCCTGGGTTGTGTTCAATGTTTCATCAGAACCCAAATTCACTTGAATGTGACCAAGCTCCCATACAAGACAAACTACAGACTAATAATGCTGTTTTAAAACAAGGAAACTGTTTTAAAATCTTGAGATTCCTCTTTATTTATTTTGAGAGGAAGACTCAAAAATTCTGAGGTTTATTGCTTTAAAGTAACTGATTCTATCTCTCAAACTTAGTGTCCTTTTACAAAGACCGACCTGTTGCCCTATACAAGAGTCAATCGGTAAACGCTTACTGACCAGTGGTAATTTAACACAAGGTTTGCACATGGTAAATGATGTGCGCTAAGCGATATGTAATTAACAGGCATTGTTCTCATCAGTGGGAGTCCTATCTACATGGGATGATGCTCAACCAAAAACAATGATATTTTGCTTGTTCATCGACTGATTGGCAGCCTCTTTGCATGCAAAAATTTTCATGAAATGAGCATTCTTAAGAACGATAATGTTTCAGTGTAAATACACGCTTACTGTGTTTTAGGCTCCCTTCACACTTCCGTGAAAAACACGCACGTGTGTTACGGGCCGTTTTTCGGGTCCATATCCCGTTTTTGTGTCCGTTTTTATGGTCCGTGTGGCATCTGTGTGAATTGCGTATGCTAGCCGTGTTTGTGTGCAGAACGTCCGTGTGTGCATGTGGAATTAACGTGTATGTGTACGTGGAATGTCCGTGTGGAATGTCCGTGTGTGTGATGCACAATGTCGTTTATAAATGTCAGCAGACAGCCGACAGAGTTGCGCGATGAGAATGAACTCGGGTGAACTTCACCCGACTTCATCCTCATACCGCGGCTCTGTCTGTGTCGAGTACTGATTAGCGGTCACCTGTGAAGGATTCACCGGTGACCGCTAATCCCCCGAGTGACTGAAGTTTCCCCCCCTCTCTCATACTCACCGATCCCCGATCCCCGGCGCGGCGCTGCACGGCATTCACACTGCTGCGGCGGCTTTTACTATTTTGAAAAAGCCGGCCGCTCATTAAACAATCTCGTATTCCCTGCTTTCCCCGCCCACCGGCGCCTATGATTGGTTGCAGTGAGACATGCCCCCACGCTGAGTGACTGGTGTCACACTGCACCCAATCACAGAAGCCGGTGGGCGTGTCTATACTGTGCAGTAAAATAAATAAATAATTAAAAAAAACGGCGCGCGGTCCCCCCCAATTTTAATGCCAGCCAGATAATGCCATACGGCTGAAGGCTGGTATTCTCAGTATGGGGAGCTCCACGTTATGGGGAGCCCCCCAGCCTAACAATATCAGTCAGCAGCCGCCCAGAATTGCCGCATACATTAGATGTGACAGTTCTGGGGCTGTACCCGGCTCTTCCCGATTTGCCCTGGTGCTTTGGCAAATCAGGGTAATAAGGAGTTAATGGCAGCCCATAGCTGCCACTAAATCCTAGATTAATCATGTCAGGCGTCTTCCCGAGATTCCTTTCATGATTAATCTGTAAATTACAGTAAATAAACACACACAACTGAAAAATCCTTTATTAGAAATAAAAAACACAAACATATTCCTTGGTTCAACAATTTAATCAGCCCGAAAAAGCCCTCCATGTCCGGCGAAATCCAGGATGATCCAGCATCGCTTCCAGCGCTGCTGCATGGAGGTGACCGGAGCTGCAGCACACACAGCTGCTCCTGTCACCTCCACGCGGCAAATGAAGAGTGCCGCGTGGTCAGCTGAGCTGTCACTGAGGTTACCCGCGGCCACCGCTGGATCCAGTGACAGCGGGTAACCTCAGTGACATCTCAGCTGATCGCGCGGCTCTCTTCATTAGCTGCGTGGAGGTGACAGGAGCGACTGTGTGTGCTACAGCTCCTGTCACCTGCATGCAGCAGAGCTGGATGCGACGCTGGAGGTCCGTGGATTACGCCGGATATGGAGGGTTTGTCGGGGTTAATAAATTGGTAATGAGGGAATGTGTTAGTGTTTTTTATTTCTAATAAATTATTTTTTCGGGTGTGTGTGTTTTTTAACTGTCACTTACAGATTAATCATGGAAGGTATCTCGGTGAGACGCCTGACATGATTAATCTAGGATTTAGTGGCAGCTATGGGCTGCCAATAACTCCTTATTACCCCGATTTGCCAAAGCACCAGGGCAAATCGGGAAGAGCCGGGTACAGCCCCAGAACTGTCGCATATAATGTATGCGGCAATTCTGGGCGGCTGCTGACTGATATTGTTAGGCTGGGGGCTCCCCATAACGTGGAGCTCCCCATTCTGAGAATACCAGCCTTCAGCCGTATGGCTTTATCTGTCTGGCATTAAAATTGGGGGGGACCGCACGCCGGTTTTTTTAATTATTTATTTATTTTACTGCACAGTATAGACATGCCCACCGGCTGCTGTGATTGGGTGCAGTGAGACACCTGTCACTCAGCGTGGGGGCGTGTCTCACTGCAACCAATCATAGGCGCCGGTGGGCGGGGAAAGCAGGGAATACGAGATTGTTTAATGAGCTGCTGGCTTTTTCAAAATAGTAAAAGCCACCGCAGCAGTGTGAATGCCGTGCAACGCCGCGCCGGGGATCGGGGAACGGTAAGTATGAGAGAGGGGGGGAAACTGACCGACAGACTGTGAGAGAGGGACAGACAGACAGAGAGACCGACAGAGAGACAGAGAGACCAACCGACGGATTCAGGGAGATTGCTGACATACACAGAAATAGAAAGAATGGCCGACATCACTAGAAATAAAAACACCAAACGGACACGGACTATAGGTAGATGCATACGTGTTTACTAACGTGTGTGCACATACTCATAGACTTTCATTGTGTCCACGTGTGCGTGCTCCATGCAGATAACGGACATAATGAAATAACGCACGTGTGACCACAATCATAGATTAACATTGGTGCATGTTTGTCCATGTCTCCGGTATATACGGAAACGGAACAAACACGCACGTGTTTCACGGACGTGTGAAGGGGGTCTTACTGTCATTGTAGTGGTAGATTGTTTAGGTGTAAAGGTGTTACTAGGTAGAGTTATAAAATGCACCACAATGGTACAAATTAAGTGGTTTATAAAAATGTAGAAAAAATGAAGGAACGTGTTTGCACCTCTGAATCCAGTAAACTCCACACAATGAGCGAAATGGATATGTAGAGTATATCCCTACTATTGTAGTCATGAAATTATTGACAGTCCTTGAAACAGAATTAAATATGCATAAGGGGAACTCAACATAGCGTAAAAAAACTAGAATTTATTGTGTTTCAAACATTAACACCAGCAGGTCGGGGATAGGATTTGGGCCATGCAGAGGACGATGGTATTTTTTTCGCCCAAGGTGCTTCCAGAGGTTCAGGCTGAGAATTGTCCTGTGGAAGCGCCTTGGGTGCAAAACAGCAGTCGTCTTCTGCAAGACCAGATACAATCCCCAACCAGCTGTATTTTAGTGTTTGGAACAAAATAAATTCTAGTTTTTATGCTATGGTGAGTGCCACTTTTACATTTCTTCTGTTTCATGCACAGCTTATAAAAATGTGCCTAACATGTTAAGAAAGTTGCATCACTCAATTTGTTTTGAATTAACTGATCATTATATACTTCTTTTGAAATCTTTGTGGAGCCAATAAGCATACAACCTACCTGTTATTGGGTAAAAGGCATAAATGCACATAAACAATGGTGTAAAAGCAGGTATTATGAGATAGTTGACCGATGCAATACACAAAACCTCGAACTGATTAGGTGTATGTCTTTTTTTCCCAGTATATAATTAGGGTAATAAAGTAATTTGCTGAAATGGAAAATGGGTACACTTATTGAAGTGGATACATTTTTCCAAGCTTGCAGTACCTTGAGTGCTAATAAAGCCATTTCCATCACTGTGTATGGAGCACACAGTAAATGGTGCAACATCTTTCAATTTCTGCATTACCTTATGACCTTCTCTAGAAAATGACTGATTATACTAAGACATATGCCCTTAATTCCTTAACTGTGATCCATTTCTATGAAATCTTTTCGAGTGACAATAGACCATTTTTGACAAATTTAAATTATTAATTTCCCCCAATTAACTTCAGTTATAGTGTAAGGCTATAAATAATTGAAACCCATATATTTGAAATGAAGAAAGAAAGATATTCCATTTCTTTGTACTGTATATCTCTTTGAATTTTATTCAAATTCATCATGAAAAAGAATTACTTCTATAATTAGTTTTCAAATCTGTAAACTGTTCTATATTTACCTAGTAAAATACTGTATATTTCATCCTAAGGAAAATATACTGTCAAATTGCATCCTGAAGAATTTGACAATTTCACTCTACTGTCATAAAGTAGGTTATTAGTAAGTGATAAACTTTTAATATATTTTTATTCAACATGATTATCATACCCAAAATAAATGGTTTTGGTAGGGTAAGTTAATATAAACTTGACATCCTTTTGTTGCAGGTTATGTAGGCAACGTTTGATAAAGATAATTTTTGTTAAGTTTTCAAAGTATTTTTATTAGACAAAATCAATAAAAATATGAACTGAAGGAGAAGTATACAGTACAACAAAAAATATTCTACCCATATCAACTACTATGCTATGCCCTAGAGGTGCAAACCAGAACAGTGAACCTGTCTAAATAATCCAATTAATTTTCGGCATTCTTTCGTTTCACACAATCTTACCCTACTACATACTTAGTACATATAGATCCACAATTTTTAAATAATATAACTGACTATTGTGTGTGGACTATAATAATAAAATCTAACCTTTATTTGATTATATAAAAGTACCACTCCAGCTTTTGTTTCTGTTTTCAGAGCTGGAAAGGTGCTTAAACCTTTCACAACTCATGTACTGGTACCTCATCGGTCATGTCACGGTAATCACCGCCGGCTGCTGTATGAGACAGCAGTGATCTTCGCACATGTGTGCTGATTTGATCAGCGACATGTGGGGCTAACCGGCGGGGTTGTATCTGCTATCCACCGGCACCTGCTGGCCACTTAGATCGCGCTGTCAAAATATGACAGCACAATTTAAATGGCCGCGGCGGGGATCGCACAATTCCCTGCTGCCATCAGAGGCCCCGTGACATGATCACGGGGAGCCTACGGTTGTCCTTCTAGCTAGGGATCATGTGATGACCTCCGACATGACCATGAAGTACTTCCTGTAAAATCCGACATAGCAGTGTCTCTTAAACGAACAGTGCATTTTTGCTGATCAGAGCTGTGCAGCTCTGATCCATAGAAATACACAAAGAATCAGACAGTGGATCCATAAAGTCCCCTACGAGGACTAGTAAAATTAATAGAAAATGTAAAAATAAAATTTTTTAAAATTATGACAAAATAAAAAACCTAAAAGTTCAAATCACCCCACTCACCACATTGAAAAAAAAACAGTTAAAAAATAAAAAATATACCCATATTTAGTATTTCTGAGTTTAGAAATGCCTGATCTATCAAAATCTAAAAGGAATTAATCTGATCAGTACACGACGTGGAGCCGCAATTTGTTTTTAAATGTTATAACAAGCGATCAAAATGTCGCATCCACACAAAAATAAAATAATTAAAAATATCTGCTCAAGATACCAAAAATAAGTAATCACTGAACCATAGATCTTGAAAAATGAGAACACTATGGGTCTCAGAAAATGGCCGCAAAAGTGGTAATCTTTTTTGGACAAACTTCTGGATTTTTTTAACCCCTAGATAAAAGTAAAATTATACAAGTTAAATTTCATTGTAACTCCCTATCTATTTAGTGCCATAATCTATGCTATTTTCTAATATACCATATTTTTCAGACAATAAGACGCACTTTTTTCCCCCAAATTTTGGGGGAAAGTGGGGGGTGCGTCTTATAGTCTGAATGTAGGGCATGGCTGCGGAGAATGGTGGTGCTGCGGTGGAACGGGTCATCGGCGGCATGCACAGGCTGTAGCAGCGCATGCCGTGACCATGTGGACCTGCTCATTTCATATGCATGCATCCTCCCGCCCATCATCTCTCAGCGCTGATGCCAACGCTGACAGGTGGGCGGGATGATGGGTGGGGGATACGCGCATAATTAGCAGCTGGCCCACGTGATCACCCCTGGCAACTACAGCCTGGAGTGATCATGTGTGGCTATATTCACGGGGGGCAGTGAATAAGTATACTCACCCGTCACTACAGCATTTCTATGTCCTCCTGTCTGCCAGCCCGCTGATCTGTGTGAGCGGTGAGCACAACGATGACGTCATAACTGTGCGCCCCACTCTTCACACACATCAGCGGGCCGGCAGGCAGGAGGACATTGCAATGCTGCAGGGACCGGTGACCAGCTCCACACAGGTCAGCAGAGCTGCTGCTGGCAGACAGGAGGGCAAACGATGCTGCTGGAGTGAGGAAAGGTGAGCATAAACGTTTATTTTTTTTGTGTGCTATTGGATGCGGGCCATATACCAGGATGGGGGTAAATAGCAGGATGGGGGTATTTATCAGGATAGGGTATTTATCAGGATGGGTGTATATAGCAGGATTAGGGTATATAGCAGGATGGGGGTATTTATCAAGATGGGGGTATTTATCAGGATGGAGGTATATAGCAGGAAGGGGGTATATAGCAGGATGGCGGTATATAGCAGCATGGGGGTATTTATCAGGATGGGGTATTTATCAGCATGAGGGACATATATACAAGGATGGGGATCATATACAAGGCAGGAGGATGATTACCAGGATGGGGTCCCTTAGTAGAGAATTTGGGGACATTACCCCCATAACAGTGTCAGCAGCAGATCCTCGCCCCATAAGAGTGTGTCATGACCACACTTTTTGCTTAAATTTTTATTTTCTTATGGTCTGGTGTGTATTATCGTCCGAAAAATATGGTAATACTTTTAAAAATTCCTTAAGCCCCATCACATTTAAGGCCACATCTCACTAAGCGACATCGCTGCTGAATCACGTTTTTTTATGACGCAACAGCGATCTTGCTAGCGATGTTGCTGTGTGTGACATCCAGCAACGACCTGGCCCCTGCTGTGAGATCTCTAGTCGTTGCTGAATGTCCTGGACCATTTTCTTCAAATGCGATGTCCTGCTGGGCAGAACACATCGCTATGTTTGACACTGTGTGACAGGGTCCCAATGACAGCAGAGATCGTTATACAGGTCGCTACTGCGACCTGTATCGTTACTACACAAAACGTGACTCAGCAGTGATGTCTCTAGCGATGTTGCTTAGTGAGACGTGGTCTTTATTGTTCAGGAGCTACACTATCTAACTGCTGTTTTCACTTCCTATCTGATAACGCTTTTGTTTGAGATCCCAGTGCATGCTGGAATACTCAAAAAAGCATCATTGTGGGTAGAGGCTGCAGTCACTGCTGCAACCTCTGTCCCCTCCCTGAAATGAAGCATCATCAGTGACTCTCATTTCAGGGGCTATGCTTGTCCCTCCAGTGTTTCTCCCCACTTGCTGTGCACTGTACTATCTATAATGTGACAAATCAGCTCTGTGTTAGAAACAGATCAGTAAAATTCTGCTGGACACAACTTTTCATCATTAATGAATGAATGAATTTTGAATCTCCTAAATTCTAAATGAAAATGTCAGGAGATCTGCGTATGATAGCCTCCAGACTCAGGCCCCCAGTTTGCAGTACTTATATTCCAGGAAATGATGTAGCTCTAAACTTCCAAGTCAGCTCTCACAGCTCATTGAATTCTATACAGTGGCTCACCTCTTTCTTCTTCATTCTTATCTTCTGTAGAGATAACTGTTTTAAATCTTGCAAAATCACCAACTCAGTTTTCACAGCAGGTTTTCTAATCATGGCTCCCTACTCTCCAGAGTTTTGTGTTCATTAAAATGCCCTGTTATCACTGTATATAAATATAGTAACAACAGTGTATATTGAAAACAAACCACTGATGGCCTGATGTGTTATACCAAAACTTGTGCTCTGCTTTATATTGTACTAATTGTAGAGTTCTACTATTCACCAAAACTGTCACTCAAGCAGGAGAGCCTGCCCTGAAAGAAACTAGGAAGTAAGGAAACTAATGAGACTGCATTGCTCTAAGATGCTTAAGAGAAAATTTAATTGCCGGAACAAAAAGGGTTAAACACCGCACTGCTGTAGGAAAGAAACAAAAACTTGAATTCTTCATTTCCAAAATTTTTGTTTTAAAAGAGGAATTACAACTGGATAATGGGAAGAATAAGGTGAATAAATTACAATAATTAAAGAATGCATTGTAAACATATATAGTAAAACAATATAGATAACGGGTATAGGAAAGAGAGGGCAGAAATGGGAAGAATAAGGTGAATACATTACAATAATTGAAGAATTCATTGTAAACATATACTGTATAGTAAAACAATATAGGTAATGGGTATAGGAAAGGAGGGAAGAAATGGGAAAATAAACTTTTGTTGGGAAAACAAGGGAACAAGTGGAGGAAAAAGGAAGGAGGAGGGAGGAGAACATTTATATAAATTGTGAATATATTGTTGTTAAAATATAATGTAAATTACACATGTATAAAGTACAAAACTTGAATACTTGAGCCAGGGATTTATTTTCAATGCTTTTCAGAGTGGATACTTCTTCTTCAGGAATGTCGCCTATTCCTCTTTAATAATCTGTTGGGGTCTGACAACAAGGATCTGCACCAATCAGAAAAAATGATTACCTTACGTTAGCAAGGACTGGTTTATTAAATTGTCTGCATTGAGATATTATAAGCAGTACCTTATGGGGTACATTGTACTATATTTGTATTTATACCGATTTTTTGAGGATAGCTTTATTGTTTGGCAAGATAATTTTTGCCACTTTTACATAACTCCTTAGAAAATATTTCTTACCTCTGAAATCTGCATTGGACTGTTTTGAGAAGGAATGGTGAAGATATTTAGAACCTCATATGCTTACATAAAACATACTGTATATGGACCCATCAAACTTGGAGGAAGCTAAATATGTCTTTGTACTTTTGGTTTCTGGGTTGATGTATACAAGCGGTGGATAAAACAGTTAAACTGTGTTTAATCTTCTGTCATTTTAATGCCTTTGTCTCAGTATTTCTATTTGAAATTCAAATAGTACATTTCCCTTTATTTTCATGCTAAAACCAAGCAAGGCAGGCATTGCACCATGGCAGGCGTTTATGCCTGTGGTTACTTTTATTTGAGGTAACTGTTCCATATGAAAATATTTAATTACAAGAGATGCATTCTGTATTCCTAAAGGGAGAATCAAAAACCTCCAAGCAATGTATTAAGAACAATTCTGAATACCTAATCTCTGTATTTCTCTACCCATGTGGTTTGGTCTACGTGAGTAACATATTTTAGTCTTCAGAGTAAAGAAAACAAGGGTATACATGAAAAAAGTCCCATTATTTGAAAAAATATTTTACAGTTATAAATCTAAAAAAAAAAAAAATCAAATTCGGAAAGCTGGAAATGCTGTGGAGCAGGGTATTCTCTGTTGTAATAAATCAGAAGATATTTAATTATAAAGTAATATATACTGTATATAGAGAGCAATAAGATGATATTTTATTTATTATTGAAAGGGTACAATTCTCTTAGGGTTGTGAAATCAATATTTGAAATGTTGCATCTAAGTGCTCTGGAGCAGAAATATACAGAAGTATATCTATTTACTCCTTCAATTGTCCCAGTTGAAACACATTGAAAAGGAACTATTACTTTTAGTTTTCTGCTACTAAATCTGTTGTTAATAATAATGGCAAGAACGGTTTGCTGTCATATAGACTGTCCCATTACAACCACCCCATACGTATGTCATTTACACCCTGGCTTTTCATTTGGTTGGCTGGGATATTTATTTTAGCTTTTCTTTTTATATATTTTTCTTCTTTGCAGCATATCCCCAAAAGGTAAATATGTTTGTCTCTGTTTCGAAATGGAAATAATCTGTGCAAACACAGAAAGAACATACAAACTGCATGCATACCAATGGTCATTTGTCAGATCTGTACCATGGACCCCAGTGCTTCAAATCATCAATGCTTACCCCCAAGCTGCTAGAATGTATTATAGATGTATAGATACAATGATTGACAGCATCTGAACAGAATACAGAACACAGCTACTGAACATCAATATTTACAGATGTAACAAAACTGAAAACAATGAATGGGATGAACCACACCAATATCACATTATTTTTGTAAACAAACACTGATTTGGCTATTATCATGATGATAGGCATTATGCAGATATCACAGGTGCCACGTTGTAATTTTTCGAGTAGAGCACCACTTCATAATACCACTTATTATAGCTATATGTAATCTGACAAAAGCTTTACTTTATAGGTTCTATTACTGATTACATTTTAAATCAAATTCCACAAAGCAAAAATGCTAAATACTGAATCACCATTCTTGCATTAAACTCCTATAGGTGCTGGCCCAGGGTTCTTAATCGGGAGTTCAGTGCTCTTTTGCACCAGGCTAACTGCTTGTAGTGCACTCTTGACTAATTGACAGTTCTGACCAGCAGCATCATCACACCCTGGCCTGAGTGCTGGACTCTCTGATGCTGCAGACTGAAGCAGCTTTCCCTCTGCAGTATTGGAAGAGCACTGGGGTAGTAAATGGGGCTGGATTAACAGTAAAACTTCCAAAGTTCTAATGGAAAGAGCTGGTAAACATTGAAAGGACAGATAGAAGCGTAGTTTGCTTGCAATGGTCATTGTCCTCCCGAGTGCCTGCATCCAGCCTTGGACCCATATGATTTTAATGCACTTTTTCAAATGAAGTTGGATTTTATGCAAGGACTTGCTGAGTGCCACTCTCTTTTCGCCTTTGTATGGACTTACCGCTGGACTCTTCGCCTGTTGAGAGTGAGCACCTCCTTCCAGCGTTACCTGGGATCGTTTGACTGGATTCCTTCTGTTGCAGCGCAAGACCAGGTAATATTAGTAGTGCAGGACAACACTCTATTTGTTCATAGATAGATGGATGAAAGAGAAATAGATAGATAGCTAGATAGATAGGTAGATTTTTTTTAACCCAGATAGAGGCATATTAGGATAATGTCCCGACAAAGAGAGGTACGGCTTGTAATTGGCTGATGGGCTTACACGAATTGGCCAATTTGTAAACCAAGTATCTCATTTTTCCATGTTTATATATTTTGGTTCTTCAGAGGGCTGCTGTACATATTTTTGTAACTTTGCTGAATTTGCAGTGTGCACCTCTTCTCACCTAGTGATGCACTGGTCATTCTTTTTATATTAGATAGATAGATAGATAGATAGATAGATAGATACTGTAGATAGATAGATAGACAGATAGATAGATAGATAGATAGATAGATAGATAGATAGATAGATAGATGGATAGACAGCATATAACATTTGGGTAAATATCTATACACTTTACATGCATTTTTTATGCCATGCACCTACATGGTCTAATAAAAGATTGATTTATAGATTCCAGATTCTTTCAATATTTAAATAGACTGTAAAGTTAAATTGATTACATTTAATAAAAACAACAACATAAAGTTAACTGTGTATTATAGTAATTTAAAATTAAGCTACCATTAAGAATAATCAGCATTTTTTCTGATACAGTATTTCACATTTCCTGTTCTTTATCCATGCGGCGGTTTTATATACTGGCAAGAAAACTGCTTTCCAGAATGCATTTACCATATATTCATAAAGTCCACAATATCCATAATTGAAAGATTGCTAGCCAAAGTTTGATTAATTGCTTACATCTGGCATAATAAAATGCAATGTGTGCAGACTTCAATAACAATAATTAGAATAACTGAACAAGTATTGACAGGCCACTCCATTTAAGGTTCACATAATTTCTAATTATTTCTCGTCAACTGCGTTTGTTTCCTTTCATTACTATTTGTTCAGGAAAAAAACTCTGTATTTAAATATTTTTCTGCACTTTGTGGTAGACTTCTCATAAAAGGACCATACTAATTACATTTTATCCTTACAATATATGGCAGAATCCCTGCTGTTCTAAAGATCACAAATCTGGATGAGCAGACTTGTGGAAGTTCGGGTTTGGGGGGTTAAGTTAAAAGTATGGTTTGGGACCCCAACTTGACCCGAACCTGATTCTGGACCCTGAATTCCATATAAGTCACTTAATTTCTGTGCTGTTAAATGACTGTAAAATGGTCGAAGTAAAGATTAAGGAGACATAAAATGGGGGCAATTGCCCTGCAAACACATGTGGATGGAAAATATATTAAAAAAAAAAAAATTACATGGGGTCCCACCTATTTTTGACTACCATCGCAGGTAAAGCAACTTCAGACTGCAGCCCACAGATGTCAGGTTTACCTTGCCTGGTTTTCAAAAAATTGGGGGATCCCACGTCATTTTTTTAAAATTATTTAAATAAATAATTGTAAAAAAATAGTGTGCGGTCCACCTTATTTTTGAAAACCAGCCAAGGTAAAGCAGACAGCTGAGGGCCTGAATTATCAGGCTGGGACGGCCTATGGTATTTTGGTTATTAGATTCACCAAATATGGCTCTTTGTCCACCTCTTCTGAATTGACATGGTGTGAGTGGCAATCAGGGTAATGGTTTTGTGTTTCAGGTCAAATGTGAGTTGACAGCTGGCATGAAACCCAGGGCTTAATAGTGCATCGGCATCTAGTATGACAAGTGTGAAGTTATAAACACACACAGAGAAAAAAAATAGTTTATTTGAATCAAAGCTTCCCCACACTCACTTGTGCACCAATGTATTACTTAAACAAAAGACTAAGAGAGCAGGTTAATGATATCAAGCATGGCTATGCAGGCTTCCTCATAGCGACGTGCAACTATCATATTACACGTTTTAGTGTAATTGATCAGGATATTATTACTGCCAGTATAAAAAATTAGGGTCACCCACACACGCCATTTAAAGCCTAATCTGATTGTTATTTACTACTGCAATGCTGATGCAGATTGGGTATCGGAGTGATAGTCACATTCTGTGAATAATATTCCATGGCCTCAAGTAATTTAGGAGGTGCTATAGCTACACAGTCAGTGTAATTGTGAATAGATTGATCTATGATATACAATTTTATTGTTCAAATACTGCAAACAATGAGAGCTTTTTAATACCCCTCTGTCCTAATTTTGCTGTTTAACAAAAATGATATAAACTAATAATAAATAGCCACTGCAACACATATAGTAACCATAGTTCACCTTTTCTGCATCGCACAAAGGCACAGTGGTTAGATCCAAAGATTTCAAATTTGGACTCATCAGACCAAAGCACAGATTTCCACTGGTCTAATGTCCATTCCTTGTGTTCTTTAGCCCAAACAAGTCTCTTCTTCTTGTTGCCTGTCCTTAGCAGTGGTTTCCTAGCAGCTATTTTACCATGAAGGCCTGCTGCACAAAATCTCCTCTTAACAGTTGTTCTAGAGATGTGTCTGCTGCTAGAACTCTCTGTGGCATTGACCTGGTCTCTAATCTGAGCTGCTGTTAACCTGCGATTTTTGAGGCTGGTGACTCGGATAAATTTATCCTCCGCAGCAGAGGTGAGTCTTGGTCTTCCTTTCCTGGGGCGATCCTCATGTGAGCCACTTTCTTTGTAGCGTTTGATGGTTTTTGTCATTGCACTTGGAGACACTTTCAAGATTTTCCCAATTTTTCGGACTGACTGACCTTCATTTCTTAAAGTAATGAAGGACACTCATTTTTCTTTACTTTGCTGCTTTTTTCTTGCCATAATACAAATTCTAACAGTCTATTCAGTAGTACTATCAGCTGTGTATCCACCAGACTTCTGCACAACACAACTGATGGTCCCAACCCCATGTATAAGGCAAGAAATCCCACTTATTAAACCTGACAGGGCACACCTGTGAAGTGAAAACCATTTGCGGTGACTACCTCTTGAAGCTTATCAAGAGAATGCCAAGACTGTGCAAAGCAGTAATCAAAGCAAAAGATGGCTACTTTGAAGAACTTAATATAAGACATATTTTCAGTTGTTCCACACTTTTTTGTTAAGTATTTCATTCCACATGTGTTAATTCATAGTTTTGATGCCTTCAATGTGAATCTACAATTTTCAGAGTTATGAAAATAAAGAAAACTCTTTGAATGAGAAGGTGTGTCCAATCTTTTTGTCTGTACTGTATACCATCAGGTAATGCATAATGATACTATGAAAAATACTGATTCATAAATGGTTGCACCATGCCAGCAGAAACTATCAGTTTAGGTAACCTTATTATTATTGCATTTTATGATACCACTAGAAAAAAATTGCAACTACATCTACCTGACACACTAGAACAACTGCTTTCAATATTTAGAAATTATTGTGGCATTGCCCATTTTTATTAGTTACAGTATGTCCATAATATTCAGCAGGGGAAATAAGTATTGAACATATCTCCAATTTTCTAAGTGAATATATTTCTAAAGTTGCTATAGACATGAATTTCTCACCAGATGTTGGTAACAACCCATCCAATGATAAATGACAAAAAAAACACAAAAGAGGAGTCAAAGCTCCCCATAAATTTAATATTCTTACAGCAACTAGAGGGCAACTGATCCAGTCAGCCCAGAACAAAGAATCTAATGCACTGACAGAATGCAGCCAAACCCTTTAATAATGATGGAGGCTTCACAGGTGCAAGGTAAAGCAATCACTCACATGCTACCACTAGTGGAGGGGGTGATGCTAGATGATAAAATTGCACACTAGTGGTGTGCATAGGGTGATGTTCACACATGTATGTGCACGGTGTCCGGCTAGCACCCTATTAGTGACGCCCATACAATTTGATGTATACATAGAATAGTCTGCAATTTTATCATCTAGCATCACCCCCTCCATTTTTGGTAGCATGTGAGTGATTGCTCCACCGTGCACCTGTGAAGCCTCCATCATTATTGAGGGATTTGGCTGCATTCTGTTAGTGCATTAGATTCTTTGGCCTGGGCTGACTGGATCAGTTGTCCTCTAGTTGCTGTAAGTATAACAACTGATCCAATCCACACAGGCAGAGTAATTAATCATAAATGTCCATAAATTCACTGATGTGTAATTATGAGAAACAACACAAGGAAAAAGTATTGAACACAAAGTTACATAATTATTTAGTTACATAAGTTGAAAAAAGACTTTGGTCCATAAACATTATACATTCTTTGTCACTAAATAATCTATAGCCTACAATGCCATTTCAGCTGTTATAGTGTCTGCCATGACTACTGCTTGTGGTAGGGCATTTCATTGTTTGACTGCTCTAACAGTAAAGAACCCTTTCTTATTTAGGTGATTGAATCTCCTCTCTTCCACCCATAGCGAGTGCCCCTTTGTCCTTTGTATATTTTTTGAAAGGAATATGTCATGGGTCAGTCATTTGTATTGACCACACATATAAATTATATCTCCTCTGAAATGTCTTTTTTCTAAGCTAAACAAGCCTAACGTTTCCAACATTTCATCATATGAGAAACCTTCCATCCCTTGTAATAATCTAGTTTTCCACCTTTGAACTGACTTTAACTTCCAAATATCTAGTTTAAAATGTGAAGCCCAAAACTGGATCTCATATTATAGATGTGGTCTTGCAAGTGATTTATAAAGGTTTAACAATACATTTGGTTGGAGTTTATCTCTTTTTATACACCTTAAAATCTTCTTTGTTTTTGCAGCTGCTGCTTGACATTGAGTGCTGCTGCTCAACTTACTTAAAACCAAAATACCCTGTTACAAATTGGCACCATCGTAGCCACAAGCAGCCTGCTGCGGTTCCTGCTATGCCCAGGCGCGTACCTCGGGTCGTCCAGCTGGCTGCAACTTCCTCCACGTCTAAGTGTGGGAAGGCGGCTAGGGCACATGCGCATGCCGACTTGAACCAGCCAGAGCCATATGTCCATTGTTTCACCTGGTGAGCATGCTCAGCCTGATAGTGCCATTTCTGAGGCTAAATCCTCAGTTCAGGCTACTGGGCATGCTCCCACACTTAGTGCGAAAAGCTTCTTTGCTCAGGTACTTGGACTCCGTTCTGTGTCCAAATCCTGTGTTGTGCCTACTGAGCATGCTCAGGCTTATTTCTGAGAGAAAATTTATTGTTCAGGCTACTGAGCATGCTCAGTGCACTGGAGGCTAAGTCTGGTAAAAACTTAACTGGGCATGTCAGTGAGGTGGCAGGCCCTGATAGGCTGGATAGCGTCAGGAGTCCTGATGATGTGGCCACTCTGGACTGGCTCGCAAAGGCCCGCCCCTATGACCTGGCACCTCATTAGTGGTCATCAGGTGATGACTGGTAATGTGTTTGCAGCGGTGCTGCCATTGTATCATCAGTAACGTGGTGGTTTTGGAAAGGTCACTGGTGACGTCACTGATGATGTGGCACTCCGTTTTTGGCCCCTGGAGGCGCCATTGTGGCTCACTGTCACGCTCCCCGGGTCCTCGGCTCCCCTCCCCGGGTCCTCAGCTCCGCTCCCCGGCTCACCTGCCACGCTCCCCTCGTCCCAGCCTCCGGTGCCCGTCCTCCATAGGTCCTCTGGTCGCCGATCCCGGCGTCCGACATCTTCCCAGGCCCTGGCCGGCTCTCCTGCGTCCTCCTCGCAGCCTCCTTCCCTGGCTTCTGGCACCCGGGCCGCGCGCATGCGCATTAGGGCACGCGCGCGGTCACTGACCCTTTCTTAAAGGGCCAGCGTCCAGTAACAGGAAATGAGGTTAGTCAGGTTCAGGGTATAAAGGGGGTTCTTGTCCAAGGGGGCGGGGCCTGATCTTCGTGTTCCCTGAGCTAGGAGTCAGGTCTCCTGGTGTTTATGTGCCTGTACTCACCTATCTCTCTTTGTAGAGCCGTACCTGCCTCGCCATCCAGTCTGCCGTATCCCGAACCCCGCACGCTGTCCGTCTGCCATCCGACAGCACCTGCCATCTCGGATCCCTGCGGTGACCCGTCATCTTGCTCCAGAGGTTCCGGACTCCGCCTGATATCATCTCGGCCTCCGAACCTGAGCTACGTCACCAAGACTACCTTCTGTGACTCCGTGGTCCCAGGGACTCCTCCGCTGTCTTCACTTGCACGGACTATCCTGCTGCCCTTCAGTGCTTCAGCTGCCGGACTCCCTACCTCCATCTTAGAGTTCGGTCCAGTGGATCCACCTCCTGGGTCTGCCCGACCGCCCGGCCGTGACAGTAAGATCAGGCCATGGATCCCGCTGCTGCACTAATGGCCCTGCAAGAGGAACTCCAACGCCAGCGTGAAGTCCAGACTCGCATGCTGCAATTCATGACCTCCGTGGACACCCGCCTGTACACATTACAAGCATCAATGACGCCTGCGGCACCCAGGTCCCCCGCCAGGCAAGCCATGGCTCCCGTACCAGTGGCAGCCTCTTCAGATGCTTCCCGACTCCGTTTGGCGTCACCTCCTCGGTATGCTGGAGATCCCAAGACCTGCAGGGGCTTCATAAACCAATGTTCCCTTCACTTCACGCAGCTGCCACATCTGTTCGCCTCCGACCAAGCCAAGGTCGCCTTTATAATGTCCCACCTAGAGGGCGAGGCGCTGGCGTGGATGAACCCCTTGTGGGAGAAGGAGGACCCCATGACCAAGGATCTTCAACAGTTCCTACAGGCCTTCCGCAGTACCTTTGACGAGCCAGGACGCGCCTCTGCCTCTGCTTCATCACTCCTCCGCCTACGTCAAGGGACACTGACGGTGGGTCAATACGCCATCCGTTTCCGCACTTTGGCTTCAGAACTCGGGTGGAATAATGAGGCCCTAACAGCCGCCTTCTGGGAAGGACTCTCGAGTCGCATCAAGGATGAGTTGGCGGGTCGGGACGTGCCCTCCACCCTAGATGCACTGATCGCCCTAGCAACTCGTGTGGACATACGTTTTCAGGAGCGCTCCAAAGAGCTATCTCGGGAGAGACGCCCGGTACGGCATTCTCCTCCTCCGCAGAAGTCCTCCGTTCCTCAGTCATCAACAGCTGGGATTCCCGTCCACGAGCCCATGCAGATCGACCGAGTGCGGCAGTCTGAACGACGTCGAGCAGAGCGGCTCGCCCAGGGCCTCTGCTTTTACTGTGGTGAGGACACCCACCTGCTACGCTCCTGTCCAGAGAGGCCGGGAAACTCCAAAGCCTAGGGTTGGTAGGAGAGGCCACCCTAGGTGCTGGGACCCTCTCTGACCCAGTTACATGGACAGTGCAAGTGACCACGGGAGAGACGCGGTTCACGGCTGATGCCTACCTCGATTCCGGGGCAGCAGGCAATTTCATCCAGCAGGCCACGGTGGACAAGTACCGGGTGCCTGTCATGCCACTCGACAAACCCCTAGTGATTGCCTCGGTGGATGGGAGGCCTCTCTCTGATACCATCTCCTTGATCACCAGGCCTGTCGAACTACGCATCGGTGCTCTTCACACCGAGAACATCGCTCTCTACGTTCTCCCACACATGTCCCACCAGATCCTGTTGGGACTCCCATGGTTGCGGACACATGAACCATCGGTTAGCTGGGGTACTGGCGAAGTCACCCGTTGGGGCTCTTCGTGTCATGAGAGGTGCCTAAAGTCCATACCACCCCTCCGACGACCTCCGGTTCCTGAGACCCTAACGGGGCTGCCTTCGGCCTATTGGTCCTTTGCCGATGTCTTTGACAAAAAGGAATCCGAGGTACTGCCGCCACATCGTCCATACGATTGTGCCATTGACCTGCTTCCAGGGACAACCCCACCTAGAGGACGGATATATCCTTTATCTCCAGCCGAAACCAGGGCCATGTCAGATTACATCTCAGAGAGCCTAGCAAGAGGGTTCATTCGGAGATCCTCCTCTCCTGCTGGAGCAGGTTTCTTCTTTGTCAAGAAGAAAGAGGGAGACTTACGCCCATGCATAGACTACCGGGGTCTCAATCAAATCACCGTGAAAAACAAATATCCCCTGCCGCTCATTCCCGAATTATTTGACCGGCTTAGAGGAGCTCGTGTGTTCACCAAGCTGGATCTTCGGGGTGCTTACAATCTGGTACGCATCCGCTCTGGTGACGAATGGAAAACCGCGTTTAATACGCGCGATGGACATTATGAGTACTGCGTGATGCCCTTCGGTCTGTGTAACGCTCCTGCCGTCTTCCAAGAACTGGTGAACGACGTGTTTCGGGACCTTCTCTACATCTGTGTGGTTGTTTATCTAGATGACATCCTTGTCTTCTCTCCGGACCTCCAAACCCACAGAGAAAACGTACAGCTGGTCTTACAAAGACTGAGAGAGAATCGCCTGTACGCAAAGTATGAGAAGTGTGTCTTTGAGCAGTCTTCCCTCCCCTTTCTGGGGTACATCATCTCTGATACTGGACTGCAGATGGACCCCAAGAAGGTCTCCGCCATCATCAACTGGCCTCCGCCTTCTGGACTGAAGGCAATCCAACGCTTCCTGGGATTCGCCAACTACTACCGCCAGTTTATCCCGCACTTCTCTGCCTTGACCGCTCCTCTCTCCGCTTTGACCAAAAAGGAGGCTAATCCTAAGGACTGGTCACCTGCGGCAGACGCCGCATTTTGTTCTTTGAAGCGAGCATTCGCCTCCGCCCCTGTACTCCACCGACCGGAGTTAAACCGCCAGTTCACCTTGGAGGTGGATGCCTCCTCCTCAGGAGCCGGAGCAGTGCTCATGCAAAAATCCTCCTCCGGGAAGATGGTGACCTGCGGTTTCTTCTCTAAGAGCTTCTCAGCACCCGAACGTAATTACACCATCGGTGACCGAGAACTACTGGCGGTCAAACTGGCTCTGGAGGAGTGGCGCTACCTCCTGGAAGGAGCAGTGTACCCCGTGATTATCTACACGGACCACAAAAACCTGGAATACCTGCGGTCCGCTCAGCGACTGAACCCACGGCAAGCCAGGTGGTCCTTATTCTTTGCCAGGTTTGACTTCCAGCTCCACTTCCGACCAGCGGACAAGAATGTACGCGCTGATGCCTTGTCTAGGTCTCTCATGCCCATGGAACAGGAGGAAGAGACTATCCAGCCTATCATCTCTCCTAGCAAGATTGTTCCGGTGGCTCCTGTCACTCTGGCCCAGATACCACCTGGGAAGACCTATGTCTCGGAGACCGACAGGCTAACGGTCTTACACTGGGGTCATACCTCAAAAACAGCCGGCCATGCAGGCCAGAAGAGAACATGGGGTGCGATTGTACGCCATTACTGGTGGCCATCTCTTCGCACGGACGTCGCCGCCTTTGTCTCTGCCTGCTCCTCTTGTGCCAGAAACAAGACGCCCAAACACCTCCCACATGGCCGCCTTCTGCCTCTGCCGATACCTTCGATTCCGTGGCAACACATAGCAATGGACTTTATTACGGACTTGCCATTGTCATCCGGGCACACAGTCATATGGGTCGTGGTGGACCGGTTCTCAAAAATGGCCCATTTCGTTCCTATGGCTGGACTGCCCTCTGCTCAGGAACTCGCGGACGCTTTTATACAACACATCTTCCGCTTGCATGGCTTTCCATTACACATCGTATCAGACAGAGGAACTCAGTTCACCTCCCGCTTCTGGAGGGCTCTCTGTAACCATCTGGGAGTGACTCTGGACTTTTCATCTGCATACCATCCTCAGTCTAATGGCCAAGTAGAGAGGGTCAATCAAATCTTGACCTCATTTCTACGTCACTATGTTAACGCCCATCACGACGACTGGTCCGCTCTTCTACCTTGGGCTGAATTCTCCCACAACCACCACATCAGTGAGTCGTCCTCCAGCTCTCCCTTCCATGTTGTTTACGGACTTCAGCCTTCCATCCCATTGCCTGTATCCCCCTCTTCGGATGTCCCTGCTGCAGATACAGTAGCCCGTGACTTTGCCACCATTTGGGACTCTGTCAAGGTGTCTCTAGGACGTGCTTCCCTGCGGATGAAGAGACACGCAGACAAGAAACGCCTGGATCCTCCGTGTTTCTCTCCTGGAGACCTCGTCTGGCTTTCTTCCCAGTACGTCCGCCTGAAGATACCTTCATACAAGCTGGGTCCTCGCTACATTGGGCCGTTTAAAGTCCTCACCAGGATCAATGAGGTCTCCTACAAGCTGCAGCTCCCGGCCACGATGAGGATACCCAACTCGTTCCACGTCTCCCTGCTCAAGCCGGTGGTCCTTGGTCCCTTCTCCGCTGCTGCCAGTCCAGCTCCTCCACCTATTGCCGATGATGACATCTATGCGGTAAGGGATATCGTGGCCATGAAGACCGTACGAGGTCGGCAGTTCTTCCTGGTGGACTGGGCAGGGTATGGTCCTGAGGATAGGTCCTGGGAGCCCAGGGAGAACGTAGGCACTCCTCTTATCCGTGCCTTCATGTCCCGGTTGCGGGGAGGGGGGCGTGGGGGGGGGGTACTGTCACGCTCCCCGGGTCCTCGGCTCCCCTCCCCGGGTCCTCAGCTCCGCTCCCCGGCTCACCTGCCACGCTCCCCTCGTCCCAGCCTCCGGTGCCCGTCCTCCATAGGTCCTCTGGTCGCCGATCCCGGCGTCCGACATCTTCCCAGGCCCTGGCCGGCTCTCCTGCGTCCTCCTCGCAGCCTCCTTCCCTGGCTTCTGGCACCCGGGCCGCGCGCATGCGCATTAGGGCACGCGCGCGGTCACTGACCCTTTCTTAAAGGGCCAGCGTCCAGTAACAGGAAATGAGGTTAGTCAGGTTCAGGGTATAAAGGGGGTTCTTGTCCAAGGGGGCGGGGCCTGATCTTCGTGTTCCCTGAGCTAGGAGTCAGGTCTCCTGGTGTTTATGTGCCTGTACTCACCTATCTCTCTTTGTAGAGCCGTACCTGCCTCGCCATCCAGTCTGCCGTATCCCGAACCCCGCACGCTGTCCGTCTGCCATCCGACAGCACCTGCCATCTCGGATCCCTGCGGTGACCCGTCATCTTGCTCCAGAGGTTCCGGACTCCGCCTGATATCATCTCGGCCTCCGAACCTGAGCTACGTCACCAAGACTACCTTCTGTGACTCCGTGGTCCCAGGGACTCCTCCGCTGTCTTCACTTGCACGGACTATCCTGCTGCCCTTCAGTGCTTCAGCTGCCGGACTCCCTACCTCCATCTTAGAGTTCGGTCCAGTGGATCCACCTCCTGGGTCTGCCCGACCGCCCGGCCGTGACACTCACCCTGGGTTTTGGGTAGACCCTAGGAGATAAAAGGGAGTGGAGCTCACACTATGGTGCGAATTTTTCACATACACATGAGAGAGCCTCATTGCGGCAACACCCAGTTGTTCTGGAAGCAGTAGGTAGGGTTAGGCGTCTGGTGCCTGTCACGCCAAGATTCGTGGCTCGGCACGTCAGGGTCAGGCATTGCATTTCCTACCATTCCGTCCTGCTTAAGAAGCCTAGTGGAGTTAACTAGACTGCGGCTGCTGCACCGAATGTCCCGGGTGTGACCCTTATGCACATGGACAGTTTACACCAGGACCCCGGTGGTGTTAACAGAGGAGTTCCTGGTTTGGGTATGTGGACCCTGTGAGGTTAACAGGGTTCACAATAGTCTTGGTTCAAGTGACATTGAACTTGGATCTGGCTTATATTATTTCAGAGCCACCAAGCTCTGTATTATCTGCCTGACCTACGGGTTGTCAGCAGCTCTTTTACCATCTTGGAGCACGGTGGACCCTGACTGGACATTGGGATATTCACCACCTTTATCCTAATCCACCTGTCCCCCCGTAACATACCCAAGTCCTTTTCTGGTTCTTTAGTCCTGAGTTTAATTTTATTTAATGTATATGTAGCAATGGGATTTCTCTGGCCTAGGTGCATTACTTTACATTTATCAATACTATACCTCATTTGCCAAACATTTGCCCATTCAGATATCTTATTCAGATTGTTTTGTAATATTGCACTATGAAGGTCAGTTTTTAATATCTTACATAGTTTGCTGTCATCAGCAAAGACTTCTCTTTGTCCTAGGTCACCGTTTCAGTGCGGTTTTCTGCCAGGAGATGCAAACTTGGTCCAGAAATCTGGTGCAGACATTTCAGCACCAAATTTGCATCTCCTGTCAGAGAATTGCACTGAAATGTCATCAAAACCATTTTTGTGCGGTTATTTGCCAAGAGATACAGATTTGGTCCTGAAAGTCGAACACAAACATTGGTTTTTACGCCATTTTGGTATGGTTTTCTGCCAGAAGATGCAAATTTGGTGCAGAAATCTGAGGCAGATATTTTTGCACCAAATCTTCATCTCCTGGCAGAAAACTGTGGGTTTCTTGCCAAGAGATGCAGGTTTGGTGCTGAAATTTGTACAGCAATTCCTACACCAAATCTTCTGCCAAAAAAACCCTCATCTAAATGCGATGCGGTTTTTGATGCAATATTGATGCAGTTTTTCGCCTGGAGACACAGATTTATTGCTGAAATGTCTGCAACCAAAAACTCAATGTACACAAATTGCCTAATCCGGTAATCCGGCATTAAGTTCAATCACTCCACCTGAGGTGAGGTCACTGAGTTCAATATGTTCACCAGAGGTCAGTATGCCTGAGGTCAGAGCTGGGGTACCTTGGGAACCTCCAGTTGGGACATCAGGTTAACTCAGTGATGTCACCGCTCACAGCGCTGCCTTAGTCAGTGTGTCCCTGACGGCCGCAGTGAGCGGTTATGTTTCCTAATGTGACTTCTCACTGCGGCCTCAGATGTAGCAGAGCTGGGATCATTGTGGGACCTTGTGTGGATTACATCTGACTTGCAGGAGTGTTTTAAGGTTATAAATTGTTGGAAGGCAGTGTTTTATTTTTAAATAAAGGATTTTTCTCTGTATTTTGTGTTTATTTTACTTACAGAGTTAGTAATGGGTGGTGTCTCATAGACCCCTGTCCATTATTAATTCAGGACTTGATGATGACTGAAAAATCACAGCTTTCATCAACCCTTATATAACCCCAATTGACATTGAACCAGGGCAATCGAGATGAGCTGGCTAAAGCCTGGAATTGTCACATCTAATAGATGAGACATACAAGAGCTGATAGCACTGAACAAAGTCACAGCAGGGAGGAAGAGACTGTGGAAAAGGATGGGAATCGGGACATTTTTCCAAAATATTTAGGGGTTCACAGCCTGGCTTGTGGCATCCAGATCAGCCACATTAATGCATTGATAGTGGCTTTTTCAAATAGTTACAAAGCAGTACTCTAGCATTCAGTGCTGCCTGAAACACAAAGCAGGAAAGTACTCCTACTCCAGGCTAACTACTATTTGTCATTGGAGGCCCTTGTGATGAGAACTTCCTGCCTCAACCATGACTCAGCCCATAGGGCTAATTTTTGTAAACACTATGCACATTGTGCAGTGGCAAACAAACCAGGACAGTACTCCTTCTCCAGCCTAGCTACTATTTGTCATTGGAGGCCCTTGTAATTTTGACTCCCTTTGTCAACTGTGACTCAGGCCATAGGGATAATTTTTGTAAACACTGCACATTTATGTGACAACCACATCTGTTCCATTCTGTAATCAGTCCATTTTACATCAGTGTGCCTTCCATTCTTTTTGCGGACCGCCCAAAAAAATGGAAGGAGGGTTACATACAGTCAAAAGCTAGAAAGATAGCTGGATATATAGATAGCTGGATGGATGGATAGATAGATAGATAAGAAAGACATCTATAATGTCCCACTCCCCTGCATTTTGTAATCTTGCACCCTTTAGTGCCTTTCATGTGGCACCAAAGAGTGTTTTTCCTTGTTTTTAGCCAAAAATTCATTATTTTTCCCCAAAAAACGATGTGGACTCCCCCCTATTTTCGTACACGTAAGGTGCAGTAGGCAGCGGCAGCCTGCAGCTGGCAGCTCTACTTTGGCTGGTAATCCAAGATAGAGGGCACCCCACACTGTTATTTTAAACTAAATTAAATAAATAATTTAAAACAAAAAAAGTGGGGTCTGCCCAAATTGGATCACCAGCCAAGGTAAAGTGTACAGCTGTGGTCTGATATTCCCAGACTAAAAATAGCATGCTCCAGCTCATCCCGTTGGCTTTGTGCAGTGGCTAACAGAGTAATATATGGGGTTGATAACAGCTGTGTAATGTTACCTTACATCAAGCCCTGGCAGTAGTGATATCACGACATCTATCAGATACTCAACATCACTAACCTAGTCATTAATAAAAAAAATAGACCACAACATTTTTTTTATTTGAAAAAGCACTCTCCAACACATTCCTTCTTTCACCAATTTATTAAAAAGAAAAACAAATCTGGGTCTGGCGTAATCCAATAAAAGGGTCCCACGACGATTAATATTCATTGTCCCAGTCCCATTCTATGTCCTGTTGTGTATAAATATGTGACTCTTCAGATTTTGTGTTATACTGAGCCTGAAGAAGAGACGTGAGAGTCTCGAAAGCTTGCTATTATTACCATCTTTTCATTCGCCATTAAAAGGTATCAACTACTGAGGACTCTCAGTTCTTTTAAACAAACGTTTTTTATCGCATTTCCCATTAACTTGCATTGTACTCGCTGTTCGTTACGAATACATGAATATTACAAAGTATTCATTACGAGTACAGCGAATACGAATATTACAGTATTCACTCATCTCTAGTCCTGACTCATCTCTAGTCCTTAAAATACTACTAGTTTTTTCATGTTAGCCTATAATCACAGAGGACTACACAATGACCTTAACATTTAAGAAATTGTGTGTTGTTCTCTAATTTTGATCTCCAATGTAAATAATTGGTCAATATTTTAATATCTGGGGGGATTTGGCCCTAAATTTTTACAATACTGCAGCATTTTAAGGATCAATTGCTACTGCTTTTGGCTTTTAAAGTTTTGAGTAAATTGGCCCTAAAATGTTCCATAAAATCTGCTTTTTGAGCATCAGAAGATACTTCTCTTGGCTGTTATAAATATCACACAATATTTTTTTAACTAAGAGTGCACTTTATAACGTTTTATGCAAACCATTAAACCATTATGGGCTTCTCATAGATATCTCACTTTAAAGTGCCACAGACATATTATTGACCACTTTTAAATAACTTTTTGATTTATTTTTAAATTGTTAAAAAAAAGTCCATTATACTAAGCAACATGAGACAGTACACTAATTAAATAGTAACTGTGTAAGCAATCTGAAAATAAATAAAAAAAACTATGTCTTTAATGTTATACTTATATGAAAGACACAAAAAGGATTTGTGGCTACAAAAATTACTTTTGCCACTAGAGTCCAAGTGTAATAATATCTAAACAAAAGATTTATAGATCCTAATAATAAACCAATTTTACTGAACAAGGTATGTCAGACAGTGTAAATAGCATTATACAGGTGACTACCAATAAATCATTGTCCAAATTCTAAACTGATTTAATATAAAGCAACGGATAGCGTTTGCTTCTCAAAGTCCATAGGTAATTTAAACAATGATTCTACTATTGATAAATGGTTTAATGTTCAGATGTGTGTGGTTGTCATTTATCATTTTATAGACCTCGTGTGTTTTAATCTCCCATGTGGTATAAAATATTTTCAGAGTCATGTATTACAATTTACTTTGAATTCAAATGGAAACATTTTATGGGAACACTTAAAAATGCTTAATTCCAAAGTTAAACACATAAGTATAAGTGACTTAGAATGTCATTTGAGAAATAACTTCTAATCATTCGGCTACACTAAACGCCTACAAGTGAAAAAAGTTGTATATAGGCCACTTTGTCATAAGAAAAATACTTTAATCATCATTATAATATTAAATGCAAAATTAAGAATCAAAGTAGAAGGTGAGATATCAAGATTGCGCAGCCCTACACCGTATGCACAGTAAACACTGGAGTGTTTTGTGCTGTAAAATCTTAGTAGCGCAACTTTTTATCCTTTGATTCTAGATTTTTTATTTGTTAATTTAAATACAATAAACATGTTTTTTTTTCTGATACATACCACTTATTTGATTGTGTCATATGGTGTTAATGAGGTGACTATGTTCAATTTGTGAGGACATGTTTGTGCTCAGATATATTATCTTTATTCAGTTTTAATTAGTTAAAAAGTCAGTTTGATAGAAGCCTAACTCCCATTACTAATACTAAAGAGGTTATAAGTAGACATGGTGGGGCTAATTTCTGGACAAATCAACCGTGTTCTGCTACTAGTAGTGAGTTGAGCATTTTGTTTTTCATTCTTCAAGTACTGGAAAGCAGGAAGCCAGCCCAAAGCCCGCAGCACAGTTTTTTTTACTCATAAAAAAAAAAAATTCATTACATTCAGAGAAAGTGTGCTTGCTTGCAACAGTTGATAAATTTCTGTTCTGAGGTTGAAGCGGTTCACAAACCGTTTGTTTTTTTAAAACACAAAATAAAATTTCATAAAAATCAGACATTGAAATTCAACTGTCTTCCTCAAAAAGTGTTTAAGTTAAAAATTTGTTTTTAGTTTTGCACTCTTGTTTTACTAGTCCAATTTTAGATCCGTGTACACCATCCCAATAGAATCCCCTTATGCAGGTGCTGGCTTTTGGGACTTGTAATTACCAATCTTAATTAATTATGTCTTTTTTTGGAAAACTAAGGCTTAATAACAAAGTGTATATGTCGCGGGCGGAGGAGGGGACGCTGCGCTCACCCACTGCTTGGGTCCGGCTGCTGCTGCTGCTCGGTGGTGGCTCGAGCGGTGGGCCGGATCCCGGGGACTCGAGCGGCGTTCCTCGCCCGTGAGTGAAAAGGGGAATAGTTTTGGGGATTGATTGTCCGTGACGCCACCCATGGTTGTGGTGAGATTGGTGACACCACCGCTGCTCTGGACAGGGATCCCGGGAGTGATGACAGGGAGCAGCTTGGATGTTGTTTCTCCCCTCTGTGGATAGGGGGGGTCGGTTGTACCGGGGCCCGGTGAGGGGGTAGGGATGGATGGCAGGCGGGTTACGGGGCCTGGTGAGGTGCAGGGTCGCAGGGACAGTGCGGTGCCGCACGGCACGGTGGTACTCACTCAGGCAAAGAGGAATGCAATGTCTCTGGTAAAACAAACGGCTGGATGGACGGGTCCCACAGACGGCTGCGGTGTTCTTCCCCTGACCACAGGTTGGTAGTGTAAGTCCTTTCCTGCACCTTCTTGTACACTCCTCCTGTGCTCCGGTTTCCAGCTGGCTCCCCGGGTCAGTACCGGACGGGCCACTACCCTGTCCCGGCTACCTACGGTTCCACTAAGACTGTCTTCCCGGCTCCTGCAGACGGCCACTACCATCTGCCTCACTGGCTACACTAGGCTCCAACCTAGGCCCCAGTCTGCGTCTGCCTCTCTGCAGATCTCCTCTCTCTTCCTCTGCCTGGACTTGTCTGAGCTGGTTTTTGCCTCAGGCCAGCTAGACTCCTCAGTGGGCGTGCCTATCTCCCTGGCTCCGCCCACCTGGTGTGTCTGTCTGAACCCGAGGAAGAAATCAGGTCTCACTGGGGATGACTGCTGTGAACTGCTGGGGGTGGGGGTGTGTGTGTGTTGTTACCTGTAGCCCCTGGCTTGTCCAGGGCACCACATATACAATTAACCGTTTCTTACTTGTTTTACCTTTCCAGTTTGCCAGCCATATATGCTACAACATTTCTAAGGGCTGTTATCTTATTTTGCTTTCTGTACATGTATGTATTAAGGTCCTGTCACACACAGAGATAAATCTGCGGCAGATCTGTGGTTGCAGTGAAATTGTGAACAATCAGTGCCAGGTTTGTGGCTGTGTACAAATGGAACAATATGTCCATGATTTCACTGAAACCACAGATCTGCCAAAGATTTATCTCTGTGTGTGACATGGCCTTTAGACATAAGCTAATTTCAAAAAATGCAAAAGACTGAGTTTGAGTTCCACTTCCTGAAATCCATGGTTTCATGTGAATTTGAAAACTCTGCAAATTGATTTGGAGATCGAAATAAAAAAATCCAGCGGCTATTTCACAATGCTGCAAGCTCAGCAAACTGTGAAATGGAGTCTGACATGGAGGCACAAGCATCACAATAACGCCCTGCAGCAATCTAATCATATAATCTAGTGGAGCAAAGCAGGGGGGCTATCTCAGGGAGTGTAAAACATAGGGACTGACAAAAGAACATATTTTTTGCCTCTGTTGTATAGATATAGAGAGCTCATAGCTCACAGGATATGGATAAAGGTCTAATGAAATTTTAGTGTACTACTTTAAAGTTTCAATACCATATTGAATAAGGGAGTCATAGTCTTTGTTTATTTTTGAATAGAAATTCAATAGTGAACTGTTGTATAAATCTCATTATTACCACTCAGAGTGTGATTGTGAAATAATGCACTGACGAGCAAAAGATTAGCAATGTTTTGAACTTTTGACTTTCAGGTTCCATATCTCCTCATCCACATCAGCTTCAAATGTGAGACTACCTTCAACTTATAGACAATCATCTTGATGATCTTATAAATAAATTTGATTTGCAACTATTTAGCATGTGATTAGTTATGCAGATTATTTTCATGTCACTGCATTGTTATTGTTTTTCTCCTAAAAATTTAAATTTTAATTTTTATTTTTTGTTAGTATTTTGTAAATCCATCTCATCTTCTAGGTCATGCTTTAGATTATATTCAATCATGTCTTGACTGAAATCTATTCCCAGGTCTCTTCTATACATTCCCAATGTTGGTGAACACGGTTGAATTCCTTGGGTATGTATACAGCTTTTTCTTCAAGTCTACCCACAAGTGTTCGATTGGGTTAAGGTTGCAGGACTGTGAGGGCCAATCCAGCACCTCTACTTCATTGCCATTAAACCATTTCTTCACCAATCTCAATGCATGTTTTGTTTTGATGTCGTGCTTTAGCAATATTTTAGCTTTTCATACCCATAGTACTTGAGTGTACAAAGTAACTTATCTTTTAGGATATTCCCATATGTTCGTTATCAAGTCCACCATCAAACCTGATCGTATCCAATGCCTTTGGCTGTGAAGCAACCCAAAATAATCAGACTTCATAAACAAAACTTGATAGTTCCTTCAATTTCTTCATCCATTAGCCCCTTTTTCTCTTGTTTCTACCAGACCAATTGGCACCTATCAGAGCGTAGTCTATTGGCTTTCATTTCATTGCTCCAAATCATTTGTTTCTAGTGATGAGTGAATATATTTGGCCGTATTTGTTGCTTGCACTAATATTAAAGTATTCATGATATTTCTTAAGCCTGCTTTACACGAGACGACCGATTGTGCGATAGCACGATCGATCGTACCCGTCCCCGTCGTTTTTACGTCACGGGCAATTAGTTGCCCGTGGCTCACAAACTCGATTAACCCCCGTCACACGAACTTACCTTCAGGACGACCTCGCTGTGGGCGACGAACGTCCACTTCCTGGAGTGGGAGGGACGTTCGGCGTCACAGCGACATCACACAGCAGCCGGCCAATAGAAGCGGAGGGGCGGAGATGAGCGGGATGTAAACATCCCACCCACCTCCTTCCTTCCATTAAGCCGTCGAGTGCCACGGGAGGCAGGTAAGCTGCTGTTCATCATTCCCGTGGTGTCACACGGAGCAACGTGTGATGCCACGGAAACGATGAACAACCGCCGCCATTTAATTAAACAATTTTATGAAACCTAGCGACGAGTACACGACTCACGATTTGTGAGCAATACTGCTAGGAGGTGTTACACGAGACGACGTCGTGTACGATGCCGGATGTGCGTCACGAAAACCGTGACCCCGACGATGCATCGCACGATCAGTTGTCTCGTGTAAAGCCCGCATTACTCAAGTAGTTTGCTAATCTCCTCTAAGTTTCAAGTCCTCTCCCAGCAAGTTTGGCTCCTGATTTTCAGCCACTAAACCTGTGTAAATTTTCGGCCAATCACATTAATGTTGTAGCCATCTTTGCTACTGGTATTACTGTGATTGTGAGGTGCTGTGAAATATAATAACATGCGGTCCCCTGCCTATTTATGATAAACAGTGCAGGTAAAGTAGACAGTTGTGGTCTGGTACTCTCAGACTAGGAACTTCCATGGTTATTGGGCCCTACCCAGCCTAAAAATAGCAGCCTGCAGCCACTCCACAATTGGTGTATCCATTAGATATGGCAATTATGGCGTGCACTTTACCTGGCTCATCCTGATTGCCCTGGTGCAGTTGAAAACAGGGTAATATTTAGGGTTGATGTCAGCTATGATGTGTCAAAAATCACAGCTGACATGAAGCCCTGAGTTGAAAAAGGTGTGTTTCATCCTCTTCATAAGTGCACTTCACTTCTGTATATTGTTTTTGTGTTACACTTTTTATAATACAAAAAAAGACAGTTTGCACTCCGATTATGCTAAAGTATGAATGTGTGAACATAGACCTGCATTACTGCTAAGTGAAATCTAAGAAAAATGAGATATATAGTATATAGAAATGGCCGTTTGTATATCTGCCCAGTTGCCACTTCATGGCATATCTCGTAACTGGGCACCTACTCTATGTTGAAGCCTCTCTCTGGGTCAAAATCCTCCTGTGTATAGGCAAATAGGAACCTGCCATATAAAATAAGATGACCTCTGGCAAGTGGGGGAGGGGTGCACAGTCAGAAGGTATGACTCTCTTAAATATACATAAAAGGACTGACGGCACTCACCAAATTGAATGCTAAATCACTGCAACCCCTTCATATAATAGACCCCTGCCCCTCCCCCATAAACTTTCTCCCCACCAACACTGAAGGAGAGCATGCACATCTTCTTTGGAAATTGAACCTCACCTTCTGCGCACTTGACCCATGCCATTCACCTCCTCCTCAACCTCACCGCTATGCTTATCCCAGGCCTAACCCATCTTTTTAACCTATATACTGTATTTTTCCAAAAATAAGACCTCCCCCAAAAATAAGCCCTAGAAGGGATTTTCAGCATTTTTGGAGCAAGGCTTAAACTTAAGTCCTCCCCTTAAAAGAAGCCCTAGTCGCGGTTCAATAATGAAGTGTCCATGCAGCTAAAAAAGTTAAAGATACTGCAGGACACTTCATTATAGACAGCGGGTACACCGCAATTACACTCACTCGATGCCGAGTAGAGGACCTGCAGTGATCGCACCCCCGCATACATCCGATCTCACACCCACACACATCCGATCTCACACACACACAAACATCGGATCACACACACAATCAGATCACACACATAATCAAATCGCACACATAATCAGATCGCACACACAAACATCAGATCATACAAACAAACATCAAATCCCACACACAAACATCGAATCACACACATCGGATCGCACACATACTCACCACATCCAGCGACACCGATCTGTTCTCGCCAGCAAAATCCTGAGACGCTGTGCGGTGGAACAAAAGAACCTGCCGCAACAGGACCTGCGAACACACGTGACTTCCTCCCATCATTCCTGTTGCCGGAAGCATTCTTTAACGTTGGATGTGATGTGTGTGTGTGTGTGTGTGTGTATGAGTGATCTGTGATCTGCTGTGTGTGAGAGTGTCAGCAATCTGCTGTGTGTCAGTGATCTACTGAGTGTCAACGATCTGCTGTGTGTCAGTGTGTCAGCCAGAAGCAGGGGAGAACGGCGTGCAGCACCCACTGGAGACCACAGGGGGACCTGGGAACCTGGGAGCCACGCAGATGTCCGGGTCTGGTAAGTATGAGTCTCCTGGGTAGGGGGGGTGCTTTTTTGGGGGGTAAACTTACCCCAATTGTGTTTCTCCAAGAATAAGACATCCTCCAAAAAAAAGCCCTATTCCTATTTTGGGGGGCAAAAAAAGTATAAGACAGTGTCTTATTTTTGGAAAAACACGGTATAACCTCTGCTACCTTCCTTGCATTCAAACATGCAACAATCACACCCATCCTAAAAAACCTTCCCTTTATCCGACCTCTACTACCAGTTATCACCCCATTTCGCTGTTCCTGTTTTCCTCCAAACTCTGAACAGCACGTCCATGCTGAACATTCCTCCCACCTCTCATCTAACTCTCTCTTTGACAACAATTCACAGTCTCATATAGAGTCTGCAGGTCCAGCACCTCCATATTACTTGAATCTGTGTAATATTGTTTAGTACTTTCCATAGGCTGTGACAACTACTCTCAATTTTTCTGTTCTTCAGCACTGCTGTAAAACACAAAACTCTAGGCCTTTCTATCTTTATCTGTAATGATGAGTTGTGCACTCTGACCTTCTATCCCTACTTATCTGTAAAACCCTTAAATGGTCACTTCTGTCCCTTCCCTCATCTTTTATAGTGCCTGTAAATGTTCCCCCTGATTGTCTGAGTTAAGGGTACTTTACATGCTGCGACATCACTAGCGATCTCGTTAGCGATGTGAAATTCTAGATCGCAAGTGCGATCTTTTGCGATCGCACATAGGTCATTTTAGGCATGTGCGATCTAGAATTTCACATCGCTAACGAGATCGCTAGCGATGTCGCAGCATGTAAAGTACCCTTTAGACCATATGATATTATGATAGCTGCAAGGCATTATGTTAAAGCTTGTGCCACCGTGCTTGATGTCATGTAAGCCCAATCTCCAGCTTAAGTAATCTTCAGCAATGTGTGACATGTCACAGGACATTTTTGTCTTTTTTTCAATCAGCAATATTATTGCACTGCGCACATGCCGTAAAATACAGTGCCCACATTTTGCCCCCAAGAAAGAAATAATGCCTCAATACACTGAGTGCCGTTATAACAATAATTCCTATTAAGTGCCCACTTAACATTCAATAATATTTTCTGAGTCTTCCACATATAGTTCCCCTGTACATACCAAGATGCCCCCACAGCTCCCACATACTCAGCATGATAGATACAAAGCTCCCTATGTGCAGTATGATGGACCCCACAGTTGCCCCCTTACACTGTAAGAAGGTCCCCAGTAGACCCCCCAGAGTATGATTGCCCCAGTAGCCCCCTACTGTATGATGGGCCTCAGTCACCCTACTTACACTCTAAGATGACCTTCAGTATTCCCCCTACACTGTGTCATGACTCCCAGTATGTCCCTGACACTGTAATATGGCCCCCACTATTTGCCCTACATTGTAATATGGTGCTCAGTATTTCTCCCACACTGTATGATGGCTCCCAGTATTCCAGCACATGGTAATATAGCTGCCAGTATTCCCCCTACAATGTAATATGGCCCCCTAGTATTTCCCCCGCACTGTATGAAAATATTTCCCCCAAACTGTAATATGGCCTCAGTATTTCCTTCACACTGTATGATGGCCCCCAGTATTTTCCCCACACTGTAAAATGGCCTCAGTATTTCTCCCACGCTGTATAATGGCCCCATTATTCCTCACACACTGTACTATCATCCCTAGTATTCTTCCCATATATATAAATATATATAAAATGGCCCCCAGTATTTCCTCCATGAGCAAAAAAAAATAAAAAGAACATCCTATACTCATCTACCCATGGATCCTGAGATGTCCACTGTTTGCAGCACCAAGGCAAGGGTGGACCAGCGCAGTGATGTAATTACGCTAGGGCTTCACGCGCTCCATGTCCTCTGGGAATCTGAGAGTGGTAGTGCAGGGAGATCATTTCTCCCTGCAGTAACGCAGAGTTTAAAAAAATGTATTGGCGTTGCGCATGCCCATACAGTTTATACAGTAGTAGCTGTTGCTCCGAGTGGGCTCGGAGATCAAGTGGTCTGGAGCTACTGCCCCCTCTGCCCCCCTGGTAGTTATACTACTGTCCTTAGGTATTTCTGGAAATACCAGTCACTGAGTGAGGATTGTGGACAAGTTTTTTTATACACAGCCTTAGCCTAGCATTAGACAGTACAGATAGACAGCGTGCACATTTTTTGGAATATAGTTTTGATAGTAATTAAAAAGATTAAACAAATATTCCCCTTTTACACCTTCTAATTTTTTTTATAATTACATTTACAATTGTTATTATTAAGTAAATGCATCACCACACTAATAAAAAAGGTTAAACCACATTTTCTTCCCTGTAAGTATCATTTCTGCAAATTTGTTACTGATCTTAGGTGATGTTCAGTTATTTTGAAGAAGTGTCACTCATAATGCCAATATCGTCTTCACTGAATCTAATGGAGTGTCACTCCAAAAGGATTTCATTATAATTGCAATTTAAATGTCACTAATATTGTCGCTCATGGCATTCCAAGGTCACGGATAATGTTTTGCATCCCATAAATATTGACAAAGAAATAGTTGATAAATTATAAATCTTATGGAATATGTGAAAAACAATAAAAACATGAAGCAGAGAATTATCTAATCTTAAAAAGAAAAAATATTGTATTTTAAAAGACTGCTTTGATGACATTTTTGTTTTATAATTATTAGCACAGCTAGCCAAAGGCATACATAGGAATCATGGGGAACCATAGAAAAAGTCTGTCTTGGACCTTCCTAAAAATAAAAAAAAGTTTATTGGAGTAGGCAGGTTGACGCACATAAGTTAAGTCACAGAAGTGCATACCTCCCCCCTTTTAAACATAGTGAGACATATATGTATTGCAGCATGTGCATTCACCTAGCAGAAGACTTTTAGTGTTCTCTCTGCCACTGTGATGCTCCTTTCATATCCCCCATAGCATATAAAACCCTCAAATGTCCCCACAAAGTGTATAATACCTCACAGTGAATCTCCCCACATAATTTTCTTCCACAGTACACCTGTCACGGGGTGTGATGAGGTAACTTGGAACAGGTGCACCTTCACTAGCGCTAGGGCGGCACTAGCTCTCTCTGTTTCCAAAGATATATCTAATGGTGATGATGCTTGGGCCGCCTTGCTAACCCTAGCTCCTGAATAACACTGGTCAATACCACTTTTCCCCCACCACAGGGAGGGCCGGGACAGGAGTGGTTTATCCCACACAAATAGACAGACAGGGAAAACACAAAACTCAAACTCACTGTATACACACATAGAGGTAAGACAATATGTACTCAGGAGGAAATAAAGAATCAACAAGGAAATAAGCAAACAAGGAGAATATTTCTACAACACACCAAATAACACACAGGAGATCACCAGAGTAAGATTACCAAACACAAGTACCGGCATCACAAATGAAGCTATAACCAGTATGGGGAAACTGGCTCCACCATCTTTTAAAGGGCAGAGGGGGCTATGATAGGTCTCCTGTAACCTGTGAGGCTAGCAAGAATCCACAAGCTAGCAGAAATGAACTCATGCTAGACTGATCCCTAATATACACCCAACTGGTCGACGCCTGATTCTGATTGTGCAACACAAAAGCTTCAGGAAAACCATGGTGTGACATGTCAGACTCTACAGTTTTAACAGGATATGAAGTCGCCATGATACTCAGTGAGTTAAGAGGTGAACACCGTATGACAACACCTCATATGCACAGTATGACGACCCCACATCAAACCCTACAAGTATTATACTCCCACAGTTCCCCTATCAATATGATGCCCTCAGAACCCCCACACATAGTATGATGGCCCCTACAGGTCCCTTAAATACAGTATGATAGATCCCATATCACCTTTACAGTAGGATGCACCCCAATAAAGATCATACAGTTTTATGGATCCCACAGTACCTCATATACAGTATGAATGACCCCATAGACCCCCACATACTATGATGGACACAAACGCATCCTATTCAAAATTTTAACCCTCACAGGTCCCCCCATATGATAGTCACACAACATTCCACACAGTATAATGATCCTAGAGCAAATAATACAGTATTACAATGTACCCCACAGTTTCTTAACACAGTATGATGAACGATATAGCTCCCCCATACCATTTATGATGGCCCAAAGGTCCCTACATAATATAACGCACACACCGCTACACAATATGATGGGCCTCAATGCAGACCTCACAGTGTGATGGTCCCCACATTTTCCTCTGAAATAGTATGCTAGCCCACAAAGTCCTTCACCATGCAGAATAACAGCTTCCACAGCAACTCTCCCTTCTATACAATATTATGGCCCCCATAGCACCTTATCCAGTGTGATGGACTCCACAGTTTTCTAACACATTATGATCCTATGTTTCCTTAAGACAGATCACTCTGAAGGTTTTCAGTTCTGGTGCAGGCCACATTGAAATACAGGATGGAGATGGAAAAATATGGTAATTTTAGTGGCTTTTGTCAAGAAATAACCTATGTTTAAGACTGACAGCACATTAGAGAAACTAAGGAAATTACAAAAAACTGCACAATCACAATGCACATTAGGTGTTCTGTATGTTTGGGTTGGGAACTCTATGTAGTAAATGTAAACTCCATAGCATTCCATAAGAAAATTAGTAGATGTGACATCCCAAAAATATTTCCACTTCTTGGAAACCCACCAACCATAAAAGTTAAGCACAAACAGCTCTGGTATAATGTTGCTCTCTTATTTTTTATTTTACCTTTTCTAGCGGTACCTGGACACCTGAACATATAAGTAACTACAATGAAACCCTATTTAAGGGCATAGGGATAGTTCCCTACATAGTCTGGTGGGAACTCACATAAGAAAGCAGCCCAACATACAGTATGTAACTATCAGTATTATCTACATATTTAAAATCTGCAAAGGTCCCAGATAATGGCTGCCCACTAAGAATAAAAAAATCTGGAATTCAGTAGTTTGCTCTAATTTGGCTAGATTTTATTCTATTGAATTGATTGATGTGAACTGAATGTATCATATTATTCTCTAAGTTCTAAGCAAAAGAATAAACAAAGGTTAAAAAATAATAATAATGCTTATGTAGCGCCCCTGAGACTCGTCGCTACAGGGTATATCATTATATCCTTCCCTGGCAGGTCAAGATGTTAATCTAGTAAGTTTTACACACACCTCACACCACCATACAGCAGGGAGAAGCAGTCACTAGGAAAGGATTAACAATGCTTCTACAGACACAGGAAGTGACTCAGCCAGAATCTAGCCAGCCCAGGTAGCCATAACAAGTTGGGAAAGTGGTGGGGTCAGGAGCAGTTAGGGGGTAGAAAACAGATAGTTTCACTTTAGTCAGGCAGAATAGCTTGGACATGAGACAGAACAGATATGTGCAGATCCCTGAAGGGAAGCTATCAGGCCTTCAGGAAGGCAGAGCAGAGCTGTCTGGAAGTAACACCGAGTAGACAGCACCACCAAGCTGGGGGCCAGTAACATCTATAGAGACGGGACCCGGTACCTGTAATCGTGGACCAGAAGAGAGTAGTCACCAGAGAATGGGACTGAGCACAACAGAGAAGTACAGAGCCCTAGTCACGGTGGCCGTGGCGTGACAGCAGAGAGGGAGCCTGGGGAAAGGGATAGGAGTCTGACCCACGAGAGGCTCAGGCTGCCGGCTGTTCGGGCCAGGACCGGGGGAGAGTACAGAGTTGTGCATGGAGGAGAAAGGTCACAGATTATCAAACCGGATCCAGCCTCTGACCTGCCCGGGAAGCGACTGGAGTCTCTGATGGTGATGACCAGCACCCGGGGTGCGATACCAGCTGAGCCAGTAAATAAAGTGACTGGAACCCACACCTGTTGACTCTGTGAGTAACTGCCGCTGCCCTGCAATCTGACGCTCCCGTGGACTGCCACCCCCATTCTCACCAACCCCCTGGGGTACCCCGCTCTGCCTGTGGTGAGCGATACCATCCCGGCTGCACATAACACTTGCCCCGGGGAGAGACTATGCAGCGGCGGCTAGTTCCTGGCCTCGTACCGCGGGAGGTGCTGCGAAGCATCCCCATTCTTCATCCAGTACTTCCCCTGGGAGAGGACTAGTCACAGGAAGGGTTGGTGGCGGAGGAGGCCGAGACCCCAGTCACCGCTGCAGCCGGTGACACACTTCCCCGGCCCCCGTCACACTCCTTCCATCCCCATCTGTATTAGAGACTTGTCTGTTTGCTGTTCTTATTTAACATGTAGCCAACAGGGTCAGGGAACTGGGTCAGGCCAGTCACAGCTACCCCAAGGAACCACTGGCCCGGTGACGAGTACCCTAAGGCCCCGTGGACGCTACACTTACGTCGACGCTCATGGTCTCATCGCTTTGGGTAATGCAAATCGACTTGCAAATCTTAACATTAAAAACCTTGATCTGGAAGAATAGGACATCATTCACATTGCAGATGGAAAGAAAAGGCTAGAGGGAGCTGCACCAAGGACCTGATGAATGACTAAAATGGCAAAAATGGTGAGATCTGAGGTGAATATTATTCTCACCCCTTTCTCAGCCTTCATTTTTCTGTAAAAAAAAAAATCTCATTATTCCAAAATTTTTATGATTTTTTTTTCATACGAATTCAGGAAAAATACTGTTATTTTTTTGAATTCGTAAGAAATTCAAATGCTGTTATTTTTTTGAATTCGTAAGAAATTCAAATGCTGGAAAAATGCTATTATTTTTTTGAATTCGTAAGAAACAAATCATAAACAATTTGGAATAATGAGAATTTTTTTCTTAATTTTGAGACTAATTCATTCTATTGGTTTATCTTTACTGCCCATCAATACTAAGAAAATGCTCTCACTTGATAAGATGGGGAAAAAACTTTATTTTTTTGGAAAAAAATATTAATTGAATTCCACTTCAGACACATTATTAAATTAACCTCTTTTTACATTTCATTGTAAATGATATCATTGAAACATTTCGCACTTCTCACTAGTAACGCATTTGTGTGTACATTTAATTGCAATGTCACTGGAGTACATCAGCACTAATAAAAGCTGAAAACAGTTTTATCTTGTAACGAAGTCTCTCAAACAATGACTCTATAATTTAAAGACACAGTCACTCCTACTATATTTCAGAAAAAGCAACATCAAAGATTATTCATTCTTCTTATGTCATCATACCTGCTGGCAAAGTCAAAATGTTAGTTTTAGGAATCTCAAATGTGGAAGGGTTTAATATCTTGGTATTTGTCAACTGAGTGACAAAGCTAATTAACTGCCTTAGGCCTCTGCCACACTCACGTGAAATTCACGCACGTGCCGAGAGACACGTATTTTCCCTGCGTGTTGCGTGCAGGTAAGTACGTGTCTCTGGTACGTGCGTGACACGTGTGTTCTACGTGTGCTATCCGTGATAGCACACGTAGAATCAGTAATTATTATACTCACCTGGTCCTTCCTGATGTCCGCGCTGCTGTCCGTGGTGCTGATCCTCGGTCTCCAGCCCTCCCGTCTCCCCGCTGCTGCTGCTGCCAGGCAGTGAAGTGAATATTCTATGAGATTAATGAGCGGCGGTCGGCAGCAAGAGGCAGCAGCGGCAGAGACAGAAGGGCTGGAGAAGGTGAGTAAATGTTTTGTTTTTTTTTCACTGACATGTGTGTTTTCTCCGGCGCGTGTCACACGGGACCGCATCCACACTACACCCGTGTGGTACGGGTGCGGGCCGTGTAACACCCGTTCTGCCGGAGAAAACACTGACATGTCAGCGCTTTGAAAATCGCACACACGTACAAACGCACACGGACACACGTTCCATGTGGTTTTACGTGTGTGTGCCTGCTACAATAGGGTAGCATTGGTTAAAGTGTCTCCGTGCCGCCGGGACGTGTAAAAAATGACAAACACGTACCGGAGGCACGGATGTGTGGCGCAGGCCTTAGGCCTGCGCCACACATCCGTGCCTCCGGCACGTGTTTGTCATTTTTTACACGTACCGGCGGCACGGAGACACGTACAGCAATGCTACCCTATGGTAGCAGGCACACACACGTAAAACCACACGGAACGTGTGTCCGTGTGCGTTTGTACGTGTGTGCGATTTTCAAAGCGCTGACATGTCAGTGTTTTCTCCGGCAGCACGGGTGTCACACGGCCCGCACCCGTACCACACGGGTGTAGTGTGGATGCGGTCCCGTGTGACACGCGCCGGAGTAAACACACATGTCAGGGAAAAAAATAAAAAACATTAACTCACCTTCTCCAGCCCTCCTGTCTCTGCCGCTGCTGCCTCTTGCTGCCGACCGCCGCTCATTATTCTCATTGAATATTCACTTCACTGCCTGGCGGCAGCAGCAGCAGCGGGGAGACGGCAGGGCTGGAGACCGAGGATCAGCACCACGGACAGCAGCGCGGACAGCAGGAAGGACCAGGTGAGTATAATAATTACCGATTCTACGTGTGCTATCGCGGATAGCACACGTAGAACACACGTGGCCCGCACGTACCAGAGACACGTACTTACCTGCACGCAACACGCAGGGAAAATACGTGTCTCTCGGCACGTGCGTGAAATTCACGTGAGTGTGGCAGAGGCCTTAAGATGATTTTCTATAAATGAAGAAGCAACTGTCCTTTTGTATTCCCACCAAAAATCTTTTGTTCTCCGAATCTTTATTTACTTATGCTAAAGTTACTGTCTAAAATTCTTGCAAATGAATGTTGTGTGATGGTACTCAAGTTATAATTATTTTTGTTACATATATGCTGCCTGCTATATTGTCTAGTTTTAAACAGGTGTAGATATATATATATATATATATATATATATATATATATATATATATACTGTATATATATATATTGTGGGGTGGCGACCACAAATGTTGTAAATGGTCGCTATGTGTCACAGTGGAGAAGGTCCCCTGCAATATTAAACTGAAAATGTTACTATGGGACCTATAGTTCCACAAAGTCTTGGTACTGCACCTAAGGGTCAGGTTCCCTTTAACAATAGCCAGTGTGTTGTACAGGTCTGGATAATCACATACCTCCACTTGTGGGTGTATCCAGTCTGATTTAAGAGACTGTTTGTTTGGCACATGGTCTCTGGGTGCTTGGAAGGACTTCACTTCCTGGAGGATCCCTGGAAGGAGTCCATGTGGATTAGAGCTGGCTGCAGTTTCCCTGATGTCACTGGCTAGGAGGCCAGGTGTATGGAACCTGTGGACGCTCTGCACTTAGGGAGCTGGAGTCCTCCTGGGATCTGGACTGACCATAGCATTCATGGCTGAGAGCAAGTCACAGTTCCCGGTTGGTGATCTCAGAGAGACAGTCTTCCTATGAATCTGTGGGAACCCTGCTCAAGCTCCTGAAAAGCCGCTAGAAACCTTTGCAGAAGGTAACAGCCTTGAAAGCCGTGTGTGTATACTTACCGGGTCAGTTACTAATGTGCTGATATGAGGGACTGTATCCAAATCAATATTTGTGATACCTTAGTTAAATGGACTGTAATACAGTGTATGTTCCTTTTAAGCCGGAAGAGACCTTTGTGTTTAACCCCTTAACGACCGCGGGCCGTAAAATTACGTCCTAAATGACATAATCTTACTGCCCGCGGTCCTCCGGCGGCAGCATGCCGCGATCGGCACACATCTCAGCTGATTTTCACAGCTGAGATGTGTGCCTGCTAGGCACGAGCAGAATCGTTATCTGCTCGTGCCGATTAACCCCTTATATGGCGCTGTCAATACATGACAGCGCCATTATAAGCGCGATCGCGGTAAAGTTTTACTTACCGCCGAAACCGGAAGTCACGTGACGCGATCACGTGACTCCCGATAGTTGTCATGGTAGCACAGGGTCATGTGATGACTCCTGTACTACACATGAATTGGTTTGACTTTCGCTGTGCCCGGGGCACAGCAAAAGAGAAAGACAGCGTATCTGCTGTTTACAGCCTTCCAGCTGTGATCAGCAGATACTGCAGAGCGATCGGAATGCTGATCGCAATAGCCCCCTAGGGGGACTAGTAAAATAAAAAAAAAAAGTTAAAAAAATAAGTTTTAAAAAATTAAAAAAAAACAAAAAAACCTAAAAGTTCAAATCACCCCCCATTCACCCCATTGAAAATTAAAGGGTTAAAAAAAATAAAAAATATACACACATTTGGTATCGCCGCGTTCAGAAACGCCCGATCTATCAAAATATAAAATCAATTAATCTGATCAGTAAACGGCGTAGCGGCAAAAAAATTCCAAACGCCAAAACGACGTTTTTTTGTCGCCACAACTTTTGCGCAAAATGCAATAAGAGGCGATCAAAACGTAGCATCTGCGCAAAAATGGTACCGTTAAAAACGTCAGCTCGAGACGCAAAAAATAAGCCGTCATTGAGCCTAAGATCCCGAAAAATGAGAACGCTACGGGTCACGGAATATGGCGTAAAACGTGCGCCACTTTTTTCGGACAAACGTCCGATTTTTTTTTTAACCTCTTATATAAAAGTAAACCTATACATGTTTGGTGTCTACGAACTCGCATTGACCTGAGGCATCACACCCACACATCAGTTTTACCATATAGTGAACACAGTGAATAAAATATCTCAAAAACCATAGTGCTATCGCACTTTTTTTGCAATTTTTCAGCATTTGGAATTTTTTTGCCATTTTCTAGTACACAATATTTTAAAACTGATGGTTTCATTTAAAAGTACAGCTCGTTCCGCAAAAAATGAGCCCTCACATGACCATATTGACTGAAAAATAAAAAAGTTACGTCTCTCAGAAAAAGAATGGCGAAAAAAAAAAACGGAAAGCGAAAAATCGGCCGGTCGTGAAAGGGTTAAAGGAAACCTGTCAGCAGAAATTTGCAATAAACCTACAACATTCCCCTTCTGCTGCTCCTGGGCTGCATTCTAGAAAGGTTCCTGTTGCTATTGTGCCCCCTTTGAGACCTAAATAAATACTTTATAAAGTCTTACCTTTTTGTATACAAATCTTTTTTTTATGGTCACAGGGGTGGTCTGTCTTGCATCCGTTATTCTCCCTCCTGCTGCTTTACGCCATCCCCCATTGCTCATTTCCATACCTGAGGACGCCGCTCAGTGCTCCCGAGGTCTCGCGCATGCCCAGTGCCACTCTCGCGAGACTGAGCACTGTGCACAGTGTCACCGCTGGTGACGTGTTGCGCAGGTGTGAGATTATGGGCGGCACTGTTATTGTCATCAGCAGCGTCATCCAAGTACCCGCCCATAATCTCGTACCCGCGCTTTTCACTCTGCCTCCACCGTTATGCGCAAGCACTTGCCATATGAACCCATGTCACCTATTACCCATCTTTCCCTGGAGCAGGAAACAGATGGGAGGAGCAGCACACCACTGATTATAACGGTGGAGGCAGAGTGAAAAGCGCGGGCACTAAATTATGGGTGGGTACTTGGATGACGCTGCTGATGACAATCACAGCACCGCCCATAATCTCACGCCTGCGCAATCACATCACCAGAGGTCACACTGTGCACAGTGCTCAGTCCCACGAGAGTGGCACTGGGCATGCGCGAGACTTCGGGAACACTGGGCGGCGTCCTCAGGTATGGAAATGAGCAATGGGGGACGGCGTAAAGCGGCAGGAGGGAGAATAACGTATGCAAGACAGCCCGCCCCCGTGACCATAAAAAAAGATTTGCATACAAAAAGTTTAGACTTTAAAAAGTATTTACTTAGGTCTCAAAGGAGGCACAATAGCAACAGGAACCTTTCCAGAATGCAGCCCAGGAGCTGCAGAAGGGGAATCTCTTAGGTTTATTGCGAAATTTCATCTGACAGGTTCCCTTTAAGTTTCAAGTGCGGTTTATGATGCATTGAATAAGCCAACTAGACTGTTAAAGGGAAAAGTATTCCTGTGTGCCTCAGTTATAGCGGTCAAATGAGTGTTCCACAATACAATCAGTGAGCACAGCCTCACTATATATATATATATATATATATATATATATATATATATATATATATATATATATATATATATATATATATATATATATATATATATATATATATATATATATATATATATATATATATATATATATATATATATATATATATATATATATATATATATATATATATATATATATATATATATATATATATATATATATATATATATATATATATATATATATATATATATATATATATATATATATATATATATATATATATATATATATATATATATATATATATATATATATATATATACATATATATATATATATATATATTGATGATAAACAAACCCTAAGGCGGGCTTTACATGCTGCGACATTGCTAGCACATGCTAGCGATGTTGAGCGCGATGGCACCCGCCCCCGTAGTACATGCGATACCTGGTGCTTGCTGCCGTAGCGAACATTATCGCTACGGCAGCTTCACACGCACATACCTGGTCGGCGACGTCGCTGTGCCCGCTGAACAATTTCTCCTTTAAGGAGGCGGTGCATTCGGCGTCACCGCGACGTCACTAAGCGGCCGGCCAATAAAAGCGGAGGGGCGGAGATGAGCGGGACATAACATCCCGTCCACCTCCTTCCTTCATCATTGCTGGCGGGATGCAGGTAAGGAGATGTTTGTCGTTCCTGCGGCTTTACACACAGCGATGTGTGGTGCTGCAGGAACAACAATCAACATCGTACCGGCAGCAGCAGCGATATTATGAAAAGATTTTTGACGTTTTTGTGATCGGTGAACTAGGGTTTACACGCTGCAATGTCGGTAACGGCGCTGGATGGGCATCACTAACGACGTGACCCCGAAGATATATCGTTACCGATGTCGCAACGTGTAAAGCCCATCTTAGATTAAGATTACAACTTCAGGACTTCGTTTGTGTTGTGTTGTATATCAAGTGACCAAGGATTCAATAAGCTATTTATCTTTCAGCAATAACAGAACCTATTTTAGCGAATATGGCAAGACGTTTTTGCCCATTTCACTGTGGCAATTGGGAGATCGATCTGTGTGGATTTGGTTGAAATTTTTGTTTCTATCGACATCAGCTTCATTCATCAGAAATTAGAGCTATTTCAGTACATCTTTAACATTAGAATGAATAAAGTTATGTACGAAGCACACCATTATTTTTATGAGCAACTTCTTTATCATTTTTAGGCATCACACACATACCTTTCTAATTACAAAACTGTACTTGAGTCCAATATGACAGCTTTCATATGGCCACCATGTGCGTCCGTTGGCATTAGCTTTCCTTCTTTCCCCACTTCTTGTATCTAAAACCCGACCATTGCCAAACTGTTTTCATTTTGTATGGGTGTTACTGTATATGGGTGTTTTTTACTTTTAACTCACTCTAAGTATATGAAATTATTGTAATACTGAAGAACCATAACTTAAAATAATGAATGGTGTGTGATATTTAAAGTCCTTAGTTTCTCAGTCCCCTTTTCTTGTGTCCCTTACTTACTTTTACCCATGTACCAAATGGAATTCAAAGATGGAAACGTGCTCTTCTGTACAAACTGCCAGTTGTTTGCCCGACTCTTCTCCATTGAGAATGGTGACCTCTAACTGATCACCAATGTACAAGATATGACAATTCAATAAATGTCACAGCTATAGAACCTCATAGTAAAGCTAGAACAGTCAAACAATATTGCATTAGCTAGCTCAATGATGCATTCTCAGTGTGAGAAATGGAAATGTTGTCAGGCAGTTTCTTTTTTTGTGTGAATCACAAATTTAACTTCAAAGTTTAGGAAGTTCAACTCAAACTTGGTCAATGTGAACATTTCTATTTACTATCTTAGCCTTCATGGTTATGGCAATGCCTTCTGTTCATCTATGATCATGGCATGTCTTTTCCTTTTCTGCATCTTTGCTCAGTATCTCGGTGTTCTTATTGTCTTTGCATTAAAGATCATGATCTCATCGGCCTTGTTTTTTCTTCATTAATACTCAGTACTAGAGATGAGCGAACCTCTGAAGGCTCGAGTTCGGTTCGGTTCGTCGAACGGAGGTCCTGTTCAAGTTCGGTTCGATGAACCGTTCGACGAACCTCTCGAACCCCATTGAAAACAATGGGGGGCAAACAAAAACATATAAAACACATTATAAATGTACACAAACAATAATAAATATTGCCATTACACTTAAAGGTACCTGCGACGTGTCCTGCACTCTGTCTCCCGCCGCTTTTCCTTCCAATAGTCGCTGCATCCTCCCCGTAACCAGCACTGATGATAGGACCTATTGTGATGTCAAAATAGCATGTGACCAGTCACATGTCTATTATCTCATTGGCTACAGACTGGTCACATGTCTATGACGTCATGCTAGGTCCTGTCAGGGCATCTCTCTGGTACGCGGTAATCATTTCAGCATGTCCGTGTACCGGCGAAATTCTCTGATACATGGTCGACTCCCCGTTACTGCTTGTGTGCACTCTTTACAGAGTCAGCCCACATGCAGGGACTAGCTGTCAAGGCCGGTAAATAGCGGCACTGGGAGTCACGTGATCGGAGCACCATTGCTATGGTAACCCGCCTGTCAGCTGTGACGTCACCGCTTACAGCCCGCAGCGGCATCGCGAATCACGTGATCGGAGCACCGTTGCTATGGTAATCCGCTTGTCAGTGGTGACATCACCGCTTACAGCACGCAGCCTCTGCTCACTCTCACTGAGTGAATAGACTGCACGGGGAGCAGCAGCGTCTTCCTCCCATGCAGCGCTGTCTTATGTAGCAGAGCTGCATGGGTTGAAGGAGAAAGAAGACAGAAGACCATGGATCGTGGAGGGCTTAAAGGGAGTAATAAACATGGAGTCTCTAAGGGGCACTTTACACGTTGCGACATCACTAGCATTGGATGCAATGTAAAGCACGATAGTACCCACCCCGTCGCACATGTGATATTTAGTGATCACTGCCGGAGCGAACATTATCGCTACGGCAGCTTCACACGCACATACCTTGTTGGCGATGTCGTGGTGACCGCTGAACAATCCCTCCTTCAATTTGGAGGTGCATTTGGCGTCACCGCGACATCACTAAGCGGCCGGCCAATAGAAGCGGAGGGGCAGAGATGAGTGGCACCTAACATCCCGCCCACCTTCTTCCTTCCGCATTGACAGTGGACGCAGGTAAGGAGATGTTTGTCGTTCCTGCAGCTTCACACACAGCGATGTGTGACGCCGCAGGACCGACAAACAACATCGTACCTGCAGCTGGAGCGATATTATGAAAATGAACGACGTGACACAGATCAGCGATTTTTGACTGTTTTGCGCTCTTTCATCGTCGCTCCTAGGACTTACACATTGCGATGTCGCTACCGGTGCCGGATGTGCGTCACAACCACCGTGACCCCGACGATATTTCGGTAGCGATGTTGCAACGTGTAAAGTACCCCTAAGTGTGTGTGTCTGTGTATTTTTTTTTATTAAAGAATTTTTCCTCTGTGGGGTGTCTTTTTTTAACCCTTTATTGGAGATTCTTAATGGCCGGTGAAACTTGCCTGACATTAAGAATCTTTGGATTAATACTAGCTAGTAAAACAAAGCTAGTATTAACTCATTATTACCCAGCGAGCCACCCGGCTTCAGGGCAGCTGGAAGAGTTGGATACAGTGCCAGATGATGGCGCTTCTATGAAAGCGCCATTTTCTGGTGTGGCTGCGGACTTCAATTCGCAGCAGAGGGGCCCAGAAAGCTCGGGCTAACCTGTGCTGCAGATTCCAATCCCCAGCTGCCTAGTTGTATCTGGCTGGACATAAAAATGGGGCGAAGCTCATGTTGATTATTTTTTTAATTATTTCATGAAATTCATGAAATAATTAAAAAAAGGGTTTCCCTATTTTTTTAGTTCCCAGCCGGGTAGAAATAGGCAGCTGGGGGTTGGGGGCAGCCGTACCTGCCTACTGTACCTAGCTAGCATACAAAAATATGGCGAAGCCCACGTCATTTGTTTGGTGGGCAAAAGCTCCTGCAGCCTTGTAGTTCTGCAGCTGCTGTCTGCTCTCCTACATACACTAGTGAATGGAGCATGCTGAGCCTTGTAGTTCTGCAGCTGCTGTCTGCTCTCCTCCATACAGACAGACAGCAGCTGCAGAACAACAAGGCTCAGCATACTCCATCCAGGACTGTATGCAGGAGTTTTTTGCCCCCTAAAAAACATTACGTGGGCTTCGCCATGTTTTTGTATGCTAGCTAGGTACAGTAGGCAACTACGGGCTGCCCCCAACCCCCAGCTGCCTATTTGTACCCAGCTGGGAAAAAATATAGGGAAGCCCTTTTTTTTTTTTAATTATTTCATGAATTTTATGAAATAATGTAAAAAATTACGTGGGCTTCGCCCAATTTTTGTGTCCAGCCAGGTAGAACTAGGCAGCTGGGGATTGGAATCCGCTGCTCAGGGTGCCCAAGCTTTCTGGGCACCCCTGCTGTGAATTGCAGTCCGCAGCCGCCCCAGTAAATGGCGCTTTCATCGAAGCGCCATCTTCTGGCGCTGTATCCAACTCTTTCAGCTGCCCTGGTGACGGGTGGTTTACTGGGTAATAATGGGGTTAGGGCTAGCTGTATATTATCAACTGGCCCCAAGCCCGAAATTCATGGTGTCACACCAATATTAGACATGGCCACCATGAATTTCTAGTACAGATAAAAAAAATACAACACACAGAAAAATATTTTTTATTAGAAATAAAACACAACACAATTAGTGACTTCATGTTTATTGAAATAAAGAACCCCCCTCTGCAGTAATCCTGGGTCAAGGGTCCCATGCCATCCAATCCGGATTCAATATCATCTGATCGGTTTGCTGGAAGGCAAAGCGATCAGATGATGTGTCAGGGTACAGGGCCTGAATCACATGACACAGCAGCTGATTGTATAAACGGCTTTTATACAATCAGATGATGGATCAGTGCAAAATAAATAAAACAAGCTACACTCTTCTGTGCAGACTCCTGTCCGACAGCATCAGCTGATAGTTTAGCCGGCCGGGCGGTAAAAAGCTGGCCTCACCACTCGACTTATAGTGTCAGCTGATTCCGTCAGGTGACTGCATCATCTGATTATCGCCAGGTCTGAGAGAGAGAGAGAAAGAAGAGAGAGAAAAAAGAGGGAGAAGAGAGAGAAAAAAGAGAGAGAAAAGAGAGGGAAAAGAGAGAGGAGAGAGCGAAGAGATAGAAGAGAGAGGAGAGAGAGAAGAGAGAGAGGAGAGAGAAAGGGAAAAAGAGAGACTGAGAAAAAGAGAGAGAGAGACTGACAGAGACTGAGACTGAGAGAGAGAGAAAGAGAGATAGAGAGAGAGAGACTGAGAGAGACTGAGAGAGACTGAGAGAGACTGAGAGAGACTGAGAGAGAAGAGAGAGAGAGAGGGGAGAGAGAGAGAGAAAAGAGAGAGAGAAAAAGAGAAAAAGAGAGACAGAAAAAAAGAGAGAGAGGGAGACTGAGAGACAAAGAGAGAAAGAGAGAGAGAGAGACTGAGAGAGACAGAGAAAGAGACTCAGAGAGAGAGTGAGAGACTGAGAGAGTTGACTGAGAGACTTAGAGAGACAGAGAGAGAGAGAGAAGACAGAGAGGAGAGAGAGAAAAGGGAGAAGAGTGAGAGAAGAGAGAGAGGAGAGAGATGAGAGAGAGGGAAAAAGAGAGACTCAGAAAAAGAGAGAGAAAAAAAGAGAGAGGTATTGAGAGAGAGGGAGACAGAGAGAGACTGAGAAAGACAGAGAGAGAGGAGAGAGAGGAGAGATGAGAGAGGAGAAAAAGAGAAAAAGAGACTGAGAAAAAGAGAGAGAGAAAAAGAGAGAGAAAGAGACTGAGGGAGACTGAGAGACAGAGAGAGAGACTGAGAGACTGAAAGAGACAGAGAAAGAAGAGAGAAAAGAGAGAGAAAAGAGCAAAATGAGAGAGAAGAGAGAGAGAAGAGAGAGAGGAGAGAGGAGAGAGAAGGGGGAGAGAGAGAGGGAAAAAGAGAAAAAGAGAGACTGAGAAAGAGAGAGAGACAGAGAGACTGAGAATGAGAGACTGAGAGAGAGACTGAGAAAGACAGAGAGAGAAGAGAGAGAGGAGAGAGAGGAGAGATGAGAGAGGAGAAAAAGAGAAAAAGAGACTGAGAAAAAGAGAGAGAGAAAAGGAGAGAGAGAAAGAGACTGAGGGAGACTGAGAGAGAGAGAGACTGAGAGACTGAAAGAGACAGAGAAAGAAGAGAGAAAAGAGAGAGAAAAGAGCAAAATGAGAGAGAGGAGAGAGAGAAGAGAGAGAGAAGAGAGAGAGGAGAGAGGAGAGAGAAGGGGGAGAGAGAGAGGGAAAAAGAGAAAAAGAGAGACTGAGAAAGAGAGAGAGACTGAGAATGAGAGACTGAGAGAGAGACTGAGAAAGACAGAGAGAGAAGAGAGAGAGAGGAGAGAGAGGAGAGATGAGAGAGGAGAAAAAGAGAAAAAGAGACTGAGAAAAAGAGAGAGAGAAAAGGAGAGAGAGAAAGAGACTGAGGGAGACTGAGAGAGAGAGAGACTGAGAGACTGAAAGAGACAGAGAGAAAAGAGAGAGAGAGAAGAGAGAGACTGAGAGAGACAAAGATAGAGAGAGCGAGCAATGCAGCCTCATTCCGTGAACTGCTCCGATTTTAGAGGTGTGGCTCACAGCTGATGTCCGGCTCCTCCCCTCAGTGCATAATTAAATTAAATTATAATTACTTTATTTAAATAGCTACTGGTAATGTACCACACTGGTGAACTAGGCAAAAACAGCAAGGACGGGGTACAGAGTATTAAAATTTAACTTTTAATAAATCCTATTAAAACGGAAGCAGGTAAAGCCTTCCTCCACATATGTTATCTTAAAACCAAGACACGAAAATCCCCTTCAGCATGTATAGGGGTACCATCAGGCCCAGGACAGCGCCTGTGCAGATAACGTCAGTAGGTAAGCTGACCCGTGCCAAAAAAATACACTGGGACAGCCCACCCCTTTTGGGCCCGGACCAACACGGTATCAAAACAGGTCACAAGAACCCTTAAGCGAGATAGAGGAGGATGGAACGATCTCACCACATCGGACGACGATCCAACCCCTATCAGAGATCCTCAAGTCCTCCTGGGCGTCCCGGTGGTCCTATTTCAGTGGACTTAACACCTGGTCCCCTTACGGAGATAGAGGTCCTGATGTCCTTGTTCTCCCAACGCGTTTCATATACAAAGATAATCGTCAGGGGAGTATCGAGAGTCAGTCCTTATATCAAAAGGACAGGACAGGACATGCTGTGAAACAAACACATAAACCATCAGATACCTATATCCAAAAGCAGACTCCCCATGCAACCAATAGGAAAAGAGTACTGGCAGGATCTTACCGGACGGCAAACAGCGGGGCTCCTATATGCTGCGCACCGCTGTATTGCGTCCGCCATCATTTTAAACCCTGCTCAGCTGCCCACGTGTGGCGCCGCGCCAGTGCCGACCCTCCCACACTTCCGGGTCGCACTGTGGAACGCAGGCCTGGACCGCAAACGTCACAACCAGTGACGTAGCCGGCGCATGCGCAGAACACGCTGCCAGAAAAAGGCAGCGCGCATTATCCACGGCGTCACGCCCCCTCAAACCGAACAAATTCAATTCACTGGGCGGGCAGAGAAACGTAGCACCAGCACAACAAAGTTGTGCCCATGACTAATTGGCTCATACGGCCACAGGGTGAGGAAGCCACATACATCCCTCAGCCCCTACCAGATGTATGACTAGAGACCTGGCTCACAGACCACAAAATAGTATCACTTTAAGCAAAACGGAGGAAAAACCGAAAATTTAGAAAAAATATATACAAATAGAACACATCCCCATATAGCATAAGGAGGTAGAGAAAAGGTCACTTGAAAAACAGGCCTAGTGGGACATGGACTGAAACGGGTCTTTTAAGGCAAGGCTTTATCAGGTCAGAAAGGTGAAAAGTAAAGACTACCTACACCTCCACCACTACATCTATCTACGGAAGGCAGGCCCTACCTATCAGCGGAGGTCGGCACCCTAGGAGATACGCTGAGAGGCACCCCCGCTCGTCCGATGGCTGGCCCTCCTATCTGATTCTCTGCCTAATCTCACAAAAAGGGTGCAAAGGACAGGATTTCATTGAGACCAGATGGGGTAACCGTTCTTAGCCTGAAGATCCACTCAGCCTCCCGCTGAAGGATCCTCTTGTTCCAGTTCCCACCTCGCTTAGGAGGAAAAACCATGTCAATGCCCTGAAAGGAAATCCACCCAGGGTCACCATTATGCATTGTGTTAACATGCTTCGCTAGGGGGGTATCGTTCTTCTACCTGAGATCCCTCAGGTGCTCGCTCACCCTCCTCCTCAGCTCCCTCTTTGTCTTTCCTACATACTCAAGACCGCAACGGCAAGTCACCTTATATATGACACCTTTAGTACGACAATTAATGAAGTGTCGGATCTCATATTCTTTTCCTGTGACATTACTGGAAAATTTCTTTCCTGTTTTTAGTGTGTTACAGGCCACACAACCACTACAACGGAAGCATCCTTTGGTGTTACTCCTAAGCCATCCGCTGCCAGATTCCCTGTTGTCAGTGAAGTGGCTGTGTACCAGTCGGTCTTGTAGGGACCTAGCCCTCCTGTAGGTAATGCTTGGTTTATTTGAGATAAATGTCCCGATGTCCTCATCCATCATTAGGATAGGCCAATATTTTTCAAGCACCTTCCTCACCTCCTTCGCCCCGTTGTTATAGGTAGTGATAAACCTGATCGCCTCATTGGTTTTGACATCTTCTTTTTCTTTTGGTGGATACAATAGTTTAGTTCTCTCGATTCGACCAGTCACCCTACGAGCCTCATTGATGACCTTACGTGGATAACCCCTTTCTAAAAAACGGGCTTCAAGATCGTTAGACTGCACGGCACAACTCCCCTCACTAGAGCAATTTCTCCTAATCCTAGAAAACTGTCCTCGAGGAATACCCTTCTTTAATGCCAGAGGGTGCCCGCTCTCCCACCTTAATAGCGAATTGGTCGCTGTAGGTTTACGGTAGGTACTCGTGGCCATACCCCCTTCTGCAGTTTTTTCTATCAGGACGTCCAGAAACGGAAGACTAGAGGGATTGCTCTCATATGTAAAGCGGAGACCAGGGCTATTAATATTCAATTCTGCAACAAAAGCAGAGAGTTCAGATTCAGTGCCCTTCCACAAAAGAAACACATCATCGATAAACCTACTCCACAGCACAATCCTGTCCGTGGGTAGCGCTGACTCATCCCCGAAAACCACAGTCTCCTCCCACCAGCCCAGGAGCAAATTTGCGTACGATGGCGCACAAGGGCTGCCCATCACAGTGCCCCTGAGCTGGTGGTAGAGCCGGTCCCCAAACAGGAAGATGTTGTGCGTAAGACAAAATTCCAAGATCTGTAAAAGAAAAGAGTTGTGTTCCTCAAATTGTCTCCCTCTGCTATTGAGGAAGTACCGTACAGCCTTCAGACCTGCTTCATGTTCGATAGACGAGTATAATGACTCCACATCAATACTCGCTAGTATGACATCATCATCCACCGAGACACCTTCAAGTTTTCTGAGTAAATCAGTGGTGTCTCTAAGGTAAGAGTTTAGAGAGACGACATACGGCCTCAGGAGCCTATCGATATAAATTCCTAGGTTCTGGGTCAAACTACCCACACCAGACACAATTGGTCTACCCTTAAGCGGATCCAACCCCTTGTGTACCTTCGGTAGACAATAGAAAGTGGGCGTGACCGGGAAACTAGGAAAAAGAAACTCAAACTCCCTTTTGTCAATCAGGCCATTCCCTTTAGCAGTCACCAAAATGTCCTTCAGTTCATTTGTGAATGACTCAGTAGGATTAACCATGAGCCTGCCGTAACTCCTCCTGTCATTAAGGATGCTGAGGCACATCCTCCTGTAACCATCGATGTCCATCACAACAACATTCCCCCCTTTATCTGATTTCTTCACTATCAGATCAGGAGATTTTTCAAGGGATAGCAGACCTGCCATCTCCTGTTTTGTAAGATTGAATTTACAGGAATGTGCCGTACTTAGTTGTTCAAGATCCTTGGTTACTAAATTCAAAAAAATGTCAATGGAGCCTACGTCACTACCAACCGGGGGCATTTTCTCACTACCTAGCTTAAGGTCCGTAAAGGGTCCCAAGCCACTGAGGTTAAGGTCAGTCTCACCAATATTAAACAGTAACCTCACGTCCTCCAAAATGTCACCCGGAATACCCAATTCCAGACACTGCCTTTTATCTTCCCTAACAAAGTGTTTTTTCCACCTTAATTTTCGAACGAAGAGATTAAGATCCTTGACCCCTTCGAACGTGTTAAAATCAGAGGTGGGCACAAAGGTAAGGCCTTTGTTCAAGACCGACAGTTCACCGCTTGTCAGTTCCCTTTTTGAAAGATTTATCACCTGAGTTGGACCAGAGGGAGAGAGGTGCCCGCAGGCTTCTGTCTGTTCCTCAGAGCGTAACCTGTTTGTTCTAAAAAACGATTGTTACCTCTATTTTTCCCTTTATTCCTACCCCTACCTTTCGGTGCTCCACCACGCCCCTCGATGTCAGATGCCTCAGTGTCCGTAGAGGTGCTGTCAATCTCATTGGGCCTAGGGGGTCTGGATAGAAAAAAGCTGTATGCCTTATTGTCTCTAAAATCTTGAAGGTCACGTACGTAAAAGCGGTGTTTTTTCTCTTTAAGGTGGTATTGAAATTTCTCTATAGTGTTCTGCAGAATGGTTTCTTTAGCAGTAAACTCACCCTCTGCAGAAAATCTCTTAGTGATATCAATTTGCTCCTTGAGAGTAACCTCAAGGCCCGCCAACCGCTTACGTTCTTCGTCCAACAATAAGGTCATAAGCTTTAGAGAGCAGTCAGTAACCTCCTTCTCCCATCTAGATGCCAACTCAGTTCCTCTATACCTGTATCCAGGTGTTAATGAAATCCGCAGATAGCGGGGTACAATTTTATCTTTCAGATATACCTCAAGGGACTGAACTTCCCACCAGGAGGTGGTTCGTTCTTTATAAACCTTTGTTAAATCGCTAAAAGCACTATTAAGGGTGGGGGTATATTTTTTCTGAACAAGCTCTCTTTCAGAGAACACCTCCTTCGCCTCAGAAAACCAGTTATTTGTGTCAATTCCTGATGCCAGGAAACCGGCCATACCAATCAATTTATTTAAATAGCTACTGGTAATGTACCACACTGGTGAACTAGGCAAAAACAGCAAGGACGGGGTACAGAGTATTAAAATTTAACTTTTAATAAATCCTATTAAAACGGAAGCAGGTAAAGCCTTCCTCCACATATGTTATACTCTTTTCCTATTGGTTGCATGGGGAGTCTGCTTTTGGATATAGGTATCTGATGGTTTATGTGTTTGTTTAATAGGATTTATTAAAAGTTAAATTTTAATACTCTGTACCCCGTCCTTGCTGTTTTTGCTAAATTATAATTACAAATAAATAATTCAAATTTAAAATAAATTATATTTTTTACCGGGACTAGAACTCATTAACTAATGCTTCTGAGTTGAGCACTCTAACCATTGAGCTACTCACTCTAAAGCTGGGTTTAGACACTGCAACATCGCAAAGGACATCGCTGTAACGTCACCGGTTTGGTGACGCAATAGCGACCTCCCTAAGGGGCACTTTGCACACTGCGACATCGCAGGTGCGATGTCGGTGGGGTCAAATTGAAAATGACGCACTTCCGGCATCGCATGCGACATCGCAGTGTGTAAAAGCTGGATGATACGATTAACGAGCGCAAAAGCGTCGTAATCGTATCATCGGTGCAGCGTCGGCGTAATCCATGATTACGCTGACGCGACGGTCCGATGTTGTTCCTCGCTCCTGCGGCATCACACATCGCTGTGTGTGAAGCCGCAGGAGCGAGGAACGTCTCCTACCGGCCTCACTGCGGCTTCCGTAGGATATGCGGAAGGAAGGAGGTGGGCAGGATGTTTACATCCTGCTCATCTCCGCCCCTCCGCTCTGATTGGCTGCCTGCCGTGTGACGTCGCAGTGACGCCGCACGACCCGCCCCCTTAACAAGGAGGCGGGTCGCCGGCCACAGGGACGTCGCACGGCAGGTGAGTGTGTGTGTGAAGCTGGCGTAGCGATAACTTTCGCTACGCCAGCTATCACCACATATCGCTGCTGCGACGGGGGCGGGCACTATCGCACTCGGCATCGCAGCATCGGGCTGCGATGTCGTAGTGTGCAAAGCCCGCCTAAGTCTCTGCTAAGTCTCTGGTGAGCTGTCAAACAGGCAAACCTGGCCAACAACTCAACAGAGATCCGGACCTGCAGAGCGACCTAGCTGGTTGTTGGGGGCGTTGATAAGCAGCCTTTTGAAAGGGAAGTTGCTAACAAAGTCTCTGCAAAGTCTTTCACACACTGAAACTTTCCAGCGATGCTTGCTGCACAGCGGGAAACAAAGGACCTAGGAATGGTCCTGAACGATTTGTAACGATTACAACTTCACAGCAGGGGCCGGGTCGCTGTTGTGATTCACACACTGCAACATCGCAAACAACATCGCTATTGCGTCACAAAACCGGTGACGTTACAGCGATGTCGTTTGAGATGTTGCAGTGTGTAAACCCAGCTTAAGGAAAAACATAGGCAGATTTGGTAATCTTGACTTCTGCATTGCAGACTGAAGTCTCAGATTACAGCGCAGTTCAGTTCAGGTGCTACGTGGAGAGGGCACAAATCGCTAACTGCATCTTAATGTAGCAGAGCTGACAGTGTCGTGTGGATTACTTTGGACCTGGATTGTCGTTTTGGGATCAATGAAGAGGTAATTGAGGTGTTTTTTGTCTTTTATTCCACATAAAGGATTTTTTGTTGTATGTGTTTATTTACTTTCACTTACAGTTTAATCATGTAAGGTGTCTCGGGGAGACACCTGGCATGATTAACTCATTATTATCCCGATTGCCACTGCACCAGGGCAGTTCGGGATGAGCTGGGTTTAGTCCCGGGACTGTCGCATCTAATAGATGGGGCAATTCCGGGCGGCTGCTGGGTGATATTGTTAGGGTGGTGGGCTCCCCATAACGTGAAGCTCCCCATCCTGACGATACCAGCCTCCAGCCATGCGACTTTATCCTGGCTGGTATCAAATATGGGGGAACCGCATTTTTTTTTTTAATTATTTATTTATTTATTTTACTGCACAATATAGACCCGCCCGCCGGCGGCTGTGATTGGTTGCAGTGAGACAGCTGTCACTCATCGTGGGGGCGTCTCTGACTGCAACCAATCATGGGCGCCGGTGGGCGGGGAAAGCACGGAATAACTAATTGAACAATGAAGCGGCAGCCATTTTCAAAAGAGGAAATGCCGCTGTAGATTTGTGACGGCCGTGCAGCGAGACGCCCATGATTGGTGAATAGGAAAGAGAGAGGGATTGTGCTGGGGATGCCGGATGCATGCAGACAGCAACGTGTGCACATAGCCTTACTGTGAAAAGCCACGTTTTTGGCGCTCGAACCGTTCTCGAGCGTAACTTGAATTTTTGAGCTTTTAGCAAAAAGCTCGAGTTCGTCGACCGTCTCGAACACCCCCCAAAATCACTCGAACATGAAATTGGCGAACCTGGAGCCTCGAACATTGCTCATCTCTACTCAGTTCCCCAGTCAGAGTAAATAGTTTTTGCATCTCAGTGTCTTTCTGTTATACTACCATTGCAATCAAAGTCTTTCCTCCACTTTCTTTTCCCCTTTCACTTGCTTCAAATGACCACATAAATAAATGGGCTTAAAGCACACCAATCACCAGTATTTTCTTATATAAATTAAACCCAGTGCTATACTGACACTATTAGGCTGATTCTATACATACCTTTAGTTGTCAGTTAGGATGTATAGGTTTAGAAACACAAGCAAGTAAAGTTTGTAAAATGAGCAGATTTTGAGTGTCAGCAGCTGCCAATCAGCTGATAGCTGGGGTGGGTATTCATATTGATTCCTGACCCCCTGCCTGTTCATCCTTCCCCTGTTATTTATGCTAATTCTATTATAGAATCGTTTTACTAAGCGACTAAAAGGACCTATGCTGATGTCATACCCATGTGATCAGAAGGCCTCAGCCATCATTATCAGCTTGACAGTACCAGTATGACATGCCCAGCTCCAGGGGGTACTCGTTACCGGGCCGGACTAGTCCGGTGATGTTGCAGTGGCTTGGCCCGGTTCTGTGACCCTGGCGGTGTCTTTCAATAATAAATGGGGTGATGATTATGATGATGGGAGTTGTAGTTAAAAGTAAAAGTTTGTGATGCCACCTGTGGTACTGCGGCTATGTGGGCCACTGCTGCGCTGTGTATTCTCCGGGGCAGATGATGATGTTACAGCTGAGATGATATTGCTCCCCACAGGTGAAGCAGGACCCCAGGGCAACCGTTGGAGAGTCTATTTCAGGGTTCAGGGTTAGGAATATAGATAATAACAGAAAAGGACTGCAGTTTTGTTACCTTTTACTTTACTTGGTAACCGGTGGGGAAGATCTGGGAGACTGGTACAGGTGGTGGTGATGGTGGTCCGAATAGCCTGGAAGCAGTCGGGGAATCTTCCCTTACCAGGTAGGTGTGAGGCCTACCAGCTATGCTCTTTCCTGGTTTTCAGGGCCCTTGCTATGTTAGCTAGGCTGAGGTCCTCTCTTCTGTCATTTGTAGTACTTCTTTCACCCGTATGCCAGGCTGCACAGGCCATTACAGATACCGCTTAACTGACAGTGGCTCCCGGTCCCTGATCTACGGCTTTGCCTTCAGGTGGTCTGTGGGGGCCAGGAGACTTGTAATACTCCTGCCCTCCGGATTTAGCTACCGGGGCTAGAGTATCTCTAGCAGCCATGGACTCTGGTGTTCGGTTTCTAATGTGCCCATCTGGGGTGAGCCGGCTTAGCTCCACTCCCCAGAGTCTTCCTCCTTTTTTCCTCTTTGTCAGACTCCGTTCCCCTAAGCCGAGCTTCTCTCAGCTCCCCGACCTCAGGAAAACCGGTCTAATCTCATCAAACATCTGGCTCAAACTCCTCTCTCTCTCCAACGGTCAATTCACAACTTTCACTCCTCTAACTCCTCCCCAGCACAGAGCATCTGGGAAGCTTCCCAGAACACCAGGTTTAGAGCTCCCTATGTTGGCCCAGAGTAAGAACTGTGTTTAATGTAGATACTTACTGACCAAGGGACCCCTCACTTACTTCCAAGCTTAGTATTAACCCCTCTGTGGGGGCAACACTACTGTGACAACCAGGCCACTGGGGTGCCACAAGTATAGCACTGGCTTTAGGTTATTTAGGAAAATCCTGGTGATTGGTGCCCATCAAATGCCAAGTTGGCTATACTGGCATGGCACTTGTGTACTGTCTGTTTTTTCAGTGTTGGAGTTACTTGGCTAAGGTCTCTGCTTGACTGCCAACTCTGCTACTCCAATTGTGTGAACCAGAAAAGGAAGGTGGACCTGGATACTAAAAAATGCATTGGTAATCACAGTTCACAGTATAGTCACAGTCATATTTTTAACAATAAGAGTTCAGAATGGGGACCAATGATTCATCATGCAGTGAGCTGTGCCTCCCTGCTTCACAGTTTAAAAAGTAATGTAACAATTGGTGAAGCAAACATAAAGCTCTGTTTCCTGCACAGATCAACTGCTTTTAACTGAAGCCAACTTAGTCTGCAACAAAGCCAAGCAGACATCATGTTTATTATCTGTTATAAATTATGTTAATTCACTTAGATATCTTTTAGTTAAAATGTGTTTGATTCTTAAAAAAAGAGCTACTTATCTATATTTTATGGCTAACAGGATTTTTTTCTGAAAAGATCTATGCTTGAGTTCAATCTTAAGATTTATCTTTCATCTTTTATTTTGCTTAGATCACTAGAAACACTGGTTTTCTGTTACATGACATTTTGTAATGAGCAGTAATGAAGTGTTTGAACTGTTGTAAAAACTACAGATGCATTTGGAGTTGACTCAATCTATTTTAAAACAGACAACAATCTTACCAGAAGTGTTACGGTTCATCGCACTTTTTAAAAGGATTCATCTATAATTATCCGTTGCCATTATTTAAGTTGTTAGCTAAACAGATTATCCGTAATTAGTAAACATAATTTGGAAGAACCTGCCCCACATCTTAATTTAATTTTGCATTGCGCTTCCAGAATGTCTATAATTTTCGGCATTTACATTTAACCATTTCAATGAGTACAGCCCAAATATATTAGCGTTAAAGGCTGTATAGTGTTCTAATTTTAAAAACCATTAAAATCTATTGGTTCTTAGAAATGTTATGGGTGATTTTGCACATCAATGATATGTTCTTGAATTTCAGTTCTGAAATTGCTATACAATTTCAGGGTAAACTACAGAACAATGTTAGGGAAAGAGGTTTTCATAAAGCCCAATCTCTCAAAGTGTGAAAAATCTGATACAAGTTCTAGGATTTCAAAATTTTTGTGGAAATGTCAAAGATTTCCAACGCAGAATTTATTCACTACAATACAAAAAGTGAAATCTATGTTTCATTGCACAACATAATAAAACTGTGAAGCTCTAAATTACTTCCTTTAGGAAAACTAACCCGGAAGAAAAATAATGACTTTAAGAAAAATTCTTTTGTGGAATAATTATTTTTTTTATTAAAAAATATTTTTTACTAGCTGTACTACCCGGCTTTGCCCGGGTTAATAACTGTTGTTAACAAAATAGAATGTATTAACATTCCCGGGATAGAATGTATAAATAGAATGTATTAATGCCCGGGATAGTAACTGTCTCTCTGTTTCTCTCCCATTCTCTGTCTGTCTCCCCTCCCCCTCTGTATATATCTTTCTGTCTGTCTCTCTATCTCTTTGTCTGTCTCTTTCCCTGTCTGTCTCTGACTGTCTCTGTCTCTTTCTCCATCTGTCTCAATCTCTTTCCCTGTCTGTCTATCTATCTCTTTCCCTGTCTGTCTATCTATCTCTGTCACGTTCCCTGTCTGTCTCTTTCCCTCTTTCCCTCTGTCTCTTTCCCTGTGTCTGTCTCTTTGTCTGTCTCTTTACCTGTCTTTGCCTGTCTCTTACCCTGTCTGTCTCTTTCCCTTTCTTTCACTGTCTGTCTGTTTCCCTGTGTCTGTCTCTGTCTCTTTGTCTGTGTCTGTCTCTTTCCCTGTCAGTCTGTCTCTTTGTCTGTCTCTTTGTGTCTGTCTCTTACCCTGTCTATGACTGTTTCTTACCCTGTCTGTATCTGCCTCTTTCCCTGTCTGTGTCTGTCTCTCTCCCTGGCTGTATTGTGACACGCCAACATTCCCTATAAGGGCGTGGCTGCGCATTCTTCTGAAGTTCTGGCTACACTGTGGCTCCCAGCTCCATTCGCTTTAATGGAGGCAGGTTTTTTGGCGAATAACTGTAAAGCGCGGGATTAAAATTTCCCCTCAAAACATAGCCTATGACGCTCTCGGGGTCCAGACGTGTGAGTGTGCAAAATGTTGTGGCTGTAGCTGCAACGGTGCAGATGCCAATCCCGGACACACACACACACACACACACACACATTCAGCTTTATATACGTATTACAAAAAAGAGTTAAAATACACTTAGTAAATAAAATAAAATAAAATAATGGAGTCTCCAATGCAAAAGATACACACAGAAAAAGAGGCTGCTGGGACGGTATGCAGAGAACTATATCCTGAAAATACTCTTAAAAATGGCAATACCACAGCTCTATTCAATCTGCTGCTAGTAATCCCTAGTATTGTATGGGTATATAGGGTGTTAATACACCCAGAGTATAATAAAAATCCCACCAGGGCCACATCCTGCCACAACACCATTAACATTTAAATATTTATAATTGCAATGGCGTGAATGCCAAAATAATAGGTAAATCCCAGCTGCATACCTGTATAATCAGATGACAATGTTCAATCCCCGCACGCCTCTAAAGTCCAACGCGCCTTTCATACACGTTACTTCCTCAGTGGGTGTGTGTGGAAGTCACGTGTATGAAACGCGCGATTTACCTCTTATTTTGGCTTCCGCACCATTGGCATTATAAATATTTAATTGTTAATGGTGTTGTGGCAGGATGTGGCCCTGGTGGGATTAATCGATTTATTATACTCTGGGGGTATTAACACCCTAGTTACCCATACAATACTAGGGATCACTAGCAGCAGATTGAATAGAGCTGTGGTATTGCCATTTTTAAGAGTATTTTCAGGATATAATTCTCTGCATACTGTCCCAGCAGCCTCTTTTTCTGTGTGTATTTTTTGCATTGGAGGCTCCATTATTTTATTTTATTGTATTTATTAAGTGTATTTTAATTCTTTTTTGTTAATAAAAAATATTTTTTAATAAAAAAATCATTATTCCACAAAAGAATTTTTCTTAAAGTCATTATTTTTCTTCCGGATTAATTTTCCTAAAGAAAGTAATTTAGAGCTTAACTGTTTTTTCCAAATGACAATGATGATATTAGACTTTTGATTAATTATAAGAAAACTGTAGTCAGATTTCGATCCTTGTTCAGTCCGGCTCCAATGACCTCTACCTCTTTTATTATGTGGCACATCACTTCCACTACAGAAGGCCCTGGAAATGGAGGTGTGTTATTTAAATATTCTAAAGCCAGTGATTTTATATATTAGTGCAAAATAGCTAATTATTAATTGCAATTAGCCCACTGCTCTGATCTACAAGGCAGAACCACTCCCTTTATAAATTATGAGCAGTTTGCTGGCAGTTGCCAATTATTTGTGTATAATGAACCTACTTCGAGTATTATGAATTTCTAAAACCTGCTTGATACCAGTTTTATACTTTGGATTGATTTAATTAGAACCTTTCACTGGATTTTTAATATAAACTCATCACCTCCTTTGATTGGTGCTGCTGCTGCCACGGTTCCGACTTGCACTGCATCTTGTATGCTGTAACTAGAGATGAGCGATGTTCGAGGTTCGAGGTTCGCCAATTTCATGTTCGAGTGATTTTGGGGGGTGCTCGAGATCGAACTCGAACTCGAGCTTTTTGCTAAAAGCTCGACAGTTCGATTTACGTTCGAGAACGGCTCGATCACAAAAAGCAGGGCTTTTTACAGCTACAGTGTGCAGGTAGCCATCGCTGGCAGCCTGCGAAAGCTGGTAACCAAGATAAATATCTGGTATCCAAGCAAAGCGCTTTGCTTGGTAACCCGATATTTACCCTTGTTACGTGTGCAGGGAGCCGACACTTCCCCGCTGGGCTCCACCCACTTCACATTCCGCCGCCCGCACACATGGCCCCGCTAGGTTTCACGCACTTTGCACTCCACCGCCCGCACACATGGCCCCGCTAGGCTCCACCCACCTCGTACACCACTCACATTACCCCGCTTGGCTCCACCCACCTCGCACTCCAAACACATGGCCCCGCTTGGCTCCACCCACCTCACACTCCGCACACATGGCCCAACTTGGCTCCATCCACCTCGCACTCCGCACACATTACCCCGCTTAGCTCCACCCACCTCACACTCCACACACATTTCCCCGCTAGGCTCCACCAACCTCGCACTCCGCACACATGGCCCTGCTCGGCTTACCTGCAGTGATGAAGTCCTGCCCTCCCGACCTCAGCGCTGTCACTGTCCTCCATGGCTGCCGCTTCACATTTCCTCTCTCTGCCGATCCGAGACTGTGACTAGCAGTGACGTCACAGGCTCCTGCGATACTTGGCTGTGAAGGCGGCGGTCATTGAAGTCAGTGACAGCTCTGCTGCCAGCAGTGCAGGAGATCGTCACCGCAGGTAATGTACCTCGCTCCTGACAGCAGCACTCGTCATGCCCTGCAGTGACCTGGGCTGACCTATTGATGTTAGCTCAGGTCACTGCACAGCTCTCCCAGCCAATGGGGAACATTCTGTTCTTCATTGACTGGGACATTGGCTATGGTATGGATCGTCATGGGAACCCCTTGGATTACAGCTGACCTGGATTTGTTTTTCTTTCTAATAAATTGGTGAAAGAGGGAATGTGTTGAGGAAGTGTTTTTTCAAATAAAAATGTGTTTGTCGTCTATTTTTTTTTATTACTGACTGGGTTGGTGATGTCGGGTATCTGATAGACGCCTGACCTCACGAACCCCAGGGCTTGATGCCAGGTGACATTACACATCTGGTATTAACCTCATATATTACCCCGTTTGCCACCGCACCAGGGCAACGGGATGAGCTGGGGCAAAGCACCAGGATTGGATCGAATGGATGCGCCACTTCTGGGGCGGCTGCGGCCTGTTCTTTTTAGGCTGGGTAAAGTCCAATAACCATGGACCTCCCTAGTCTGAGAATATCAGACCCCAGCTGTCCGCTTTACCTTGGCTGGTGATCCAATTTTGGTAGGACCCCCACGTGTTTTTTTTTTTCTTAATTATTTATTTAATTTTAAATAACAGCGTGGGGTGTCCTCAGTTTTGGATTACCAGCCAAGGTGATGCTGCCAGCTGTGGTCTGCAGGCTTCAGCCGTCTGCTTTACCCTAGCTGGCTACAAAAATAGGGATAACCCTACTTCATTTTTTTTTATTTTTTTTTGGTAAATACAAGGCTAAGCACCCCTTAGTGCCACATGAAAGGCACCAAAGGGTGCAAAAATACAAAATGCAGGAGAGTGGGACATTATGTGTCTTTCTGCCATTATAATGACAGAAAAGACTGATATGAAGTGTACAAGCACAGGAAAATCACCAGAGCGCTCTACACTGTGAGGAGCAGTAGAAAATGGCACTGGAGTGAACATGTGACCGCCTCATGTATTTTGAAGGTATGGATCCTGGGTAAATCTATGTATTTTCCCTCCTTAAGTTTTTTTGCAGTACGCAAAAAAAACCGGAAGGCACACGGATGACAAACGGATGACATACGGACCGTCTACGGAATGGAAACAGATGCCACACGGATGCACCTGTGAAAAAAACAGACCGTTATTTGTGGACTGCAAAAACGGATTGGTCGTGTGAATGAAGCCTTATTCTGATCTGCTGTTTATAAACAGCAGGCAGAAATAAGTGAATAGCGCCCCCCAGCGTCAGAAAATCTCTGGGGTTTCAGGGGGTAGCTGAGACCCTGGAGATCATGATTCAGGCTGGTTTTTCCGGTCCCCGCTCACGTGATCACCGGTATACCGATGATCACGTTATAGTAAATGACAGAGCCGGTAAAAAATTATTTATCTCCCATCTGGCATGAAAAAACATGTCAGATGGGAGATAAATCTCCTCCTCCAGTCCCCCGGTGTCGCCAAAGTGCCCCCCCGACCCCCTCCCAGAAATCCAAGATGGCCTTGCGCACAGCAGCGCGCCGGCCGCATTCACCCTACTCCTCTGAATTCTGTCTCATGTGCCATGAGACATGCAACAGAAAACTCCTCCCCAGGCCTTGACAGGTCACCCCCTATAACACCACCGGTGTTCCCCGGTGTCCCACAGTACCTGTGCAGCGTTGATCCCCCACGGCCCCCTCCTTCACAACAGACGCTGCCGCATGCAGAGAGCGGCTGTCAGCTCAGCTTCTTGTGTTCAGACACAGTGAGTGGTGGTAACCATGCATCTGTAAGCTACTGCAATGCCCTGCTCATGAGATAAGGAACATAGTTGATCAGGAGAGCTATACTACATTTCCAAATGGAGGTATTTGATTTTATAGTTGCCCTGCTGAACGACTACAAAGCATGAGAGTCCGTTATATGCTACAAGAAAACACGTCTAAATAGCAAGCTCTGTTGTTTAGTATTCATTCAGCTGGATAACTGGCCTTAAAGGGGTATTCCATCTCCAAGATCCTATCCCCAATATATAGTAGGTGGAATAGCAATAATATCAGCAAATACCAATATTTGGAAATGTAGAATAGTTCTCCTTGTTATGCATGCCCTTACCTCATGAGCAGGGCATTGCAGCTTTGGTAGCAACACTTATGACATGAACTCTGCTGCTGTGGACCCAGGGAGAGTGGGTGCAGATTCATTGCACCCACACTCCTCATATGGAGGGTCTGCACTCCTAGAAAATGGGGGATACATTCCCTGAGCGTGTCCCCCCATATTCTAGACGGTCCAGAGTCATCGTGGGACCCCCTTATATTTTTTCCTTACAATAAATTAGGGAAAAAGGGAATGTTTTCTGAGTGTTTTCTCAAATACTTTTTTTGTTTTTTTGTTTTGTTAGTAGTGACAGTTTGTGATGTCGGGTATGTGAAAGACGCCATGACATCACAAACTGCTGGGCTTGATGTCAGGTGACCTTACAGCTGGTATCAACCCCATTTATTACCCCAACCACGGTAAAGCTGCCAGCTGTGGTTTTCAGGCTACAGCCATCTGCTTTACCCTAGCTGGCTATCAAAAATGGGGGGACCCAACGTCATTTTTTTTTTAACTATTTTTTTAAATAAAAAAAAATTAATGGGGTTCCCTGTATTTTGATTGCCAGCCAAGGTAACGCCAGGCAGATGGGGGTGGCAACCCGTAGCTGTGTACTTTATCTGCGCTGAGAATCAAAAATAACGCGTAGCGCTACATCTTTTTTTTTAAGATTTAGTTTTACAGCACTGTGATGTCCAGCAATCAAAATACAGGGAAGCTCTTTTTTTTAGTTACTTAAATAAATAATTAAAAAAAATATATATGGGCTCCCGTTGCATTTTTTTGTATTGCTAGCTAAGGGTAATCCAAGCAGCTACTGGCTGCCAACCCCACTGCTTGGTGTTTTCTTCACTGGCAATGGAAAATCCAGGGAAGCATTTTTAATTTTTTTTGTCAAACTACAAAAAAAATGACTTGTACTTCACCGTATTTTTGTATGCTAACAAGGTACAGCAGGCAGGTACGGGCTGCCCCCAACACCCAGCTACCTATTAGTACCCGGCTGGAAACTAAAAATATAGGAAAGCCCTTTTTTTAATTATTTCATGAATTTCATGAAATGATTAAAAAAAAAAACACGTGGGCTTCGCCTCATTTTTGGGTCCAGCCGGGCACAAATAGGCAGCTGGGGATTGGAATCCGCAGCACAGGTTAGCCCGAGGTTTCTGGGCCCCTCTGCTGCGAATTGCAGTCCGCAGCCGCCCCAGAAAATGGCGCTCTCATAGAAGCGCCATCATCTGGCGCTGTATGCAACTCTTCCAGCAGCCCTGAAGCCAGGTGGCTTGCTGGGTAATAATGAGTTATTACTAGAGATGAGCGAACCGGTCCCGGTTCGGCTCGAGGTCGGTTCGCCGAACGGAGGTCCCGTTCGAGTTCGGCTCATCGAACGTTCGACGAACCGAACTCGAACTGCATAGGAAACAATGGCAGGCAATCACAAACACATAAAAACACCTAGGAAACACCCTCAAAGGTGTCCAAAAGGTGACAAACAACTCACAACACAACACAAACACATGGGAAAGTGACAAGGACATATACTCATGCGAAAACAAAACAGCTGGACAAGGAAAAAGAGGAGGACACACAGATATAGGCATGGCACGCCCTTCTAAAATCATGTAAAACACCGCAAGGTGACTCCAAGAGTAGTCTCCCTTTTTTCCAAAAATTGGGCCCCACACACACCCACCCATTCAGTGGCAGCACTTGTGCCCTAGTTGTACACTTCCCAGCTAGATTTGCATCAAGCACATTCAAAAATACGCCATACTTAACCGTCCCCAGGATGACTCCGGGGTAGGTAGCAAAGTCTTTGCTGAACCATGACTTGTTCATCTTGGCTCCTTTTAAAAAACACAGCAAGCAAGGGTTACTCCAAGCGGAGTCTCCCTTTTTTTCCAAAAATTGTGCCCCACACACACCCACCCATTCAGTGGCAGCACTTGTGCCCTAGTTGTACACTTCACAGCTAGATTTGCATCAAGCACATTCAAAAATACACCATAATTAACCATCCCCAGTAGAGATAAGCGAACTGGTCCCGGTTCGGCTCGAGGCCGGTTCGCCGAACGGGGGTCCCGTTCGAGTTCGGTTCATCGAACGTTCGACGAACCGAACTCGAACGTATAGGCTATAATGGGAGGCAATCACAAACACATAAAAATGCATTATAAATGTACACAAACAGTTAATAAACATTGCCATAACACTTACCGGTCCTCGCGATCCCTTCTGCACTCTGTCTCCTGCCGCTATTCCATCCGATGATCGCTGAATCCTCCCGGTGACCTGCACTGCCAGCAGAGATGCAGGACCTATCGTGACGTCATAATAGCCATGTGACCAGTCACGTGGCTATTATCTCATTGGCTACAGACTGGTCACATGACTATGACATGTCATGTAGGACCTGCGAGTGCATCTCTCCGGTACACGGTGCACATATGTGTATCGACGTGTACCGGCGACATGCTCTAGCACACGGTCGACTCCCCGTTCCGTTAGGGACCGGCTGACACAGCCGGTCATTAACGGAGATCACCGTTGCCATAGCAACGCAGTTAGCGGTGACGTCATCGCTAACCGCGGCTCCGAGAGCACCGTTGCTATGGTAACGCGTCTGTCAGCGTTACCGCTAACAGCCAGCACTGATCACTCACGGAGTGAAGGCTGCACGCTGCTTCCCGATTGTAGTGATGATTGTAGTGAGGATGGAGGTTCCCCAGCCCCAAGTGATGAGCTGGTGAATCTCATCCTTCCTCACTACAATCATCACTACTACTACACTAGAAAGAAAGAAGACAGAAGAGCAGGATCGTGGAGGGCTGACAGGGGGTAATAAAGATGGAGTCTCTAATGTGTCTGTGTATTTATTTCTATTAAAGTATTTTTTCTCTGCGTGGTGTCTTTTTTTTAACCCTTTATTGGAGATTCTTAATGGCCGGGTCAAACGTGCCTGACATTAAGAATCTCTGGCTTAATACTGGCTGGTAAAACAAAGCCAGTATTAACTCATGATTACCCAACAAGCCACCCGGCTCCAGGGCTGTTGGAAGAGTTGGATACAGCGCCAGATGATGGCGCTTCTATGAGAGCGCCATTTTCTGGGATGGCTGCGGACTGAAATCCGCAGCAGAGGCGCCCACAAACCTCGGGCTAACCTGTGCTGCAGATTCCAATCCCCAGCTGCCTAGTTGTACCCGGCTGGACACAAAAATAGGGCGAAGCCCACGTCATTTGTTTTTTAATTATTTCATGAAATAAGTGAAATAATTAAAAAAAACGGGCTTCCCTATATTTTTGGTTCCCAGCCGGATACAAATAGGCAACTGGGGGTTGGAGGCAGCCTGTGGCTGCCAGCTGTACCTGGCTAGCATACAAAAATATGGCGAAGCCCACGTCATTTTGTTGGTGGGCAAAAAACTTCTGCATACAGTCCTGGATGGAGTATGCTGAGCCTTGTAGTTCTGCAGCTGCTGTCTGCTCTTCTCCATACAGACAGACAGCAGCTGCAGAACTACAAGGCTCAGCATACTCCATCCAGGACTGTATGCAGAAGTTTTTTGCCCCCTGAAAAAATTATGTGGGCTTCGCCATATTTTTGTATGCTAGCCGGGTACAGCAGGCAGGTACGGCTGCCCCCAACCCCCAGTTGCCTATTTGTACCCGGCTGGGAACCAAAAATAAAGGGAAGCCCTTTTTTTATTATTTCATGAATTTCATGAAATAATTAGAAAACAAATGAGGTAGGCTTTGCCCCATTTTTGTGTCCAGCCAGGTACAACTAGGCAGCTGGGGATTGGAATCCGCACCACAGGTTGGCCTGAGCTTTCTGGGCCCCACTGCTGCGAATTGCAGTCTGCAGCCGCCTCAGAAAATGGCATTTTCATAGAAGCGCCATCTTCTGGCGCTGTATCCAACTCTTCCAGCACCTGCCTGCTATACCTGGCTAGCATACAAAAATATGGCGAAGCTCACGTCCTTTTTTTGTAGTTTTTTGGCAAAAAAAATAAAAAATGCTTCCCTGGATTTTCCATTGCCAGTGAAGGTAACACCAAGCAGTGGGGGTTAGCAGCCAGTAGCTGCTTGGATTACCCTTAGCTAGCAATACAAAAAATGCAGCGGGAGCCCATATATATTTTTTTTAATTATTTATTTAAATAACTAAAAATAAAATGGGCTTCCCTGTATTTTGATTGCTGGACATCACAGTGCTGTAAAAATAAATCTTTAAAAAAATGACGTAGCGCTCCGCGGTATTTTTGATTCTCAGCGCAGATAAAGCAGACAGCTATGGGTTGCCACCCCCATCTGCCTGCCGTTACCTTGGTTGGCAATCAAAATACAGGGAAGCCCATTAATTTTTTCTATTTAAAAAATAGTTAAAAAAAAAAAATGACGTTGGGTCCCCCCATTTTTGATAGCCAGCTAGGGTAAAGCAGACGGCTGTAGCCTGAAAACCACAGCTGGCAGCTTTACCGTGGTTGGGGATCCAATGTGGAGGTCCCCTCAGGCTCTTTTTTATAATTATTTTATAAATATTAATAATTACACAATAAAAGTAGGGTCCCCCCCAAATTGGATCACCAGCCAAGGTAAAGCGGACAGCTGTGGTCTGGTATTGTCAGGGTGGGAAGGTCCATAGTTATTGGGCCTTCACAGCCTAAAAATAGCAGCCCGCAGGCACCCCAGACGTGGCGCATCCACACTAGATGCGCCAATCCTGGCGCTTCACCCCAGCTCATCCCGTGCCCTGGTGCAGTGGAAAACGGGGTAATAAATCGGGTTGATACTAGCTGTAAAGTCACCTGAGATCAAGCCCAGCAGTTTGTGATGTCATGGCGTCTATTAGATACCCAACATCATAAACTGTCAGTACTAACAAAAACAAAAAATCGACAAAAGAAATTTATTTGAAAAAACAGTCTTCAAAACATTTCCTCTTTCACCAATTTATTGTAAGAAAAAAAATAAAGGGGTCCCACGACGACTCTGGACATCTAGAATATGGGGGGGGAGACACTCAGGGAACGTATCCCCCATTTTCTAGGAGTGCGGACCCTTCATGTGAGGAGTGTGGGTGCAATGAATCTGCACTCACTCTCCCCGGGTCCACAGCAGCAGAGTCCATGTCGTAATGGTTGCTACCAAAGCTGCAATGCCCTGCTCATGAGGTAAGGGCATGCCTAATCAGGAGAACTACTGTAGAGGAAGCTCTGCTCACTGGTATATAGGTGCTCAGAGGTAATAATAGATAAAATTAGTGAGTAACCTCGGCACTCTATATCTCCCAGACTAAGTCAGTAAGTCACAATGGATAGTAATGCAAAATCACTCTTTATTGGTCCGTATTAAGAAATTTTTTTTTCATAAACATATATGTTTTTGTCCAAAACAAGTTACAAATGACGTTTCGGCCTGAGCCTTCGTCAGATTGGACTTATCTGCATGTAATCATGAAAAATGACAATAATCAGTATCACATAAGAGTGAGAGAACAATAACATAAACTGGAACAATGTAGAGGTACAATTGGGATGCAGCAAAAAAATTGCAACACAGCAAGAAATGAAACACATGATACAAATGTCATAATACAGTACAAGGACAATATAGTAATGACAAATATGGGGTCAGAGTAGGCTTAGACAGCTCTGGTACGAAAGAGATGTCAATCATAAAGTAACATGTGCAGTAGGTGTAGAGCTACACTATGCATGGCAGAGCTAATGGGTAGACCGAACATAGAAAAAGAACGGAGAAAAAGAACGGAGAAAAAGTGGAGAAAAAAGTGGAGAAAAAAGTGGAGAAAAAAGTGGAGAAAAAAGTGGAGAAAAAAGTGGAGAAAAAAGTGGAGGAAAAAAGTGGAGAAAAAAGTGGAGAAAAAAGTGGAGAAAAAAGTGGAGAAAAAAGTGGAGAAAAAAGTGGAGAAAAAAGTGGAGAAAAAAGTGGAGAAAAAAGTGGAGAAAAAAGTGGAGAAAAAGTGGAGAGAAAGTGGAGAAAAAAATGGAGAAAAAGTGGAGAATAAGTGGAGCACCCTTTGGTTCCTTTCATGTGGCACTAAGGGGTGCTTAGCTTTGTATTTTGCCAAAAAATGAAAAAAAAAATGACGTAGGGTTCCCCCTAGTTTTGTAGCCAGCTAGGGTAAAGCAGACGGCTGCAGCCTGCAGACCACAGCTGGCAACCTCACCTTGGCTGGTAATCCAAAACTGAGGGCACCCCACGCTGTTATTTTAAATTAAATAAATAATTTAAAAAAAAAAACACGTAGGGGTCCCCCAGAATTGGATCACCAGCCAAGGTAAAGCAGACAGCTGGGGCCTGATATTCTCAGACTAGGGAGGTCCATGGTTATTGGACTCTCCCAAGCCTAAAAATAGCAGGCCGCAGCCGCCCCAGAAGTGGCGCATCCATTAGATGCGCCAATCCTGGTGCTTCGCCCCAGCTCATCCCGCGCCCTGGTGCGGTGGCAAACAGGGTAATATATGGGGTTAATACCAGATGTGTAATGTCACCTGGCATCAAGCCCTGGGGTTGGTGAGGTCAGGCGTCTATCAGATACCCGACATCACCAACCCAGTCAGTAATAAAAAAAAATAGACGACAAACACATTTTTATTTGAAAAAACACTCCCCAAAACATTCCCTCTTTAACCAATTTATTAGAATGAAAAACAAATCCAGGTCTGGTGTAATCCAAGGGGTTGCCATGACGATCCACACTGTCCCAGTCAATGAAGAGCAGGATGTTCCCCATTGGCTGGGAGAGCAGTGCAGTGACCTGAGCTAACATCAATAGGTCAGCCCAGGTCACTGCAGGGGATGACAAGTGCTGCTGTCAGCGAGGTACATTACCTGTGCTGATCTCCAGCACTGCCGACAGCCCCTGTCACTGAGTTCAGTGACCAGCGCCTTCACAGCCAAATATCGCGAGAGGTCCGTGACGTCACCGCTAGTCAGTCTCGGGTCAGAAGCGAGAGGTGATGTGACAAGCGGCGGCCATGGAGGACAGTGACAGCGCTGAGGTCGGGATGGCGGGACTTCATCACCGCAGGTAAGCCGAGCGGGGGGGGGGGGGAAGGGGGGAGATGTGTGTGTGTGTGTGTGTGTATGTATGTGTACGTGTGTGTGTGTGTGTGTATGTGTACATGCCGCGGGCAGGAGGGGGCGGAGTGAGCTGAGCGGGAAGTGTGGGCTTCCTGCACGTAACTAAGATAAACATCGGGTTACTAACCAAAGCGCTTTGCTTGGATACCCGATGTTTATCTTGGTTACCAGCTTCTGGCAAGCTGCCAGCGATGGCTCCTGCACACTGTAGCTGTAAAAAACCCTGCTTTTTGCTGCTAGAACCGTTCTCGAACGTATCTAGAACTATCGAGCTTTTGCAAAAAGCTCGAGTTCTAGTTCGATCTCGAACAGCCCCAAAAATCACTCGAGCTTAGAACTGGAGAACCTCGAACCACGAACCGCGCTCAACTCTAGTCCCCAGCATGACACCAGGGTAGGTAGCAAAGTCTTTCCTGATCCCAGCTCTGTTCATCTTGGCTTCTTTTAAAAACAATGTAAGCAAGGGTTACTCCAAGCGGAGTCTCCCTTTTTTTCCAAAAATTGTGCCCCACACACACCCACCCATTCAGTGGCAGCACTTGTGCCCTAGTTGTACACTTCACAGCTAGATTTGCATCAAGCACATTCCAAAATACGCCGTTCTTATCCGTCCCCAGGATGACACTGGGGTAGGTAGATAAAGTCTTTGCTGAACCATGACTTGTTCATCTTGGTTTCTTTTAAAAACAATGTAAGCAAGGGTTACTCCAAGCGGAGTCTCCCTTTTTTTCCAAAAATTGTGCCCCACACACACCCACCCATTCAGTGGCAGCACTTGTGCCCTAGTTGTACACTTCACAGCTAGATTTGCATCAAGCACATTCAAAAATACGCCATAATTAACCGTCCCCAGGATGACACCAGGGTAGGTAGCAAAGTCTTTCCTGATCCCAGCTCTGTTCATCTTGGCTTCTTTTAAAAACAATGTAAGCAAGGGTTACTCCAAGCGGAGTCTCCCTTTTTTTCCAAAAATTGTGCCCCACACACACCCACCCTTTCAGTGGCAGCACTTGTGCCCTAGTTGTACACTTCACAGCTAGATTTGCATCAAGCACATTCAAAAATACGCCATTCTTATCCGTCCCCAGGATGACACCGGGGTAGGTAGCAAAGTCTTTCCTGACCCCAGCTCTGTTCATCTTGGCTTCTTTTAAAAACAATGTAAGCAAGGGTTACTCCAAGCGGAGTCTCCCTTTTTTTCCAAAAATTGTGCCCCACACACACCCACCCATTCAGTGGCAGCACTTGTGCCCTAGTTGTACACTTCACAGCTAGATTTGCATCAAGCACATTCCAAATCCACAAGCATTTACTCTCCCCAGGATGACACAGGGGTTGTAAATTCCTTCTGGATCCATGACTTGTTCATTTTGATGAACGTCAGTCTGTCCACATTGTCACTGGACAGACGCGTGCGCTTATCTGTCAGCACACACCCAGCAGCACTGAAGACACGTTCAGAGACAACGCTGGCAGCTGGACACGACAAAATCTCCAAGGCGTAAGTTGCGAGCTCTGGCCATTTTTCTAGGTTTGAAGCCCAAAAGGAGCAAGGCTCCAGTTGCACAGTCATGGCATCGATGTTCATTTGGAGATACTCCTGTATCATCCTCTCCAGCCGTTGACTATGTGTCAGACTTGTTGTCTCTGGTGGCCTTGCAAAGGAGGGTCTAAAAAAATTATGAAAAGATTCCATAAAATTGCTGTTACCAGCACCAGATACGGTCCTACTGGTACGTGTAGACTGTTGAAGATGACGAGACCGTCCCATGTTTGTCAAGTTACAACTGGGAGATTCACTCACTGCACCTGCACAGTTGTTTGGTGGAAAAGCGGATCTAAGATCGAGTAACAGCTTCTGCTGATACTCCTGCATACGTGCGTCCCTTTCTATGGCTGGAATTATGTCACAAAATTTGGACTTGTACCGGGGATCTAATAGTGTGGCAAGCCCGTAGTCATCATCACTTCTAATTTTGACAATACGAGGGTCATGTTGGAGGTAGTGCAACAAGAAGGCACTCATGTGTCTTGCGCAGCCATGCAGACCAAGTCCACGCTGTGTTTGTGGCATAGAGGTGCTAACCGTTCTTTCTTCCTCTGACATCTCCCCCCAACCTCTTTCAACTGAAATTTGACCAAGGTCTCCCTCATCTGCTGAGTCTTCCATGTCCATGGACAGTTCGTCCTCTATTTCTTCATGTTCTCCTGCACCTTCCTCAACATCTTGCCTGCTACCATGCACCCTTGTTGATCCCTGTCCCCCATGCTCCCATGCCTGGCGCCTTGGTGATGATTAACGTCTGGACTTTGGTGATGTTGTTGTGTCTTGCGCATATGAATCCTCCTGTAGTTCCTCCCCTTCCTGTTGTCCCACCCCCTGACTTCGAATAGTGTTTAGCGTGTGTTCCAGCATGTAAATGACTGGAATCGTCATGCTGATAATGGCATTGTCAGCGCTAAACATATTCGTCGCCATGTCGAAACTGTGCAGAAGGGTGCATAGGTCCTTGATCTGAGACCACTCCATCAGGGTGATCTGCCCCACCTCTGCATCTCGTTGGCCCAGGCTATACGTCATGACGTATTGCACCAGGGCACGGCGGTGCTGCCACAGTCGCTGTAACATTTGGAGAGTTGAATTCCAGCGTGTCGCCACATCGCATTTCAGGCGATGAACCGGCAAGCCGAAAGACTTCTGCAGCGATGCAAGTCGCTCAGCTGCGGCGCTTGAATGGCGGAAGTGAGCAGACAGTTTTCGTGCCCTGTTCAGAAGGCCATCTAGGCCGGGATACTGTGTTAAAAATTGCTGCACGACAAGGTTCAACACGTGAGCCATACAAGGTACGTGTCACCTTGCCCAGGCGAAGGGCCGCACCCAGGTTTGCAGCATTGTCGCACATGGCCTTACCAGGCTGCAGGTTCAGTGGAGACAACCATTTATTAAACTCGGGCCGCAGAGCTGACCACAACTCCTCAGCTGTGTGACTCTTATTCCCAAGACATGTCAAGCTAAAGACCGCCTGATGACGTTGCGCTCTGCTGCCAGCATAGTAATGAGGGGTGCGTGATTCCTTCTGCGCAGTGAGAACGCTGGTGGCCTGACCAGGCAGGCTTGGGGCGGAGGTGGAGGACCCAGATGAGGTGGAGGATGCAGAAGCAGTGGCGGAACTTTGACAGAAAGAGGATTGACACACAAGTCGTGGGGACGGCAAGACTTGTGCAGCAGACCCTTCACCATCTATCACCATAGTTACCCAGTGCCCAGTCAGCGACATGTAACGTCCCTGTCCATGCTTACTGGTCCAAGTATCGGTGGTGAAATGCACCCGTTGACACACAGAGTTTCTCAAGGAAGCGGTGATGTTGTGTGCGACATGCTGGTGTAGCGCAGGCACACCTTTCTTAGAGAAGTAGTGTCGACTAGGCATCTGGTACTGGGGCACAGCAACAGACATAAGGTCTCTAAAATCCTGTGTGTCCACTAGGCGGAAAGGCAGCATTTCTGTAGCCAACAGCTTACAGAGGGATAGAGTCAACCTCTTAGCTTTGTCATGGGTCGCAGGAAATGGCCTTTTATTTGTCCACATCTGAGGGACAGAGATCTGGCTGCTGTGTGTAGACGGTGTTGAGTAGGGTGTCCCTGGAAAAATGCAGGTTTGTGAGGAAAGTGCAGGCGGAGACATGATGTTGCCTTCATCCAAAGTTGGTGCTATCGATGTTTGAGAGAGCTGTACACACTCACTTGTTTCCCCTTCCAAAACAACTGACGACCTACCAAGCAAACTGCCTGTTGCGGTTACAGTGGTGGAAGTTGTGGGTGGAAAAACAGGTGTGACAGCTGTCCCCACAGTCCTAGAAGATGATGAGCGCGCGGATGCACTGGAAGGGGCAGACGGATGGTTCGCTCCGCTAGGCCGCATTGCAGCACGGTGAGCTTCCCACCGGGCCATATGATATTTATTCATGTGACAATTCATGGAAGAAGTTGTCAAACTGCTGAGGTTTTGACCTCTAATAAGAGAACCATGACAAATTTTACAGATCACATAATTTGGGCGATCTTTTTCTATGTCAAAAAAGGACCAGGCTAGGCAAGGCTTAGAGGCCATGCGACCTGATGATCCACCCCGAATAATGCTCAGAGGCAGAGTGGTGGCTGAGGATGCAGTTGTAGACGTGCTACCAGTTCTCCGACTCTGTCCAGGAAGGCGCAAGGTAACTTCGTCATCAGTTGCATCCTCCTCCACCACCTCTGTTGACCTCCTCGAGTGCCTGACTGTGGGTTGACAGTAGGTGGGATCTAGAACTTCATCATCAATTGTTGTGTTTGCACTCCCCTCCCCCTCTGACCGAGCCTCTTCTTGCCCTGACCGAATATTTAAGTTGTCATCCCAATCGGGTATCTGAGTCTCCTCTTCATCAGTATGTTCCTCATTGTCTATAACCACAGGTGTTACAGTTTGTGACAAAGGGTCAACATTATGCTCCGAAACTTTGTCCTCACGGCCTGAATCAGAGTCACAAAGGTTCTGGGCATCACTGCAGACCATTTCCTGTTCTGTACTCACTGTAGCTTGGGAGCAGACCTCTGATTCCCAGGCTATAGTGTGACTGAACAGCTCTGCAGACTCAGCCATCTCAGTTCCACCATACTGTGCAGGGCGGATGGAGACTTCAGAGCTGGGAGAAATCAAGTTTGATTGGGATGACAACTCAGAGGACTGGTGTTTTTTGGATGCGGTACTTGAAGTGGCTGAGAGGGCACTTGTTGGACCACTTGAGATCCATTCAAGCATTTTCCTTTTTTGCCCATCATCTACCTTTGTTCCTGTTGTTCGTGTCCGTAAAAAAGGGAGCACATCGGATTGTCCACGGTAAGTAGTAGACATCTTACTTTTGCTGGTAGATGGTCTATCTTCAGCAGATGATAATGGAGCTTTGCCACCTTCCCCACGGACAAAACCTTTTTTGCCTTTTCCACCACGCCTCTTCCCCTTTCCACCAGCATCTGTCATTTTGCCACTCATGTTGATTGCGACAAGATTGTGGACTGAAAATGTGGTAGTAAAAATTGAGAGGTGGTGTAGATTGCAGTGGTGGTCTAGCTTTATTAACAGCAGAATAATAAAGAATAAATATCCCTGACAATGCAACAACGGCCCTTAAACTGGCAGCAAAAATTGCTAGTATAATGGCTTAGTTATAATGAGTTGGAGTGTGCAATGCAGGCAGACGTGCTCTGCAAATGTCTTTGCACTAGTGTGACTATAGCAAAATCCAATAGCCACGTTTAGGATGCCACTAGGTACACTGAGTGTTTGCTAGTATAATGGCTTAGTTATAATGAGTTGGAGTGTGCAATGCAGGCAGACGTGCTCTGCAAATGTCTTTGCACTAGTGTGACTAGACAACAGTCCAATAGCCATGTTTAGGATGCCACTAGGTACACTGAGTGTTTGCTAGTATAATGGCTTAGTTATAATGAGTTGGAGTGTGCAATGCAGGCAGACGTGCTCTGCAAATGTCTTTGCACTAGTGTGACTATAGCAAAGTCCAATAGCCACGTTTAGGATGCCACTAGGTACACTGAGTGTTTGCTAGTATAATGGCTTAGTTATAATAATGAGTTGGAGTGTGCAATGCAGGCAGACGTGCTCTGCAAATGTCTTTGCACTAGTGTGACTAGACAACAGTCCAATAGCCACGTTTAGGATGCCACTAGGTACACTGAGTGTTTGGTATTATAATGGCTTAGTTATAATGAGTTGGAGTGTGCAATGCAGGCAGACGTGCTCTGCAAATGTCTTTGCACTAGTGTGACTAGACAACAGTCCAATAGCCACGTTTAGGATGCCACTAGGTACACTGAGTGTTTGCTAGTATAATGGCTTAGTTATAATGAGTTGGAGTGTGCAATGCAGGCAGACGTGCTCTGCAAATGTCTTTGCACTAGTGTGACTAGACAACAGTCCAATAGCCACGTTTAGGATGCCACTAGGTACACTGAGTGTTTGCTAGTATAATGGCTTAGTTATAATGAGTTGGAGTGTGCAATGCAGGCAGACGTGCTCTGCAAATGTCTTTGCACTAGTGTGACTATAGCAAAGTCCAATAGCCACGTTTAGGATGCCACTAGGTACACTGAGTGTTTGCTAGTATAATGGCTTAGTTATAATGAGTTGGAGTGTGCAATGCAGGCAGACGTGCTCTGCAAATGTCTTTGCACTAGTGTGACTATAGCAAAGTCCAATAGCCACGTTTAGGATGCCACTAGGTACACTGAGTGTTTGCTAGTATAATGGCTTAGTTATAATAATGAGTTGGAGTGTGCAATGCAGGCAGACGTGCTCTGCAAATGTCTTTGCATTAGTGTGACTATAGCAAAGTCCAATAGCCACGTTTATGATGCCACTAGGTACACTGAGTGTTTGCTAGTATAATGGCTTAGTTATAATAATGAGTTGGAGTGTGCAATGCAGGCAGACGTGCTCTGCAAATGTCTTTGCACTAGTGTGACTAGACAACAGTCCAATAGCCACGTTTAGGATGCCACTAGGTACACTGAGTGTTTGCTAGTATAATGGCTTAGTTATAATAATGAGTTGGAGTGTGCAATGCAGGCAGACGTGCTCTGCAAATGTCTTTGCACTAGTGTGACTATAGCAAAGTCCAATAGCCACGTTTAGGATGCCACTAGGTACACTGAGTGTTTGCTAGTATAATGGCTTAGTTATAATAATGAGTTGGAGTGTGCAATGCAGGCAGACGTGCTCTGCAAATGTCTTTGCACTAGTGGGACTATAGCAAAGTCCAATAGCCACTTTTAGGATGCCACTAGGTACACTGAGTGTTTGCTAGAATAATGGCTTAGTTATAATGAGTTGGAGTGTGCAGAGGACAGGAGGGTACAGTGCCAGGATTGTGGGGCTCTGGGTAGAGGAATGGAAGCCTGCCTTTCTATTCCCTCCTAATAGGGAAATGCAGGGAGGAAATCCCTGACCTTGGCTACACAGACGCTGTCGCTGTTTTCAGGACCTGTCACCTATTGCTCTGACCCTAACGGTTTGAGCCCTTAAAAGGACTGCTAGAAAGTGCTATCCCTAAGCTGTCCAGCGCTGTGTATGGAGCGCATACAGCTGTATCGGCGATAGGACTCAGGAGGACGGAGCTGCGACAGTGATGTCTGACACCAAAGACGCAGAAGAGATAATGGCATCCTGGAGGAAAATGTCTGGTTTTATAATGCAGGGACATGTGACATGGACATCCTATCACACATGCCGTTGCTTCTCTGGCTAAAAGTCCACTTAGCTGTGTGTGTGTCTGGGATTGGCTGACATGCTGGCCCGCCCCACTACACGCGCGCGCTTAGGGAAGGAAGACAAGGAAAAAAAAAAAAATGCCATTATAGAAACAGCAGTGATCTGAAGGCGCTGTTCCCGCACACTATACACTGAAATGTCATAATAGTGTGATTCACAGAGTGACTTACACTATTACAGCGGAAACCAAGCTAGGAATTAGCTGTTTTTTTGCTGCTAGAACCGTTCTCGAACGCTTCTAGAACTATCGAGCTTTTGCAAAAAGCTCGAGTTCTAGTTAGATCTAGAACAGGCCCCAAAATCACTCGAGCCTAGAACTGGAGAACCTCGAACCACGAACCGCGCTCAACTCTAGTTATTACTAGCTTTATTTTACTAGCTAGTATTAATCCAGAGATTCTTAATGTCAGGTAAGTTTTACCCGGCCATTAAGAATCTCCAATAAAGGGTTAAAAAAAAGACACCGCACAGAGAAAAAATACTTTAATAGAAATAAATACACAGACACACTTAGAGACTCCTTGTTTATTACTCGCTCTTATCCCTCCACGATCCATGGTCTTCTGTCTTCTTTCTCCTTCAACACATGTAGCTCTGCTTCATCAGCAGCACTGCATGGGAGAAAGACGCTGCTTCCCATGCAGGCTTTTCACTCCATGAGTGATAAGTGCTGCTGGCTGTTAGCGATAACATCACCGCTGACAGACGGGTTGCCGTAGCAACAGTGCTCCGATCACGTGATTCCCGGTGCCGCTACGGCTGTTAGCGGTGACGTCACCGCTAATAGGCGCATTGCTATGGCAAAGGTGATCTTCGTTATTTATCGGCTGTGTCAGGCGGTCAATAACGGAATGGGGAAGCAGAACGGGGAGTCGACCGTGTGCCAGAGCATGTCGCCGGTGCACGGCGATACACAAACATGTACCGTGTACCAGAGAGATGCAATGACAGGACCTAGCATGACGTCCAAACCATGTGATTAGTCTGTAGCCAATGAGATAATAGACACGTGACTGGTCACATGTTATTTTAACGTTACGATAGGTCCTGTCATCACTGCTGGTTACCGGGAGGATGCAGCGATTATCTGATGGAAAATCTGCGGAGGACAGAGTGCAGGACGGATCGCGGGGATAGGTAAGTGTTATGGCAATGTTTATTAACTGTATGTGTACATTTTTAATGTGTTTTTATGTGTTTGTGATTGCCTCCCATTGTTTCCTATGGGGTTCGAGAGTTTGACAAATGGTTCGACGAACAGTTCGTCGAATGGGGCACCGTTCGGCGAACAGAACCGAACTCGAACTCTAAGGGAGTGGCTCATCTCTAGCTGTGATGTGCTGTTATGCTTCTCTGCACAGAGGCTTTTGCCTTTAGATACTCAGCTGTTTTGCACTCCTGTAGATGGGTTGCTTCCCTGCACTGGGTCCATGGCTTGCGCACATGCTCCCCATTCTGGGTAATTGCTCTGCTTTATCAAGGAGCAGGCTCTCCTGGAACAACGCCAGTCATACTGCCTGGTTCTGTAGTATGTGCTTTCAGCTCCTGTTTGTGTCTGATTCTGATATTGGTTACTCGACCCTGGACTGTTACTGACTCTGCTTTGCCCACCCCAATTGAACTTGTCGTTACCTCCTGGATTCTGACCACTGACCCCCTCCTGATCTTGTCTCTGCCTGCTCCCTGTGTGTTGTCCTGTTGTCCTGGTTTCTGATCCCAGCTTGTCTGACTTTCTCTCTGCTCATTCTGTACGCTAATGATTCCAGCTTCATCTAGTGACAAACCTCATACTAGGCCACATAGTGTCCAGTATTCTATCCAGTGCCACCTAGTGACTAGTATCACTACTCCGTGGTGTCAAGCATCACAGCTACAATATTTCGGGTAGTTTTTCTTTTTCTTCTCTGCCACTCTGTTCCAAAGTTATGCTCCCGTCGATACATAGCTAAAGCATTAATATATTATATTTTTTTTGTGAACAAAATCTGTCCTAAATATTTACTTGATCCCAAAATAAAAAATGTTATGACCATTTCAGAAATATGTAAATATAATAAGGCACAAAGGAAGCAAATAAATAATGAAAAAATCTAAAAATATAATAATTCTTTTGAAAGGTTTATTATTTAAGCATTTTACTCCGAAATATTTGTATACTTCTAAAACTGCTTATAACCTTTTTTCATCTTGCTTCACAAATGATCTAAAGTGCATCCTGATCAGAGAAGCCATATACCTTATTTTGAGAAAACTAAAGTTGAAAAAAGGTCTGCCTGCATGTAAGATTATTTCTCCAGACTTGCCCAAGTCATGATCTGAATCACTGATGAGCAAAGTATTGAAAGGGCTAAAAGTGAAATGACATTTAGCAAAGTCAAATTAGCTATTTAAAATTTAGGCCATCTTGAAAACTTGATTTTACTTCAAAATCTACCTATGTTCTCATACTAGATTCACTAATTGTAAGGTAATGCAAGGTAAAGGAATGGTTTGCAAGTTAAGCAAAGTTTAGCAATTTTTCTATTTTATGTATCATCTAAATATTAAAGCATAACTCCAGCTTTTTTATGTCACTCTTGGAGTATCTAAGTCCCCTGATACTAGTTTTATTTTAACGCTCCTGCAAATTCATCCGAATTTCACTTCCTCTCTAGTCAGTGTCAGGCAATTTGTGACCTGATGGAGCGAGTACAAACTCAATAGAAGTCAATGAAAGCCTCATTCTGATCTCGTTCTGACTCTCTTAGACTTGTATCAGCTTCTGACATAACGATTGTCCTTCGGCTAGTCAGAAGTTACGATCACAAGTTCTTGCAGTGGGACCAGAGTGACACCTAAAAAAAGTGAAAATGCTGGTGGGTAAATATAAGACCTAGGGCAGGGGACTTAGACTGAAAACACCATTCTAGAGCTAAAAAAAAAAGAAACACTTGGAGTGTGGCTTTAAACAGGTGTCCAATATCACATCTGCAATATCCTGTCCAACTGCTAAGAGTCAGAATAATTGAAAAAAAATTAAATTTTAAAATCCAGATTGAAGCAGATAGTTTCCTTGTAAGGTGGCATTCTATGAGTAAAGATCTATAAGTAACACTTGCCTTTCTGCTTTGCACTGATATCAATGTATCTTTCTCTAACATTATAGTATACAGTCATGGCCCAAAGTGTTGGCTCTCTTGAAATTGTTGCAGAAATGAAGTACTTCTCACAGAAAATTATTGCAAGTACACAGGTTTTGTTATACACATGTTTATTTCCCATGTCTGCATTGAAATAACACAATAAAAGAGAAAATAAGTCAAATTACACATAATTTCAAACAAAACTCCAAACATGGGAAGGAAAAAATTGTTGGCACACTCAACTTAACAATTGGTTGCTTACTCTTTGGAATAAATAACTTAAATAATTAGCTTCCTATAACCATCACCAAGATTCTTACACCTCTCAACTGGAATTTTGCACCATTCTTATTTTGAAAACTGCTCGAGGTTTCTCTTAAGATCTAGCCACAGGTGTTCAATTTAGGGGTACTTTGCACGTTGCGACATCGCTACTGCGATCTCGTTAGGGTCAAATCGAAAGTGACGCACATCCTGCGCTGGTAACGACGTTGCAACGTGTAAAGCCTAGAAGCACCGATAAACAATCGCAAAAGCGTCGTAAATCGGTGATCTATGTAGTGTCGGTCAGTTCCATAATTTCGCTGCAGCGACAGGTGTGATGTTGTTCCTCGTTCCTGCGGCAGCACACATCGCTGTGTATGAAGCCGCAGGAGCGAGAAACCTCTCCTTACGTGCGTCCCGCCTGCAATGAGGAAGGAAGGAGGTGGGCGGGATGTTTACATCCCGCTCATCTCCGCCCCTCCGCTTCTATTGGCCGCCTGCTGTGTGACGTCGCTGTGACGCCGCACAACCCACCCCCTTAGGAAGGAGGCGGGTCGCCGGCCAGAGCGACGTCGCAGGGAAGATAAGTGCGTGTGAAGCTGCCGTAGCGATAATGTTCGCTATGGCAGTTATCACAAGATATCGCATCTGCTACGGGGCGGGGACTATTGCGCTACAATTGGCTAGCGATGTCGCAGTGTGCAAAGTACCCCTTAGATTTGGCCTCATTGCTGGCTACTTCAGAACTCTCTGGGCTCTTGTTTCCATCCATTTCAGGGTGCTTCTTGAAGTATGTTTGGGTTCATTGTTCTGCTAGAAGACCCATAATCTAGGACACAAACCCAGCTTTCGAACACTGAGCACTACATAGTGACCCAAAGTCCTTCGGTAATCTCAAGATTTCATGATGCTTTCCACACAGTCAAGACGCCCACTTCCAGAGGCAGCAAAACAAGCCCAAAACAATCGTGGAACCTATAGCATATTTGACTATAAACACTGTGTTCTTTTGTTTGTAGGCTTCATTATTTTTTCTATAAAGAGTAGAAAGTTGTACTTTACCAAAGAGCTCTATCTCACCTGTTCACAAGACGCTTTCCCAAAAGAATTTTTGCTAACTCACATTTTGGCAAACTGCAGTCTAGCTTTTTTATGTCTCTGTGTCAGCAATAGGGTCCTCCTTGGTCTCCTGCCATAGCATTTAATTTCATTCAAATGTCGACAGATAGTTAGCTCTGATACTGATGAATCCTGAACTTGTACGACAGCTTGGGTTTCTTTTAAACTTCATTGGAGTTGCTTATCCACAGTCCATACTATCCTGCTATCATGAGGTTTGACTCTAAACTCGTCGAGTATCATGGTGGCTTCTGCCACTGTTCACACTGCAGAATCTAAAACGCGACACTATGCCTCCTATTATGCTTCTGAGTTACACAGATAGGCTCGGGCGTTGACAAGTTGTGTTCTCGTTTGTGATTGGGCTTGCAGGAGTTCATTCTGCTAACCTGCTTGTTACATTTTGGATCACAGTTGGACCACCTTTTTAAGATAGTGGAGCCTGTCTTCCCATGCCAACTATAGATTTTGCTAAACTAGTTTGTGGGCTCTTGTGTTGTGAATATCATCAGCGATGGTGCTGTTCCCAGATGTGTTTCTGGAATCCCTCTGGTGGCTAGTGCTGGTAGTGAGTCTGATTCTGCATCTGTCACTCAGACAGGTGTTGGAGATGATTGCTGTTTTTGGAAGCCTATGGAGTCCACCCTGGGGGGATATAGAAAGGCAGTCTTTGTCTAACCTTTGCCGCTGAAAATTGTTTCTGCTTCATGAGAAGATGTCCTGAATTTTGTCCTCCACCCTTTAGGCTTTTGCCTTTCCCTTTAGGTTTTTGTTTTGCCTTTTTGTGCCTTTTTGGATTCTTCAGGAATAATTTCTTAATTGGTTTTGTTCCCATGTCATCCTGAGTCTGCAGCTATGCCTGATAAATATTTTGTTCTTTTTGTCTGGGCTTTGTTAAAGGCTGAATTTGCACTGAAGGGCGTTTCTGCTTAATCTATGTCTTTTTCTAAATCAGTGTTTGAGAATATTCTCTTTTGTTTCTTGCAAGTGAATAAGTGCTCTTCCTGCACTATTCTTGGAGGGTGATTCATTGCCAGCAAGAAAGGGAGTTTTTACTCCCTATTTGATCAGGAGTTTTGTATTTTTGTATCTTATGTGTTTTTTTAGTTATGATATTTTCTATTATATTTGCATTTTCTATTTAAATGTATTTGCAAAAGAGTTCCTGATATAGAAGGAGGAAAGATCATGTGATCGTTATAGGAATTTTTAATTATCAGGTTTTGGCATCATTCAGGGTTTTAACTGGCTGCAACCAGTAATCTCTCCTATACTTTTGTATCTAGCTAACAGGGCCTCACTTTACCTATTTCTATATCTACCATCTGTGTGTTGTTTTTTCTTACATCACCGTCATATGTTGGGGGCTTTGACTTTCCTTTGGGGCTGATCTGAGGCATGTCAGGATTCCTTATTCCATCTTTGACATTAGTTAGTTCTCCAGCGGTGATGAGCCATCTAGGTTTGTTAGGAACGCTCCACCGCTACTTCTAGTTGTGTTTGTGTAGTCAGTGGATTGCAGCAAGCTAAGTTTCCAACTACTCTTGTATATTATCATCAACCTTTTTTATGGGAGTTTTGCAAGATCTTTTGCGGTCTCCTTACCATAACACTCTTGTATCCCAGTCCTGCTGTGATTGCATTACTTCAATATTCTCAACTTTTAACCTGGTTTCAGGTGTGATTTTTTTTTCATAATGTCCATACCTCTTATTTGCCACAGGTGAGTTTGAATGAACATCACTTGATTGAAACAAAAAAAAATGTATCCACAATTTTCATAAGGTACCAACATTTTTGTCTTGCCCATATTTCAGGTTTTGTATGAAATGTCATTCAATGTTACAATTTTAACTATTTTGACAATGACAACCAAAGAAGAAACAGTGTTGCTTTTATTCTCAAACGAAAGTTGCCCGGCACTTTACCAAAGTACAATGTAGTCAGTGATAGAGTCATCTCAATACAACTACAAGGAGTACCAATCCATGTAACAGTCATACAAGTCTAGGCATCAAGACAAGATGCCGAAGAGACGAAGAGGAGGATGTTGAAATATTCTACAATGAAGTTCAAGAAGAAATCAACAAGACACCAAAACAAGATTTACTCATTATATCTATTCACTCTTGCATGACAAATCAACTGTCCAGCATGAACACCTTACAAAAATCACAAAGAGAGTTTAAATATGGACATCACCAAATTGGGCCTACAAGAAGGAGATTGACTACAAATGTGTCAGACGAAGATGGGGGTTGTCAATCATTACTGTGAAAACATGGCCAGGAGCTGACTGTAGAACTGATCATTAGAGATGAGCGAACCGGTCGCGGTTCGGCTCGAGGTCGGTTTGCCGAACGGAGCTCCCGTTCGAGTTCGGTTCGTCGAATGTTCGACGAACCGAACTAAAAACCAATAGGCTATAATGGGAGGCAATCACAAACACATAAAAATGCATTATAAATGTACACATACAGTTAATAAACATTGCCATAACACTTACCGGTCCCCGCGATCCCTCCTGCACTCTGTCTCCTGCCGCTATTCCATCCGATGAACGCTGAATCCTCCCGGTGACCGGCACTGCCAGCAGAGATGCAGGACCTATCTTGACGTCAAAATAGCCATGTGACCAGTCACGTGGCTATTATCTCATTGGCTACAGACTGGTCACATGACTATGACGTGTCATGTAGGACCTGCGAGTGCATCTCTCCGGTACACGGTGCACATTTGTGTATCGCCGTATACCGGCGACATGCTCTAGCACACAGTCGACTCCCCATCCCGTTAGGGACCGGCTGACACAGCCGGTCATTAACGGAGATCACCGTTGCCATAGCAACGCAGTTAACGGTGACGTCACCGCTAACCGCGGCTCCTGGAGCACCGTTGCTTTGGTAACGTGTCTGTCAGCGTTACCGCTGTTACCACTAGCAGCACTGATCACTCACGGAGTGAAGGCTGCACGCTGCTTCTCGTGCAGCTTTTACGGAGTGAATGCTCCACGGGAAGCAGCGTCTTCCCCCATGCAGCAGTGATGTAACAGAGCTGCATTTGTTGAACAAGAAAGACAGAAGAGCAGGATCGTGGAGGGCTGACAGGGGGTAATAAAGATGGAGTCTCTAATGTGTCTGTGTATTTATTTCTATTAAAGTATTTTTTCTCTGTGTGGTGTCTTTTTTTAACCCTTTATGGGAGATTCTTAATGGCCGGGTCAAACGTGCCTGACATTAAGAATCTCTGGCTTAATACTGGCTAGTAAAACAAAGCCAGTATTAACTCATGATTACCCAACAAGCCACCCGGCTCCAGGGCTGTTGGAAGAGTTGGATACAGCGCCAGATGATGGCGCTTCTATGAGAGCGCCATTTTCTGGGACGGCTGCGGACTGAAATTCGCTGCAGAGGCGCCCAGAAACCTCGGGCTAACCTGTGCTGCGGATTCCAATCCCCAGCTGCCTAGTTGTACCTGGCTGGACACAAAAATGGGGCGAAGCCCACGTCATTTGTTTTTTAATTATTTCATGAAATAAGTGAAATAATTAAAAAAAACGGGCTTCACTATATTTTTGGTTCCCAGCCGGGTACAAATAGGCAACTGGGGGTTGGAGGCAGCCCGTGGCTGCCTGCTGTACCTGGCTAGCATACAAAAATATGGCAAAGCCCACGTCATTTTTTTGGTGGGCAAAAAACTTCTGCATACAGTCCTGGATGGAGTATGCTGAGCCTTGTAGTTCTGCAGCTGCTGTCTGCTCTTCTCCATACAGACAGACAGCAGCTGCAGAACTACAAGGCTCAGCATACTCCATCCAGGACTGTATGCAGAAGTTTTTTGCCCCCTGAAAAAATTATGTGGGCTTCGCCATATTTTTGTATGCTAGCCAGGTACAGCAGGCAGGTACGGCTGCCCCCAACCCCCAGTTGCCTATTTGTACCCGGCTGGGAACCAAAAATAAAGGGAAGCCCTTTTTTTATTATTTCATGAATTTCATGAAATAATTAGAAAACAAATGACGTAGGCTTCGCTTCACTTTTGTGTCCAGCCAGGTACAACTAGGCAGCTGGGGATTGGAATCTGCAGCACAGGTTGGCCTGAGCTTTCTGGGCCCAACTGCTGCAAATTGCAGTCTGCAGCCGCCTCAGAAAATGTCATTTTCATAGAAGCACCATCTTCTGGCGCTGTATCCAACTCTTCCAGCACCTGCCTGCTATACCTGGCTAGCATACAAAAATATGGCGAAGCTCACGTCCTTTTTTGTAGTTTTTTGGCAAAAAAAATAAAAAATGCTTCCCTGGATTTTCCCTTGCCAGTGAAGGTAACACCAAGCAGTGGGGGTTAGCAGCCAGTAGCTGCTTGGATTACCCTTAGCTAGCAATACAAAAAATGCAGCGGGAGCCCATATATATTTTTTTTAATTATTTATTTAAATAACTAAAAACAAAATGGGCTTCCCTGTATTTTGATTGCTGGACATCACAGTGCTGTAAAAATAAATCTTTAAAAAAATGACGTAGCGCTCCGCGGTATTTTTGATTCTCAGCGCAGATAAAGCAGACAGCTATGGGTTGCCACCCCCATCTGCCTGCCGTTACCTTGGTTGGCAATCAAAATACAGGGAATCTCATTAATTTTTTCTATTTAAAAAATAGTAAAAAAAAAATGACGTTGGGTCCCCCCATTTTTGATAGCCAGCTAGGGTAAAGCAGACGGCTGTAGCCTGAAAACCACAGCTGGCAGCTTTACCGTGGTTGGGGATCCAATGTGGAGGTCCCCTTAGGCTCCTTTTTATAATTATTTTATAAATATTAATAATTACACAATAAAAGTAGGGTCCCCCCCAAATTGGATCACCAGCCAAGGTAAAGCGGACAGCTGTGGTCTGGTATTCTCAAGGTGGGAAGGTCCATAGTTCTTGGGCCTTCACATCCTAAAAATAGCAGGCCGCAGGCACCCCAGACGTGGCGCATCCACTAGATGCGCCAATCCTGGCGCTTCACCCCAGCTCATCCCTTGCTCTGGTGCAGTGGCAAATGGGGTAATAAATCGGGTTGATACTAGCTGTAAAGTCACCTGAGATCAAGCCCAGCAGTTTGTGATGTCATGGCATCTATTAGATACCCAACATCATAAACTGTCAGTACTAACAAAAAAAAATCGACAAAAGAAATTTATTTGAAAAAACAGTCCCCAAAACATTTCCTCTTTCACCAATTTATTGTAAGAAAAAAAATAAAGGGGTCCCACGACGACTCTGGACCATCTAGAATATGCGGGGTAGACACTCAGGGAGCATATCCCCCATTTTCTAGGAGTGCGGACCCTTCATGTGAGGAGTGTGGGTGCAATGAATCTGCACTCACTCTTCCTGGCTCCACAGCAGCAGAGTCCATGTCGTAATGGTTGCTACCAAAGCTGCAATGCCCTGCTCATGAGGTAAGGGCATGCCTAATCAGGAGAACTACTGTAGAGGAAGCTCTGCTCACTGGTATACAGGTGCTCAGAGGTAATAATAGATAAAATTAGTGAATAACCTCGGCACTCTAAATCTCCCAGACTAAGTCAGTAAGTCACAACGGATAGTAATGCAAAATCACTCTTTATTGGTCCGTATTAAGAAAAAAAAATTTTTCATAAGCATATATGTTTTTGTCCAAAACAAGATACAAATGACGTTTCGGCCTGAGCCTTCGTCAGATTGGACTTATCTGCATGTAGTCATGAAAAATGACAATAATCAGTATCACATAAGAGTGAGAGAACAATAACATAAACTCGAACAATGTAGAGGTACAATTGGGATGCAGCAAAAAAATTGCAACACAGCAAGAAATGAAACACATGATGCAAATGTCATAATACAGTACAAGGACAATATAGTAATGACAAATATGGGGTCGGAGTAGGCTTAGACAGCTCTGGTACGAAAGAGATGTCAATCATAAAGTAACATGTGCAGTAGGTGTAGAGCTACACTATGCATGGCAGAGCTAATGGGTAGACCGAACATAGAAAAAGAACGGAGAAAAAGAACGGAGAAAAAGAACGGAGAAAAAGAACGGAGAAAAAGTGGAGAAAAAGTGGAGAAAAAGTGGAGAAAAAGTGGAGAAAAAGTGGAGAGAAGTGGAGAAAAAGTGGAGAAAAAATGGAGAAAAAGTGGAAAGAAAATGGAGAAGAAGTGGAGAAGTGGAGAAGAAGTGGAGAAGTGTTTGTTCATGCCAGATGGGAGATAAATAATTTTTTACCGGCGCTGTCATTTACTGTAACGTGATCATCGGTGTACGGTGTATACCTGTGATCACGTGAGCGGGGACCGGAAAAACCGTCCTGAATCATGATCTCCAGGGTCTCAGCTAGCCCTGAATCTCCGGAGATTTTCTGACACTGGTGGGCGTTATTCACTTATATCTGCCTGCTGTTTATAAACGGCAGATCAGAATAAAGCTACATGAACACGACCGATCCATTTTTGCTGTCTGCAAAAAACAGTCCATTTTTTTTCACGGGTGCATCCGTGTGGCATCCGTTTCCGTTCCGTAGACGGTCCGTATGTCATCTGTTTGTCATCCGTGTGCCTTCCGTTTTTTTTGTGGATAAAAATTAAACAAGGGAGCGCATGTGAAGGTTCTGGGAGATAGCGGTGAGGAGAAGAAAAGGAATCTGCTCACCTGATGTGGTTGTGCAGCCCTCGCACAACTACGGTATAAGGCAGGAGTGTGGAGTCAGTGATCTTCTGACCTGTTAGCCCACGATGTCCATCCAGGGAAGCAATTTCCTGGGGAGCTGGTCACATGACAGATCACTGGGCGTCTCTGGTAATCTGACCACCGTATCAAGCAGCTCTTGCCGTGAACCCACAGGGGGGAAGATCAGCAGTAAAGTATAGAAGCACGGTCTGATAGAGCGCTAAGGAGGCCACAGTATTAGATTAATATTTTTTAGAATTTATTGTTTTCTATCAGCCACAACGCGTTTCGATATACACAATATCTTCATCAGGTGGATATAAAACGGAATGTGGAGAATACTATTTAAAGGGACAGGTGCGATTCCATTGGTCAGCACCAAATTAATTGAAATGTTAACCCTTAATGTATCACAACCAGCCCTTCAACAATAATATAAAAGCTAATAAAAGATATTTAAAAAGGATTTTTCAAAAAGACTCTTTGCCATAAAAACATTATTTAAAAACACATGTGATAATATAATCATATAAATCATATATTAACTCCTAAAACTTAATACATAAAATCATGAGAACTTTTCAAAAAAATGATCTGAGTATGCCTGCACTACTAACATGTAATAATATTGTTATAATGTATGTCAGTGTGGGTAGATCAAGAATTTAAATTTATAAATTAGGGAATGGATATTCTTATTTTTAAAATTGCGTTAAATGTCTATTTAATCTCAACCACTGGGTGCATATGCCAGCACAATAGGTGTTGTGAATCGCTTTTCCAGCACAATAGGTGCTGTGAACTGCTTTTCCAGCACAATAGGTGCTGTGAACTGCTTTTCCAGAACTGACAGAAATAGCTATTGAATCTCCTAACTGGGTGCATATCCAGCACAATAGGTGCTGTGAATCATTTTTCCAGAATCCGAGCAGTGGAATCATACATGTGCCAGCACAATGAAGGTTCCGATTGCATTATTAAATGTCTATTGAATCTCAACCACTGGGTGCATATGCCAGCACAATAGGTGCTGTGAATCACTTTTCCAGCATAATAGGTGCTGTGAACCGCTTTTCCAGATCTGACAAAAATGTCTATTAAATCTCAACCACTGGGTGCATATGCCAGCACAATAGGTGCTGTGAATAATTTTTTTTTTTTTTTTTTTTTCTTTTTTTGTGCTGGAAAAAAGAAAAAACCCCTGTGGTTGGTGAGGTCAGGCGTCTATCAGATACCCGACATCACCAACCCAGTCAGTAATAAAAAAAAATAGACGACAAACACATTTTTATTTGAAAAAACACTCCCCAAAACATTCCCTCTTTAACCAATTTATTAGAAAGAAAAACAAATCCAGGTCTGGTGTAATCCAAGGGGTTGCCATGACGATCCACACTGTCCCAGTCAATGAAGAGCAGAATGTTCCCCATTGGCTGGGAGAGCAGTGCAGTGACCTGAGCTAACATCAATGGGTCAGCCCAGGTCACTGCAGGGCATGACAAGTGCTGCTGATGTGAAGCCCCGCAGGTGCTGTGTCGGTGTCGGTGCATTACCTTCAGGGACTCCACGTTGCTGGACCTCCGTCACTGGTAGGAAATCTTCTTGTTTGATCGTGACGCCACTCTCAGTATTGCGGTCAGTGGGGACCGCCACTGCAGGTTAGGGGACGCCTGGGGCTGATGGTGGGTGCAGTCGGATGTAGTAGCCTCCTGAGAGTGAGGCAAGCCCCAGAGCCCTGTGTAGGTTTGTAGTACCACAAGTCGCAGAATAACCACACAGGCAGGAATGTCTTTCAAGGGCTTTACTCACATTTGATGGCAGGGTGAGTAGCCCGGGCGTAGCTGGGATGAACCAGGTGGGAACCAGGTATCCTTCAGGCTGACTTTATGAGGGTGACTACTGACTCGCCTTCCTTAGCCCTTGGTGGTTTGGGGTAACCCCGACTTTTAGTCCCTATGGGGGTCACCCAGGGAAGATGCTCCAAGCCTCTCTCCCCTTCTTGTTTCGCCGTGTGCTTGTTCCCCGGACCAGGCCACTCCAGCCTCTTGCCTCCTATGACCTATGGGCCCTCACTGCGGTTACGTGGCTGCGGCTTTTGTAGTGTTGTGGTGTGGGCTTTAAGAGCCCCACACCGGCAGGTTTAGCAGAAGAAAGTTGAATCTATCCCCGCTTCGGGATCTGCCGCCCGGTTGGGCCTGGTGCTCTCTAGCAGTCTCCTTACTTCCCACTCCGTTGCACTCTCTAGCTGAAGCTGGCTTTCAGGCAGCACTCCTAGTTGACCGTTCTCCCCCGTCTGTAGCCACTGCGCGGGCGCTGTTAGACAGCAACAGCCCCACAGGTCTGCTCCTCACTGAGCCCTATGGAGTTCTCTGCTCTAACTGACTCACTGCTCCTCCTCTCCTGTTCTTGCCTACGCCACCTAGCAACCAGATTCTCTTACCACACCCCTTGAGAGGAGATGGAGACTCTACCCCCTCCACTATTCCAGTGAAGGTGAAGGCTTGCCCCCTCCTGGGATCCCCAGGGGTCCTCTCATGGGTACATGTGTGAGACCTGATCGCTATGCGCCTGTGTTCCACACCCCAGTCATCCTTCTGAATTACCTGTGTTGTACTGTCCCCAGCATGGGTGCAGTACTCAGTGGTGCCTGACCAGGTCAGGGGCGCCACATTCCCCCTTAGTTATCACCAGCACGTCCTCGGGCTGCAAGACAACATTTTAAAATGCATAAAACATTAAAACATGTAAAACATTTAAAAGCACCAGGTATCAGACATTACCACCCTCCACCCACAAGTCCATTAACCCACCCAAAACCCTCTCAGGAGGCAGGTCACCGGTCCTGTTGGTAACCAGATCTGGGCCATCTACTTCCCCAGACCTTTCCTCCAATCTTCCTCTCCCGTTGGCCGCGACTTCAGCCACTTCTGGCAGGATGTAGAGGCGGCTTTCATGGGCTGGTGGTTTCAGGGTATACCTGGCCTGGTGGATCCGCGCCGTCAGCCTCTTCTGGCAGGATGCAGAGGCGGCCTCCACAGTTGGTGCTGACCAGGTACCCTCTTTGTGGTGGTGAGCCAAGGCCCCATAAACAGGCGTGCTCTCTGGTCGCAGGTGAGCCAAGGCCCTTTTCTACGGACGGGCCCCCCTGGTTGCAGACGAGCCAAGCCCCTAAACAGGCTGGCCCTGGTGGTGGTGCCACTGGTGTAACTATTTACACTGCGAGAGTTTGTGGCTATAGCAAGTTCATAGCCTTAAAGTTTATTTCTCACAATAGTTTTTGTGGGCGCATTTCTTAAACGTTGCAAACAAAACTTGTCAAAACTGGTCAAAACAGTAACTTCTTACTTTACTTTACTTTACTCCTCTTGTTCACTAGGGCGTGGGCATGTTGGGCACTGGCACCTGTGACTTTCTTGCTCTCCGTCGTCGTCCGTGGTTGTCTCATCTGTAGGATCTTTGTCTGTGGTTGTTGCATCTGTGGGATCTTTATCTTTCCTTTCTTGGTCTTCATCTGTTTCTACATCTGGTTCTTTATCTCTGTCTTTTCTGTCTTGTCTTTCTTGTCTTTCTTGTCTTTCTTGTCTGGGACATGGTGCTACGTCTAAGGCATAGTAGCCCCTTTCTCCTTGATGCAAGGTGAACTGTACTAAGTCCCCAATTTTCAAATTTCTGCCTGAATGTCCTCTGGGCAGGTGGGCTTGAACATCTCTCCGATTTACAAATATGCCCTCTTTTATTCCTTTTACTACAATAAAGCCGTATCTGCTTTTCAAGTTGAAGTCCTCTACTATTCCTCTGTAAAGGGGTCCTCTAGCCTGGGCTTCGGACCTTCTTAGGCACCTCTTCTCCTCCAGGTCTCTGACCGTGACCTCCCTCTGCTCTGGAGACTGTGGTGTTGGAGGACGCTTTGATCTGCTGCGCCGTGTCTTGCGGGCTGGGTTCTGCGAGGTGCAGCTTACAAGCTCCCAGGTGAGGCTTTGGGGCAGATCTTCATCTGCTGACGGTGTCAAGTCTTCCTCCTCCCAGCGGGAATAGGGCAGCATCTCCGGCTCTGGGTAGGGGTCTGCTGCGGTTGGCACTGGAGTCAGCTCCTCAGCTTCCTGGCCTCCTCTCCCCCTTAGTTCTTCGCTGCACTCCTTTGGTGGCAGTGCTGGGGATGGGCTCTCTTCAGCTGGTCTGGGCGGTGGACTCTCTGGCGCGGCTGCAGGGGTTGCTGGAATTCTCTTGGGGGTATGCGGAGGGAGCATGTACCGGTCCACCAACCATTGTGGAAACTTGGCCTCCATGTCAGCCTTCAGCCGCCAGTATTCGGGGTCCTCCCCCAGCGTGGGCTTTCCAGCAGGGACCTCTTCTGACTGGGGAGCGGTGTCTGCTCTGGCCTTGCAGGCCGGGGAAAATGATGAGGTAGTCTTCTCTTCTTGGCGGGCCGCGCCCTGTATGGCGGCGGCCTGGTCTTGGCGGGCCGCGCCCTGTATGGCGGCGGCCTGGTCTTGGCGGGCCGCGCCCTGTATGGCGGCGGCCTGGTCTTGGCGGGCCGCGCCCTGTATGGCGGCGGCCTGGTCTTGGCGGGCCGCGCCTGGCATGGCGGCGGCCTGGATCAGTGTCGCTGTTGCAGGGGGCTCTGTGCAGGCTGGGCTGGACGTCGCTGCAGCGATCGGAGCTTGGCGGGCCGCACCTGGCGGGGCTGCGGCCTGGTTCAGCATCTCACTTGCGGCGCGGACGAGCGTCGCTGCTGCGGTGGGGTCTTGGCGGACCGGGTTCAGCAGGGTGGCAGCCTGGGTCAGCGTCACACCTGCAGCACGGATGAGCACTGCCGTGGTGGTCGGAGCCCTGCGGGACAGGCGGGGCATCGCTGCAGCGGCCTGGACTTGGCGGGCCGCATCTAGCGTGGCTGCGGCCTCACTCAGCGTCGCCGCATCGGGCGCCTCCTCTGGGACCGCGGTCGCAGCAGCTAGGGTCGGGGCTCTTGTTCTAGCCGGGGCAACACCGGACTCACCCATCGGGGTCTGAATCGTCGTCGCCGCTCGATCCGGCAGGCTCCGCGCGGCTCCCTCCTCATAGGTCCGCACCGCCGCAGCCATCTCCAGGAGCTCCGTGCGTTCTTCCCTGAGCTGTCGCACAATCCTAGCCTCCAGCTGGTCACAGAAAATAGCAAGCTCCCGGCACCACCAGGCAGCGGAGCCTGGCTCTGGATCTCTGCTCTCAGACGCCATCTTCATTAGCAAGCTGCTGGCTTCTCTTCTGCTCCGCCGTCTCTGGACGCTTCCGCTTTCTCCATCAGCGAGGTCAGAACTCTGCAGGGGATCTCTGGGTAGCCACACCTCTTCGTGGGCGGTAACTTCTTCCAGCGCGGGCTGCTGTTGTTTTTCAGCGCGCTTTTCATGGTGGCAATATGGCGGCGCTTCCAATTTTTCAAGCGGACCGCCCAGGCACATGGTCACCTGTCTGAACAGGTCTAGTCCTTATCCTGTTCGTGACGCCAGATGTGAAGCCCCGCAGGTGCTGTGTCGGTGTCGGTGCATTACCTTCAGGGACTCCACGTTGCTGGACCTCCGTCACTGGTAGGAAATCTTCTTGTTTGATCGTGACGCCACTCTCAGTATTGCGGTCAGTGGGGACCGCCACTGCAGGTTAGGGGACGCCTGGGGCTGATGGTGGGTGCAGTCGGATGTAGTAGCCTCCTGAGAGTGAGGCAAGCCCCAGAGCCCTGTGTAGGTTTGTAGTACCACAAGTCGCAGAATAACCACACAGGCAGGAATGTCTTTCAAGGGCTTTACTCACATTTGATGGCAGGGTGAGTAGCCCGGGCGTAGCTGGGATGAACCAGGTGGGAACCAGGTATCCTTCAGGCTGACTTTATGAGGGTGACTACTGACTCGCCTTCCTTAGCCCTTGGTGGTTTGGGGTAACCCCGACTTTTAGTCCCTATGGGGGTCACCCAGGGAAGATGCTCCAAGCCTCTCTCCCCTTCTTGTTTCGCCGTGTGCTTGTTCCCCGGACCAGGCCACTCCAGCCTCTTGCCTCCTATGACCTATGGGCCCTCACTGCGGTTACGTGGCTGCGGCTTTTGTAGTGTTGTGGTGTGGGCTTTAAGAGCCCCACACCGGCAGGTTTAGCAGAAGAAAGTTGAATCTATCCCCGCTTCGGGATCTGCCGCCCGGTTGGGCCTGGTGCTCTCTAGCAGTCTCCTTACTTCCCACTCCGTTGCACTCTCTAGCTGAAGCTGGCTTTCAGGCAGCACTCCTAGTTGACCGTTCTCCCCCGTCTGTAGCCACTGCGCGGGCGCTGTTAGACAGCAACAGCCCCACAGGTCTGCTCCTCACTGAGCCCTATGGAGTTCTCTGCTCTAACTGACTCACTGCTCCTCCTCTCCTGTTCTTGCCTACGCCACCTAGCAACCAGATTCTCTTACCACACCCCTTGAGAGGAGATGGAGACTCTACCCCCTCCACTATTCCAGTGAAGGTGAAGGCTTGCCCCCTCCTGGGATCCCCAGGGGTCCTCTCATGGGTACATGTGTGAGACCTGATCGCTATGCGCCTGTGTTCCACACCCCAGTCATCCTTCTGAATTACCTGTGTTGTACTGTCCCCAGCATGGGTGCAGTACTCAGTGGTGCCTGACCAGGTCAGGGGCGCCACACTGTCAGCGAGGTACATTACCTGCGCTGATCTCCAGCACACTAACAGCACCTGTCACTGAGTTCAATGACCGCCGCCTTCACAGCCAAGTATCGCGAGAGGCCCGTGACGTCACCGCTAGTCTGTCTTGGGTCGGAAGCGAGAGAAGGTGATGTGACAAGTGGCGGACATGGAGGATAGTGACAGCGCTGAGGTCGGGATGGCGGGACTTCATCACCGCAGGTAAGCCGAGCGGGGCCATGTGTGCAGAGTGTGTGTGTGTGTGTGTATGTGTGTACATGCCGCGAGCTGGAGGGGGCGGAGCGAGCTGAGCGGGGAAGTGTAGGCTTCCTGCACGTAACTAGGATAAACATCGGGTTACTAACCAAAGCGCTTTGGTTGGATACCCGATGTTTATCTTGCTTACCAGCTTGTGGCAGGCTGCCAGCGATGGCTCCTGCACACTGTAGCTGTAAAAAGCCCTGCTTTTTGCTGCTAGAACCGTTCTCGAACGTATATAGAACTATCGAGCTTTAGCAAAAAGCTCGAGTTCTAGTTCGATCTAGAACAGCCCCCAAAATCACTGGAGCCGCGAACTGGAGAACCTCGAACCGCGAACCGCGCTCAATTCTACTGATCATCATCTTTTGATAGCAAAGATTAGCGTCAGGGTGCCGAAAAGGTCTGGACAACAGGTCGTTTCTAGCTTTGATTTGATCAACATACGTGAACTTTTTTGGCTCAGTCTGTATAACCGATTTACTAGAGATGAGCGAACCGGTCGCAGTTTGGCTCAAGTTCGGTTCGCCGAACGGAGGTCTCGTTCGAGTTTGGTTCGGCGAACCACTCGAACCGCATAGGAAACAATGGGAGGCAATCACAAACACATAAAAACACCTAGAAAACACCCTAAAAGATGTCTAAAAGGTGACAAACAACTCACAACACAACACAAACACATGGGAAAGTGACAAGGACATATACTCATGCGAAAACAAAAGAGCTGGACAAGGAAAAAGAGGAGGAGACACAGATATAGGCATGGCATGCCCTTCTAAAATCATGTAAAACACCGCAAGGTTACTCCAAGCGGAGTCTCCCTTTTTTCCAAAAATTGGGCCCCACACACACCCACCCCTTCAGTGGCAGCACTTGTGCCCCACTTGTACACTTCACAGGTAGATTTGCATCAAGCACATTCAAAAATATGCCATCCTTAACCGTCCTCAGGATGACACTGGGGTAGGTAGCTAAGTCTTTCCTGATCCCAGTTCTGTTCATCTTGGATCATTTTTAAAAACAATGTAAGCAAGGGTTACTCCAAGCGGAGTCTTTCTTTTTTTTACAAAAATTGGGCCCCACACACACCCACCCCTTCAGTTGCATCACTTGTGCCCCAGTTGTACACTTCACAGGTAGATTTGCATCAAGCACATTCAAAAATACACCATCCATAACCGTCCACAGGATGACACCGGGGTAGGTAGCAAGGTCTTTGCTAAACCATGACTTGTTCATCTTGGCTCCTTTTAAAAAACACAGAAAGCAATGGTTACTCCAAGCGGAGTCTCCCTTTTTTCCAAAAATTGGACCACACACACACCCACCCCTTCAGTGGCAGCACTTGTGCCCCAGTTGTACACTTCACAGCTAGATTTCCATCAAGCACATTTAAAAATACGCCATCCTTAACTGTCCCCAGGATGACACCGGGGTAGGTAGCAAAGTCTTTGCTAAACCATGACTTGTTCATCTTGGCTCCTTTTAAAAAACACAGAAAGCAAGGGTTACTCCAAGCGGAGTCTCCCTTTTTTCCAAAAATTGGGCCACACACACACCCACTCCTTCAGTGGCAGCACTTGTGCCCCAGTTGTACACTTCACAGGTAGATTTGCATCAAGCACATTCAAAAATACGCCATTCTTAATCGTCCCCAGGATGACACCGGGGTAGGTAGCAAAGTCTTTCCTGATCCCAGCTCTGTTCATGTTGGATCATTTTTAAAAACAATGTAAGCAAGGGTTACTCCAAGCGGAGTCTCCCTTTTTTCCAAAAATTGAGCCACACACACACCCACCCCTTCAGTGGCAGCACTTGTGCCCTAGTTGTACACTTCACAGGTAGATTTGCATCAAGCACATTCAAAATCCACAAGCATTTACTCTCCCCAGGATGACACAGGGGTAGTAATTTCCTTGTGGATCCATGACTTGTTCATTTTGATGAACGTTAGTCTGTCCACATTGTCACTCGACAGACGCGTGCGCTTATCTGTCATCACACACCCAGCAGCACTGAAGACACGTTCAGAGACCACGCTGGCAGCTGCACACGACAAAATCTCCAAGGAGTAAGTGGAGAGCTCTGGCCATTTTTCAAGATTTGAAGCCCAAAATGAGCAAGGCTCCATTTACAAAGTCATGGCATCGATGTTCATTTGGAGATACTCCTGTATCATCCTCTCCAGCCGTTGACTATGTGTCTGACTTGTTGTCTCTGGTGGCCTTGCAAAGGATGGTCTAAAAAAATTATGAAAAGATTCAATAAAATTGCTGTTACCAGCACCAGATACGGTGCTACTGGTACGGGTAGACTGTTGAAGATGACGAGACCGTCCCATGTTTGTCAAGTTACAACTGGGAGATTCACTCCTTGCACCTGCACGGTTGTTTGGTGGAAAAGCCGAGCTAAGATCGAGTAACAGCTTCTGCTGATACTCCTGCATACATGCGTCCCTTTCTATGGCTGGAATTATGTCACAAAATTTGGACTTATACCGGGGATCTAATAGTGTGGCAAGCCAGTACTCATCATCACTTCTAATTTTGACAATGCGAGGGTCATGTTGGAGGTAGTGCAGCAAGAAGGTACTCATGTGTCTTGCGCAGCCATGCGGACCAAGTCCACACTGTGTTTCTAGCATAGAGTTGCTAACCGTTCTTTTTTCCTCTGACATCTCCCCCCAACCTCTTTCAACAGAAATTTGACCAAGGTCTCCCTCATCTGCTGAGTCTTCCATGTCCATGGACAGTTCGTCCTCCATTTCTTCATGTTCTCCTGCACCTTCCTCAACATTTCGCCTGCTACTATGCGCCCTTGTTGATCCCTGTCCCCCATGGTCCCATGCCTGCCGCATTGGTAATGATGAACGTCTGGACCTTGGTGATGTTGTTGTGTCCTGTGCATATGAATCTTCCTGTAGTTCCTCCCCTTCCTGTTGTCCCACCCCCTGACTCCGAATAGTGTTTAGCGTGTGCTCCAGCATGTAAATGACTGGAATTGTCATGCTGATAATGGCATTGTCAGCGCTAAACATATTCATCAACATGTCAAAACTGTGCAGAAGGGTGCATAGGTCCTTGATCTGAGACCACTCCATCAGGTTGATCTGTCTTACCTCTGCATCTGATTGGCCCAGGCTATACGTCATGATGTATTGCACCAGGGCTCGACGGTGCTGCCACAGTTGCTGTAACATGTGGAGAGTCGAATTCCAGCGTGTCGCCACATCGCATTTCAGGCGATGAACCGGCAGGCCGAAAGACTTCTGGAGCGATGCAAGTCGCTCAGCAGCGGTGGTTGAACGGCGGAAGTGAGCTGACAGTTTTCGTGCCCTGGTCAGAAGGCCATCTAGGCCGGGATAGTGTGTTAAAAATTGCTGGACAGCAAGGTTCAACACGTGAGCCAAACAAGGCACGTGTGTCACCTTGAACAGGCAAAGGGCTGCACCCAGGTTTGCAGCATTGTCGCACACGGCCTTACCAGGCTGCAGGTTGAGTGGAGACAACAATTTATTAAACTCAGTCTCCAGAGCTGCGCACAACTCAGCCGGTATGTATATCTTATTTCCAAGACATTTCAAGCTAAAAACCACCTGATGCCGTTGCTCTCTGGTGCCAGCATAGTAATGAGGGGTGCGTGATTCCTTCTGCACAGTTACAACGCTGGTGGCCTGACCAGGCAGGCTTGGGGCGGAGGTGGAGGACCCAGACGAGGTGGAAGAGGCAGAAGCAGTGGCGGAACTTGGACAGACAGAGGATTGACACACAAGTCATGGGGTCGGCAAGACTTGTGCAGCAGACCCTTCACCATCTATCACCATAGTTACACAGTGCCCAGTCAGCTACATGTAACGTCCCTGTCCATGCTTACTGGTCCAAGTATCGGTGGTGAAATGCACCCGTTCACACACAGAGTTTCTCAAGGAAGCGGTGATGTTGTGTGCGACATGCTGGTGTAGCGCAGGCACACCTTTCTTAGAGAAGTAGTGGCGACTGGGCATCTGGTACTGGGGCAAAGCGACAGACATAAGGTCTCTAAAATCCTGTGTGTCCACCAGGAGGAAAGGCAGCATTTCGGTAGCCAAGAGCTTACAGAGGGATAAAGTCAACCTCTTAGCTTTGTCATGGGTCGCAGGAAATGGCCTTTTATTTGTCCACATCTGAGGGACAGAGATCTGGCTGCTGTGTGTAGATGGTGGTGAGTAGGGTGTCCATGAAAAAATGCAGGTTTGTGAGGAAAGTGCAGGCGTAGGCATGATGTTGCCTTCATCCAACGTTGATGCTATCGATGTCTGAGAGAGCTGTACACACGCACTTGTTTCCCCTTCCAAACCAAATGACGACCTACCAAGCAAACTGCCTGTTGCAGTTACAGTGGTGGAAGTTGTGCGTTGAAAACCAGGTGTGACAGCTGTCCCCACAGTCCTAGTAGATGAAGAGCGTACGGATGCACTTGAAGGGGCAGGCGGTGGATGGTTCGCTCCGTTAGACCGCATTGCAGCACGGTGAGCTTCCCACTGGGACATATGATATTTATTCATGTGACGATTCATGAAAGAAGTTGTCAAACTCCTGAGGTTTTGCCCTCTACTAACAGAATCACGACAAATTTTACATATCACATGATTTGGGCGATCTTTTTTTATGTCAAAAAAGGTCCAGGCTAGGCAAGGCTTAGAGGGCATGCGACCTGCTAAGCCCCCCCGACTAGTGCTCAGAGGCAGATTGGTGGCTGAGGATGCAGTTGTAGACGTGCTACCAGTACTACTCATCTGTCCAGGAAGGCGCAAGGTAACTTCGTCATCAGTAGGATCCTCCTCCACCGCCTCTGTTGACCTCCTCGAGTGCCTGACTGTGGGTTGACAGTAGGTGGGATCTAGAACTTCCTCATCAAATGTTGTGTTTGCACTCCCCTCACCCTCAGACCGAGCCTCTTCCTGACGTGAACCAATATTTAAGTTCTCATCCCAATCTGGTATCTGCGTCTCATCGTCATCAGTATGTTCCTCATTGTCTATAACAACAGGTGTTACAGTTTGTGAATAAGGGTCAACATTATGCTCAGAAACTTGGTCCTCACGGCCTGAATCAGAGTCACAAAGGTTCTGGGCATCAATGCAGACCATTTCCTGGTCTGTACTCACTGTAGCTTGGGAGCAGACCTCTGATTCCCAGGCTATAGTGTGACTGAACAGCTCTGCAGACTCAGCCATCTCAGTTCCACCATACTGTGCAGGGCGGATGGAGTCTTCAGAGCTGGGAGAATGCAAGTGTGATTGGGATGACAACTCAGAGGACTGGCGTTTTTTGGATGCGGTAGTTGAGGTGGCGGAGAGGGCACTTGTTGGACCACTTGAGATCCATTCAAGCATTTTCTTTTTTGGCCATCATCTACCTTTGTTCCAGTTGTTCGTGTCCGTAAAAAAGGGAGCACATCGGAATGTCCACGGTAAGTAGTAGACATCTTACTTTTGCTGGAAGATGGTCTATCTTCAGCAGATGTTAATGGAGCTTTGCCACCTTCCCCACGGACAAACCCTTTTTTTCCTTTTCCAACATGCCTCTTCCCCTTTCCACCAGCATCTGTCATTTTGCCACTCATTTTGATTGCGACAAGATTGTGCACTTAAAATGTGGTAGTAAAAATTGAGAGGTGGTGTAGATTGCTGCGGTGATCTATCTTTATTAACAGCAGAATAAACAACAATAACTATCCCTGACAATGCAACTACGGTCCTTAAACTGGCAGCATAGTTTGCTAGTATAATGGCTTAGTAACAATGAGTTTGAGTGTGCAATGCAGAGGTGGGACACTAATGGAAGTCCAACAGCCACTTTTAGGATGCCACTAAGTTTACTCAGTGTTTGCTAGTATAATGGCTTAGTAACAATGAGCTTGAGTGTGCAAAGGGCAGGAGGGTACAGTGGCAGGGTTGTGGGTCAGTGTACAGGAAAGGAAGCCTCACTTTCTATCCCTCCTAATGGGGAAATGCAGCGAGGAAGTCCCTGACCTTAGCTACACAGACGCTGTTATCTGTAGCTGTTAAAATCTTTTTCCACGGACCTGACTGTCACCTATGGCTCTGAGCCTGCTGTTATTAGCCCTTACAAGGGCTAATAGAAACTTCTATCTCTATTCTGTATAGCGCTGTGTGTAAAGCGTACACAGCAGTATCGGAGACAGGAGCTACGCCAGTGGTGATTGACACCCAGACGCAGAAGAGATAATGGCATCCGGATGGGCAGATACCCGTTTTTATAATGCAGGGACATGTGACATGGACTTCCTATCACACATGCCGTTGCTTCTCTGGCTAAAAGTCCACTTAGCTGTATGTGTGTCTGGGATTGGCTGACATGCTGGCCCACCCCACTACACGCGCGCGCTTAGGGAAGGAAGACCCACTACACGCGCGCTTAGGGAAGGAAGACAAGGGAAAAAAAAAAATGTTGATCGCCATTATCCCAGCAGCAGTGATCTGAATGCGCTGTTCCCGCACACTATACGCTGAAATTTCATAATAGTGTGAGTCACAGAGTGACTTACACTGTAACAGCGGAAAGCCAGCTAGTAATTAACTTGGCTTTTTGCTGCTAGAACCGTTCCCGAACGTAACTAGAACTATCGAGCTTTAGCAAAAAGCTCGAGTTCTAGTTCGATCCAGAACAGCCCCCAAAATCACTCAAACTGGAGAACCACGAACCGTGAACCGTGCTCAACTCTAATAAAGACTATTGTTACTGAAAAGCCAAAAAGACAATAAACAAGAGGCAGAAGAAACCCCAGCAGCCATAATTAACAGAAGAGATTATAAAGATCAGCGAAGAAAGACAAATGGCAAAATCAAAACTTAAGCAGGTCAAAGACAACAACAGTGAAAGACAAAAGAGAGCCATTCCAGCATTCAAATAGTTTTATTACCAAAAGATACGTACAGAGATAGAAAATGAACATGTGAAGGGCAAGACCAGGACAGTATAACAAAAGATCAAAGAGATACAACAAAAGTTTCAACCAAGTGTGGGAATGTTAAAAGACGCCAACTGGGGCAAGCTAACTAAAGGTACCGTCACACATAACGAGATCGCTAGCGAGATCGCAGCTGAGTCACGGTTTCCGTGGCGCAGTAGCGATCCCGTTAGCGATCTTGTTATGTGTGACACCTACCAGCGATCAGGCCCCTACTGTGAGATCTCTAGTCGTTGCAGAATGGTCCAGGCCATTTTCTTCAAAGGCGATATCCTGCTGTTTAGGACACATCTCTGTGTTTGAAACTGTGTAACAGGGTCACAGTGACTGCTGAGATCGTTATACAGGTTGCTACTGCGACCTGTATTGTTCCTGCATCGCTGGTAAGATCTGACTGTGTGACATCTCACCTGCGACCTCCCAGCATCTTACCTGCGATCCCTATCAGGTTGCATCGTTTTTGGGATCGCTGGTAAGTCGTTGTGTGTGACTGGGCCTTAAGCCAGAACAGATCAAGTAAAGAATACATGGAACACCTCTACAAGTATGACTCAGTGATACTGGAAGAAACAGATACTGGAAATTATATTGAAACAAACATCTTAAAAGACGAAGTGGCTGCTGCCATAAAACTTTTGTTAAAACACAAAGCTCCTGGATGTGATAATATGCCAATAGAACTGATAAGTTCTTCTGAGCAACAGTTGATGTCATCACACGCCTGCATGAACAGATATGGACAACTGGTAAATGGCCCAAGGACTGGACAAGATGGGTGTTTATTCCTATTCCGAAGAAGTGAGCTATAGACAGTGGAATCAGACAAGGCCGAATCCTGTCACCATTTCTATTCAATTTATATGCAAAAGCTATTTTTCAGGAAAGCTAGACCTGCCAAAAAAGAAGGAATCATGAACAATCTTAGATATGCCGGGAATACAACATTGATAGCAACAAGCATAGATTGAATGAAGGTCTTATTATGGAGTTTCAAGATAAAAAGGTCAAACAAGTGGCTCCTATTTAATACTAAGAATACAAAGATTTTGACTAATACCAAGTATGCCCGGGACACATTTGAGATGGATGGCGACAAACTGGAAGTTGCGAAGGATGCAAAACCTGAACAATAAAGAACCAAGAAATTATAAGAAACAATGCCTTTGAAATGTGGTGCTGGGGAAGAATGTTATCAATGCTATGGAATGCAAAAGAACAAACAAATCAATTTTGGAACAAATCAAGCCAGACAAGTTACTCTAAGCAAGAATTGCCAAGCTATGGCTTGCCTACTTTGGACACGTCATACAAAGAGAGTAATCACTAAAGAAGGACATGATGGTCAGAAAAATATAAGGATCAAGGCAAAGAAGAAACTCAGCAACTCAATTTTCTTGATGCAAGATATTTCTTGATATATCTTGATTTCAAGATAACAGCTGAAAGGACCCTGGTGAACCTATATAGGCTTTCACAAAGGCGATCTTCCTACAGAGTGTTTCTCCATTAAGGTTGCCATAAACCAAGACCAAGCTGAAGGCCGTTAAAAGATAAAGACATTAAATTTGCCTTTCCTCTCTGTTTATTATGTTGTTCCGATGCACATAAAGGAAATAAACACGTATATAACAACATGTGTATAATAATTTTCCAGGAGAAATACTTCATTTTTCTGGAAAAAAATTAAGGGTGACAACACTTTTGGCTATGACTGTATGTATAATAGGGCAAGCTTTTATATCTGCATTGAGGCCCCATGGGGAGCAAGGACGTTATGAAGTATTCACCAATGGATAGAAGAACTAAAATTAAGCTATCTTTCTTTAACTTTAGCAAACAATAGAGAATAGAATCAAATCAGAGGAAAAATCCACTAAACCTCTTTCCTAGTAAATGTTATGTCTTTTAATGTAGGATCCAACTTTGCCAATTAAAGGACACATTTTTACAAACAATAGGTTACTGCACATTAATTTTCATTGAAATATCCAGAAACAATAGGTGCAGTATTGGAATTGTATTGAGTGGCCTGTACCTAATATTTCCTGTACAAAATAAGTATCCTCCTAAGTGTGTACATTTGTGTGTGTGTGTGTGTGTGTGTGTGTGTTTGTGTGTGTGTGAGAGAGAGAGAGAGAGAGAGAGAAAAGGCAGGGTGGCATGCTCAAACAGACTAAAGGCCACTTTACACACAGAGATAAATCTGTGGCAGATCTGTGGTAGATCTGTGATAGATCTGTGGTAGATCTGTGGTAGATCTGTGGTTGCAGTGAAATTGTGGACAATCAGTGCCAGGTTTGTGGCTGTGTACAAATGGAACAATATGTCCATGATTTCACTGCAACCACAGATCTGCCAAAGATTTATCTCTGTGTGTAAAGTGGCCTTTAGTCTCTAATGGTCAAAGAGGGGGGGAGCCACTACTGCCTGAGAATGGTATGCAAAAAAAATGTTTTTAGTGTAAATTCACAATTATTCCAACTGTACTATAATGTAAATTGAGATTTTTAGCAAATGATTAATCAATAATTTGAGCCGCCCCCGCCAACGTCAAGGCAAATCTCTATAGGGGGGAGTCCTAACTCTATATTTATATTTTCAATGTGCCATACGGCTAACTAATTAAATTAAAAGCAGAACCATATTAAAGCACACATATATACCTGATACATGTCAGAACTGCTCCCATGCTGCAAAGACAGGCTAAACTGTGAATAAAGGCAGTCTACGTCCCAGCACGTGCAGCTGTGTGCCACACACACTGGAACAATGTGCTTGGGCCTGTTCCACCTTCATTCATGGCTGCAGTGTGGGCACTGTGAGGGCTAGTCTTGACATTGTCCCAGTGTGTGCGGCACACAGCTGCACGTGCTGGGACGTAGACTACCTTTATTCGCAGTTTAGCCTGTCTTTGCAGCGTGGGAGCGGTCCTGACATAAATCAGGTATATGTTTGCTTCAATATGGTTTTGCTTTTAATTTAATTAGTTAGCCGTATGGCCCAATGAAAACATAAATATAGCATAGGACCCCCGTAAAGAGATTTGCCTTCATGTTAGCAGGGGTGGCTCAAATTATTGATCAACCATTTGCTAAAAATCTCAATTTGCATTATAGTACAGTTGGAATAATTGTGAATTTACTCTTAAAAAAAATTTTTTTTTTGCATGCCATTCTCAGGCAATGCTGGCTCCCCTCCTCTTTGACGTTTTTTAGTCTCTAATGGGTATTCCGAAAATTATATGGTTATATTGTATCGCATGTCTCTTCTCGCTATTCTGCTGTAAACCCATGGAATTTGAATGGTGCTAAGGTCGAAGATTTGCACCTCTGCTCAATTCAACATGAGACTCATGAAACCATATTTTCCTTATACTTGCCATATTTCCATAAACATTCCACATTTTCCTAAACACTATAGTGACATGTTAATGATATTTGGGAGAAATTGTTTATTTCCAAAATAATACCTATTTTGTCGTAACTTTAGTTTCCCACGTTATCCAATAAACTGCTCCTAAATCTATTCATATAAAGTATTACAACCTATTTTCTCTGTTTTGGAACCCTGACCTTAGTTTGTCCTTTCTTCAAGTTAAAATGCCCAACAGAGCTTGGGGTTTTTACTTTGAGCTTTTAATTAAATACATTGGCATCCTAAATCTATGAAATTCTCATTGTCCCATAGTTTGACTGTGTTCAGTAAGTTATACATAGGCAAATTATTCCTCATAGCTGAAACTTCTCATCAAAGTTAAAAAAAACCTACTTCACTTCTGAGAAGCTGATACAAGAATCTGGAAATTAGCAAAACACTTGAGTTCTGAGAAACTGACAAGAACATTGTATTATTTTAATAAAAGATTCCAATGCAATTTACTTAGAGGAAAATGTCTTCTATGGCAAGCGTATTGCACTAGATTATTTACATTTTTAATTTTAACTGCTCTTGGCATTTTATGCTCATCAGCTAAGCTCCTATATTTCAACCACAATGTAGGCAACACCAGCTGAAAAGTATTAGGCTATGTGTGCACGTTGCATTTTTTTCCGCGGAAACGCTGCGTTTTGAACTGCAGCATTTTAGTGCCAAATTGCATGCGTTCAGCTTCCCCAGCAAAGTCTATGAGAGCCTAAAAATCAATGCACACACTGAGTTTATAAATGCAACGTTTTGGATGCCCAAAATCGCTGCAAAAAAAAAGCAGCATGTCACTTCTTTTGTGCGTTGTAGCTGCGTTCTCCACCCATTGAAATCAATGATGTGGGTCAAAACGCAACCAAAATGCACTTGGACTGCATTTTTGTTGCGTTCTGCATGCTTTTTTGACAAGCAAAATGCAGGTCTTTTCAGTCTATCTCTGTCAATGTCGGTCAATCTCTGTCTGTGGATGTCAGTGAATCTCCCTTTCTGTCGATCGGTCGGTCTCTTTCTCTGTCAGTTGGTCGCTCTGTCTCTCTCTCTCTTGGTCAGTCTCTGTCTGTCCCTCTCTCTGTCCGTCGGTCAGTCTCTCCCCCTCTCTCATACTCACCGATCCACGATCACCAGCGCGGCGCTGCACGGCGTTCACACTGCTCCGGCGGCTTTTCCTCTTTGAAAATGCCGGCCACTCATTATTCAATCTGGTATTCCCTGCTTTCCCCACCCACCGTTGCCTATGATTGGTTGCAGTCAGACACGCCCCCACGCTGAGTGACAGCTGTCTCACTGCAACCAATCACAGCCGCAGGTGGGCTGGTATATATCGAGCAGTAAAATAAATAAATAAATAATTAAAAAAAAACAACATGCGGTCCCCCCCAATTTTGATACCAGCCAGGGAAAAGCCACATGGCTGAAGGCTGGTATTCTCAGGATGGGGAGCGCCACATTATGGGGAGCCTCCCAGCCTAACAATATCAGCCAGCAGCCACCCGAAATTGCCGCATCCTTTAGATGCCACAGGCCCGGGATTCTACCCGGCTCATCTCGAATTGCCCTGGTGCGGTGGCAATCAGGGTAATAAGGAGTTAATGGCAGCAGCCCATAGCTGCCACTAAGTCCTAGGTTAATTATGGCAGGCGTCTCCCCGAGATACCGTCCATGATTAACCTGTAAGTTAAAGAAAATAAACACACACATCAAAAAAAATCCTTTATTTGGAATAGAAGACAAAAAACCCACCCTCTTTCACCACTCTATAAAAATCCTCAAATACCCCTCCAGGTCTGATGTAATTTCATTGTTTTAAATAATTGCCCGTCATCTACAGCATAGGCTTTTTACAAACTGAGCATAAACCATACAATTATATAATAGAAACATAAGACATTGATATTTTGGCGCAAGTCCGTAGAGGAGCAACCAAGATGGCAGAAGGTCTGCAAACCATGTCAAATAAAGACCGTCAAAAATAACTAGGAATGTTTAGTTTGCAAAAGAGAAGGCTGAGAGTAGACTTAATAGTTGTCTACAAATATATGAAAGGTAGTCACAGTGCAGAGGGTACTACCCTATTCTCATTAGCACAAGGAAATTCAAGAAGCAATGGGTGAAACTAAAAGGAAGGAGATTCAGATTAGACGTTAGGAAAACGTTTCTGACAGTGAGTGCAGTCAGAGAGTGAAACAGGCTACCACAGGAGATAATGAGCTCTCCAGCAATAAAAATCTACAAGCAAAAGCTGGATAAACATAAAGCTGGAATGATTTTGGAAAATCTGCAGTCACAGGGGGTTGGACCTGATGGTCCTTGAGGTCCCTTCCAACGCTACCATTCTATGATAAAATTATTAAGAATCAAACTCACATAATTTTATAGTAAAATGAAAAAGCTGCACACTAAACACTATATTATAAAGGAAATATTGGTAATGCATAACCGCTATAGGAATATTAGAACAATGAAAAATACATTTGGCTAACTGGAAAAAATGGAATACATGAAAAATGAAAATTGCATAACTGCTAAGGAGATTTGAAATAGAAGAGATATTTAACAAATGTATTGATCAATGCAAATTGTGCCCGAATACCACAACAAGGTAATCTCTTATTATTCGGGAACCTATCTTTAAATGCTTCTCTATGTGCGACTAAAAATCTGCAGGTCTGGGCAAATAGGCTCCTGGTGAAATAGAGTGGAGAACAGAGCATAGCAGACAGAAATAACTGAACACTGATGAGAAAAGACTGTCTGGAACACAAATGTGTTAACTAGATGCTAGCTTAAAAACACATAACAATAGTAAAGTGAAAAAGCTGCACACTAAACACTATATTATAAGGAAATATTGGTAAAGCATAACCGCTATAAAAATATTAGAACAATGAAAAATACATTACACTATATTGTAAGGAAATATTGGTAAAGCATAACAATTGCGTTGATCAATACATTTGCTAAATATCTCTTCTATTTCAAATATCCTTAGCAGGTATGCAATTTTCCTTTTCGTGGTTTACATTTTTTCCAGTTAGCCAAATGTATTTTTCATTGTTCTAATATTCCTATAGCGGTTATGCTTTACCAATATTTCCCTATAATTTAGTGTTTAGTGTGCAGCTTTTTCCCTTTACTATAGTTATGTTTTTTAAGCTAGTACCTAGTTCACACACATTGGTGTTCCAGACATTCTTTTCTCATCACATAATTTTATAGTTTATTACAAGGAGATATTCTAGACTTAAAGAGAAAGTGGAAAATGACATTTGAAAACAAATCTCAACAGAAGAAAAAGAGACAAGGATTACTAAAGGACTAAAGATAGCAGATCTACATAGTTAGAAGAGATACTGTATAAAAATCCACATGAAGACTACCAGGTGTTTAATCTTGATTTTGAGGATTATTTTGAGAACTATTCATAAAAATGCCCTACATTTTAAAGTAGAGATAATAAAATATTCCACTATTTTTCAGCTTGCACTAAGGCCTAAGCCACACGGCATGAAAATCGGAGTGAGTGGGATGCAAAAAAATCGCATTCTACTCGGACCAATATTAACCTATGTGCCAGCACCCATGAGCGATTATTTTCTCAGCCCTAACTGGACTGAGAAAACAGTCACAGCATGCTGCGGGTGCAATGCGATCCTTGTTTCTCTCGCACCCATTCAAGTCTATGGGGCGAGAGAAAAATCGCACTGCACTCACATTACACTGATTGCGAGAATGGCAATAGCCGGCAACCGAGGAGAGAGGGAGATAAATCCCTCCCTCCTCTCCGCAGCGCCGGTCCTCCCCTCCTCAGCGCCAGCCCTCCCTTCCTCAGTGCTGGCCCGCCCCTCCTCAATGTCAGCCCGTGCCATGCAGCTATGGTCCCATCGCATGATTGGACCTCAGTGGCAATGACACTCGCCTCCCGCTGTGCTACCAGCATGAGCCGATTATCATGCGAAGATCACAGTAGTCCCTGTGTTGCCCCAGCTTAAGTTGAAAAGTTTTTGAAAGTTGTAAACATCAAAAGATATACATGGGTTAGTCTTTAAAACAGAATATGGGATTTTCATTGCAATACTATCAAAGTAAATTAAATGCTTTTATCAGCAAAAGAGATAATAACAATAGTTGAAAATCTATAAAGAGTGGAAGGAAACCAGTAGGATAGGATAACAAAAATGAAAATTAAATCTATTCGGATTAGAGATAATTGAATCTTTTGAATTCATCAGGTTGATTTTTTTTTTTTTTATTTGCAGCAAATCAACTCTTCGCAAATCCCAGCATTATAAAACCTCTAATTGCTCAGAAAACTTGCGTTCAACAATCTGAGGTCTCTTATAGCTGTGTCCTATCTCTTTCCAATTCTTTAACACAAACATGGCCTTAGTAATTTCATAATTACCTTTCCATAGAAAAGGATGATGACATTGTAATAACCAAAAAACATATTTAAAAACATAATATATTGACAGACTTTTCATCTTTTCTACATTTTTAACCAGTCCAAAAATTAGAGATATCATATATGTTCAAGTTCGCAAACCTGTATAGAACACAGATTCAAACTGATTTTTTCGCCATCAGAAGTAAAATTGCTCATCTAGGAAAGAGACTCACAAATACCCTTGCAGGAAAAAAAGTAAGCCAAATATAGCGTGTGTTTTCTATAACTACTATTTTGACAGCTGGTGTCAGTTGTGCAGGGAATGGCGCTTCTGCTGCTGCTGTTATTAAATTTCAAAATTTTAGCAATAGAATATATATATTTTTGTTACCCTGTCTATTGATATTGCCACTTATTCTTTTACCCTACAGTTTGTATAACCCTATAATTGACCTTTGATAATATTTTTAACATCACTTATTTAACTTTTGCCAAAAAGGAGGAAACAGCTAATACTATGTATAGTAGGTAAGTATTTGTATGTAAATAAAAATATGGTAGCAGGAGGCAGTACAAGTGTTGTGTGCATGTTTGTCAAATAAGACTAGTAAAATAGGTATGTAAAAATATACATTTCTTTTTTCTATTTTCAAAATTCAACCCCTTTTCTAAATACGGCATGATAAGAAATACTAGGTAGATTCATGTTTAGAAAGTTAGCACTTGCAATTGGGTGCTGTATTGGTTTGGCATATCTATATATATAATTGCCTTATTCTGTTTGTCTGTCTGTCTGTCTGTCTTGCTCCAAAATTGTGTCCTTACGGTGACACAAAGCTGATTGGCCGCTGGGCTCGCCATGGCCCCGCCCCCCGCACAGATTGGCCGCTCGCCCAGGCTGCGCCCCCACACGGATTGGCCGGCCGCTCGCCCAGGCTCCGCCCCCCCACAGATTGGCCTCTCGCCCCGGCACCCTGCAGGCATTGGCAACTCGGCCACGCCCCGCCCCCCTCACGCAATGTACGCTAGCTCTGGCCCCGCCCCCCCACGCATTCCCCGAAAAGACACGGTCAGGGAGCCACGACTACCAGGTGAGTACTGTACCCCTGGGAGCCCACATCAGCGTACGCCGCCAAACCAGCCGACACATACCCTCGCATTGCTGGGGCTGGCCGGAGTATGCTGGTGTGGGCTCCCGTGCGAGCGGGGGACGAGATGCGCTGGTAACCATGGTAGCATAGTTACCAGCGCATCAAGGTCCTGCAGCGGCGGAAAATACACACGCACACACATAACAGCACACACACACACACACATACACACACACATCAGATCACACTCGCTCTCACACACACATCTCACACACACACACATCACATTGCATCCACATACTCACAACATCCTGGGATATCGCTTGCTTCTCGGCGGCGATACTGTGCTGTGAGCTTCCAGGACCTGCCGGAGGATCACATGGCCAGAAGCATGTGGTATCTCCGGATGTTGTGAGTATAAGCGCGTATGTGCGATATCGTCAATGTGTGCGTGCGTGAGTGTATGCGATCGGGTGTGTGTGAGTGTATGCGATCGGGTGTGTGTGAGTGTATGCGATCGGGTGTGTGTGAGTGTATGCGATCGGGTTTGTGTGAGTGTATGCGATCGGGTGTGTGAGTGTCGGCAGAGGAGCACGGCATGCTGGAGGAGACTGGGAGGAGAGAGGCTGATCCTGGGGAAGGCTGGGATGGGGAGGCTGAGAGAAGAGGCTGATGCTGGGGAAGGCTGAGGCTGGGGTAGGCTGGGAGGAGAGAGGCTGATGCTGGGGACCGAAAAGGCTGATGCTGGGAGGAGAGAGGCTGATGCTGGGGGAGGCTAAGGCTGGGGTAGGCTGGGAGGAGAGAGGCTGATGCTGGGAGGAGAGAGGCTGATGCTGGGAGGAGAGAGGCTGATTAGGGGACAGAAAAGTCTGATGCTGGGAGGAGAGAGGCTGATGCTGGGATGAGAGAGGCTGATGCTGGGGACAGAGAGGCTGATGCTGGGGACAGAGAGGCTGATGCTGCGGGTAGAGAGGCTAATGCTGCGGGTAGAGAGGCTGATGCTGGGAGGAGAGAGGCTGATGCTGCGGGCAGAGAGGCTGATGCTGCGGGTAGAAAGGCTGATGCTGGTGCAGCATGGGGGATGGAGAACGATGGGGGGTGCGCAGCATGGGGGATGGAGCACGTTTGGGAGTGCGCAGCATAGCGGATGGAGCACGTTTGGGAGTGCGCAGCATGGCGGATGGAGCACGTTTGGGAGTGCGCAGCATGGCGGATGGAGCACATTTGGGAGTGCGCAGCATGGCGGATGGAGCACGTTTGGGAGTGCGCAGCATGGCGGATGGACCACGTTTGGGAGTGCGCAGCATGGCGGATGGAGCACGTTTGGGAGTGCGCAGCATGGCGGATGGAGCACGTTTGGGAGTGCGCAGCATGGCGGATGGATCACGTTTGGGAGTGCGCATCATGGCGGATGGAGCACGTTTGGGAGTGCGCAGCATGGCGGATGGATCACGTTTGGGAGTGCGCAGCATGGCGGATGGAGCACGTTTGGGAGTGCACAGCATGGCGGATGGAGCACGTTTGGGAGTGCGCAGCATGGTGGATGGAGCACGTTTGGGAGTACGCAGCATGGGGGATGCAGCACGATGGGGAGTGCGGAGCATGGCGGATGGAGCACGTTTGGGAGTGCGCAGCATGGCGGATGGACCACGTTTGGGAGTGCGCAGCATGGCGGATGGAGCACGTTTGGGAGTGCGCAGCATGGGAGATGGAGCACGATGGGGGGTGCGCAGCATAGGGGATGGAGCACGATGGGGAGTGCGCTGCATGGGGGATGAAGCACGATGGGGAATGCGGAGTATGGCGGATGGAGCACGTTTGGGAGTGCGCAGCATGGCGGATGGAGCACGTTTGGGAGTGCGCAGCATGGTGGATGGAGCACGTTTGGGAGTGTGCAGCATGGCGGATGGAGCACGTTTGGGAGTGCGCAGCATGGGAGATGGAGCACGATGGGGAGTGCGCTGCATGGGGGATGAAGCACGATGGGAAGTGCACACCTCCCCCCAACATACACACACACGCGTGCGCACTGCACAACACACCACACACACACACTGGGAACCACAAACAACTGCCCTACACAGACAGCCACACACAGACAATGCTGCACACACAACACCCAACACACAAACACCGCGGCACACACAAATATACGCACATACCGCACAACACACACATTGCACAAAACATACCTCCCCAAAACACACCACACACACACAAACCGCGCAACACACACACACACAGCGCTAGACACACACAGCGCTCCACAAACAACGCAACACACAAACAACACTGCTCTCACCCCCCGTCACACCCAGACAACACCCAGAACATGTACAGCCCCTACACAAACACTTGGTAACTACACACAACAACATCTATATATATATATATATATATATATATATATATATATATATATATATATAACAAAAATCATACATGAACTACACAATACGTAAATTCTAGAATACCCGATGCGTAGAATCGGGCCACCTTCTAGTACAAATATAAAATTGCTTTAGTATATTTTAAAAAACATTTATTCAGCCTAAACAAAAAGAATTGAACAATAAACTCAAAAACTTAATAAAGTCACTTGCAACAAGCACAAGCACTAATTCTGGCAGGCAATGATTTCAGTTTTTGCAAAAAAAATATTGTTCTCGCTTGCTGATACTTTCTAGTGGATTAAAAAAAAACAGAAAAATATGCATAATTGTAGTTCAAATGCAGTAGAATACATGGCAGCTGTATCATGTCACTGAACAAATGCACTGACACGCTCTCACTATCATAAGTCACAGCCACTCTACAGTGACTGTTGACTTTCCAGTCTTGGAATTATACAGGCTATGATAGTACTTCCTGATCGGCTTTGCTGTAGCATGTGGTAACTGCAAAACATTATGAGAAAGTCCACTGTCATTTGTCTGAATTTCAACTCTTAAAGGGAAGGTGTCGCGGGTTTTTTTTGTATTAAAAATAGTGATTATGAAATCAAGTATTTTTAATAAAAAATTAAAATCACTGCTTATTTAGTTTTTATTTAATTCTAATTTTACTGAAGGCACTGGGGGCTGCCATGCTGGATTTTCTGTGTGTGTAACGACAGTTACTCACTCCTTTTATGGCAGCCCCTGTACATAAAGAACAGTGGTCGGGATCCGACCCCATTTAGTAACGTTACAGTAGGCGTCTGCTGTGACCTGGACGCGTTCCCTGGGCTGTCTAGATCACAGCAGAGGGGGGAGATTGGCGCCATCATTGTAGTGCTCACAGCTATGCTGTTTGCTCCACTTTACCCCTGTCAACTGCCGGGATGTGTGAGTATGGGCCGCCTACCCTACTCTCCTGTTTGATACTGTCTGCTGAGCCGTGTATCTAATCTTATCCTGTGTGATACTGTCTGCTGAGCCGTGTATCTAATCCTATTCTGTGTGATACTGTCTGCAGAGCCGTGTATCTAATCCTATCCTGTGTGATATTGTATGCAAGGCTGAGTATCTAATCCTATCCTGTGTGATATTGTATGCAGGGCCGTGTATCTAATGCTATCCTGTGTGATACTATCTGCTGAGCCGTGTATCTAATCCTATCCTGTGTAATACTGTCTGCTGAGCTGTGTATCTAATCCTATCCTGTGTGATACTGTCTGCTGAGTCGTGTATCTAATCCTATCCTGTGTGGTACTGTATGCAGGGCTGTGTATCTCATCCTATCTTGTGTGATACTGTCTGCTGAGCTTTGTACCTAATCCTATCCTGTGTGATACTGTCTGCTGAGCCGTGTATGTAATCCTATCCTTTGTGATACTGTCTGCTGAGCCGTGTATCTAATCCACTCCTGTGGGATACTGTCGGCTGAGACATGTATCTAATCCTATCCTGTGTGATACTGTCTGCTGAGCTGTATATCTAATCCTATCCTGTGTGATACTGTATGCAGGACTGTGTATCTAATCCTATCCTGTGTGATACTGTATGCAGCACTGTGTATCTAATCCTATCCATTGTGCTACTGTCTGCTGAGTCGTGTATATAATCCTATCCTGTGTGATACTGTATGCAGGGCTCTGTATCTAATCCTATCCTGTGTGATACTGTCTGCTGAGCCGTGTATCTAATCCCATCCTGTGTGATACTGTCTGCTGAGCTGTGTATCTAATCCTATCCTGTGTGATACCTTCTGCTGAGCCAAGTATCTAATCCTATCCTGTGTAATACTGTATGCAGGGTTGTGTATCTAATCCTATCCTTTGTGATACTGTATGCAGGGCTCTGTATCTAATCCTATCCTGTGTGATACTGTCTGCTGAGCCGTGTATCTAATCCTATCCTGTGTGATACTGTCTGCTGAGACGTGTAGCTAATCATATCCTGTGTGATACTGTCTGCTGAGCCGTGTATCTAATCCTATCCTGTGTGATACTGTATACAGGGCTGTGTATCTAATCCTATGCTGTGTGATACTGTTTGCAGGGCTGTGTATCGAATCCTATCCTGTGTGATACTGTCTGCTTAGCCGTGTATCTATTCTTCTCTTGTGTGATACTGTCAGCTGAGACATGTATCTAATCCTATCCTTTGTGATATTGTATGCAGATCTGTGTATCTAATCCTATCCTGTGTGATACTGTCTGCTGAGATGTGTATCTAACCCTATCCTGTGTGATAGTCTGCTGAGCCGTGTATTTAATCCTATCCTGTGTGATACTGTATGCAGGGCTGTGTATCTAATGCTATGCTGTGTGATACTGTTTGCAGGGCTGTGTATCTAATCCTATCCTGTCTGATACTGTCTGCTTAGCCGTGTATCTAATCCTCTCCTGTGTGATACTGTCGGCTGAGACATGTATCAAATCCTATCCTGTGTGATACTGTCTGCTGAGCGTGTATCTAATCCTATCCTGTGTGATACTGTCTGCACGGCTGTGTATCTAATCCTCTCCTGTGTGATACTGTCTGCACGGCTGTGTATCTAATCCTATCCTGTGTGATACTGTCTGCACGGCTGTGTATCTAATCCTATCCTGTATGATACTGTATACAGGGCTCTATATCTAATCCTATCCTGTGTGATACTGTATGCAGGGCGGTGTATTTAGTCCTATCCTGTGTGATACTGTCTGCTGAGCCATGTATCTAATCGTCTCCTGTGTGATACTGTCTGCTGAGCCATGTATCTAATCCTTTCCTGTGTGATACTGTCTGCTGAGCTGTGTATCTAATCCTATCCTGTGTGATACTGTATGCAGGGCTCTGTATCTAATCCTATCCTGTGTTATACTGTATGCAGCGCTGTGTATCTAATCCTATCCTGTGTGCTACTGTCTGCTGAGCCGTGTATCTAATCCTATCCTGTGTGATACTGTCTGCTGAGCCGTGTATCTAATCCTATCCTTTGGGATACATTCTGCTAAGCCGTGTATCTAATCCTATCCTGTGTTATACTGTCTGCTGAGTCGTGTATCTAATCCTATCCTGTGTGATACTCTCTGCTGAGCCGTGTATCTAATCCTATCCTGTATGATACTGTATGCAGGGCTGTGTATCTAATCCTATCCTGTGTGATACTGTCTGCTGAGCTGTGTATCTAATCCTATCCTGTGTGATACTGTAGGCAGGATTGTGTATCTAATCCTTTCCCGTGTGTTTATGTATGCAAGGCTGTGTATCTAATCCTATCCTGTGTGATACTGTCTGCTGAGCCGTGTATCGAATCCTATCCTTTGTGATATTGTCTGCTCAGCTGTGTATCTAATTTTGTCCTTTGTGATACTCCAGCTGTCCTTGGTGACACTTTAGACATTTCTGGTCCCCAACAAAATGGCTCCGCACAGTGTAGTGACATTTCATTCTCTCTTATCTGTTGGAAACACCCAAATTGGGAGTGGGAGCTGTGACATTACTCACAGGAGAGCAGATTCTGCCAACTTTACTGCAGCTGTAATCCAGGCTATTTCTACAGTGGGTCTTCTGTAGGATTTTAGAAGCTGCTCCCCCAGTGTTTAACAGTGGAAAATATCAAACTTTTTTTTATATTTTGCTCAATTAAAAACCAATAATAATATTTAAACAAAACATTAAAACATTAATACTTTACATTTTTTCAGTTATTTAATTTTTTTTTTTTTTTGACGACACCTTCCCTTTAAGTCTGTGATTGGCTTCTCTGTCTTCCGGACCACAGCAGATATACGTTTTCTTTTTATGTTTAGTTTCTGTTATCCCTCTTTTAGTTCTATTGGGGCAAGAGTTGTATTCATTTACTTGTTTGGCTGCCCAATCACCTTTTGGGTGTTACTTTAAATACTGTACTTTTATTTGTATTTCCAGCTGTTATATTTTCATTTTGAATTCCAGCCATATTGCGTTAAGTTTCCGCCTCTCATTGAAGACCAGGATACTTTTCTTTGTTTTTATGTTCTCCACTCTGCAGCTATCTTATGTTTGTTGTCAGTATGTAGGCAGCATATTTTTTAGCAATATTTAACCTGTCTGATATTTTGCATTTTTGTTGTTTGTCTTACTGACTTTTGGTTCACTTTTTACTTCAGTACACCTTTCCTTCTGTAGGTAATTAGCACTCTATTCTGCCCTCCGGTTCCTTAGGAGAAACGTGAAGTGTTCAATGGTTGATCAGGCAGCATAGACATAAGTTGCCATTGTTTAGTCTGTAGTCAAGGCTATTCCAGTAGGAAACACTAAAGACTGCGGGGTTGGGATCACTAGTCTGTACAGGAACACGCAGGGTCAGATGTAATATATTATGTGTGACCTTTACTCCTTGCAAGTTGCTGTACGAACATAAAATTTTCACCAGCACACTCCATTTGTGTATGCTGAGAAGCTACCATGAGCGTTCTGGATGCCTTGGCCGCCCAATTCCAATACTTGTCCTTGAAGGTGGTAGGCAATAGCGTGGGTCAACCGGCACTACAGAGGTTTTACTTCACCCAAACTGGCTTCTTATCCTAAAGTAAATTCATCGGAATGCTTCGACAGGGAGCAAAGTAAGTTTTTCATCTTTCTTACCTCGTGTAAGTTTTCTTTTCATCTCAGTTTTGCTGGTTCCTTTGATGTCCTGATGCAGGGAATAGTCGGTCCCTGAAACGCGTTGACATGACCTTATAAATAAAAAAATTGAATGATCAACATCTGTGACAGCGCGGCATATTACCCATCTCTCTCTTGATTACACGTCCCCATTGTCCTTGGAAGAAGCTGTGTCACTGGCAGTGCATTTGAACAGATGTCTTAGGGATAAGAGTATGTTTGAGGGGATTTCAATGTCTTCACCCTATCATCCTATTGGATCAGGAGTCAGGAGAACCCATGCAAATTGAGATATGCAGAGAGTCCAAGGAGGGAGTTGAAATTGGAGCACCTGCTCATTTCTGTCTACACTATGGTCGAATGAGCCATGTAATAATTCAGCGTTTCAGATACATTAATTAATTTCTTAAGGGTGAACAGAAAAATAAATCATTAGCATGCATGGATAATGATTGTAAAGGTTTGAAGTTATTTCTCATGCATGTTTTTGGTCTCTTTTTACAAGTGTTTTTGCTAACTTAATCTAGTGTTATATAACTACCTTTGTAGTTATTGATTCAGGCTCTACCTTGGATCGTATTGACAGTAATATCCAGTTGTGGGTGTATGTTTTCTACCCTTGGTCATCCTATTTGAGTATCCACAATTGATAATTCTCCAATAACCCAAAGACAAGTTACTTTTAAGATTGAAAATATGTACATGAGAGTGAGAGTGTTACACACAGAATCTACAGTATTTCATTCATGGTGTTTCCTTCCTTACCAGCTAAATTGTTTTGTGTATGCCCTGGTTGGTAAAACAAAATCCCCCATCCATTGGGAGACTCACAAGGTTAAGTCTTGGGGGAGTTTTTGTTTTTCAAATTGTGTGTTAGACTGAATGTGAAGTTCTTCCCCTACATAGATCATATGATTGTCATATCAAATTACCTAAATCTTGCCTGTTTGTCCTCTCTCTTTCTGAAAGAGATGCTTTGAAGAAGTACATTTTAAAGAGTCTCTCTAAGGGTCACATAAGAAAAACACTGTGGAAAGAAAGCGCAATAGGGTCTTACCCCAGACAATTGGGGAAAATCAAGGAGGGTGGTCTTACTCACCTATAGGGGTTGTGAAAGTCACAACGCCTATACCAGCATATAAAAGTATCCAAGCCACGGCAGCGGACCCAAGGTTAGCAGATAACAGAAAGTAGTAGATAGGGATGTTAAACCGCGCCACTGACTCAGCCGATCCAGGAGATTAATGGATAGGTGTTGCTTTAATTCATTACACAGATCAGGTCAACGCGTTTCAGGAGTCGCAGCTCCCTTCATCAGGACAGTCTGGCAAGCAAAACACATCATTCTAGTGTGAACTTGAGGTTCAATCAAGTTCAAACCCGTGGGAAAAAATCCAGTGCGCATGTCAAGTCAACCCTCTCTCGAGGAAAATGTCCAGATCTCTGTTCCGTAGAAATATGGAGCTAGTATGAGAGGAGCTATACCGTGCGGGTGAAACAGTTCAAAATCGTGAGAACAATTCCAGTGAGCATGTCAAGGAGATCCCTCTTGAGAAATCCATTAATATGGAGCTATGTGTGGTCTGTAGTATGTCACAAAAAACTTTACAACTGATATATCTCTAGCTATTATTAAGAATACATAAATGTACATATGAAAAAAGTAATTGTATATAAAAAAATGTATAAAATTATGTTAAAACCTGAGGCTATGACCTGATCGAATTATTACAATAAAATAAGGACTACCTGACAGGATGTAAATCCTCTAAAAACATATTATAACATTAAACATCATAAAATTACATAAAAATCCATAAAAATTAGATTAGTGAAAAACACATAAGGACTCATAGTCCATGATATTCTCTAATCAGAGAAGATCCATTGCTTGTTAGACGGCGGCCCTGAACTATCCTATCCTTGGGGATATCATTGTCATTTCTCTTACAACACAGTATATCCATATTAAAGGGACTATCTTTGGGGAAAAAATAGTGAACTAATAAAATAGATCCGTTACTTCATTGAGCCCAAATGGTTTTAATGTGTTAAGTTTATAGATCCAATAGGTCTCTTTCCTTTTTAAAGCATCAATACGATTGTGTGAAAGAGGGGTTATCTGTTCGATCGGGGTGATCCTGATCTTTGCTCTCCCATTATGCTCCATAGTGATGTGTCTCGACAGACCATGTAACATGAATCCTATTTTAATGTTGTGTATGTGCGAGTTTAACCTCTTATGCAGTGCCTGTATTGTTCTCCCAATATATTGTCTATCGCATTCACATTCAATCAAGTATATCACAAAGTCAGACTGACAATTTAAACGTGATTTGATGGAAAACACTTCCCCCCCCGTTTTAGAGCAAAAATTGACTCTTTGGTGTTGAATTGACCTGCAGCATAGACAGTTCTTAGAGAAACATTTGAACGATCCCTTGGTATTATCCATGGCTTCCATGGGTTTATTTTCTCTGAGCCGGCTAGGAGCTAACTGGTTTTTTAATGTCGAGGCTCTTCGATAGGTGATCCCAGGCACTTCTGGGATAGCATCCTTCAGAAAGGGGTCATTCCGAAGAATACCCCAGTGTTTACGGATAATACTCTTGATCAAATCCCCATCATTACTGTAAGTCGTCACAAAGTTGGACGAAAAATTTACACTCATGTCCTTCATCCCGTGACTGTTTGAACTTACTAATTCTTTCTGTGTAAGTTTTTTGTTGATCTGATATGCCTTCTTAATTAATGGTATAGGATAGTCTTTCTCCAAAAACCTTTCTCTCAGGATATTGGCTTGTAGTTCAAAATCCCTATCCAAAGAACAATTCTTTCGGATTCTTTGGAACTGATTCTTTGGGATATTTTGTAACCATTTATTGTAATGGCTGCTAGTAAAATGAATATAGCCATTGCTATCAACTTTTTTGAAGAAAGTTTTCGTATGGATAGCTCCTTCATTATGTGATATAGTCAAGTCTAGGAAATCAATGCTGTCCTTATTTATAATAGGGGAGAAAATGAGACCCCAATTGTTATTGCATATTTGTCCTAGGAATTCATTCACATTATTTTGTGAATTGTCCCAAATCAGGAACAGGTCGTCGATGTATCTTTTATAGACAATAACATGCTTGAACAATACCGACCCAAAAATGTATAATAACTCAAACATACCCATGAACAGATTTGCATATGTAGGTGCGACTTTAGACCCCATCGCAGTTCCACAGCATTGGTGGTACAGTGTGTCTCGGAATGTGAAATAGTTATTACATAGTATAAACCTCATTCCTTCAAGGAGGAAGTTTTTTTGTCCTTCCGGCAGACGTTCATCCACTAATAGAAACTGTCTGAAGCACTCTATTCCCAATCGGTGGGAGATATTAGTATACAGGGCTGAGATATCCAGGGTTACAAAAACAAAAGTATCTTTCCACTCAATATTCTTAATTATATTAATAAGCTCTGTGGAGTCACGGAGATAGCTCCTCAAATTGGTGACATGACTTCTCATAATGCGGTCAATATAAGCTGCCAGATTTGCAGTCAACGAATCTATACCTGAAATGATAGGTCTCCCAGGGGGGTTCTCCAGATCCTTGTGGATCTTCGGTAGGTGATAGTAAAAGGCCAGTTTTGGATCTTTAATGTTGAGAAACTTAGCCTCATCCTTATTTAATATTCCTTCTTTGACCGCTTTATTAATCAAAGTATGGTATTCAATAATAGCTTGATTGTAAATGGCCATGTCCACAGTCTCATAATGAAGAGGGTTCGATAGGTTCCTAAGTGCCTCCTGTATATAGGTTACTTTATTTTGTACTACGACCCCACCACCTTTGTCAGCGCATCTAATCACTAGGTCAGGATTATTTTTTAATGAGAGTAAAGCTCTTCTCTCCTCCATATTTAAATTGGTTCTTATTGAATTCCTATAGCATGAGAGTTTTTTGAATTCTTCCAAAACTAAATCACTGAACGTCTGTAGATGGTGACCCTTGCTACGTATAGGGTAAAAATTGGATTTTGATTTCAAATCCGTATGATAAAAATTATTATCAGGACTCTCCAAGTCCATATTGGGGCGAGTCTTATGTATCTCAAAATGTCTTGTTAGAGTCAGTTTCCTCACATACTTCTGAAAGTCCAAATACAACTCGAAGTCATTGGCATTAGTGGCAGGACAAAAGGATAAGCCTTTCCTGAGAACTTTAAGCTCCCCTTTGGATAGCGGGTAATCAGATAGATTAAAAATCCCTATATTAGTGTCTCGTGTAGTGGATCTCTCCTCTCTTTTTTGTTTGACCCTAATTCCAGCCCTGGATCCTCTGTAGTGCTTTTTCTCTTTCCTATTCTTGGTGTTAAAAAGTGGGTTATGTGGCTCTGTGACTTTTTGGCCAGGGCTAAAAAAGGAACACAAGTATTACCTTTTTGGGAGTTATCAATGGTGATCGTGTTAATTTTAGGGCTTATATTCGGGGAGGCCCTAGGAGATAGGACAGTCATCGGTTCATTGACATTGGATATCTCTGGTAGGGGAATGAACTCCTCATGTGTCGACAGTTCAAGGAGATCTATGAAATCCTTGTCAGGTTCATCTAGAGGGATCAAATTATTGAGCTCTTTTTCTAAGGCTATATCTCTTTCCTTGCGGATTCTTTCAATCTGAATCCTTAAAGCTTCGAGTTGTCTTTTAGTACTCTCAAAATCTCTCAATTTGCCATCATTTTTAGGAACGTCTGTCAAGATCTCATTGGACGGTTCACTAGGAACCACTTCCTTAGGTGCCATGTTTAAATTTCCCCCTGGAGGTTCAATGGAGACTATTTTGAATTGTGATCCCCTTGCCGTCTCAGAGTTCAAGGGAATAGGGCCCACCATCTCATTCCTAGATGAGGATGAAGATCCTTTTCTGCTCTTATGGAACTTGCTGTTAAAAAAGCTCTTGCTATTGAAGCTATTAATCCTGAGCCTGCGATTGACAGGTTCTCTGGACGAATCACGAGGGATAGGAACCTGGGATTTTGAGGGAATCATGTCCTGCCTATCTCTCTGTAATTTTTTTGACTTCCTGAAAATCGTATCCTGTTCCATTTGTGTGAGTTTAGTGTTAATATCGGAATTGGCTATTTTATATTCAGGGTGCAATTCAAAATGACTGAGTTCTTTGTACAGATCCTCAATTTTAGCAGTGGCCTCATTGGCAATCATAGTCCTTTTCTTATATAAACATTGTAGCATATTCCTCATACAATCATTCAGGATCCCCTCCCATTCCAGTGAAAAAACCGGATCAGAGGGGAAAGGAGAGTCATGTTTAATCCTTAAGCCCCTAGGGCACAACTTCTCTTCCATATAGATGGTCAGAAAACGGGCATCCAACCCAAAGCGGAGTTCTTCTTTCAAAAGATCCTCCAGTCGTACAAACAGTCTTTTCATGCTTAAAGTATCCTCCTCTGAATAGACATTGGGTAGATCCAAATCACAGTCAGTATTGATCAATTCACGGGTACCTACTGTTTGTAGGATTAGTTTTTCCCTAGAGGACAACCGGTTGTTGAAATAATCCATTATATAGTCAAACGACCCTCTGCAGCTATATCCACCAAGGGAGCTGGTCACACCAGATCCGAATCAGTCAGAGAAAAACACTGTGGAAAGAAAGCGCAATAGGGTCTTACCCCAGACAATTGGGGAAAATCAAGGAGGGTGGTCTTACTCACCTATAGGGGTTGTGAAAGTCACAACGCCTATACCAGCATATAAAAGTATGTATGTGTTTTGCTTGCCAGACTGTCCTGATGAAGGGAGCTGCGACTCCCGAAACGCGTTGACCTGATCTGTGTAATGAATTAAAGCAACACCTATCCATTAATCTCCTGGATCGGCTGAGTCAGTGGCGCGGTTTAACATCCCTATCTACTACTTTCTGTTATAAGGGTCACATAAGGCCTTCCATCTCACCAGTCATCGTGGAATTCTTCTTTGTTAAGAAAAAAGATGGGGGGGCATAATTGTTTGGATTTTATAGTTAATACTAAGATTACTTATACATAATCCATACCAACTATTTCTGTTTCCTGATCTTGTTTAATCAATTAGAGAAGGCCAGGTAGCTTTCTAGATTGGATCTGAAAGGCGCATATAACCTCATATGTGTTCACTAAGGTGATGAGCAGAAGACTGCCTTCAATACACCTGAGGGTCACTTTCAAAATTTTCTGATGCCATTCGGTTTGACCAATGCTTTAGCATCTGGACCATGTTCAGCAGATGCTTCAAGTTTTTTGCAATAAGCATTTATTTTACAAACTAGAGAATTATCAGTCTACGGTAAGGCAGAATCAGTTTTAGGGTCATTTGGTTGCTGCTAAAGTTTTTCAGATGGATTCCGTTAAGGTAAAAGCCATTATTCATTAGGTACAACTTACTAATCTTAAAGCTTTACAGGGTATCCTAGGTTTGCTAATCATTACCGAGGTTGGCGCGACTAAAAGTGGATCTACTAATCCCCAAGCACTCTGTAACTGGAGTTTACTCGGACTCAGTTCCGGAGTTACATCCTCTCAAGTGAACTATCTGTAACCAGCCCCAAGACGGAGTCCTCCTGCCTCCAACCTCCGGTTCCATTGGGTATAACGAATGGTTACCTATGGTCATAGTGACCTTGGCTGAAATATACATGTTCACTTTGGCACTTTCTCTGTTGTGTTCAACTGTTTTTTAGTGATAAGCGAGTACCAAAAAGCTCGGGTGCTCGAGGCTCGGGCCGAGCATCCCAAGATACTCGTGTACTTGGCCCGAGCCCCGAGCCCAATGTTATCCTATGGGAGACCCGAGTATTTTTCTGAAATGACCCCCAGCAGCATGTAGAAACCCTAAAAATGTCACAAAAGTCTTAGAAGAGTGCTCAAATGACATGGCAACAGCATGGGGAAGACCCCTTTAAGCATTTATCACTCAAAAGTCACAGCTGTGAACAATTTTGTCCGAGTTTTATGCCATTTTTACGGACTCACCAGAAAACCTTCCAAAATGACACCAAAATGAATTTTCATGGCGGAAATGTTAAGGGCACATACCCAATAGTGAGATAGAGCTGGTGTATGTTACTTTTTGAGATTAATACATGAAAGATTTTACGTAAAACATTGTGTGGCACTCCGATGTCCAAAACGCACGTTTTGTGCTTTTTACTAGCGATGTCGGCCATTTTTCTTTTCATTCTATCTCCCGTCGGTCGGTCTCGCTCTGTCTGTCTCTCTCTGTCTTGTCTGTCCCCCTCTCACAGTCTGTCGGTCAGTCTCCCCCCTCATTACTTACCGTTCCCCGATCACTGCCGCGGTGCTGCACAGCTGTTCACTAAACTCCGGCGGCTTTTCCTCTTTTGAAAAAGCCGGCCGCTCATTAAACAATCTCATATTCCCTGCTTTCCTGCATTTCGGCGCCTATGATTGGTTGCAGTGAGACACGCCCCCACGCTGAGTGACAGGTGTCTCACTGCACCCAATCACAGCAGCCGGTGGGCTTGTGTATACTGTGCAGTGAAATAAATAATTAAATAATTAAAAAAAACGGCGGGCGGTCCCCCCAATTTTAATACCAGCCAGATAAAGCCATACGGCTGAAGGCTGGTATTCTCAGGATGGGGAGCTCCACGTTATGGGGAGCCCACCAGCCTAACAATATCAGTCAGCAGCCGCCCAGAATTGCCGCATACATTATATGCGACAGTTCTGGGACTGTACCCGGCTCTTCCCGATTTACCCTAGAGAGAGGGGAGCCAGCACGATCTGAAAATGGCATGCGTCATATAAAAAGTGCAAATTCACAGATTTATTCCAACTGTACTGTAATATAAATGAGATTTTTAGCAAATAATTGATCAATTCTTTGAGCCACCCCTGCCAACGTCACGGCAAATCTCAATAGGGGGGTCCTACTCTATATTCTGTATTTCATGTGCCATGCGGCCTCCTAGATAAAGTTAAAAGCAGAACCATAATGGAGCACACATACCTGTAACCTGTATATATAACCGCTTCTATGTTGCAAAAGAGGCAATTGTGGTTAGAGGCCAGCCCAGGTCCCAGCATGTGGAGCAAGCTCTACGCATACCAGGACTATATCAGAACTGACCCTCCCAGTGCCAGACAGCAACCATTGATAAAGGCGGACCAGATCCAAGTATGGTGCTTAATCAGCAATGCCTGTGGAAAGGGTGAGGCAACTGAATGTGTACAGCTACCAACAGGAGGAATATATTGCAAACCAAGATCAGGCGTGCATAGCATGGTGGTGACCAGCCACCAGACATTTGTAGCATAACTACAATCAAACAGAGAGAGAGGGGAGCCAGCACGATCTGAAAATGGCATGCGTCATATAAAAAGTGCAAATTCACAGATTTATTCCAACTGTACTGTAATATAAATGAGATTTTTAGCAAATAATTGATCAATTCTTTGAGCCACCCCTGCCAACGTCACGGCAAATCTCAATAAGGGGGTCCTACTCTATATTCTGTATTTCATGTGCCATGCGGCCTCCTAGATAAAGTTAAAAGCAGAACCATAATGGAGCACACATACCTGTAACCTGTATATATAACCACTTCTATGTTGCAAAAGAGGCAATTGTGGATAGAGGCCAGCCCAGGTCCCAGCATGTGGAGCAAGCTCTACACATACCAGGACTATATCAGAACTGACCCTCCCAGTGCCAGACAGCAACCATTGATAAAGGCGGACCAGATCCAAGTATGGTGCTTAATCAGCAATTATTCCAACTGTACTTTTTATTATAGTACAGTTGGAATAAATCTGTGAATTTTCCCTTTTTATATGATGCATGCCAATTTCAGATCGTGCTGGCTCCTTTTTCTCTGTTATGACTGTAGTTATGCTACAATTTCTGGTGACTGACCATCCCCATACCATGCACACCTGATTTTGGTTTGCAATGTATTCCGTCTGTTGGTAGCTGTTCAGATTCAGTTACCTCACCCCTTTTCACAGGCAATGCTAATTAAGCACCATTCTTGGATCTGATCCGCCTTTATCAATGGTTGCTGTCTGGCACTGGGAGGGTCAGTTCTGATATAGTCCTGGCATGTGTAGAGCTTGCTCCACATGCTGGGACCTGGGCTGGTCTCTATCCACAATTGCCTTTTTTGCAACATGGAAGCGGCTATATATAGGTTACAGGTATGTGTGCTCCATTATGGTTCTGCTTTTAACTTTATCTAGGAGGCTGCATGGCACATGAAATACGTAATATAGGTTAGGACCCCCCTATTGAGATTTGCCGTGACGTTGGCAGGGGTGGCTCAAAGAATTGATCAATTATTTGCTAAAAGTCTCATTTTTTTTTTTATTATAGTACAGTTGGAATAAATCTGTGAATTTTCACTTTTTATATGATGCATGCCAATTTCAGATCGTGCTGGCTCCTTTTTCCCGATTTACCCCAGTGCGTTGGCAAATCGGGGTAATAAGGAGTTAATGGCAGCCCATAGCTGCCACTAAATCCTAGATTAATCATGTCAGGCGTCTCCCCGAGATTCCTTCCATGATTAATCTGTAAATTACAGTTAAAAAACACACACACACGAAAAATCCTTTATTAGAAATAAAAAACACTAACAAACTCCCTCATCACCAATTTATTAATCCCGACAAACCCTCCATGTCCGGCGTACTCCACAGTCCTCCAGCGTCGCATCCAGCTGTGCTGCATGAAGGTGACAGGAGCTGCAGAATACACCGCCGCTCCTGTCAGCTTCACACAGCAACTGAAGACAGCCACGCGATCAGCTGAGCTGTCACTGAGGTTACCTGGATCCAGCGGTGGATGCAGCGGTGGCCGCGGGTAACCTCAGTTACAGCTCAGCTGATTGCGCTACTCACCGCCGCTCCGGTCAGCTCCACGCAGCAACTGAGGTGAGTATAGCGATCAGCTGAGCTGTCACTGAGGTTAATCGCGGCCACCGCTGGATCCAGCGGTGGCCGTGAGTTACCTGACTGACAGCAGCTGATCGCGCTACTCACCTCAGTTGCTGTGTGAAGCTGACAGGAGCGGCGGTGTATTCTGCAGCTCCTGTCACCTGCATGCAGCAGAGCTGGACGCGACGCTGGAGGACTGTGGAGTACGCCGGACATGGAGGCTTTGCCGGGGTTAATAAATTGGTGATGAGGGACTTTGTTAGTGTTTTTTATTTCTAATAAAGGATTTTTCGGGTGTGTGTGTTTTTTAACTGTAATTTACAGATTAATCATGGAAGGATTCTCAGGGATACGCCTGACATGATTAATCTAAGATTTAGTGGCAGCTATGGGCTGCCATTAACTCCTTATTACCCCGATTTGCCAACGCACTAGGGTAAATGGGGAAGAGCCGGGTACAGTCCCAGAACTGTCGCATCTAATGTATGCGGCAATTCTGGGCGGCTTCTGACTGATATTGTTAGGCTGGGGGGCTCCCCATAACGTGGAGCTCCCCATCCTGAGAATACCAGCCTTCAGCTGTAGGGCTTTATCTGGCTGGTATTAAAATTGGGGGGACCGCACGCCGGTTTTTTTAATTATTTATTTATTTATTTTACTGCACAGTATAGACACGCCCACCGGCTGCTGTGATTGGGTGCAGTGAGACACCTGTCACTCAGCGTGGGGGCGTGTCTCACTGCAACCAATCATAGGCGCCTGTGGGCGGGGAAAGCAGGGAATATGAGATGGCTGTGTGCAGAGCACAGCGCGCCCGCCGGTATAAAGGCTCGGTCACGCTGTGCGGGCCGGCTAAGCACTGCAATTCCACAACTAACAGGGCTGTGGCATTGCAGTGGTCTGCCAACCAATCCTTGCATGAGGGCTGGCTCTCAAAAGAGCGCCAACATGCAGGGATGAAGACCACGAGTACAGCACGAGTATCGCGAAATTACTCGGTACCCGCCGAGTAGCCCGAGTACAGTGATACTCGTGCGAGTACCGAGTAGTAACAAGCATACTCGCTCATCACTACTGTTTTTATATTATTTTACCTGTGTTTTGACTCCAGTGGCAGAGCAAATTGCGCAGTGGTATTATTTTTAGACTATTTTCTTTAGAAGTTCTACTATATTGATTGGTTATATATAGTATGCTCTACTTATATGCTTACAGTTTCTTTTTTAAGTTTCTAATTTGCACTATAAAAACACTGCTACCACAATTTATTAACTTTATCTAAACTACTCCCTGGTGGCAATTCATTACATTCTATTGTCTCTGCACTGCCTCATTATGTGCCCATTTATTGTCATTCTCCTGGCTTTGTAATTGCATTGAACTAATCTGTTTTTCTTTTCCTTTTCTCACAGTTATAAGTAAGATTCTGCCCAGCTTTATTGTTTGTTCAGCACATGCACTCACTGAGTATACATCTGTATCTGCTCAGGAGCATGAATTATCCATTGCCATGCTAAGCAGAGATTCTTTCTGCACTCACAGAGCCATCCTGCCTCCCTGTGACATCACTACGCTCTCACATGATCAGCACAGTGACATGTATATGTGGCACCCCTGAGCCTTCAGTTGCCACATGGTACTGCGCCTCATTTAAGGTGTAGTATTCATTCCGGATAAGTAGAAGGTTCATTGCCGGTGTGTTCACATTTCATCCATACACACAGCTTTGTAGCAAACCACTGGGGCTGGCTAGGGTAGATGTTGGAAGTGACTGTCATGGGAATGGGACTTTCCATTCACTAGATAGCACCTGGGAGGTGAAGCTACACAGGGGGTAAGAAGGTGCAACATTCCCACATAGTAAGTACGCTCAGGACAGATAAGGAGTCAAGACAGGACCTCGGTGCAGGCAACATCACATCGCTGAGGAAGGAAGCAAACCGGGGCACCCGCAGCTTGCAGCTGGAAGCTCAGCCCGGGCCCTCCAAACCTGGGGTGAAGAAAACTCTTGGAGAAAGGCTCATCCTTCACTACAGCGGCAGTGACCCTCGAATTATCTAGGATCAACTGAGGCCCATCATAGTGGAAACCGGCACTGCGCAGGTGATGATATTACAGTGAGTTAAGAACTTGAACTGCAATTCCTGGTGTCGTTCCCATCCTTGCCGGCACCGTCGCCACGCGCTCAGCGCCATCATCTACTACTACCACCATCATCCTCCCTGGGGCCTAGCTCTACCTTTGGGGAGCTGCAACATCCGAGCTGCGTTACCATCCACCCCAAAAGAGAGAGACCTTCTGCAGCAGCGGCTTCCCTTATAGCCGCATACCACAGGTGGCATCATGAGACAAATACTCCCTTCATCCCCAAACCCCTCCACTCTCTTTAGTGACACCGACAGGGTCACAGAACCGAGCCAGGCCACCGTGACAAGCCAAAAAATCACTGACCCAGTGACGAATGGTGAACCCAGGGACCCCATGGGCGCATCATTTCTGGCATCATGAACAGTATTTCGTGCCCGCGACAGCGGGTACTGTGTGCCTTGGAGACTGAAAAGTTATGGGGGTTTTTTTCCGAAAACAACAGCCGCCATTGGCCATGCAGCATGAGAAAAGAAGGGGTGTGCCATCATGGGTGGAGCCCCAGAATAAGCATGAAAGAGAGCTGCATTGCTGGAAACAAGCCATAAACCCTATGCCTCTACGCCATGGCGAGAAACGATTGATTGAGACATGTCCAGTGAGGAGGAAGAACAGACCATTGCCGTTGCCGGAGCTGCCACACCAACACCAGTCCCGGTGCTACCGTTTGCTATGCTGTACCTTCCGGGAGCATCATGGCTGCCACAGTATGCTGGGGAAGCGTATACCTTGACTGACTTTAAAGAGAGATTATACGGTTTGTTTCGAGTTTACACCCTAACAGAGGACCAGAAGACCAGCATCCTAATCGGACAACTGACTGGAATGGCTCGACAGGAAGTCAAGTCCCGGCCAGAGACCGATAAAAGAGCAGTGAAGGACATTTAAGCTAAACTTAAAGAAACCTTTGACACCCGCACAGCCGCAGAGATAAAGATGCAATTTTATTGGTGCAAAAATAAAGCACAGGACAACGTAAGAGACTCCTTCTGGAGGCGATAATAGCGGTGCGGCAGGTGAAACCAGATGAAGTCCGGGATTAGGATCAGTTGCTGACCGAACAATTCATAGAAGGACTATTGTCCGATACTCATCAGACCCAATTGCGCATCGTGACCTTGCAGAATGCTAACCTCAGCTTTGCAGAATTTAAAGATCGGGCCATTCGGATGTTGCGTGAACCAGCTCACCGTAATGCCTTGCTTCCACAGCCGGAGTTGACACCGGCGACCCCAGTGATGGTGGGGGTCCATGAATGAATCCTGGGTAAGGACTTTGTCATTGAATTGCGAGACCAGATTCTGGAACTGATTCAAGATATGGCTGGTTCGACAAAAGTAACACAATCCCAGCAAGGGGTTCGGCGGCCAGCAAACATTGAATTGGCCTCGGGCCATGAGGACCTGCCATGGCAGAAGCGAGGGAGAAACCTGCTGCCCCCAGTTCCTGACCGTTATGATGCTGATGGTCAACCAATTTGCCATCGCTGTGACAAAAGGCCCTGTCACACACAGAGATAAATCTGTGGCACATCTGTGGTTGCAGTGAAATTGTGGACAATCAGTGCCAGGTTTGTGGCTGTGTACAAATGCAACAATATGTCCATGATTTCACTGCAAACACAGATCTGCAAAAGATTTATCTCTGTGTGTGATGGGAACGAAAGTGGGATATTATACTAGAGGATGTCCAATGAGTGTCCAGAAGCAGGGGGTCGGGACCGGCCCTCTGGTACCACCACCAGCAGTCAAGAAAGAGTAAAGTGGATGTTTCCTTATGCTAAAGTTAATGTTACCCTTTATTTGACTGCACTGAATATTTGATCTGTTCGGATGTGCACAGTGTTATTATGTTTGCAACGTTTGAAGTAATCCTGCCTCCCATAAAGGGACGAATGTTATTATTATTATTATTTATTATTATAGCGCCATTTATTCCATGGCGCTTTACAAGTGAAAGAGGGTATACGTACAACAATCATTAACAGTACAAGACAGACTGGTATAGGAGGAGAGAGGACCCTGCCCGCGAGGGCTCACAGTCTACAGGGAATGGGTGATGGTACAATAGGTGAGGACAGAGCTGGTTGCGCAGTGGTCTACTGGACTGAGGGCTATTGTAGGTTGTAACTGTTTCTATGCATAACCAAAATTGCATGTTTTCTTACAGCCCGCAGACGTGCTGGGATTTGCTAGGGAGGTATGTGGTGTCCTTGAGGCTTCAGTCGTCACAGGGTACTGCACCTCACTTAAGGTGCAATATTCATTCCGGAAAAGAAGGAGGTTCATTGCCGGTGTGATCACATTTCATCCATTCACACAGCTTAGTAGCCAATCACTAGGGCTGGCTAGGGTAGATGTTGGAGGTGGCTGTGATGGGAATGAGACTTTCCACTCACGAGTTAGCACCTGGGAGGTGAAGCTACATAGAAGGTAAGAAGGAGCAACATTCCCACATAGTCAGTCCGCTCAGGACAGGCAAGGAGTCAAATCGGGACCTCGGTCCAGGCAACATCACATCACTGAGGAAGGAAGCAAACTAGGGCACCCGTGGCTTGGAGCTGGAAGCTCAGCCCAGGCCCTCTAAACCTTGGGTGGAGCAAACTCTGGGAGAAAGGCTCATCCTTAACTACACTGGCAGTGACCCCTGAATTATCCGGCATCGAGTGAGGCCCATCATGGTGGAAACTGGCACTCCGTGGGTGACGATATTACAGTGAGTAAAGAACTTGAACTGCAATTCCTGGTGTTGTCCCTATCCTTGCCAGCATTGTCATCCCACACTCCGGCGCCATCAGCTACTACTACCACCATCATCCTCCCTGGGGCCTAGGTCTACCTTTGGGGAGCTGCAACATCCGAGTTGCGTTACCATCCACCCCAGAAGAGAGAGACCTTCCGCAGCGGCGGCTTCCCTTATAGCCACATACCACAGGTGACATCATAAGACAACTACGCCCTTCATCCCCCAATCCCTCTATCCTCTTTAGTGACACCAACAGAGTCACAGAACCGGGCAGGCCGCTGTGACAAGCCAAAATATAACTGACTCGGTGATGAGTGGTGAACCCAGGGACCCCGTGGGCATGTCACATACCCGCACACCCACACAAGCCACCTTCCTGGACTTATGTCGTTTTCCTCCTTCCGGACGCCTTTGGATTTAACTCTGGAGTCCTGACACAGGCATCGCACATCTCTCTTTAAGCAGTGGATGCCACCTTTCTGCTATAGAATTCCTTTAGCACTTGGATATTTATGTACTAATATCTGTATTGCATTTACTATGTTCAAGATCTGTTATTACACGAATCCGGAAGCAACAGTATCACCAGTGAGTACTCAGCAGTGTGTGCAGTGACATGAGGCCATTGGAGTATCTAATGAACTCGAATGACCTCCTGACCACACCGCCGCGACACCAGCGCTACCGTGTGATGCATGATTTTCGTCAGGAGGTCATCCAAGTTAAAGGTATAAAGGCTTGGATAAAGGCTCGGGTATGGTTCAATAAAGGCTCATGAGCACACCCCTTGCTCGGCTCGGCTCGGCTTGGTGAGCCGAGCAAGGGGGGTTCCCTCATCTCTATTCTTGAAGAATGTTTGGGTCATTGTAGACCCATGTTCTAAGACAGAAACCAAATCCAAAATCCTTTGGCAATCTTCAGATTTCATGATGCCTTGCACATAGTCAATAATCAATATATTTGAACCTCCACAATATTTAAATGTATGCACTGTTATTTCCTTTTAGACTTCATTCAGTTTTCAGTAAACAGTAGAATGAAGTGCTTCATCAAAAAGCTCTATTGTGATTTCATCTGTTCAAAATATGCTTTCCCAGGAGGATCTTGGCTTTCTCAAGTACATTGTGGTAAACTGAAGTCTAGCTTTTTTATGTCTCTGTTAGCAATGTGGTCCTTTTAGGTTTCCCTTCCATACCATATTATTTCATTCAAATGTTGATGGATAGTTCACACTGACATTGATGCCTGCAGGACAATTTGAATTTCTTTGGAACTTGATTAGATGTGCTTATCCACCATCAGGATTATTCTGTGTTTCAACCTTTCTTCAAATTTTCTCTTCTGTCCACATCCAGGGAGATTAACCACAGTGACATCAGTTGTAAACTTCTTGATTATGTTGTGCAGCATGGACAAAGGAACATCAAGATATCTGAAGATGGACTTGTAATCTTGAAATTGTTGTGTTTTAGGGTGCCTTCACACTTTAGCGATGCAGCAGCGATCTGACCAGCGATCTGACCTGGTCAGGATCGCTGCTGCATCGCTACATGGTCGCTGGTGAGCTGTCAAACAGGCAGATCTCACCAGCGACCAGTGACCAGCCCCCAGCCAGCAGCGACGTGCAAGCGACGCTGCGCTTGCACGGAGCCGGCGTCTGGAAGCTGCGGACACTGGTAACTAAGGTAAACATCGGGTATGGTTACCCGATGTTTACATTAGTTACCAGCGCACACCCACCGCTTAGCTTGTGTGCAGGGAGCAGGAGCCGGCACCGGCAGCGTGAGAGCTGCGGAGGCTGGTAACGAAGGTAAATATCGGGTAACCACCTTGGTTACCCGATGTTTACCTTGGTTACAGCTTACCGCAGGCTGTCAGATGCCGGCTCCTGCTCCCTTCACATTCAGGATTGTTGCTCTCTCGCTGTCACACACAGCGATATGTGCTTATCAGCGGGAGAGCAACAATAAAAAATGAACCCGGGCTGTGTGTAACGAGCAGCGATCTCACAGCAGGGGCCAGATCGCTGCTCAGTGTCACACACAGCGAGATCGCTAATGAGGTCACAAAAAACGTGACTCAGCAGCGATCTCGCTGTGTGTGAAGCACCCCTAAGTCCACAGACAGCTCTTTTCTTCTTTTTCTGTTCCCCAGGCTTAGTGTGGCACACAGATATATAATGTAAACATTGAATTAGCTTCTTCCCTTTTTATTTAGTTTCATTTTTATACTGGCCACACCTGTTACTTGCCACATGTGAGTTTGAATGAGCATCACATGTTTGAAACCAAGTTATTTACCCACAATTTGGTAAAGTGCCAACAATTTTGTGGGATTTTGTGAGAAATTGTGTCCAATTAGCCTTTTTTCATGTGTTGTTGCAATACAAATAAAGAAAATTAACACAAGTATGAAAAATGTATAACTGCAATATTTTTTGGTAATAAATAATTAATTTTCTTGAACAACTTCAAGAGTGCCAACACTTTCGGTCATGACTGTGTATACATATGTTTTTATTGATTCTACTACATGTTCAGGACATTACTGAATGAGTTGCCTTTTTCCAATTATTTTGTCTTTGATTGTGAACTTCTGATCTATACACCTATATGCACTTGATATATGATTATTAGGGATGAGCGAGTAGTGAAATGCTCGGACTCTCTATACTCATAATGAGTAGGTCCTAATACTCGGGTACTCGTTACGAGTAGCGAGTCCAATGCAAGTCAATGGGAAATACGAGTAATTGTCTGCTGGACCCTACAAAGCGGTCTGGGGGCTGAGTTAAAGGCTGCGATGGATGCATGATTGTATAAAAGGTGGGCGGTAAAAAGCCGCCGGCGTTTTTAAGCAATCAGCTGATGCACGCTCACTGCCCGGGTCCTTTGCTCCCCACTCCCTGGTGCTGCCCGCCCATTCCAAACTTAGGCGTCAGGGGATTGAAGCAACGGGCAGCGGGGAAGGAAGCACCAGGCAGGGGAACGAGGCAGCTGGGAGGGAAGCATCTGATGGGAAAACCATCGGTGAAGTCTCTCTCTCACTCTGTCGGTGTCTCTCTCTCTGTCTGTCGGTCAGTCTCAATCTCTGTCGGTCTCTCCCTCTCACCCCCTCTCTCATACTCACTGATCACCTGCATGGCACTGCACGGCTGTCACACTACTCCGGCAGCTTCTCCTGCCTGTGAAAATTCTGTCCGTTTATTATTCCATCTCGTATTCACTGCTTCCCCGCCCAACAACGCCTATGTTTGGTTGCAGTTAGACGTGCCCCCACACTGAGTGACAGCTGTCTCACTGCAACCAATCACAGCCGCCGGTGGGCAGGTCTACATCGTGCAGTACAATAAATAAATAAATAATTAAAAAACAAAACGGCGTGCGGTCCCCCCCCAATTTTAATAGCCAAGCTAAAACAAACAGCTGGCGGTTGGTATTCTCTCCCTGGGGGGCACAGAGTTATTGCCCCCCAAGGGTAATAATAGCAACCAGAAGTCACCCCAGATTTGGCGCATCCATTAGATGCGCATATCTGGCATTTATCCCGGCTCATCCCAATTGCCCTGGTGCAGTGGCAATTGGGGTAATTGAAGGGGTTAATGACAGGTGATAATTTACACCTGTAATTAAGCCCTGGATTGGTACAGGATGTGTATCGGGTAACCATCGCAACCGATGCCGGAGCTTCTGCTGCCCACGCGCTGATGTCAAAGGCATGAGCCGCTTGCCTCTGATTGGTCAGCGTGCTGCCTTTGAGAAGTGGCTGACAGCGGAAGATCCTCCATTGTCGTGATGGTTACCCGATACACACCCTGTACTGGCGAACTACAAGAACCAGGAGGCCGGCAAAGGAATGGAAGGAATGTTTGTGTGTATTTATGTGTGTTTATGTGTGTTTGTGCGTCTTTGTGGATGTTTGTGTGTGTTTTTGTGTGTTTGTGCTTTGAAAATATGGAACGGGAAGTGTGTGCGGTGAGTATCTGCTTGTACTTCAAAGCTTGCTCGTAAACTGAGTTACAAATTTACAGCAAGCTTTGCTCGTATAGAAAAATACTCGCACACTAAGTAACTCATAAACCGAGGTTCGACTGTATTTAGGTTTCGATGACACCTCCATATTACCAATCCTGTAATTAAATAGTTACTAAAACACACACACATAGAAATCTTTTATTTAAAAATAAACATGCAGACACCTTCTTTAACTCATTTATTAACCCCAAACATACCCAGTTCCAACGTAAATCCACAACCAAGGTCCAACGCCGGCTCTTCTGTATCCAGTCCTCGTACTGAGCAGTGACATGAAGCTGCCTCTCAGAGCGAGAACCAGCACAGAATGACAGCTCTGAAGCCCGCTGTTATCGGAACGATGATGTCAGAGCTGTCATTCTGCAGCTCGGCATCTCCCTGCCAATGCTGAACTGTGTCAGGCAGCGATGACGTCACACTGTCAGACCTGCTTAATCCCCGCGTCAGTCTGTTTTTAGTGGCGGTAGAGAGAAGATTAACCCTCACTACCGTCACTAACATGGAGCTGAGCTGATGACTGCGTGGGACCTCGTAATGGACTACTTCAGAGTGATTTTGGGGATTTCATAAAATGGTTAATGAGGGTTTGTCTGATTTTATTTACAATAAAAGTTTGTTGTCTGTGTTTGATTTTGAATAAAGGTGTTTTGAGTGTGTGTTATTTTACTTTACTATAAGTGAATTAATAAAGTCCGGTTTCAAGTGAAGCTGAACTTTATTAAATCAGGGCTTAATGTCACCTGAAAAATTCAGGTGACATTAACCCGTTACCCCGTTTGCCAACGCACCAGGGCAATTGGGAGGGATAAATGCCAGATATGGCGATACTAATGAATGCGCCAAATCTGGGGCAGCTGCCGGTTGCTATTCTTACTCTGCGGGGAATAACTATGTGCCCCCCCAGGGGGAGAATACCAACCCCCAGCTGTCTGTTTTATCTTGCATATCGCATGCCGTTTTTTTAATTATCTATTTATTTAGTTATTGTACTGCCCAATATATACACGCCCACTGGCGGCTGTGATTGGTTGCAGTGAGACAGCTGTCACTCCGTCAGACTGCAACCAATCATAGGCGTCGGTGGGCGGGAGAAGCAGAGAATACTAGATGGAATAATGAGCAGCCGGCATTTTTAAAACCAGGAGAAGCCGCTGGAGCAGTGTGACAGCCGTGCAGCACCGTGCCGGTAAACGGTGAATATGAGAGAGGGGGTGAGAGGGAGAGACTGACCGACAGATCGACAGAGAGACCGACCAACAGACAGAGAGAGTGAGAGACTGAAAGAGAGAGACTGACTGACCGACAGAGAGCGAAAGACCAACACAGAGAGAGAGAGAGAGAAAGAGACTTCACTGACGGCCTTCATCTGATGCGTCCTTCCCCGCTGCCTCACTCCCCTTCCTTGTGCTTCCCTCCCCGCTGCCTGGTGCTTCACTCCCCCGCCGCCTCCCCGCCCGATCCTAAGTTAGGACCGGGCGAGGAGCGTAGCCCCAGGGAGTGGGGAGCAAAGCATAGGGCAGCAGGGAGCATAGAACCAGGGAGCAAAGGACTCAGGCTGGGAGCTTGCATCAGATGATTGCTTAAAGCCGGCGGCTTTTTAACGCCCACCTTTTAAACAATCATGCATCCATCTCAGCATTTTACTCAGCCCCCAGACCGTACTGTAGGGTCCAGCAGACAATTTCTCACATTTCCCATTGACTTACATTGGACTCGCTACTCCTAATGAGTAACTACAAGGATACTCGCGGAGTAACAACTAGCCCAAATACCGTACTACTCGGCGAGTACCGAGTAATAACGAGTATACTAGCTCATCCTTAATGATTATCATTATTATTATGATGCCTTGACCAATTTGTCTGGTTTCTCTGCATTGGTTCATGTATTTACCAAGTGGTCCAGTGGACATATACACTAGATATATGCTTATATAGTCGTTGCTCTTACTTATATGGATCTAATTTCCTCCTTACACACATATGCATGTATTATCTCATATATTATCTGTGTGCTCTTTATCTTGTTTTCTATTCCCGTTGTTATGGCATGCTAATATTCCTGATTCCTAACAGGTTCTATTTAGGTTGTTAGGGAAATGCAAATCCAATAGTTCTTTTTTTTCAAGCATAAGTTAGTACATATTAAATTGCAATTGACATTTTATTTGTTTTTAGTGACTACAAATATATTCAAGTGCCTCTACCTCTCCAAATAATCAATTTGCATACTTACTTCATGACATTTTATCATTTAATGTCATCTGTTAGGATAAAAGTGGTTCTTTAATAAGTCATGTAAAAAGATATGACCCTAATAATTAGCTTCTAAGCAATCAATGCAAAACAACTTTTTTTGAAAATAAATTGCAGTAATCAAAATAATTATGCATATTAATAATCTAAAAATAAATTATTGATACTATTTATATAATTCAAAATAGTTATCTGTCTATAGCATTTTCTTGGACTTATGTAAATGAATACATATGATTAAGTTTATATTTATTTTTCCACTGTTGCTATTTTTTTACATATTTTACTGCAAATCTATAGGCTATTTCTGGCTATATTTCTAGATATATTTTAGCTAAAGAGTTCCAGCACTGCAACTATGAAATTCTGCCTGCAAGGCAGAGACCAATTGTGTTACTGCTCTGAGTTTTTTCATTTACTTTCTCAAAACTTTTCCTTTGTCCTCCGTTATATTGGATTTGGGTTCTCCTTGCTTTCATTTACTATTCTCTTTTATCACCTTTCTCCATTTTCCTTTATAATTTCCTCAACTTGGATCCCTGTCAGCTTATGCACGCATTCAATATCTTGGTTAGTTGTGCGCAGCGGCCTGTGACCAACAGGAGAACAGACTGTTCCTCCTGGTCAACCACAAGGTAATGCCTTTTCTGTCCTAAACACAGCCTTGTCAAAGGTTTGTGTTCTCAGTCAACCCAAGGTCGATCAGCCTTTCATGGTCGAGGTAGATGCTTTATCTTTAGGGAGAGGGGCTATACTTTCACAAAAGGAGAAATGGGTACCTTCATCCATGTGTTTTTTAGTCCCAGAAGTTCTCTCAAGCAGCGTCTAACTATGATAAAGGTGACTACTAGACTCTAGCTGTTAAAAGAGCCTTTGAGTAATGGAGGGGAATTGAAGTAGGGTAATAATCCTGACTGATGAAAAGAAAAAACCTACTGCATGCTGCTAAGAGATTAAAGAAAAAACTGGCTCGGAGGGCCCTTTTTTTACCAGTTTTGATTTTGCTGTGATTTTGTCTTGTAGCATCACAGAGTTGAGGGATGACAATCCTGTGAAAATTCTTAGTGAGAGGGTGGTGGTGGGTGCTCTGCGGATAAATTTAAGATTGCATATTCAGAATGCTCAGGATAGTGTACAGGATGTACACTGAACAAGCTTTAAGTACCATCCTCTTTACACCAATCTTCTTAATAAAGTACTGTACATCATTCCGTTTTAGCTTGGAATTTGGGTTCTTATACCACTTAAAAATTTCTTTCCAGGTCCTTTTTGTGGCAGTATGCTCATTAGGATTCTGATGAGTTTGTCCTTAAATGCAGAGTCTGTGTTAGGGCTTAAACCCCTTGTCTAATGATGATCTGTCACAGCCTTGGACCCACTTGTTCTTAGAAATAGTAACTGAATTGCCTGATTCTGGCTGTAATACTCTGGCATGGGTGGTGGTGAATCGTTTCAACAAGATGGTTTATTTGGTTGAAGTTTAAAAGTTGCCCTAAGCTAGGAATTTAGCTTCCTTGTTGATTATTTATATCGGTAAAATACATGGCGTTCCAAATACATTTCGAATAGAGGGGTTTAGTTTTTGGCTAGCTTTTGGCATAGTTTTTGCTCTAGATTCAGCATCAAATTGTCATTTTCTTCAGGTTATCATCTTGAGATTAATGGTCAGATATAAAGGATAAACCCAGAAGTAAAGTAGTATTTGAGATGTTTGGTTTCATCTAAACAGTAGGATTGGGTGAAATTTCTGTCTCTTGCTGAATTTGCTCTAAATAACTATACCTCTATGACTACCTTGCCTTTTTTTTGCTGTGGGTATTTTCTTTCAGTTTTTGTGAATTCTTCAAGCTTGCATTCAGAGATGTCAGAAGAGGACAGATTTTCTTTACGATTGAATAAAGTGTTGAATGAGGGTGAAAAGGTTCTTTTGATGACCGTCCAATAAAAGTGCTGACTGCAGACGTAGGAAGGCCCCTGTCTTTTGGGGTGGGGAAGTTTTTGGTTGTCCTCACAAATGTATTTCTTAAGGTAGCATCTAAAAAATTTGTTCCCATACTTGTAGGTCCGGAAAAGCTTATTTATGTCTTGAATCCTGTGATAGTTAAACTTCAACTCCCTGTAACTTTAAAGATCAATAACTCCTTTTATTCTTCCTTTTTAAAGAGGTTTGAGAGCACACCTGCTCCTCAGGACAGAACTAAGGTGAATTTGGAGGAGGATTGGGAGTATGAGGTAGAAAGATTTCAGAATTCCAGGCACCACTTGCAGTATCTAGTCAAGTTGAATATTTATAGTCCTGGAGATAACTCCTGTGTAAATTAGGAGGAACTTCAAGAGCATAGCCTAGTGAGAGAGTTCCATCAGCAACATCAGAGAATGAGGGTTTCTGGGGGTCAAGTAGCCCCTCATAAAAGAGGAGATACTGTCTTTTGGGACTCAACTTGATATGGTGATTTTTTTGCTGCATGGTCGGTCTCATTCTCTGATAAGCCAAAAACTTGTTGGTCTGGTCTCTGTCCAATTGCTGATAATTCTCTTACTTTTGCATCCCTTCCCTTGCTTTTCTGCTAATCAGGTGTTTTCTACTTTCCTATTTGGTCTGTCCTATCACAGCTTGGTTTGGTCTGTTTATACTCTCCTTTCACCAGCTTTCTTTGCTGGCTATATAGCTAGGTGGAGTTAAGATAAGGAGTTTCAGCCCTGCAAATAAGGGATTTTGCCTGCCAGGCAGAGACCAGTTGTGTTACTGCTCTGTATTTTCCCATTTAACTTCCCAACACTTTTCCTCTGTCCTCAGTTAGGTTCGTGGGAGGCTTCTCTTGCTTTCATTTATTATTTTCTTGCTACAAAAGGCACGGTGGGTATGTGATCACTTTTTCAAATTAAAATGCTCACCAATAGCCTATGTCTTTCATGAACCGTAACTCTCTGAAGTTATAAAGCCCTATGGGGCAGGAGCAATTGATGTTAATATGCTGCTGTTTTGGAAGGCAGAGACTAAAAGATGTGTCTCCAAATGTTGTGGAGAAGTTACTGCCAGTGTTCTGGCTTGCCACTGGGCCTCTAATGCATAAGTTCATTTTCTTAAAAACAAAAGTCCCACAGCCTATGTGTTTTGTGGACTGTAACTCCCTCATGTTTTCAAGCCCTATGGGGTGGGGGCAATTGATGCTTCTATGCTGCTCTGCTGTCTGCCTGAAAGGTTTTTGAATCTGGAGGCTCCCACATAGGTCTCTATGTTGGGACTTGTCTATGGTGGCAAAGGTATGAGAGCACCAGCCCCACACCTGTCTGTCATCCACCACCAGATTTACTCCATTATCTGCCAACATTGTAAAAAAATGACTCAGTACAGTCAAAAATTTAGTAAATTTGACTACTACATGAATGAACCGGCACATGCGCAAACAACATGCATTACTGTGGTAATCTCAGGGCGTTAAAATGCAAACTACTATCCCTACTCAACCACCGGCCACCAAATCAACCACATCTGCTGCTTCCTTCTCTTGTGATCAACACCTCAGTAGTCCAGTAGTTGGGTGTTCAAATGAAAGTTGTCATTAATGTGGTTTTGCCAAGAATTTAGGACTACCAAAAATCTGTGATCTTTACACAACATTCTTCATTAGTGGACAATAGTTTAATGCATGTCTTCACTGTTTTTAAAAAAATGCCGGCCCACAGACTGTTTTGTATGGACCGTAACTCCCTGCTATTTTTAAGTCCTGATGGTAATCAACTGCTGTTTTGGAAGGCAGAGACTAAAAGATGTCTCAAAATGTTCTGTAGAGATTACTGCCAGTGTTGTTGGAAACAGAGGCCTACGCCTGCCACTCGCCCAGTAATGCATGTCTTGATTTAAAAAAAAAAAGACCGGCCCACAGCCTGTGTTGCATGGACCGTAGCTCCCTGGTGTTTTAAAGCACTATGGGGAGGGGGGGCAATTAATGGTATTGTACCGCTGTGTCCCTGGAAGAAATTTTATTGTCCAGACTGCAAAATGGGTGAAAAACCTATGTCTTGTGGGTAGTGCCAGGATTCTGTGACCAAGAGGCCTAGGCCAGTCACTGTAGCATGTAGAGGGGGCAATTGATGGTATTGTACCATTGTGTCACTGGAAGGATTTTTAATGTCAAGACTACTACATAGTTCTTTGAGTTGTGTCTTGTCTGTACTGGCAGGGGAGCACCAGTGGTACACCTGTCTTTCATCCACCTGTATATTTCTTCAATAAAGCTAATAGCTATGCCAAAACAGTGATGCTGGACTGTAAAACATAGTTTTGCTGTTTTGGAAGATTATCGTCTCCCCTAAAGATGTTTTCTGTGCCTTACGTTTGACCTCAGATCGCATCCAATGGGGTTTGTAAAGATTCAATAAAGGTTCAAAGTTCGATTTGATAAAGGATTGCGAACGCGTGCTTTGTTCAGTTTGGTTCGTCAAACCGAACAGCGGGGGGTTCGCTCAACTCTAGCTGTGGGCGCTTTGCTGGCTTTGTGGAGCAGGGCAGTGTGGTGGGTGTCATGGATGCTCTGTGTATGTTGCAGGCTTCATAGAAATGGCACCCAGAGTCAGCTTGTGCGCAGATTGAGCTCTTTCCGAGATCTCATCTGTGCAGGCGCCACCTCCAGGTGCCAATTTCATTAAGCCCGCTGCTGGGAGATTAGTGGGACGGAGGTGGTGCATGCACAGATGAGATCTTGAGCTGAGGGCTCCATCTGCGCATGTGCAGCCCGCACTGCCAACAGAGCATCTCACCTGATGCACCGCCCTGCTACACACAGCATCCACTGTAGCCAGCACAACCCCCACCTCAGCCAGCACAGCCCTTACCACAGCCAGCACAGCCCCCACCAAGGCCAGCACAACACCCACCACAGCCAGAGTAGCACCCATTCTCCATGTCCCGGTAAGCTACATTCGCATTATAAGACACACCCTTCATTTTCCTCCCAAATTTTTGAGAGGAAAAGTGTGTTTATAATCCAAAAAATACGGTATACACTAAAATAGGCCATATCTACAGACAGTTATTGTAGCACAATGGCTATGTAGAAAATTTAAGAAAGTATAAAAAATAGGGGGCATATAGTCTATTGTTCCGCAAGGCAAATTAATTATCCAAAATTTGTGGTAACACTGGTATTGCTATTAGCAATATATATATATAATCACCAGCATGAAAAGAAAAGGCCGCTTATCTATAGACTATGCCTATGTAAAATAATCTATGTTCTAGCAATATATGCCTGACCAGTAATATATAGCTATATGAATAATCAATAAATATTAAAAATTTACAACTAGTGATGGCGGACTCGCCAATACCCTGGATCAACGGGTCCAACAGGGTTAAAAAAATATCGGTTTGGACCCAGAATTGATCCAGGATATCTGGCCAGATGCTGGTCCCCATATAAGTCTATGGGAACCCAAATCAGGTGCTTAAAATGCTGGTAGATGGGATAAGGGGATTGGGGCAGGTGCTTTATACTTACAAAGTCTACACGCAGCTCTAGTGCCATTTCAGGGCTGCTTAGAATCCTTCATACATATTCACTGCTTTCCCTGCCCACCGGCAGTCCCTGTTTCTCTGATTGGTTGCAGTCAGACATGCCCCCACCCTGTGAGACAGTGTGTCTGACTGCAGAAAAACAAAGGCACTGTGTGTGCATCTCTATTGCTGTAAAAATCAGTAACTAAATAATAAATTGACATGGAGTCCCCCTGTATTATGATACCCTGCTATTGTGAATACTGTCTGGTAGAGCTCTGCTCTTGGACTCCCTCCTGTGGTCATTGATGTTAGTGGGTTGGATTCTGTTCCTCTGTTCTACTCACCTGGTTGGCAGCTCAAACCTTGATTTTGAATATAGGCATGTGCTGGCTGTTTGTCCTTGACAGTTGACTGAAATGCCTGAAGATTATAGGAATCTGTCTCTTGTCCTCATGGCTTCCCCACTATCAAGCTAAGCTAAGTTCTAGGTGTTGCTTCATGCTTTTTGTGTGTTATTTGCTTATTGCTTCTGTGAATTATCTCTGAAGGGTTTTTGTATTGCAAATCAACATCAGACATGCATGATGTGGTGGTGGTCAGCCACCGGACCATTATAACAAGCAAAAGAGAGGGAAGCCCACACATCTGAGAGTGGCATGCATCAAATAAAGTGTAAATTCACAGATTTAGTCCAACTGTACTATAATACAAAATAATATTTTTAGCAAACAATTGATCAATTTTTTGAGCCACCCCTGCCAAGTCACGGCAAATCTCAATAGGGGGTTCTACTCTATATTTTTAATTTCATTGTGCCATGGGCATCCTAGATAAATTAAAAGCAGAACCATATAAGTGCAACACATACCTGTGACCTTTATATAACCGCTTCCATGTTGCAAAAAATATATTTATTTATTTATGGTTTCTGGTCTGGCACTGTGAACATCAGTTCTAACATTGTCCTGGTGTGTGTGGTGTCTGCTGCACATGCTGGGACCTGGGCTGCCTTTTACCTGCAGTTGCCTCTTTTTGCGACATGGAAGCGGTTATATAAAAGTCATAGGTATGTGTTACTCTTATATGGTTCTGCTTTTAATTTATCTAGGAGGCCGTATGGCATAATGAAATATAAAATATAGAGTAGGACCCCCCTATTGAGATTTTCTTTGACATTGCAGGGGTGGCTCAAAAACTTGATCAATTATTTGCTAAAATATCATTTTGTATTATAGTACAGTTGGAATAAATCTGTGAATTTATACTTTTATTTGATGCATGACACTCTCAGATTTGCTAGTTCCCCCCCGCTCTCTTTTTGCTTGTAGTTATTCTACATTGGTCCGGTGGCTGACCACCACCATACCATGTACGCCTGATGTTGGTTTGCAAATATTCCTCCTGTTGGTGGTTGTTCATATTCAGCCACCTCCCCCTTTCACAGGCATTGCTGATTAAGCACCATACTTGAGTCTGGTCCACCTGTATTTATGATTGCTGGTCTGGCACTGTGAAGGTCAGTTCTGACATTGTCCTGGTGTGTGTGACGTCTGCTGCACATGCTGGGACCTGGGCTGTCTTTTTTTCTGCAGTTGCCTCGTTTTGCAACATGGAAGCACTTATATAAAGGTCATAGGTATGTGTTTCTCTTAGGCCCGCAACACACATCCGTTGAAAACGTGCGTGTTTGGTCTGTTTCCGTACATACCGGAGATATGACCAAACGTGCACATATGTTTTTTTATGTTTAAGGGCACACGTGCGTATTATTTGATCTTCCGTGTGTTCATGTGCGTCCCACGTTTTTTGCTCCGTTTGGCACGGAAGCATGTTCGTTTTTAGGATGGAGCACGCACACACGGACACAATGTTAGCCTATGGGAGTCCAAATAAAACGTTCCTTGCACGGATGTGTGGTTATGTTGTCCGTGAGAAATGTCCGTGTGTGATGCAAAATGTCGTTACTACATGTCGGAAGACAGAGTAGCGGGATGAGAATGAACTCGGGTGAACTTCACCCGACTTCATTGTCATGCCGCGGCTCTGTCTGTGTGCCGTGTACTGATTAGCGGTCACCTGTGAAGGATTCACTGGTGACCGCTAATCCCCCGAGTGACTGAAGTTTCCCCCCCTCTCTCATACTCACCGATCCCTGATCCCCGGCGCGGCGCTGCAAGGCGTTCACACAGCTCCGGCGGCTTTTTCTAATTTGAAAAAGCTGGCCGCTCATTAAACAATCTCGTATTCCCTGCTTTCCCCGCCCACCGGCACCTATGATTGGTTGCAGTGAGACACGCCCCCACGCTGAGTGACAGTTGTCTCACTGCACCCAATCACAGCAGCCAGTGGGCGTGTCACTATGAAGTATAGAAATAAATAAATAAATAATTAAAAAAACGCCGTGCGGTCCCCCCAATTTTAATATCAGCCAGATAAAGCCACACGGCTGAAGGCTGGTATTCTCAGGATGGGGAGCTCCACGTTATGGGGAGCCCCCCAGCCTAACAATATCAGTCAGCAGCTGCCCAGAATGGCCGCATACATTAGATGCGACTGTTCTGGGACAGTACCCGGCACTTCCCGATTTGCCCTGGTGCATTGGCAAATCGGGGTAATAAGGAGTTAATGGCAGCCCATAGCTGCCACTAAATCCTAGATTAATCATGTCAGGCGTCTCCCCGAGATACCTTCCATGATTGATCTGTAAATTACAGTAAATAAACACACACACCTGAAAAATCCTTTATTAGAAATAAAAAACACAAGCACATTTCCTGGTTTCCTGGTCCCGCGTAATCCAGGATGGTCCAGCGTCGCTTCCAGCTCTGCTGCATGAAGGTGACCGGAGCAGCAGAAGACACCGCCGCTCCTGTCACCTCCACGCAGCAAATGAAGAGAGCCGCGTGATCAGCTGAGCTGTCACTGAGGTTACCCGCTGTCACTGGATCCAGCGGTGGCCGCAAGCATCCTCAGTGACAGCACAGCTGATCACGCTACTCACCTCAGTTGCTGCGTGGAGCTGACAGGAGCGGATGTGTCTTCTGCTGCTCCGGTCACCTTCATGCAGCAGAGCTGGAAGCGACGCTGGACCATCCTGGATTACGCCGAACATGGAGGGCTTTTTTGGGCTGATTAAATTGGTGAACCAGGAAATGTGTTTGAGTTTCTTATTTCTAATAAAGGATTTTTCAGGTGTGTGTGTGTTTATTTACCGTAACTTACAGATTAATCATGGAAGGTATCTCGGGGAGACACCTGACATGATTAATCTAGGATTTAGTGGCAGCTATGGGCTGCCATTAACTCTTTATTACCCCAATTTGCCAATGCACCAGGGCAAATCGGGAAGAGCCGGGTACAGTTCCAGAACTGTCGCATCTAATGTATGTGGCCATTCTGGGCGTCTGCTGGCTGATATTGTTAGGCTGGGGGGCTCCGCATAACGTGGGGCTCCCCATCCTGAGAATACCAGCCTGCAGCCGTATGGCTTTATCTGGTTGGTATTAAAATAGGGGGGACCGCACGCCGTTTTTTTAAATTATTTATTTATTTATTTTACTGCACAGTATAGACACGCCCACCGGCTGCTGTGATTGGGTGCAGTGACACAGCTGTCACTCAGCGTGGGGGCGTGTCTCACTGCAACCAATCATATTTGCCGGTGGGCGGGGAAAGCAGGGAATACGAGATTGATTAATGAGCGGCCGGCTTTTTCAAAAGAGGAAAAGCTGCAGGAGTTAAGAGAACAGCCGTGCAGCGCCGCGCTGGTGATCGGGGAATGGTGAGTATGCGGGAGGGGTACTCCATTCAGTCACTCTGGTAATTATCGGTCAACGGTGAGTCCTTCACGGGTGACTGCCAATCAGGACGCGACACAGACAGAGCAGCGGTATGAGGATAAAGTCAGGTGAAGTTCACCCGAGCTCATTCTCAGCGCGCGACTCTGTCTGCTGTCAGCCGGCATGTATCAACGACATTTAACATCACACACAGACTTTTCACACGGACAACACACACACACGTCAGTTAAGTTTCACACGCACACACGGCCATTCAACATGCACACGTGGTTACCATACGCCGGACACACATCCACCACACGTGCGTTATTTACGGACCAAAAAATGGATTACGGACATGAAAAATGGCCCGTATTACATGTGCGTGGTTATCAAGGATGTGTGTTTTAGGCCTCATATGGTTCTGCTTTTCATTTATCTGAAGGCCGCATGGCACAATGAGATATCAAATACAGAGTAGGACCCCCCTATTGAGATTTACAGGGGTGGCTCAAAAAAATGATCAATTATTTGCTAAAAATCTCATTTTGTATTATAGTACAGTTGGAATAAATCTGTGAATTTACACTTTAATTGATGCATGCCACTCTCAGATGTGCTGGCTCTCCCCTACACACATAAAGCAGAGAGCTGCAGGCTGCAGCCCCCAGCCGTGTGCTTATTTAAATAAATACTAATAAAAAAATAATAAAAAAATAATAATATAAATTTTTTTAAAAAACAACGTGCATTCCCCCTTCAATTTTGATACCCAGACATGATAAAGCTGACAGCTGGCATATGAGGAGTTGTATGATGCCCCTATTACTATGCCTTGTACTTGTAATTTATTATCATCCCAAATTCTGCATTCAGTTGCCTCAATGTGGGTAATTTCCCGAGTTCCTTGCCACCCATCTGATTCCTACCTCTTAATTTGACCTTACTCAGAGCACTACTACCACTGCCAGTACCTCTAACACCACAGCTGACAGAGCCACCAACACAGCTAAGTATTAACTTTTTACCTTTGTGTTATCCAGTGCCATGTCATTTTATCTCATGACTGTTTATGCAGTAATTTCACAGGTAAAAAATTGTTTTAAAATATCTTCTGTGGCCCCAAAATGTTGAGACTAAGGAAGAAATTGATGAATATTGTGTATGCAAAACGTTGTTAAAGATTAACTATATATTCAGGGGAGGAGGACTGTGCAGAACACTTGCTCATGCTGATGATGTTATTGTCAGAGGTAACATTTTAAAGGCTGTGACAAAGAAGAATAATGGTCAACTTATTTCATAACACCCTTTTCCTCATTCCCATTACTATGCTACTTTGTCAGAAAAAAAGGCTGCATTTAGTGGTACTACTGCCAGGGGAACTGGTGCAAATAGTGGTGGTTGTACTAATGCTGCTGTTGCTAGTGGCTTACACATTTTAAGCGTATGGGGTTTTGTGTTTTACACTACCCCACCCATTTCCACTGTTTTGATTGCTTTATCAATACTTCACAGACTTCTCTGCAATGTTAAGATGTTATGTAATATAAATTGTGAAACAGTTTAATACGTTTGCCTACAAAAGGCATGAAAAAAATTAAGTTAAAAAATTTCAACAAAAATTCCCTTATGTTACGTAATTCCCCACTAAGTTTGCATTGTCTAAAAATTAGACAGCATTGATAAATATTTGACAGTATGTCTTACATAATTAAGGGAATATGTTTAAATTGTATGTCACTTGTAATTTGGCTTTCGTACCTTTCTTATCACAATCATTTCATAATTGCTGAACTGCAGAATTCTCAAACATTGTTTTAAATTGAGGAGAATAAATAAAAAAGGTACAATGACACAACAGTGGAAAATATTCAGTGATTAATATTTTAGACTTTACTAAAGAATACAAGATTTTTTTATAGTAAAGAGCAGTAACTGTTCAACTTAAGAAACAGATTTTACATTTATTTTGAGACGCTGTGTTATCAAAGGCTCATTAAAATCTCCACTTTCAATCATGCAGTCATTTCAGGAGTACTGGGGACTAAATTAGTGTCATTTAAGGATGGTGATGATGGTTTTTGCAGTGTGTGCGATAGAATTACCGAACATAATCAAGGCTTGAACTCATGATTTCATTAATGAGATTCAATGAGTTTGTTTTTGAGCAGAGATCTACTTTGTAATCATTACCTCTCTTGCTGTGCTGTGCTGTTGTTTATGATTTACATTTGTGTCTGCCTAAATTATCCTCAAATTGCACAGCTTTTTGTATTTTGTTTAAATACCATTTTCTGAAAATCGTATCTCCCCATTGTATTTAGAGATGAGCAAATCGATGCAAATTGAATTTGGGACAAATTATTTGAAAATTGAAGATACAAGGAAATTTGAACAATTTCTTATTTAAATTTTGCAAATTGCCCAAAAAAATGCCCAATGACTTTTTGGATATTGCAAAAGATTACATCAGTCATACAAAGCTGGTATGAACACAGGTCACCTACACGTTGGCTTCCCCATAATGCTTTGCAGCAGTCACATCATATGACATAGCCTAGCCAATCAGGAGCAAATAACATGTATAAGCATTTAGGCAGGAAAAGCAGCCATTCTGGAGTGATTTGGTGATTTAAAATAGGAAGAGAATGTCAGATCTCTCAGCTTAGAAACAGAGATAGGAAAAGAAAGCCCTTAAAAAATACTCCAGAAATTAACTTTTCTAAAGAAATTGTTAATCCTGAAACCATAGATACTTCCTAAAAACAATTACATTTATTCTAGAAAATATTAGCACTCATCAGTATATGACATAGACGTTTCATAGGCTCTGAGGCACAAGACTCCCTGGTTCTTAGTCATAACATGATAAAACTGTTTTCTTGGCTTCAGGTAGTAATGTGTTGTGAAAGGAAGAAGATTAGTGCAGTAGTCTGTGAAAGCAGAGATTCAATTGATAGGGACAGAGCGGGTTAGATAGGAGAGGTGCTAACTATGTGATGAGCGAGCATGCTTGGCATTACTCGTTACTCAATCGAACTAAGGGGTGCTCGGATACTCGCTGTGCTAGGGCCAAGTATCATGGGTGGTCGGATATTCTGTCCATGAAACCACAACCACAATGCACAGGCTTGCTTCACTGCATGATGTAAGCAGGCATCCCAGGGAAAGCCAGTTGCAGTCTCTGTATGGCTCCCCCAGGAGATAAAATAATGTTCTTAGATGTAGTATGACAAAAAATAAAACCCAACACTTCTTTCCGTGGAAATGCTCTGTTTGTGGCTGGCTTTATGTGGGTGGAAACCTGAACAGGCCAATCATTGACTTTCCATAATGCTCGTTACTCACTTCGAGCTCATCCAAGCTTCAGCTCGAAGCAAGGGACAGCAGCATTGACCAAGAGAGTGTGAAATGACCAAGAGATCAGTGATATTCAATATCTAACATCTGTCCTGCTGCATTTGAATTACAATGACATTTGTTTTCTTCTTCATTCATAATACAGTTAACAGCAGTACAACCAAACCCAGGCGTCATTTGGCATCTAAGTGCTCATATTGATCACAGCAGGACACTGTCAATTTGAGACAGTGATCTGCAAATAATCAAGTGTTCGCTCACTCTCTTAATAAATGATCGATTGGTTTTTGTGTATTACCATCTTGCTCTATGGTGAGGTTACTTTTTTATTACTCAAAATTTGCTTATGTTAAAAGATCTTTAAAGGGGTTGATACAGTCCTAGATGATGTCGGACTATTACACGTCTTTGCAGATCAATTGTAGGCTTTCTAGTATTGTAATTTGTGGCAAATCTCTCTCCTGCAAATGCATTTTATTGAAAACCTCCAACCTGCTGAATTCAAATTCAGAAAGATTTTATTATCCATAAATATAACACTTGACATCCCTAATTTCACTCGTTATTTTAAAATGTAAACTTGACATTTCAGGATGTGGCAGTGTATGTGGATGTTTTTCTATAAGGTCTTTGATTACTACTACTAATTTTTAAATGCATTTTTAAATGCATATTCTATTATTTGTACTTTAAGATTTTAGTTAAAATTATTTAATGAAAAATTAGATAGTAATTGATATTTAAAAAAATAGCAAGTATAATTTTCATAACAAAATTTGTCACTTTCAGTGGAATACAGCGATTGGAGATGTTACCTTGAAAGGATCATTCTAGGAAATGGAGAGTAGAGATGAGTCACCCCCCTAGTGTTTAAGTTCGGTTTGTCGAACGGCGGGTGTGTTCGTCGAATGTTCGATGAACACCTTTGAACCCCATTGAAAACAATGGCAGGCAAACACAAACACCTAGAAAACACCTTCTAAGGTGTCCAAAAGGTGACAAACAACTCAGAAGACACCACAAACAAATGGAAAAGTGACAAGTACATATACTCATGCTGAAAGAATAGAGCTGGACGAGTAAAAGTAGGAGAAGACACAGATATAGGCATGTCATGCCTTTCTAAAATCATGTAAAACACAGCAAGAGTCAAGAGTCCAAAAAGAGTCTCCATTTTTTTAAAAACTTGGGCCACAGACACCACTTAAGTGACATCAATTGTCCCACAGTTACAAACTTAACCTATTAATTTGCATGAAGCACAATCAAAAATACACAAGCCTTTACTCTCCCCAGGATGACACAGGGATAGAAAAGTCCTTGCGGATCCATGACTTGTTCATCTTGATGAACGTTAGTCTGTCCACATTTTCACTGGACAGATGCGTGCGCTTATCTGTCAGTACGGACCCAGCAGCACTGAAGACATGTTCCGAGATAACACTGGCTGCGGGACACGACAAGATCTCCAAGGCGTAAGTGGCGAGCTCAGGCCCTTTTCCAGATTGGAAGCCCAAAATGAGCAAGGCTCTAGTTGCAGAGTCATGGCATCAATATTCACTTGGAGATGTTCCTGTATCATCCTCTCCAGGCGTTGACTATGTGTCAGACTTCTTGTGTCTTGTGGCCTTGCAAAGGATGGTCTAAAAAATTCATGAAACAATTCCATAAAATTGCTGTTACCACCAGATATGGTGTTGCTGGTACGGTTTGAGTGATGATGACTCGACAGTCCCATGGTTGACAAGTTAGAACTGTGAGATTCACTTTGTACACTACTGGTGTTTATTGAAAAAGCCAATCTCATATTGTGTAACAGCTTCTGCTGATACTCCTGCATATAGTTAGGTCCAGAAATATTTGGACAGTGACACAAGTTTTGTTATTTTAGCTGTTTACAAAAACTTGTTCAGAAATACAATTATATATATAATATGGGCTGAAAGTGCACACTCCCAGCTGCAATATAAGAGTTTTCACATCCAAATCGGAGAAAGGGTTTAGGAATCATAGCTCTGTAATGCATAGCCTCCTCTTTTTCAAGGGACCAAAAGTAATTGGACAAGGGACTCTAAGGGCTGCAATTAACTCTGAAGGCGTCTCCCTCATTAACCTGTAATCAATGAAGTAGTTAAAAGGTCTGGGGTTGATTACAGGTGTGTGGTTTTGCATTTGGAAGCTGTTGCTGTGACCAGACAACATGCGGTCTAAGGAACTCTCAATTGAGGTGAAGCAGAATATCCTGAGGCTGAAAAAAAAAAATCCATCAGAGAGATAGCAGACATGCTTGGAGTAGCTAAATCAACAGTCGGGTACATTCTGAGAAAAAAGGAATTGACTGGTGAGCTTGGGAACTCAAAAAGGCCTGGGCGTCCACGGATGACAACAGTGGTGGATGATCGCCGCATACTTTCTTTGGTGAAGAAGAACCCGTTCACAACATCAACTGAAGTCCAGAACACTCTCAGTGAAGTAGGTGTATCTGTCTCTAAGTCAACAGTAAAGAGAAGACTCCATGAAAGTAAATACAAAGGGTTCACATCTAGATGCAAACCATTCATCAATTCCAAAAATAGACAGGCCAGAGTTAAATTTGCTGAAAAACACCTCATGAAGCCAGCTCCGTTCTGTAAAAGTATTCTATGGACAGATGAGACCAAGATCAACCTGTACCAGAATGATGGGAAGAAAAAAGTTTGGAGAAGAAAGGGAACGGCACATGATCCAAGGCACACCACATCCTCTGTAAAATATGGTGGAGGCAACGTGATGGCATGGGCATGCATGGCTTTCAATGGCACTGGGTCACTTGTGTTTATTGATGACATAACAGCAGACAAGAGTAGCCGGATGAATTCTGAAGTGTACCGGGATATACTTTCAGCCCAGATTCAGCCAAATGCCGCAAAGTTGATCGGACGGCGCTTCATAGTACAGATGGACAATGACCCCAAGCATACAGCCAAAGCTACCCAGGAGTTCATGAGTGCAAAAAAGTGGAACATTCTGCAATGGCCAAGTCAATCACCAGATCTTAACCCAATTGAGCATGCATTTCACTTGCTCAAATCCAGACTTAAGACGGAAAGACCCACAAACAAGCAAGACCTGAAGGCTGTGGCTGTAAAGGCCTGGAAAAGCATTAAGAAGGAGGAAACCCAGCGTTTGGTGATGTCCATGGGTTCCAGACTTAAGGCAGTGATTGCCTCCAAAGGATTCGCAACAAAATATTGAAAATAAAAATTTTTTTTTTGGGTTTGGTTTATTTGTCCAATTACTTTTGACCTCCTAAAATGTGGAGTGTTTGTAAAGAAATGTGTACAATTCCTACAATTTCTATCAGATATTTTTATTCAAACCTTCAAATTAAATGTTACAATCTGCACTTGAATTCTGTTGTAGAGGTTTCATTTCAAATCCAATGTGGTGGCATGCAGAGCCCAACTCGCGAAAATTGTGTCACTGTCCAAATATTTCTGGACCTAACTGTACGTGTGTCCCTTTCTATGGCAGGAATTATTTCACCAAATTTCGACTTGTACCGGGGATCTAAGAATGTGGCAATCCAGTAGGCAGCATTACTTCGAATTCTGACAATCCGAGGGTTATGTTGTAGGTAATGCAGTAAGAAGGTGCTCGTGTGTCTTGCGCATCCAGGAGGACCAAGTCCTTGCTGTTCTGGTGGCGGCGAGGTGAGAATCATGCTTCCTTCCTCTGCCCTCTCCCCGCAACCTCGCACAACAGAAATGTGATCAAAGTCTTCCTCATCTGATGAGTCTCCCATGCCCATCACCAGTTCATCCTCCATTTCTTCCTGGGCTTCTGCACCTTCCTCAACGGTTTGGCTGTTACCATTTGCCCTCTCCCCCACCGTCCCATGCCTGCTGCCTTGGTGCTGCTGACTGTCTGGACCTTGTGGATCTTGGTATCCCTTCCGCATATGAATCCTCCTGTACTTCCTCCCCTTCCCACCACCTGACTCTAAACAGTATTTGGATTGTGCTCCAGCATGAAAATGACTGGAATTGTCTTGCTGATAATGGCATCATCAGCGCTAAACATATTCGTCGTCATGTCGAAACTGTGCAGAAGGGTGCAAAGGTCCTTGATCTGAGACCACGCCAGCAGCATCATCTGCCCCACGTCTGGATCTCGTTGGCTCAGGCTAAACGACATAATGTATTGCACCAGGGCTCGACGGTGCTGCCACAGTCGCTGCAACATGTGGAGAGTTGAATTCCAGCATGTCGGCACATTGCATTTCAGCCGGTGAACCGGCAGGCCGAAAGACTTCTGGAGCGATGCAAGTCATTCAGCTGTGGGGTGTGAACGACGGAAGTGAGTACATAGTGACCATGCCCTCTGCAGAAGCCCATGTCAGCTGGGATAGTGGGTTAAAATTTGCTGGACAACAAGGTTCAACACGTGAGCCATACAAGGCCCGTGTCTCACATTGCCCCGGCGAAGGGCCGCATCCAGGTTTGCAGCATTGTCACACACGGCCTTCCCTGGCTGCAGGTTGAGTGGAGACAACTATTGCTGAAACTCGGTCTCCAGAGCTGACCACAACTCGTCATCTTTGTGACTCACATTTTTCAGACATTTCAACGTAAAGACCGCCTGATGCCGTTGAGCTCTGCTGCCAGCATAGTAAGGAGGTGTGCGGGATTCCTTGTGCGCAGTTACAACGCGGGTGACCTGATCAGACAGGCTTTAGGCGGAGGTGGAGGACCCAGATGAGGTGGAAGAAGCAGAAAAAGTTGAGAAACTCCTACATACAGAAGATTAACGCACAACTCATGGGAACGGCAAGACTTGTACAGCAGACCCTTCTCCATCTCTCACCATAGTTACCCAGTGACCAGTCAGCAACATGTAACACCCTTGTCCATGCTTACTGGTCCAAGTATCTGTGGTGAAATGCACCCTGTCACACACAGAGTTTCTCAAGGAAATGGTGATGTTGTGTGCGACATGCTGGTGTAGCGCCGGTACACTTTTCTTGCAAAAGTAGTGGCAACTGGGCATCTGGTACTGGGGCACTGCGACGTACATAAGGTCTCGAAAATCCTCTGTGTCCACCAGGTGGAAAGGCAGCATTTTTGTAGCCAACAGCTTGCAGATGCTGAAAGTCAACCTCTTAGCTTTGTCATGGCTAGGAGAAAATGGTCTTTTACTTGTCCACATCTGAGGGACCGAGGTTTGGCTGCTGTTCTGATATGGCGTTGAGTAGGGTGTCCCTGGCAAACTGCTCGTCTGTGAGGAAAGTGCGACATAATGTTGCCTTCATTCAAAGGTGGTGCTCTTGATGTCTGAGAGAGCTCCACACCAGCAACTGTTTCCACTTCCAAAACAACTGACGACCTACCAATCACACTGCCTGTTGCGGGTAAAGAGGTGAAAGGTCTGCATCCAAAAGCATGTGTGAATGCTGTCCCCATAGTCACAGAGGATGAAGACCACACGGATGCAATTGAAGGGGCAGATGGTGGTTGGCCCGCTCCTTTTGCCAAATTGTAGCACAGTGAGCTTCCCACTGCGACTTATGCTTCCTATCCATGTGACGGTTCATGGACGAAATACTCATACTAGTGAGTTTTTGGCCTCTACTTAGAGATTGGCGACAAATCTTACAGATGACATGAGTTGGGTGATCCTTTGCGATGTCAAAAAAGGACCAATCTAGACAAGGCTTAGATCCCATGCGACCTGCAGTGCCACCCCGACTTCTGCTCAGAGGCATAGTTGTGGCTGAGGATGCAGTTGTTGACGTGCTTCCAGTACTCTGTCTCTGTCCAGGAAGGCGCAACCTAACCTCGTTATCAGTAGCATCCTCCTCCACCTCCTCTGCTAACCTCATCGACTGCCTGACTGTGGGTTTACAGTAAGTGGGATCTACAACCTCATCATCACCCTGTGTGTTGGCACTCCCCTTGTCCTCAGAGCCATCCTCTTCCTGCCCTGCCTGAATACTTAAGTTGTCAATGCAATCAGGTATCTGAGTCTCATCGTCATCAGCATGTTCCTCATTGTCTTCACCAAGAGGAGTTACAGTTTAGAAACGAGGGTCTACATTATGCTTAGAACCTTCTTTATCTGGGCCTGAATCTGACTCACAAAGCATCTGGGCATCAGTGCAGATAATTTCCTTGTCTGGACTCACTGCAGCTTTGGAGCAGACCTCTGATTCCCAGGCTATAGTGTGACTGAACAGCTCTGCAGACTCAACCATCTCTGTTACTACATACTCTGCAGGCCGGGTGGAGACTTGAGAGCTGGTAGAAAGCAAGTGCGATTGAGGTGACAACATCAGAGGACTGGAATCTTTGGGATGTTGAAGTTGAGGTGGAGGAGAGGCCACTTGATGGAGCACTTGAGATCCATTCAAGCATCTGCTGTTTTTGCGCCTTATCTAACTTTGGTAGCAATGGTCGTTTCTGTAACAAAAGGATCATATCACATTGTCCACGGAAAGTAGTAGACATCTTACTTTGGCTGGAAGATTGTCTTTCTTCAGCAGATGTTTCTGTTGCTTTACCACCTACCCCACGGACACAAACTTTTTTTCCCTTTCCAACACGCCTGTTCCCCTTTCCACCAGCATCTGGCCTTTTGCCACTCATTTTGTTTGTGAACAAATTGGACACTGTTTGTTGCAGCTAAAAATTGGCTAGTAGAAATGGAGAACTGGACTATGTTTGTGGAAAGCAGTAGTAGGTCACTGACTATCACAGACACTGATAATATGCCCCAAAGAATTGCCTGGACTACCTGCAGTTACAATTTGTCTACTAGAAATTGAGAGGTGGTGTAGCTTTCTTGACAGCAGTGGTAGGTCACGGACTTTCACAGACACTAAAACTATGCCCCAAAGAATTGCCTGGACTACCTGCAGTTAAAAATTGTCTAGCAGAAATGGAGAGGTGGTGTAGATTTCTTGACAGCAGTGGTAGGTCACTGACTATCACAGACACTGATACTATGCCCCAAAGAATTGCCCGAACTACCTGCAAGTAAAAATAGTCTAGCAGAAATGGAAAGGTGGTGTAGCTTTCTTGACAGCAGTGATAGGTCACTGACTATCACAGAGAATATTCGCTATATCCAGAAGAGAGACTGTGGCCGTATCTTCCACAAGGGAACAATGAGTCTGTGACGCCCTGGGCAAGCCAGGGGTCACAGGTCATAGCACCACCACACCCTACACCCCAGTTAGGAACACCAAAGCTAACCAAAAATCCTTGTTGCCTTCCTCCAGGGGCTGGTGTCCACACCAGGGGTGGGCCAGGCGGTTGGCTCCACCCACCGAGGAGTTCACAGCTCTGGAGGCGGGAAAACCAGGCAGATAGAATTTGGAGTTTGAAGAGTTCAGTTAAGGAAGTGAAAGTAGAAGGAAGTGAAGTAGTAGTGGAGCTAAGGAGAAAAGCTGAAGTGACAGAAAAGTGAGAGTAGTAAAGCCTGAAGTTGGTCCGGGTGTGTGCCCCGGACTGTGACAGCAAGGTCAGCAGACGGCGGTGATAGTCTGCAGGGGGACTGTTTGGAGGTTCCTGGAAGGACCGCGGACGGGTGGTGACCCGTCGGTCTGGAGCAGTATACGAAGAACAGTCAGCACCAGGGCAGGGACCTTTCGGATCCCGGCAAGGCTAGGAGTCGCCATAATTTGCCAAATCCGTCAGTGAAGGGGACGACTGACTCCCAATAACCAAGTCCCGATTGAAGGCAACAGTCCAACCGTTACACCACTGCCAGGGCACCAGTTTCTCAGGGCCAGCGCCTGCGGGCAAAGTAGGGCTCCTCCGGCCCATATCCAAGGCGGGGAGCGGGTTACCGGTGGTAACCCATCGCAACCATCATCATCTTAGGTGCAGGAAAAAGGGACCATTACCGTCAACTACTGGGGAAAGCAAGTGCAGCCGTCCGTGGGAGCCATCTTTCCAGCCGTGTGTTTTACCGAGAACTGTGTCATCGTCTCAGGCTGAGTGAGTACCATAGTGCCGCAAGGCACAGACCTGCCCCCGCGTCCCTGCATCCTACCAAGCCCTGCATCACCCACCTCATCACTGGGCCCCGGGACAACCAACCCCCCTACCCACGGAGGGGAGGACTAACATCCAGCTGCCCCGTACCATCACTCCCGGGATCCCCATACAGAGCAGCGGTGGTGTCAACAAATCACCACAACCGTGGGTGGCGTCACGGACAATAAACTATCCCAAATCCCAATCCCCTTTCACTCACAGGCGAGGAGCGCCGCTAGAGTCCCCGGGATCCGGCCCATCGCTCGAGCCACCGAGCAGCAGCAGGCCGCGGCAGCCGCGGCAGCCGCGGCAGCCGGACCCGAGCAGTGGGAGAGCGCGGCGTCCCCTCCTCCGCCCGCGACAACTTGGCGTCACGAACAGGATCTTACCGCTCTGCCGTTGGGTAGAGGTGCGCCTTGTGACCGCTGGAGGTGTCCGGCTGAAAAATCTCAGAAGTCGCCATCTTTGGTGCGAAAAGTTCCCGCTCGAGTGTCTTCTCGAGTAGCAGAGGCGCGAAGGCCAAGACCCCGCCCCGATAGAGGAGGGGCCGGAAAGAAGTTAAGGTGGACTCGATGGCGGCTGGCCGCATGTGAGTGTGGCGGTACAAACAGAGACGCTGAGACCCCACGGTCCGCCGACCCTAGCAAGGAATGTCCGCCCCACCTAGTTCTGCAGAGGCTACCGAGCTGGTGCCCGGGACAGCGGCATGGCTGGGGGCCCGGACAGCGGGGATCTGCCGTCACTACCGGAGCCAGATCTGCGGCTGATGGAGCAGTGGACTGCAGAGGTGGAGGCGCTAGTCGCTGTGGCGCGAGTGTATGGAGTGGAGGCCATGATGGAGGAGCTGGTGAGTGACCCACGCCCCTGTGTCCCCGAGGGACCGGCCGCTGCGGCTGAGGGACCCGGTCTGCCCCTAGCTCCCACGCCACCTCCGTCCTCCTTGCTCGCGCACCGCACTGCGCCCGGCCCGTCGGGCGTATACCCCTCTGTGACCGTGGCGGAGAGAGTGGCAAGCCTGGGAGCTGTGGCAGCTGGCGGCAACCCGCCTGACGCAAGGGCGGATGATAGTGACTCTGGGCCTGATACCGAACCCGTTTCGGAAGAGGATGAAGGAGTCGTCGCCCTGCATGGCATGGAGGCCACGTATGTTCCCCGAAGTGGAAACAACGGGTATCGGGCGGCCCTTCCACGCCGTGCTTGCTATGCACTGGAGGGGCTGGTGCCCGTGTTCTTCCACCCCGAGCCGGGTGAGGAGGACGAAAGTGCCCAGTAATGGCAGCGGAGTACCGTTGCACCGTCCCCGTTGGGACCACCAGTCAGAGTATGTTTACAAGTTTGAAAAAGTTTTGCAAAAATGAGAATGATTACCGAAGCTTCATCTGATTAACCGTGATTGAGAAAACCGGCCGTTGCCGGCACCGTTGTCCCCGTGGGGACCGTTTAAAAAGTTGCATGGAGGACTTTCCATGGACAAGCCCGTGAACTTGCAGGGCAACCACAAACGTTAGTGGCTTGTAAATAAGTTGTTTACCGTTACCGTTTCCGCAGTGCCGCCTCCGGAGAGGCACGTTGGAGGGAGGGCCCGCAGTAGAGCCGGCTGGGGCCCAGCCACCAAAGGAACCGGTGGCTACCCTCTGGAGGGGAAGGACAGATCCCGCTCGGGTAACTTGTGCTGGACTTGGGTCAAGTGGTGCTGCCTGGGCTTTAGGGGCAGCATCAGGGCCAGGTTACTTGGGTGGGAGAGAGCGGAGACCGTAACCGTAAACCGTTTGCAACGTTTAAGAACTGAACCTCCCGATGTGGGATGATGTCATAAGTTGTATGTGTGTTATTCTTTTTATATATTTTCAGAGAATAAAACCGGTGTTGGACGGGCAGCCCGCGGACGGTCTGCATTTTGCTAAGGGGGAATGTGACGCCCTGGGCAAGCCAGGGGTCACAGGTCATAGCACCACTACACCCTACACCCCAGTTAGGAACACCAAAGCTAACCAAAAATCCTTGTTGCCTTCCTCCAGGGGCTGGTGTCCACACCAGGGGGTGGGCCAGGCGGTTGGCTCCGCCCACCGAGGAGTTCACAGCTCTGGAGGCGGGAAAACCAGGCAGATAGAGTTTGGAGTTTGAAGAGTTCAGTTAAGGAAGTGAAAGTAGAAGGAAGTGAAGTAGTAGTGGAGCTAAGGAGAAAAGCTGAAGTGACAGAAAAGTGAGAGTAGTAAAGCCTGAAGTTGGTCCGGGTGTGTGCCCCGGACTGTGACAGCAAGGTCAGCAGATGGCGGTGATAGTCTGCAGGGGGACTGTTTGGAGGTTGCTGGAAGGACCGCGGACGCGTGGTGACCCGTCGGTCTGGAGCAGTATATGAAGAACAGTCAGCACCAGGGCAGGGGCCTTTCGGATCCCGGCAAGGCTAGGAGTCGCCATAATTTGCCAAATCCGTCAGTGAAGGGGACGACTGTCTCCCAACAACCAAGTCCTGATTGAAGGCAACAGTCCAACCGTTACAGAGAGACACCGCCACCGCCAGGGCACCAGTTTCTCAGGGCCAGCGCCTGCGGGCAAAGTAGGGCTCCTCCGGCCAATATGCAAGCCGGGGAGCGGGTTACCGGTGGGAACTCATCGCAACCATCATCATCTTAGGTGCAGGAAAAAGGGACCGTTACCGTCAACTACTGGGGAAAGCAAGTGCAGCCGTCCGTGGGAACCGTCTTTCCAGCCGTGTGTTTTAACGAGAACTGTGTCATCGTCTCAGGCTGAGTGAGTACCATAGTGCCGCAAGGCACAGACCTGCCCCCGCGTCCCTTCATCCCACCAAGCCCTGCATCACCCACCTCATCACTGGGCCCCGGGACAACCAACCCCCCTACCCACGGAGGGGAGGACTAACATCCAGCTGCCCCGTACCATCACTCCCGGGATCCCCATACAGAGCAGCGGTGGTGTCAACAAATCACCACAACCGTGGGTGGCGTCACGGACAATAAACTATCCCAAATCCCAATCCCCTTTCACTCACGGGCGGGGAGCGCCGCTAGAGTCCCCGGGATCCGGCTCGAGCCACCGAGCAGCAGCAGGCCGCGGCAGCCGCGGCAGCCGGACCCGAGCAGTGGGAGAGCGCGGCGTCTCCTCCTCCGCCCGCGACAAGTCTTCCATATTTTCTGATAGATCGCCTTCATGACTGGTGTCCTGCTGAAGATCATCGTAGAAACCACTTGATCTGAGAGACCTCTGGACCTTAAGATCAACCGTTTAGGATCCAGGCTGAGATATGGAGCTAGCGGAGGTTGTTGTGCCATCAGGGACCCTGAGACAGCAAGTCATCTTGAAGTGGCAGCATCAGCGGTAGTTCCAGTGCCAGAACTTGGAGAAGCGCAAACCAGCTTCTTAATGGCCAATAGGGAAGAATAGTGATTACCGTTGCCCTGTCCCGTTGAATCTTCCGTAACACTTGCGGAATCAATGGGAATGGGGGAAAAGCATAGCTGAGAACTTCATCCCATCGCCGAGACAGGACGTCCTCCACCACCGGACTGTTGTTTGGATTGAGGGAAAAAAATCTCTGAACCTTTGCATTTTTCCTGGAGGGAAAGAGATCTACCGATGGCTGTCACCATCTGTGAACAAAACTCTGGAACACTAGCTCGTTGAGGCTCCGCTCTGTTGCTCTCATCTGACGCCGGCTGAGATAATGTGCTTCCCTTTTGTCCGCACCTCTGAGGTATATCGCTGAAACAGACCGCACCGTCTTCTCCAACAGAAGAAAAATGTTGTCCGACAACCTTTGTAGGAGAAGATGTCTGGTTCCTCCCTGGTGACAAAGAAATAACACAGTGGTGATGTTATCCGAAAAGACTTTCCAGAACCGCTCATATTTATCAGTAATTCAAACTTTTTGCCCGTACTGAAGAAGGTCAAGTAATTTGAAAGAACTTCTGACCTACTCATGCACCCCAGCCCCTGAGACTCACATCTGTTGTGATGTGAATGATTGGCTCCAACCGCCAGTGAACTCCCTTTCTGAGATTTCACACCACTATTCCAGGGACGGTCACGCACTGTTGGAAAGCTGAAATTAGTGCTCCAGATCTCCCTGTTAACTGTCCGTCACTTCCAGAATGTTCTTTTGCAACAGACGTGAGTGGAACTGGCTCCAGTGCACACAGGCTATGCAAGACGTCATAAGATCGAGAATCCTTATAGCCTGTCGGAATGTAACTAATTGACGTTGAGAGAATTTTAAAATCTCTGATCTGATAGCGAGTAATTTCTCTTAAGGCAGGAAGGACATCTGACTTACTGAATCCAGATTGACCCCCAGGAATTTCTGACAGGCAGTCGCCTTAAGAGAAGCCTTCTAAAGGTTCATGATTAGAGATGAGCCATCCCCCTAGAGTTCGAGTTCGGTTCGTCGAACGGAGGCTCCGTTCGGTGAACGTTTGTCAAACGTTCGACGAACCCCTTCGAACCCCATTGAAAACAATGGCAGGCAACCACAAACACATAAAAACACATTATGCATGTACAGTTAATAAACATTGCCATTACACTTACAGGTCCCCGTGACGCGTCCTGCACTCTGTCTCACGCCGCCTTTCCTTCCGATAATCACTGCGTCCTCCTGGTAACCAGCACTGATGATAGGACCTTCCGTGTCGTCAAAATAGCATGTGACCAGTCACGTGTGTATTATCTCATTGGCTACAGACTAGTCACATGGCTAGACGTCATGCTAGGTCCTGTCAGTGCATCTCTCCGGTACGCGGTGCTCGTTCCAGCATCTCTGTGTACCGGCGAGATGCTCTAAAACATGGTCGGCTTCCCCGTTTTTGCATGTGGGCGCTCTTTACAGAGTCAGCCCACATTCAAGGACTGGCTGCCACAGCCGTTGAATTGCGGCACCGGAAATCACGTGATAGGAGCACCATTGCTATAGTAACCGCCTGTCAGATTACTTTAGCAACGGTGGCAGCGGTGACGTCACCGCTTACAACCCACAGCCTCTGCTTACTCTCATTGAATGATTAGACTGCACGGGAGCAGCAGCGTCTTCCTCCCATGCAGTGCTGTCTGATGTAGCAGAGCTGCATGGGTTGATGGAGAAAGAAGACAGAAGACCATGGATCGTGGAGGGATGAGATGGAGTAATAAACATGGAGTCTCTAAGTGTATTTGTGTATTTATTTCTATTAAAGTATTTTTTCTCTGTGTGGTGTCTTTTTTTGTAACCCTTTATTGGAGATTCTTAATGGCCAGGTCAAACTTGCCTGACATTAAGAATTTCTGGCTTAATACTAGCTAGTAAAACAAAGCTAGTATTAACCCTTTATTACTCAGCAAGCCACCCGGCTTCAGGGCTGCTGGAAGAGTTGGAAACAGCCCCAGATGATGGCGCTTCTATGAAAGCGACATTTTTTGGGGCGGCTGCGGACTGCAATTCGCAGCAGAGGGGCCCAGAAAGCTCGGGCCAACCTGTGCTGCGGATTCCAACCCCCAGCTGCCTAGTTGAACCTGGCTGGAAGCAAAAATGGGGCAAAGCCCATGTCGATTTTTTTTTAATTATTTCATGAAATTCATGAAATAATTAAAAAAAGGGCTTCCCTATTTTTTTAGTTCCCAGCCGGGTACAAATAGGCAGCTGGGGGTTGGGAGCAACCATACCCGCCTGCTGTACCTGGCTAGCATACAAAAATATGGCGAAGCCAACGTCATTTTTTTGGGGGGCAAAAATCTCCTGCATACAGTCCTGGATGGAGTATGCTTAGTCTTGTAGTTCTATAGCTGCTGTCTGCTCTCCTGCATACACTAGTGAATTGAGCATTGCTGAGTCTTGTAGTTCTGCAGCTGCTGTCTGCTCTCCTGCATACAGACAGACAGTAGACAGCATCTGCAGAACTACAAGACTCAGCATACTCCATCCAGGACTAAAGTCTGGAGTCTTGTGCTGGTGAACCTCTTGATTTTCTTCTGCATATGGATTGGCTCTCCAATTTTTTCTCCGTGCACAGCCCAGGATCCTTGGCTTCCATTCACACAGGTGAGCTGGGCAAAAACCTTTTACTTCATCCATCCAGGACTGTATGCAGGATTTCTTTGCCCCCTAAAAAAATTACGTGGGCTTTGCCATGTTTTTGTATTCTAGCCAGCTACTGCAGGCAGCTACATGCTGGCCCTAATCCCCAGCTGCCTATTTGTACCCCGCTGGGAACCAAAAATATAGGGAAGCTCTTTTTTTTTTTTAATTATTTCATGAATTTCATGAAATAATTAAAAACAAAAATTACGTAGGCTTCGCCCAAAATTTTGTGTCCAGCCAGGTACAACTAGGCAGCTGGGGATTGGAATCCACATAGAAGCGCCATCTTCTGTAGCTGTATAAAACTCTTCTATCTGCCCTGGTGACGGGTGGCTCGCTGGGTAATAATGGGGTTAGGGCTAGCTGTTTATTATCAACTGGCCGTAAGCCCCGAAATTCATGGTGTTATGCCAATATTAGACATGGTCACCATTAATTTCTAGTACAGATAAAAAAATACTCAACACAGAAAAATAATTTTATTAAACATAAAAAACAACACAATTAGTAACTCCATGTTTATTGAAATAAAGAACCCACCTCCGCAGTAATCCTGGGTCAAGGGTCCAGCGCCGTCCATTCCGGATCCAATATCATTTGATCGGTTTGCTAGAAGGCAAAGCGATCAGATGATGTGTCAGGTTCAAGGGCATGAATCACATGAGACAGCAGCTGATTGTAAAACGCCTTTTATACAATCAGCTGATGCATCAGTGCAAAAAAAAACAACAAAAACTACACACTTCTGTGCAGACTCCTGTCCGACAGCAGCAGCTGATAGTTTAGCCGGCCGCGCGGTAAAAAGCCGGCCTCACCGCTCGACTTTTAGTGTCAGCTGATTCCGTCAGGTGACCGCATCAGCTGATCATCGCCAGGTCTGAGAGAGAGAAAAGAGAGAGAAAAGAGAGAGAAAAGAGAAGAGAGAGGGGGAGAGAAAAATGAGAGGGAGAAGAGAGAGAGGGAGAGAGAGAAGAGGAGAGAAGAGAAGAGAGAGAGAGAAGAGGAGAGAAGATGAGAGGAGAGAGAGAGAGCAAAGAGGAGATAAGAGGAGACAAGAGAGAGAGAGAATAGAGAGAGGAGAGGAGAGAAGAGGAGAGGAGAGAGAGAGAGAGAGAAGAGAGAGAAGAGAGAGAGTAGAGAGAGGGAGAGGAGAGAGAGAAGTGAGAGAGAGGAGAGGAGAGAGAGAGAGAAGAGAGAGAAGAGAGAGAGTAGAGAGAGGGAGAGGAGAGAGAGAAGTGAGAGAGAGAAGAGAGAGAAGAGAGAGAGAAGAGGAGAGGAGAGAGAGAAGCGAGAGAGGAGAGAGAGAGAGAGAAGAGAGAGAAGAGAGAGGAGAGAGAAGAGAGAGAGAAGAGAGAGAGAAGAGAGAGAAGAGAGAAAGAATGAGCGAGAAAGAGAGAGAAAGAGAGAAAAAGAGAGAGAGCGAACAAGAGAGAGAGAGAGAACAAGAGAGAGAAAGAAAGAGAAGAGAGAGAAGAGAGAGCAATGCAGCCTCATTCCGTGAACTACTGATTTTAGAGGTGTGGCCCACGGCTCACAGCTGATGTCCGGCTCCTCCCCTCAGTGCATAATTAAATTAAATTAAATTAGAATTATAAATAAATAATAATTATAATTTAAAATAAATTAAATTCTTTACCGGGGCTTGAGCTCGTGAACTAATGCTCCTTAGGCGGGAGCCCTAATCATTGAGCCACTGCCTTTAATGAGAAACGTAAGAAGATTTGGTTATCTTGACCTCTGCTTTGCAGAGTGAAGTCTCTGGTGACAGCGCGGCTCACTTCAGGTGCTGCGTGGAGATTACACAGAGCGCTCCCTGTCATCTTCATGTAGCAGAGCTGACAGTGTTGTGTGGATTACTTCGGACCTGGATTGTTGTTTGGGGATTAATAAAGAGGTAAATGAGGATTTTTTTTTTGTCTTTTATTCCAAATAAAGGATTTTCCGCTGTGTGTGTTTCTTTACTTTCACTTACAGGTTAATCATGGAAGGTGTCTCGGGGAGACGCTTGTCATGATTAACCCTGTTATTACCTCGATTGCTACCGCACCAGGGCAATTCGGGATGAGCTGGGTAAAGTCCTGGGACTGCTGCATCCAATGGATGCGGCAATTGCGGGCGGCTGCTGGGTGATATTGTTAGGGTGGTGGGCTCCCCATAACGTGGCGCTCTCCAGCCTGACAATACCAGCCTCCAAGCCGTTTGGCTTTATCCTGGCTGGTATCAAAATTGGGGGGAACCATATTTTTTTTTTTTTTTTAATTATTTATTTATTTTACTGCACGATATAGACCCGCCCACCAGAGGCTGTGATTGGTTGAAGAGAGACAGCTGTCACTCATCATGGGGGTGTGTCTGACTGCAACCAATCATGGGCGCCGGTGGGCATGGAAGGCACGGAATACCTGATTGAATAGTAAAGCGGCAGCCATTTTCAAAAGAGGAAAAGCCGCCGGAGATTTGCGACAGCCGTGCAGCGAGGCTCCCGTGATCGGTGAGTAGGAAAGAGAGAGGGATCATGCTGGGGATGCAGGACGCATGCAGATACGCAACGAGCGCACATACTTACTGTGAAAAGCCCCGCTTTTGGTGATTGAACCGTTCTCGAACAGTAACTCGAACTGCCAAACTTTAAGCAAATTGTTCGAGTTCGTCGAACGACTCGAACACCCCCCAAATCACTCGAATATGAAATTGGCGAACCGTTCAACTCGAACATCGCTCAACTCTATTCAGAGTCGGTCCAAGGTGGTCCTGGTATGGAGCAACTGACAATCCATCTGGGCTGGTGAATCAGAGGTCAGAAGGAAGTCGTCCAGATGAGAAATTATATTTACGTCCTGAATACAAAGGAATGCGACCATCTCCGCCATAATTTTGTAAATATCCAAGGAGCAGATGCCAGGCCAAGTGATAGGCACCGAAACTGGAGGTGGACGATCCTTTAATAACTCTGATTGAACAGATGAATGGGGAGGTGATAATAAGCATCTCAAAAATCTATTGTGCACTTGACTGCCCCCTCCACGATCAGAGGAATGGTAGAACGAATAGACTCCATCCTGAACCGCCTGTACATGACCCATTGGTTGAGGGGTTGGAGATTTATGATAGTGCAGTAATCACCTTATGGTTTTCTGATAGAAAAGAGAGTGGAATAGTGACCCTGGAAAATCTGATTGGGAGGTACATGAGTAACTACTCCCATCAGAAGCATGTTGTTTATGTCCGACCACAGACGACGAAGGAAAGAAAGGGGGCCCTGAGTTACCACAAAATGACACGGGGGAAGTTCTGCCAGTACTGAGACCCTCTTTTAGACTGGTGGCCCTGTCTACAGGTGGGAAAGGACCTACGAAAAAACTAAAATCTTTTTTTCTCTTCAGGAAAGCATTTTCTCTTATCTAAGGCCCAATCAAGAATTTCATCCAGCACCAGGCCAAAATCTCAGACCTGAAAAGGGGGTAGAGCATAATTTACTCTTGGAGACTAAGGTGGGCTTTGCACGTTGCGACATCACAAGCTGATGCTGCGATGTCGCACGTGATAGTCCCCGCTCCCGTCGCAGCTGCGATATCCTTGTGATAGCTGCCATAGTGAACATTATCGCTACGGCAGCTTTACATGGACTCACCTGTCCTGGGATGTCGCTCTGGCCGGCGACCTGCCTCCTTATTAAGGGGGCGGGTCATACAGCGGCACTGCGATGTCACACGGCAGGCGGCCAATAGGAGCGGAGGGGCGGAGATTAGCGGGATGTTAACATCCCGCCCACCTTCTCCCTTCCGCATATCCTACGGGAGCTGCGGTGATGCCGGTAGGAGATGTTCCTCGCTCCTGCGGCTTCACACACAGCGATGTGTGCGGCTGCTGGAGCGAGGAACAACATTGGACCTCGCGTCAGCGTAATTATGGATTACGCCGACACTACACCGATGATACGATTACGACGCTTTTGCGCTCGTTAATCGTATCATCTAGGTTTTACACACTACGATGTCGCCTGCGATGCCGGATGTGCGTCACTTTCAATTTGACCCCACCGACATCGCACCTGCGATGTCGTAGTGTGCAAAGTACCCCTAAGTTACCAGATGAAGACCGAAGCCATATTGCCCATCTTGCCGAGTTTGACAGAACATTGTTTCTTGCAGAAAATTGCACAGTCTCTGTTGATACATCTGCCAAAAATGCTGTAGCCATCTTCAATAGGGGCAAGGAGCCTAGAATCGAGTCCCAAGAAGAATCTTCTTTCACATGTTTAACAAGTCCTCCAACCATATGGACATCGATCTGGCCACAGAAGTAGCAGCCACATTCGCCTTCATAGTGATTGCTGCTGCCTCCCATGCCTTCTTCAGAAGAACATCCGCCCTGCGGTCCATTGCGTCCTTCCAGAGAAGTCCTCAAAGGGGATGGATGTCTTCTTCAGGACTTTAACAATTGGTACGTCAATCTTCGGTACCGTATCCCATATCTGAACATCTTCTGCATTAAACGGAAGACGATATTTCAATTCTCAGGGAACGAATAATGTCCGCTCTGCATTCTCCTACTCTTCCAAGATCATATCCTTAATATGTGAATTAACCAGATAGACCTGTGAACATCTGGAATGGAGACCAGCAAACATCTGGTCCTGAATCGAACCTGGTGCCTCTGGCTCCTCAACCTACATACTATGCTGCACCATGCGCAAAGCGGGATTTACACGCTACAACAAATCTAACGATGTGTCGGCGGGGTCACGTCGTAAGTGACGCACATCCGGCATCATTAGTGTTGTTGTAGCATGTGACAGCTACATGTGATTGCGATTAAACGTAAAACCATTCATCGCATACACGTCGTTCATTTCCGTAAAATTGCACGTCGGGTTTTTCAATGTTCCCGAGGTACCAAACATCGCAGTGTGTGACACCCCGGGAACGATGAACAGATCTTACCTGCGTCCCGTGGCTCCCGCCGGCTATGCGGAAGGAAGGAGGTGGGCGAGATATTTACATCCCGCTCATCTCTGCCCCTCCACTTCTATTGGCCGGCTGCCGCGTGACTTTGCTGTGACGCCGAACGTCCCTCCCACTCCAGTAAATGTGGATGTTCGCCGCCCACATCGAGGTCGTATGGAAGGGAAAGTACGTGTGATGGCAAATAATTGTTTGTGCGACTCGGTCAAGAAATTGAACGTGCCGCACATACGATGGGGGCGGGTATGATCGCATACGATATCGTATGTGATATTGTAAGGTGTAAAGCAGGCTTAAGAGTGTATCCATATCAGCCGTATTGAACACATAACTATTTTTCCAACTGCTTGGTAGAGAGGAATCCTCCTGAAATTCTTCCTGTGAAACATATTCTGACGACATACAGTACAGTCTAAAAGTTTGGACACACCTCATTCAAAGAGTTTTCTTTATTTTCATGACTCTGAACATTGTAAATTCAAATTGAAGGCATCAAAACTATGAATTAACACATGTGGAATGAAATACTTAACAAAAAAGTGTGAAACAACTGAAAATATGTCTTATATTCTAGGGTCTTCAAAGTAGCCACCTTTTGCTTTGATTACTGCTTTGCACACTCTTGGCATTCTCTTTATGAGCTTTAAGAGGTAGTCACCGGAAATGGTCTTACAACAGTATTGAAGGAGTTCCCAGAGATGCTTAGCACTTGTTGGCCCTTTTGCCTTCACTCTGCCATCCAGCTATCCCCAAACCATCTCGATTGGGTTCAGGTCTGGTGACTGTGGAGGCCAGGTCCTGGGGTGATTCTAATGGAGGATCTGCAACAGAGGAATGCATTGTCAGACACCGACACCACCAAATGACCGCTCACAGACTCCCCCCTTTCTTATACCTTACTGGATCTGGTCGCCGCAGTCCTCCTCGCTTCAATCCGCCAGCCCTCACATCATGCCATGCCGAGAACCGACCCAGAAGTGCTCCGGCACTTCCGTGGTGAACTGATAGTCTATGCATGCCCGAAACTATCAGCATGCCGAAGCGAGGTGCCGAGAGCCCCCATGTTGGGGGATTGCTGGGAGTTCCTGCTGCAACCAGCCAGCTGAGGGACCCCGAGGTGTTTCAGCCGCTCGTAGGCCTGCTTGACCGGGAGGAAAGAAGCATGTGCGACCGCATACCCCGGGCCCCGGGCAGTAGATCCAACCGTAACATTCTTCTCTTGCATGCTCCCTGTTCTGCAAGAACAGGAAAAAACACTGGGGAGGAGCAGGTAGTAGGGGCTTTTAACCTCTTGTGTGTTTCCTGTCCCTACAAAGGATAGTGGCAACCCTCCTGTGGTGCTGTCATGAGGGACGACCTGGAAACAAACTTTGCAGCACCTATGGTTAAAAAGCTGCCTTTGCATAAACAACACAATACTAGCAGATTAGGGGCTCATGTCCAATATCAAGGGATCCACTTGATGCAGACAAGCCATTGGCCAAAGGATGACAGCGTCCCAATGGGTGAAACATTCAGTCCATATTTATTCCATCAAGTGTAATAACAGCAACATTTTGACCAGATGTTCTTTGTCAAGCATAACAGAGAATGCTTACTGCCTGTTTTTATACATGCAAAAGTCACCAATCCACAATAATCAATACATACCTAATACAGATCAGACTCCAGGAGGATTAAATTTGCACCAATATATCAAACTACACTTACATGTTATAAAATATACCAAGGCGCCGCTTATTTGTGTGTAGATCACTGCCTGTCTCCACAGTACTGTTGTCATGGAGGGAAAATGCTCAACATTCATAGCATAGTGTGTCCCGTTACCTCCAAATGGCCAATCAAAAATTAGTCCATATGCGCAGGCACCAGCGTCTTCATGTATATCACTGTAAAAAAATCAGCAGAGGAAGGTGCACAGGCGCCATGTGGACCAATAGTAGAAGGATTCTAATGCACAGGTGACGGTATCTTCATGGATCATCCAGACCTCATAGTACATCCGTTGTCCATGTTGTTAAAGGTAAATTCCTCCCCTTATCTGCACATGCTCCCTTGTCTGCCGTGTTATAGAAGACACATTACGCTACTTGTGGTTCAGACTACACATATCAATATAACTAGAGCAAAACAATACAGTGTAACCCGGTTTGCGAGCATTTTGCTATACGAGCAAAGCTTGCTGCAAATTTGTAACTTGGTTTACGAGCAATGATTTGCTGTACGAGCATAAACTCATAGCCCACACTTCCAGTGCCGTACTTTCACAGTGCTGTGACCCACTCTTGCTGCATCTTGTGGTTCCGCAGGCACATGGATCCAGTAACAATCACAGCCAGTGAAAAGGCTGCTGCTGTCTTTGCTTCATGTAAGCTGGCGTTGAGCTCTCTGCACACCTCCCAAAGGCAGCGTGCTGGCAAATCAGAGGCAAGCAGCTCATGTGTATGATGTCTGCTGCTGAAGCACTGACAGAGGCAGCCCCTGCATCCGGCGCGATCGTTACCGGGTCCACATGCCTGCGGACTGCTAGAAGCAGGGAAGAGGCCACCGAGGGAACGGAAGATAGGTAAGAATAATGTGTGTGTGTGTGTGTGTGTGTGTGTTTATGCATGTGGAATGGCACAATAGGGGACCAGGATGGGATGTTGCTACAAGTTATGGAACGAATTGTCTGAATTTCAATTATTTCCAATGGGAATAGTATGGGAAGTAACTTGGATTACGAACACACTCCCATAATGAATTATGCTCATAACCCAAGGTTCCACTGTATATACATGCAGCGTATTCAAATTGTGATTCAGAATATAACAATCTGCACACATCAATATAACTAGAACCAAAACATATACAGTGGTACCTCGCTAAACAAGTAACCCTCTTAACGAGAATTTCGCTTAACAAGCAAAGCTTTCTGTAAATTTGTAACCCGCTTTACGAGAAAGCTTTGCTGGACGAGCGAAATTCTCACCGCACACACTTCCGGTTTCGTCCATCCACCACACTCTGACCCGCACTTGCAGTCCACACAAACACACACATGTAAGCACAAACACACACAAACACACACGCACGCACACACATACAGTATTATGCTCACCTTACCTTCCATTCCACCACCGGCCTCATGGGTCTTGTAGTTCCCGGGTACATCGCAACGTCCTCGCGGCGAACTACAAGACCCAGGAGGCCTGTGATGGAACGGAAGGTAAGGTGAGCATATAATATAACATAATATGTTTACCTTTCGTTTCATCGCCGGCCTCCTGGGTGCTGTAGTGCGCCGCTGCGCTCCAGTCCACGCTCTGTATCTGCATCCATAGCGACGAGGGAGGAACTTCCTGTCACCGCTAATGAAAGGCAGAGCACTGGCCAATCAGAGGCCGTTATGGTAACGCGTTACACAGCCCGGCCCCGTACCAGAGAACAGCAAATCCCAGCAGACCGGCGATGGAACGGAAGGTAAGGTGAGCATATAATTTGTGTGTGTGCATGTGTGTTTGTGTGAGTTTGTGTGAGTTTGTATGTGTTTGTGTGTGTTTGTGCATGTTTGTGCATGTGTGGAATGACAGAATAGGGGACCAGGATGGGACATTTTAGAAGTTGTGGAACGGATCGTCAGCATTGCAATGATTTCCTATGGGAAATGCTGAACGAGTACCTTGATTAACAAGCACAGTCCCAGAACGGATTGTTCTCGTTAAGCAAGGTTCCACTTTATATATGCAGCGAACCAAGTATTCAAAGACTTGAATTGATGACATATCAAATGAAAAGCAACATGTGAGAAATAACATGTGCATTTAACCATTTACAGAGACATAACAGCGTATATATGTATAATGTATAAATGCAGAGCACAAAATATTCAAAGACATTAAATAATCACATATCACATGAAAAACAGAATGGGAAAAATAACATGCATTTACCATTTACAGGGACATAAAAAACAAGCAGCAAAAATGGGGAAAGAAAGAGGAGGGAGATGCAGGCGAATACATACTGAGTCACCATCCTCTGCCGCAGTGCTCATAAAAAAAGGGTACAAGTGAGACCATTTTTTTACATATGTATATTAAAATGACCATAAAAAATGGTAAAAAAAAGACCTGATTACAAAAAACAAACAACAACAAACACAGATGTCCCGTCAGGATACCTAGTCTAGAAGGCACACTCCCTGGTCATAATCAATACTCAAACCCTTTGTGGATAAACTTTCTAATTAAAAAATTCAATGCAATTGCAGCACCCTGGGGTAACAGGTACCGCAGAGGACTGCATTACCCCGGGTTCCTGGAAGACCAATGCTGATAACTGCACTACACACACATAAACTGCCCTCTTCCCAGGCTGACCAACAGGCTAGTAACGGGTTTAGAAGGGTAGCTGCCCATTGGCTGGGAATTGCCCAATCCGGTAGCCGGAAGCTCAGGGGAGGGGTGTGGTCAGTTTTGACAAATGAGAGTAGTCTAAGAGGATGGTAGGAGGTACAGAAAGTGACGGTCGGTGTGCGTGGGGTCAGAAGGAGACCCCAGTGAACTAAAGAGGAGGCCGGTCGCCTGAAGGGGAATAGAGCTAGTACCCTAAGGGACCGAGCATGGTGGGGTACAGGACCCTAGTTCGGATGGAAGCTCCATCCCATCCTCAGGCCTCAGCTCAGGCCATCCGATAATCCTGCAGGTGATCTGGGACTTTCACGGCCCATCACCACCAAAGAGTACGGGCCACAGTAGCAAAGTGTGAACCCCTGACAGGGACAGGAGTCCAACCCTTAAATCGGTTCATGCTGCCTACCAGAAGTACTCGGGGAAGAGGCAGACAGAAAGACCAGGGAGGGACCCTAAGATGCTTCAGGCCACAGGGACCCCCAATTTAATAAAGTGCAAAGGAGGAAGAGCTCATTGGGTCACCATACCAGCACTGGGACTAAGGGAACCTGGGACTTACAGAACCAGCATGAAACGGGTTGCTGTACCAGAGCAGCAAGTAAATAACAAGTTGCACCGCAGTCCCTGTGTATGTCTGAATTCTTTCTGCACCCCTACAACAGTCAACATCCACACTGGGGCTCAGCCCTACTTGCGGAGAGCCTTGTCACCTAAGCTTATTAACAGCAGCCCCAGCAGTGAGAGACTATGCAGCGGCGGCTTCTACACATTGCCGCATACCGCAAGTGTCGTCACAGACATTAAAAACTATCTATGCCCTGTAAATATAACCCCTTTTACAAGTGACCCCTGGGGTCATGGAACTGGGCACTGGCCACCTCTGACATAGACTCTGAGAACCGGATGCCAGGGTCCGATCATCTCCCCTACAGGCCCTGGGGCACGGCACAATTTTTTCATTTGTAAGGATTTAATCCTATCAACTCCTCTTCTAAAGCAAGAGACACTGTCAATCACGCAAAACCGTAACTGATTCACCCAGTGACCCTTATCTTGAAATGTCTCAGTATGGGCAACTCAGTCAATCCTGTCCTGATGGTGCTTTTATGCTTAGTAAGTATCGCACTGACCTCCATTGTTGTCTCACCCACGTACAGCAAACCGCAAGGGTAGGAGACCACATACACCACATAGGAGGTGGTGCACCTGTATCTCACACCAATGCAGTAAAATTTGCCCATATGTGGGTGAGAGAACAGTGAGCCCTTATGCATGTTATTGCAACATGCACACCCACGACATGGAAAATTGCCCATTTTGAGTTGACTAAGGATAGTTTGAGTATCCCTTTTTAAAGTACCTACTAGGTCCTGCAATCCGACAGTCCAGCAGTCAGGTCAGGTTACCAGAGTTCACATTTAGGGGCTCTCTCACTGCTCTCAGTGAACTTAATTGAACCTTGCTGCCGGATTGTCCAACTGTTGGATTGCAAGACACTGCAGCACAACAGTCCGGAAATCCAACAGTGGTTTCAACTGAGTTGAATGAATGCAGCGGGGGAGCCCCCAAGTGGAACACTGGTGACTTGATTGTTGGATTGCTAGACTGCTGTGCCACCATGTCTTGTAATCCAACAGTCTGGCAATATGGCTGTCAGTTCAGTCTTAGATTCTCCCCCGCTACTCTCAGTAAACTCAATTGAACCCTGCAGCAAGATTGCCGGACTGTCGGATTGCGGGACACAGCCACACAGCAGTCCCGTAATCCTGCATTCAGGTCAGCAGAAGTTCACACTTGGGGCTCACACTGGAGCTGCTGGCAGGGCACAAATCACACGAGAACGATCGAAGCCGCGGCATTAGAAGATGAAAAAAAATGCTAAAGCATCTAGTAAGATTGTTCAGACATAAGTCTTTTTAAAACTGCCTACATTTCACTGCAAAGAAGCTTTTAATTAAAAAGTGCCTTTAAAAAATGAGTAATTTTCCTGGCATTCTACCTTTGCTTTCATTTACATTTTACATAAGTCATGAAGAACAACATTTCTATTAGCATCTGTTATCTAAAATGTTCCTGAAATGACAACTGCTATAAATGTTATAGGAATTCTGTGCTAATATATGTCTGAAGAAATGTAAATATTGAAAACATGCATCTTTTGCTTTATAAAGAAACACACAACTGTTTTTTTGTGTTATTTTAGTTTTTCTTTCTGAAGAATTGCACCCGAGATCATAACCTTTCAACTAGAATGGATCTTTAATCTGGAAGAGAAAACTAATGATTATGCTCAGCATTATTAGTCCATTGCATTATTAGATTTTTAAATAATGAGATGCCAGAAGCATTCATTCCACCATCTCTCATTAGGCAGAGGTTATAAGTACAATTAGATGGCCCTCTTGGATCTTGTTTTTCAATTTACTTGCAAACTGAGTACTTCTTCTTTGTGATTACATTCTCAAGTATTGTACTTCATTACTTTTGCTGCAAAAATGATATGACTAGCCCAAATTTATTACTAAATCTCGTTTAAATATTAATTTGTACAGGAAGAAAACAACTTTGTTTTCCAATAATTTCATCTAGTTTAACTCATTAAAAGTTGTGTGGTAAATATGTGCACATAACCATTTTTGCAAAAGTATGAGCACCCACTTGTCAAATAAAATATTAAGTTGAAGATAAAAGTGAAAGCTAATATAAGATGAGACAAAAAAAACTTCTCACTTCATGCATCATAGTGAGAATGTAGAAACACATAAGCAAACCTGAGTCGAATTTGGTGGTCTTTTAATTTTCATTAACTTTTATTTAACCTTGTTTAATCACAGTCAAAAGGAATCTAAAACTTTATCATTTCAATTCCCTCATGATATCACATTTTAAGCTACTTGGATCTGTTCACTAGTAATGGGTGAACATTAAAATGCTTGGGTGCTCATTACTCAATTCGAGCAATTTGTAGTGCTGGAGTCCTCATCTCGTGAAACGAGCATAAAGAAAATCAGTAGGAAACTCAAACACCTTTCCTAACAGGAGGTCTGGTGGGGGGGAGCTTAAAATCACTCAAATAGATGGAAAAACCACTACAATTGAATGGGAATAGCATGAGCAAGATGCCTGGACACATCTTGGATTCCAGGGTTGTTGCTGAAAACAATTTTGTCAGAGTAATAGACACTCCTTTACACACTGTAAGAGACGTAGAGTAGGGCGTCTGAAAACACTGCTTTACAATTGATAAGGAGATGGACTTCTAAACTGGTAAATACTATGCATTATGTAAGAGATTATTATACATAGGCCTCTAAAAATTGTTTAGTAGGGCATCATGCACATACTGGAAAAATTAAGAGAGAGGGTAGCATCATGACCCTCTATATGGTGGAGGAGGTGGAGGACAGGGAGGAGGACATGAAAAAGGAATAAAACAAGAACAGTATAATCTTCTTTGCATGAAAAAGGATTTACTGGAATGCAACACAACAAAGGAACATTTTAGTTGACTTTATGTTTTTCTGCTGTCATCCGGTGAGGTTCAGAAGTCTGCATGAACTCAGGCCTTGTTAGTTTTGCTAAGAGTCAGTTTGTCAGCATTGCCAGATGACAAGTAAATGTGCCTATCAGTTATTACGCCCCCAGTAGTTCAAAAATCTGACTCTGACAAAACACTAGCAGCAAGGCAAGCCAGCAGCTCCATGGCTAAGGGGGACAGTGTATACCACATGTCCAGCTTGGATACTTAATAGCTGTATGGCACCAAGAAATCACGGAAGATCATGCTATGGGCATCTATGTAATCCTTCACCATATTCATAATCTTTTCCCTCCTTGTCAGAGTACCCTCACGCATCACGTCTTGGATGCTAATACTCTCTAATGAAACAGTCCCAGACTTTTCATAGTCCTGTCTCCCTCCTGCTCTTCCTTGGTTGCCAAAGAAACTATCACCACTATTAAAAGTGTTGTTAGATGGGAATTTTGTGAGCAATTCTTCAACTATGCTTCTGGTATTGCACTATTTTAGTAGCCCTTCTGCTGCAGGAAGCAGAGATGGAAATTTCTCCTTGTAGTATGGGTTGAGAAAAGTGAACAACCAGCAATTGGATTTGGCAAAAATAGGTATCACGTGAGGGTCACAGGAAATGCAGCAGATCATAAAGCCATGTGTTCCAGACTCCCAACAGGCATAACTTTCCTGTTTGCACAAGAAGGACAACTCTCCATCTCTTTCTTCTTCCTCTACTCTTCTTGCTCCTCCTGTTCAGGCCATCCATTCTGAACAGAAGGCATGAAGCTGGTGTGGACACTACCCTCTATTGTGCAGACCACAAGCTCCTGTTCCTCCTCATTCTTAGCCTCTTCCTCATCATTACCACCCTATTATCACTCTATCTGTGCTGAGAAAATGGGATTAGAGTAGGCTGGGTAGTATCACCCTGTTATTTTTTTTCTCCATTTCCACCTGATTAGCATGCAAAGCTTCTTCTTTAATTGTGAGCAGCTAGCATTTGAGTAGACACAGAAGTGGGGTGGTTACATTGATTTGATCGGTCATTATTATCAAAATTTTCAATTCGGAGGTAACATATGTATTCAGTGGAGACTTTCCATTACTGAGAGGAGATGGCAGTTGTTACTCATGAGATTCTATGTAGATAGAAGATGTAGGAGAAGGCAGAGCTTTTCCTCTAGCTACTTCCACCTGACATCATCATATAATCTCATCGGAAACAACTACCATCTCCTAGCTCACTACTAGGAAAGTTTTCACAGATTTTACCTCAGAATTGAAAATTTTGGTCAAGCACTAAATTGCTCTGATGCTCGTAACTCAAGCCAAGCAATTTCAAATGCTCAGGTGCTAATGAAAGTCAATTGCAAACTCGATCATTTTTATGTCAAACCCCCCCGAGGTCTGAAGGGGCCTAGAAATCACTGAATGGATGCAAACACAGCTGAAATGGAATGGGAATGGCAAGATGCCTGGACAAATCTCTGACTCTCAAGTCACCGCTGACAACAATGTTGACAGAGTATTATGCCCCTTTAACAGACTGACCATAAAATGTCTAAAACTGGACTGGACTGGGCGGCACGGTGGCTTAGTGGTTAGCACTGCAGTCTTGCAGCGCTGGGGTCCTGGGTTCAAATCCCACCAAGGACACCATCTGCAAGGAGTTTGTATGTTCTCCCCGTGTTTGCGTGGGTTTCCTCCGGGTACTCCGGTTTCCTCCCACACTCCAAAAACATACAGATAGGGACTCTAGATTGTGAGCCCCAATGGGGACAGTATTGCCAATGTATGTAAAGCGCTATGGAATTAATAGCGCTATATAAATGAATAAAATTATTAATTATTAATTATTATTATTAAAACTGACTATAAAATAGATTTTAACTGACAAAATGTTAGGAAAACATTCTTTCCTGTATAATGAATTATATATAAAGCAAAATAAAAAAGAGAAACAAATAACTAGAGTTGAGCAATGTTCGAGTCGAACGGTTCGCCAATTTCACGTGTGAGTGATTTTGGGGGATGTTCGAGTCGTTCGACGAACTCGAACGATTTGCTAAAGGTTCGGCAGTTCGAGTACGGTTCGAACACCAAAAGCATAGCTTTTCACAGTAAGTATGTGCGCACGTTGTGTATCTGCATGTGTCCTGCATCCCCAGCAAAATCCCTCTCTCTTTCCTACTCACCGATCACGGGCGCCTCGCTGCACGGCTGTCACAAATATCCGGTGGCTTTTCCTCTTTTGAAAATGGTTGCCGCTTCATTATTCAATCAGGTATTCCGTGCCTTCCCCGCCCACCGGCGCCCATGATTGGTTGCAGTCAGACATGCCCCCACGATGAGTGACAGCTGTTTCACTGCAACCAATCACAGCTGCTGGTGGGTGGGTCTATATCGTGCAGTAAAATAAATAAATAAATATAAAAAAAAAAATGCGGTTCCCCAAATTTTGATACCAGCCAGGATAAAGCCACACGGCTGGAGGCTTCTATTGTCAGGATGGAAAGCGCCACGTTATGGGGAGCCCACCACCCCAACAATATCACTCACCAGCCGCCTGGAATTGCCGCATCCATTAGATGCGACAGTCCCGGGACTCTACCCAGCTACTCCCGAATTGCCCTGGTGCGGTGGCAATCGAGGCAATAATGGGGTTATTCATGACAAGCGTTTCCCCAAGACACCTTCCATGATTAACCTGTAAGTGAAAGTAAAGAAACACACACAGCGAAAAATCCTTTATTTGGAATAAAAGACAAAAAAACCCTCATTTACCTCTTTATTAATCCCCAAACAACAATCCAGGTCCGAAGTAATCCATGCAACACTGTCAGGTCTGCTACATGAAGATGACAGGGAGTGCTCTGTGTCCTCTCCACGCACCACCTGAAGTGAGCCACGCTGTCACCGGAAACTTCACTCTGCAATGCAGAGGTCAAGATAACCAAGTCTTCCTATGTTTCTCATTAGAGGCAGTGGCACAATGGTTAGAGCTGCCGCCTAAGGAACATTAGTTCATGAGTTCAAGTACCCGGCCACCCCGGTAAAGAATTTAATTTATTTTAAATTATAATTATTATTTATTTATAATTAAAATGTAATTTATTTAATTATGCACTGAGGGGAGGAGCCAGACATCAGCTGTGAGCCGCGGGCCACACCTCTAAAATCGGAGCAGTCCAAGGAATGAGGCTGCATTGCTCTCTCCTCTCTCTTTTCTCTCTCTTCTCTCTCTCTTTTCTTTCTCTCTTCTCTCTCTCTTCTTTCTCTCCTCTCTCTTGTTCTCTCTCTCGTTCTCTTTCTCTCTTGTTCTCTCTCTCTCTCTTTCTCTCTCCTTCTCTCTTTCTCTCTCTTTCTCCCCCTCTTTCTCTCTTTTTCCCTCTCTCTTCTCTCTCTCTTCTCTATCTCTCTCCTCTCTCTCTCTTCTCTTTCTCTCTCTTTCTCTCCTCTCTCTTCTCTCTCTCTTCTCTCCTCTTCTCTCTCTTTTCTCTCTCTCTCTCCCTCTCTCTTCTCTTTTCTATTTCTTTTCTCTCTCTTTTCTCTCTCACAGACCTGGCGATGATCAGCTGATGCAGTCACATGACGGAATCAGCTGACACTAAAAGTCGAGCGGTGAGGCCAGGTTTTTACCGCCCCACCAGCTAAACTATCAGCTGCTGCTGTCGGACAGGAGTCTGCACAGAGGTGTGTAGTTTGTTTGTTTTTTTTGCACTCATGCATCAGCTGATTGTATAAAAGCCGTTTATACAATCAGCTGCTGTGTCATGTGATGCAGGCCCTTGAACCTGACACCTCATCTGATCGCTTTGCCTTCCAGCAAACCGATCAGATGATATTGGATCCGGATTTGACGGCGCGGGCCCCTTGACCCAGGATTACTGCGGAGGGGGGTTCTTTATTTCAATAAAGATGGAGTAACTGATTGTGTTGTGTTTTATTTCTAATAAAAATATTTTTCTGTGTGTTGTGTTTTTTTTTCTGTGCTAGAAATTCATGGTGACCATGTCTAATAATGGCAGGACACCATGAGATTCGCGCTTAGGGCCAGTTGATAATATAGAGCTAGCCCCCAACCCCATTATTACCCAGTGAGCCACCCGTCACCAGGGCAGCTGGAAAAGTTGGATACAGCGCCAGAAGATGGCGTTTCTATGAAAGCGCCATTTTCTGGGGTGGCTGCGGACTGCAATTCACAGCAGAGGGGCCCAGAAAGCTCGACTTCAATCCCCAGCTGTCTAATTGTACCTGGCTGGACACAAAAATTGGGCTAAGCCCACGTCATTTTGTTTTTAAATTATTTCATGAAATTCATGAAATAATTAAAAAAAGGGCTTCCCTATATTTTTGTTCCCAGCCCGATACAAATAGGTAGCTGGGGATTTGGGGCCTGCCCGTAGCTGCCTGCTGTACCTGGCTAGCATACAAATACATGGCAAAGCCCACGGAATTTTTTTGGGGGGCAGAAAACTCCTGCATACAGTCCTGGATGGAGTATGCTGAGCCTTGTAGTTCTGCAGCTGCTGTCTGCTGTCTGTCTGTATGGAGGAGAGCAGACAGCAGCTGCAGAACTACAAGCCTCAGAATGCTCAATTCACCATTGTATGCAGGAGAGCAGTCAGCAGATGTAGAATACAAGGCTCAGCATGCTCTATTCAGTAGTGTATGCAGGAGAGCAGACAGCAGCTGCAGAACTACAAGGCTCAGCATACTCCATTAAGGACTGTATGCAGGAGTTTTTTGCCCCCCCAAAAAATGACATCAGCTGCACCATATTTTTGTATGCTAGCCAGGTACAGCAATCGGGTACGGCTGCCCCCAGCTGCCTATTTGTGCTCGGCTGGGAACTAAAAAAATAGGGAAGCCCTTTTTTTAACTATTTCATGAATTTCATGAAAAAATTTAAAAAAAAAATCGACATGGGCTTCGCCCCATTTTTATGTCCAGCCACATACAACTAGGCAGCTGGGGATTGGAATCTGTAGCACAGGTTGGCCCGAGCTTTCTGGGCCCCTATGCTGCAAATTGCAGTCCGCAGCCGCCCCAGAAAATGGCGCTTTCATAGAAGCGCCATCATCTGACGCTGTATCCAACTCTTTCAGCAGCCCTGAAATCGGATGGCTTCCTGGGTAATAATGGGTTAATACTAGCTTTGTTTTACTAGCTAGTATTAAGCCAGAGATTCTTGATGTCAGGCAAGTTTGACCCGGCCATTAAGAATCTCCAATAAGGGTTAAAAAAAAAGACACCACACAGAGAAAAAATACTTTAATAGACATAAATACACAGACACACTTAGAGACTCCATGTTTATTACTCCCTCTTATCCCTCCAGAATCCTGGTCTTCTGTCTTCTTGCTCCTTCAACCCATGCAGCTCTGCTACATCAGACAGCACCGTATGGGAGGAAGACGCTGCTGCTCCCTGTGCAGTCTAATCACTCAGTGAGAGTAAGCAGAGGCTGTGGGTTGTAAGCGGTGATGTCACCGCTGCCACCATTGCTAAAGTAATCTGACAGGTTGTTACTATAGCAACGGTGCTCCGATCACGTGATTCCTGGTGCCGCAATTCACCGCCTGTGGCAGCCAGTCTTTGCATGTGGGCTGACTCTGTAAAGAGCACCCACATGCAAGAATGGGGAAGCCAACCATGTGCCAGAGCATCTCGCCGGTACACAGTGATGAACAAACGAGCACCGCGTACTGGAGAGATGCACTGACAGGACCTAGCATGACGTCTAGCTATGTGACCAGTCTATAGCCAATGAGATAATAAACACGTGACTGGTCACATGCTATTTTGATGTCACGGAAAGTCCTATCATCAGTGTTGTTTACCGGGAGGACGCAGCGATTATTGGAAGGAAAAGCGGCGGGAGACAGAGTGCAGAACACGTCGCGGGGACCTGTAAGTGTAATGGCTATGTTTATTAACTGTATGTGTACATGTTTAATTTGTTTTTATGTGTTTGTGTTTGCCTGCCAATCTTTCCAATGGGGTTCGAAGGGGGTCGTCGAACGTTCAAAGAACGTTCGCCGAACGGAGCCTCCGTTCGACGAACTGAACTCTAACTCTAGGGGGGTGGCTCATCTCTACAAATAACTCCTCCTCCACCTTTTAGGCTATGTTCGCTTGAACTAGCATTTTTGCTGCGGTTTTGCACTTCTCATTGCTTTTAATGTTTAAAAAAATGTAAAAATTCTGCAAAAGCACTGAAAGCATTGACATACTCATTTAAAAAATGCTGCATTTTTCCATTTCAGTCATGACAAAAAAAGCAATTTTGTGCATGAGATTTCACAATGTTTTCCCATTTGTAAGGAATGGGACTCATAGACTGGTGAAGCCTTTGCATGAAGTGCAAGGCCTATCAAAAATTGAAAGGAAGAACTGTAATTTACCCTGGTATACAAGTAGAGGATGGCCTCAGAAAACAATTTTTTGCTATTTGGAATCAGTGGGACTCCTAGACTGATAAATCTTATGCACTATGTGCAAGGGCTTCCAAAAATTACAAGGAGGAACTTCAATGCATCCTGGAACACACGTAGATTAGGACCTCAGAAAACATTTACATTTAGAAGGAGACTAGAATGAAGGAGGTGTTTCTGAACTTTTCTTTTCTCCTTCTTTCTAAATATATATACAGTTAGGTCCAGAAATTTTTGGACAGTGACACAATTTTCGCGAGTTGGGCTCTGCATGCCACCACATTGGATTTGAAATGAAACCTCTACAACAGAATTCAAGTGCAGATTGTAACGTTTAATTTGAAGGTTTGAACAAAAATATCTGATAGAAATTGTAGGAATTGTACACATTTCTTTACAAACACTCCACATTTTAGGAGGTCAAAAGTAATTGGACAAATAATCCAAACCGAAACAAAATATTTTTATTTTCAATATTTTGTTGCGAATCCTTTGGAGGCAATCACTGCCTTAAGTCTGGAACCCATGGAGATCCCCAAACGCTGGGTTTACTCCTTCTTAATGCTTTGCCAGGCCTTTACAGCCGCAGCCTTCAGGTCTTGCTTGTTTGTGGGTCTTTCCATCTTAAGTCTGGATTTGAGCAAGTGAAATGCATGCTCAATTGGGTTAAGATCTGGTGATTGACTTGGCCATTGCAGAATGTTCCACTTTTTTGCACTCATGAACTCCTGGGTAGCTTTGGCTGTATGTTTGGGGTCATTGTTCATCTGTACTATGAAGCGCCGTCCGATCAACTTTGCGGCATTTGGCTGAATCTGGGCTGAAAGTATATCCCGGTACACTTCAGAATTCATCCGGCTACTCTTGTCTGCTGTTATGTCATCAATAAACACAAGTGACCCAGTGCCATTGAAAGCCATGCATGCCCATGCCATCACGTTGTCTCCACCATGTTTTACAAAGGATGTGGTGTGCCTTGGATCATGTGCCGTTCCCTTTCTTCTCCAAACTTTTTTCTTCCCATCATCCTGGTACAGGTTGATCTTTGTCTCATCTGTCCATAGAATACTTTTCCAGAACTGAGCTGGCTTCATGAGGTGTTTTTCAGCAAATTTAACTCTGGCCTGTCTATTTTTGGAATTGATGAATGGTTTGCATCTAGATGTGAACCCTTTGTATTTACTTTCATGGAGTCTTCTCTTTACTGTTGACTTAGAGACAGATACACCTACTTCACTGAGAGTGTTCTGGACTTCAGTTGATGTTGTGAACGGGTTCTTCTTCACCAAAGAAAGTATGCGGCGATCATCTACCACTGTTGTCATCCGTGGACGCCCAGGCCTTTTTGAGTTCCCAAGCTCACCAGTCAATTCCTTTTTTCTCAGAATGTACCCGACTGTTGATTTTGCTACTCCAAGCATGTCTGCTATCTCTCTGATGGATTTTTTCTTTTTTTCAGCCTCAGGATGTTCTGCTTCACCTCAATTGAGAGTTCCTTAGACCGCATGTTGTCTGGTCACAGCAACAGCTTCCAAATGCAAAATCACACACCTGTAATCAACCCCAGACCTTTTAACTACTTCATTGATTACAGGTTAACGAGGGAGACGCCTTCAGAGTTAATTGCAGCCCTTAGAGTCCCTTGTCCAATTACTTTTGGTCCCTTTAAAAAGAGGAGGCTATGCATTACAGAGCTATGATTCCTAAACCCATTCTCCGATTTGGATGTGAAAACTCTCATATTGCAGCTGGGAGTGTGCACTTTCAGCCCATATTATATATATATAATTGTATTTTTGAACATGTTTTTGTAAACCGCTAAAATAACAAAACTTGTGTCACTGTCCAAATATTTCTGGACCTAACTGTATATATATATATATATATATATATATATATATATATATAAGTAGTGTTCAAAATCATAGCAGTCTGATATGACTAACCAGATTATTCACTGATATTGGTATAAATTATATTACCACATGTCAAACAATTTACCACGAGACTCGGCATTCATGATCTGAAGGTCTTTGAGTCTCTGTATTTGAATAAATAATTGAAAGGGGGGCTGTTCAAACTAATAGTAGTGTGGAGTTACATTAGTGCGGTCAATCATTTTGTGAAGAAACAGGTGTGAATCAGGTGGCCCTCCTTAACCCCCGGCCGATTTTCCGTTTCTTCGTGGATTTTTTTTTGCTCCCCTTCTTCCGAGAGCCATAACCTTTTTACTTTTCCATCAATCTTGCCATATGAAGACTTGTTTTTTGTAGGACAAGTTGTACTTTTAAATTAAACCATACATTTTTTCCATATAGTATAATGTAAAATGGCAAAAAATTCCGGAAAGTGCGGAAAAATTGCAAAAAAAAGTGCAATTGCATGATTGTTTTTGAGATATTTTATTCACCGTGTTCACTATATGGTAAAACTGTTGTGTCTGTGTGATACCTCAGGTTAGTACAAGTTCGTAGACACCAAACATGTATACATTTACTGTTATCTAATGGGTTAAAAAAATCAGAAGTTTGTCTAAAAAAAGTGGTTCACATTTTGCACCATTTTCTGCAATATGTAGTGTTTTCATTTTTCGGGATCTATGACTCAGTGAGGGCTTATTTTTTGTATCTCGAGTTGACGTTTTTAATGGTACCATTTTTGCATAGATGCTACGATTTGATTAAGTTATGGTCTGGTGTCTATCGCGGCCAATCAAGCTCCTCTATTTCACTGTCATTGAACCATTTCTTCACCATTCTAGACATATGCTTTGGGTCATTGTCCTGCTGGCACACTATGTTGTCCATTTCATACCTGTAGTACAACATGTATGAAGTAACTCAAAAAAAGTATATGTATGGATACTCACATATAGGTCAGCATTGAGACGACCATTTATTCTGGTCAAGTATTCAACGCTTTTAACTTTTATGCAATCCCATATCATCAGGCTTCTTCAAACCAACTTTGACAGTTCCTTAAATTTTTTAATCCATTAGCCCATTTTTCCCTTGTGTCTTCTAGACCCATTTTCACCCATCAGGGCCTAGTTTATTGACTTTCATCTCATCCCAACAAATTACCAGTTTTCCATCTTGTAATATACACTTTTTGCACTTCTTTGCAAACTCAAGCTGACAATTCTTATGATATTGAAGTCTAGGCTTCTTCATCCATCATTACAAAGTTGTGTGATGTGCATCGCACGGTGCTTGCTTGGGTGACTGTAATCTAACTATTACACAGCATACGAGCCACCTGCATTGCCTTGTTTGTCACGTCAGAACCTATAGACCTTGTTCTGAGCTTACTTGTTGACTCCGATATTGTGGCTGGACGTCCAACACTTGGTTTTTGAATGGAAGGATGGACTTTTTGCATTCGCTCAATTGTCATGGCACTCACATGATGCGGTTTGGCAATTTTCTTGGCCTAGAAACTGCTATTGATGAGCTGAAGGATACTCTTTCTGTTTGTTATTTTTATGAATAAATACAAAACATACTGACCAAAATGTATCAAAAACAAGAAGTACAATGTGTGACAAAAACAACAATTTCCGAATCATTGGGATATGTTGAAGCATTCCAGAGTAATTACCACATAAATTGACACTTGTCAGAATTAAAAAATGTGGCCTTGTCAGGAAAGTGAAAACTGGTTAGGGGGTGAAGTGTAGAGATGAGCGAACCGGTCCCGGTTCGGCTCGAGGCGGTTCGCCGAACGGGGGGTCTGGCTCGAGTTCGGCTCGTCGAACGTTCGACGAACCGAACTCGAGCCCATAGGAAACAATGGCAGGCAATCACAAACACAGTAAAACACCTAGAAAACACCCTCAAAGGTGTCCAAAAGGTGACAAACAACTCACAACACAACACAAACACATGGGAAAGTGACAAGGACATGTACTCATGCGAAAACAAAACAGCTGGACAAGGAAAAAGAGGAGGACACACAGATATAGGCATGGCACGCCCTTCTAAAGTCATGTAAAACACCGCAAGGTGACTCCAAGCGGAGTCTCCCTTTTTTCCAAAAATTGGGCCCCACACACCCACCCCTTCAGTGGCAGCAGTTGTGCCCCAGTTGTACACTTCACAGCTAGATTTGCATCAAGCACATTCAAAAATACGCCATTCTTATCCGTCCCCAGGATGACACCGGGGTAGGTAGCAAAGTCTTTCCTGATCCCAGCTCTGTTCATCTTGGCTTCTTTTAAAAACACAGCAAGCAAGGGTTACTCCAAGCGGAGTCTCCCTTTTTTCCAAAAATTGGGCCCCACACACACCCACCCCTTCAGTGGCAGCACTTGGGCCCCAGTTGTACACTTCACAGCTAGATTTGCATCAAGCACATTCAAAAATACGCTATTCTTAACTGTCCCCAGGATGACACCGGGGTAGGTAGCAAAGTCTTTCCTGATCCCAGCTCTGTTCATCTTGGCTTCTTTTAAAAACACAGCAAGCAAGGGTTACTCCAAGCGGAGTCTCCCTTTTTTCCAAAAATTGGGCCACACAGACACCCACCCCATCAGTGGCAGCACTTGGGCCCTAGTTGCAAACAGGATGTTTTGATTTGCATCAAGCACATTCAAAAATACGCTATTCTTAGCCGTCCACAGGATGACACCGGGGTAGGTAGCAAAGTCTTTCCTGATCCCAGCTCTGTTCATCTTGGCTTCTTTTAAAAACACAGCAAGCAAGGGTTACTCCAAGCGGAGTCTCCCTTTTTTCCAAAAATTGGGCCACACAGACACCCACCCCATCAGTGGCAGCACTTGGGCCCTAGTTGCAAACAGGATGTTTTGATTTGCATCAAGCACATTCAAAAATACGCTATTCTTAGCCGTCCCCAGGATGACACCGGGGTAGGTAGCAAAGTCTTTGCTGACCCATGACTTGTTCATCTTGGCTTCTTTTAAAAACAATGTAAGCAAGGGTTACTCCAAGCGGAGTCTCCCTTTTTTCCAAAAATTGGGCCACACAGACACCCACCCCATCAGTGGCAGCACTTGGGCCCTAGTTGCAAACAGGATGTTTTGATTTGCATCAAGCACATTCAAAAATACGCTATTCTTAGCCGTCCCCAGGATGACACCGGGGTAGGTAGCAAAGTCTTTGCTGACCCATGACTTGTTCATCTTGGCTTCTTTTAAAAACAATGTAAGCAAGGGTTACTCCAAGCGGAGTCTCCCTTTTTTCCAAAAATTGGGCCACACAGACACCCACCCCATCAGTGGCAGCACTTGGGCCCTAGTTGCAAACAGGATGTTTTGATTTGCATCAAGCACATTCAAAAATACGCTATTCTTAGCCGTCCCCAGGATGACACCGGGGTAGGTAGCAAAGTCTTTCCTGATCCCAGCTCTGTTCATCTTGGCTTCTTTTAAAAACACAGCAAGCAAGGGTTACTCCAAGCGGAGTCTCCCTTTTTTCCAAAAATTGGGCCACACAGACACCCACCCCATCAGTGGCAGCACTTGGGCCCTAGTTGCAAACAGGATGTTTTGATTTGCATCAAGCACATTCAAAAATACGCTATTCTTAGCCGTCCCCAGGATGACACCGGGGTAGGTAGCAAAGTCTTTCCTGATCCCAGCTCTGTTCATCTTGGCTTCTTTTAAAAACACAGCAAGCAAGGGTTACTCCAAGCGGAGTCTCCCTTTTTTCAAAAAATTGGGCCACACAGACACCCACCCCATCAGTGGCAGCACTTGGGCCCTAGTTGCAAACAGGATGTTTTGATTTGCATCAAGCACATTCCAAATCCACAAGCATTTACTCTCCCCAGGATGACACAGGGGTAGTAAATTCCTTCTGGATCCATGACTTGTTCATTTTGATGAACGTCAGTCTGTCCACATTGTCACTGGACAGACGCGTGCGCTTATCTGTCAGCACACACCCAGCAGCACTGAATACACGTTCAGAGACAACGCTGGCAGCTGGACACGACAAAATCTCCAAGGCGTAAGTTGCGAGCTCTGGCCATTTTTGTAGGTTTGAAGCCCAAAAGGAGCAAGGCTCCAGTTGCACAGTCATGGCATCGATGTTCATTTGGAGATACTCCTGTATCATCCTCTCCAGCCGTTGACTATGTGTCAGACTTGTTGTCTCTGGTGGCCTTGCAAAAGAGGGTCTAAAAAAATTATGAAAAGATTCCATAAAATTGCTGTTACCGGCACCAGAAAAGGTCCTACTGGTACGGGTAGACTGTTGAAGATGACGAGACCGTCCCATGTTTGTCAAGTTACAACTGGGAGATTCACTCCCTGCACCTGCACGGTTGTTTGGTGGAAAAGCCGAGCTAAGATCTAGTAACAGCTTCTGCTGATACTCCTGCATACGTGCGTCCCTTTCTATGGCTGGAATTATGTCACAAAATTTGGACTTGTACCGGGGATCTAATAGTGTGGCAATCCAGTAGTCATCATCACTTCTAATTTTGACAATACGACTGTCATGTTGGAGGTAGTGCAACAAAAAGGCACTCATGTGTCTTGCGCAGCCATGCGGACCAAGTCCATGCTGTGTTTGTGGCATAGAGGTGCTACCCGTTCTTTCTTCCTCTGACATCTGACCCCAACCTCTTTCAACTGAAATTTGACCAAGGTCTCCCTCATCCGCTGAGTCTTCCATGTCCATGGACAGTTCGTCCTCCATTTCTTCATGTTCTCCTGCACCTTGCTCAACATTTCGCCTGCTACTATGCGCCCTTGTCGATCCCTGTCCCCCATGGTCCCATGCCTGCTGCGTTGGTGATGATGAACGTCTGGACCTTCGTGATGTTGTTGTCCCTTGCGCATATGAATCCTCCTGTAGTTCCTCCCCTTCATGTTGTCCCACCCCCTGACTCCGAATAGTGTTTAGCGTGTGCTCCAGCATGTAAATGACTGGAATCGTCATGCTGATAATGGCATTGTCAGCGCTAAACATATTCGTCGCCATGTCGAAACTGTGCAGAAGGGTGCATAGGTCCTTGATCTGAGACCACTCCATCAGGGTGATCTGCCCCACCTCTGCATCTCGTTGGCCCAGGCTATACGTCATGACGTATTGCACCAGGGCTCTGCGGTGCTGCCACAGTCGCTGTAACATGTGGAGAGTTGAATTCCAGCGTGTCGCCACATCGCATTTCAGGCGATGAACCGGCAGGCCGAAAGACTTCTGGAGCGATGCAAGTCGCTCTGCTGCGGCGCTTGAACGGCGGAAGTGAGCTGACAGTTTTCGTGCCCTGTTCAGAAGGCCATCTAGGCCGGGATAGTGTGTTAAAAATTGCTGCACGACAAGGTTCAACACGTGAGCCATACAAGGTACGTGTGTCACCTTGCCCAGGCGAAGTGCCGCAGCCAGGTTTGCAGCATTGTCGCACACGGCCTTACCAGGCTGCAGTTTGAGTGGAGACAACCATTTATTAAACTCGGACCGCAAAGCTGACCACAACTCCTCAGCTGTGTGACTCTTATTACCAAGACATGTCAAGCTAAAGACCGCCTGATGCCGTTGCGCTCTGCTGCCAGCATAGTAATGAGGGGTGCGTGATTCCTTCTGCGCAGTGAGAACGCTGGTGGCCTGACCAGGCAGGCTTGGGGCGGAGGTGGAGGACCCAGATGAGGTGGAGGATGCAGAAGCAGTGGCGGAACTTGGACAGACAGAGGATTGACACACAAGTCGTGGGGACGGCAAGACTTGTGCAGCAGACCCTTCACCATCTATCACCATAGTTACCCAGTGCCCAGTCAGCGACATGTAACGTCCCTGTCCATGCTTACTGGTCCAAGTATCGGTGGTGAAATGCACCCGTTCACACACAGAGTTTCTCAAGGAAGCGGTGATGTTGTGTGCGACATGCTGGTGTAGCGCGGGCACACCTTTCTTAGAGAAGTAGTGGCGACTAGGCATCTGGTACTGGGGCACAGCGACAGACATAAGGTCTCTAAAATCCTGTGTGTCCACTAGGCGGAAAGGCAGCATTTCGGTAGCCAACAGCTTACAGAGGGATAGAGTCAACCTCTTAGCTTTGTCATGGGTCGGAGGAAGTGGCCTTTTATTTGACCACATCTGAGGGACAGAGATCTGGCTGCTGTGTGTAGACGGTGTTGAGTAGGGTGTCCCTGGAAAAATGCAGGTTTGTGAGGAAAGTGCAGGCGGAGACATGATGTTGCCTTCATCCAACGTTGGTGCTATCGATGTCTGAGAGAGCTGTACACACTCACTTGTTTCCCCTTCCAAACCAACTGACGACCTTACAAGCAAACTGCCTGTTGCGGTTACAGTGGTGGAAGTTTTGCGTGGAAAAACAGGTGTGGCAGCTGTCCCCACAGTCCTAGAAGATGAAGAGCGCGCGGATGCAGTGGAAGGGGCGGGCGGTGGATGGTTCGCTCCGCTAGGCCGCATTGCAGCACGGTGAGCTTCCCACCGGGACTTATGATATTTATTCATGTGACGATTCATGGAAGAAGTTGTCAAACTGCTGAGCTTTTGACCTCTACTAAGAGAATCATGACAAATGTTACATATCACATGAGTTGGGCGATCTTTTTCGATGTGAAAAAAGGACCAGGCTAGGCAAGGCTTAGAGGCCATGCGACCTGTTGATCCACCCCGAATAATGCTCATAGGCAGAGTGGTGGCTGAGGATGCAGTTGTAGACGTGCTACCAGTGCTCCGACTCTGTCCAGGAAGGCGCAAGGTAACTTCGTCGTCGGTTGCATCCTCCTCCACCGCCTCTGTTGACCTCCTCGAGTGCCTGACTGGGGGTTGACAGTAGGTGGGATCTAGAACGTCATCATCAATTGTTGTGTTTGCACTCCCCTCCCCCTCAGACCGAGCCTCTTCTTGCCCTGACGGAATATTTAAGTTGTCATCCCAATCGGGTATCTGCGTCTCATCTTCATCAGTATGTTCCTCATTGTCTATAACCACAGGTGTTACAGTTTGTGACAAAGGGTCAACATTATGCTCAGAAACTTGGTCCTCACGGCCTGAATCTGAGTCACAAAGGTTCTGGGCATCACTGCAGACCATTTCCTGTTCTGTACTCACTGTAGCTTGGGAGCAGACCTCTGATTCCCAGGCTATAGTGTGACTGAACAGCTCTGCAGACTCAGCCATCTCAGTTCCACCATACTGTGCAGGGCTGATGGAGACTTCAGAGCTGGGAGAAATCAAGTGTGATTGGGATGACAACTCAGAGGACTGGTGTTTTTTGGATGCGGTACTTGAAGTGGCTGAGAGGGCACTTGTTGGACCACTTGAGATCCATTCAAGCATTTTCCTTTTTTGCCCATCATCTACCTTTCTTCCTGTTGTTCGTGTCCGTAAAAAAGGGAGCACATCGGATTGTCCACGGTAAGTAGTAGACATCTTACTTTTGCTGGTAGATGGTCTATCTTCAGCAGATGATAATGGAGCTTTGCCACCTTCCCCACGGACAAAACCTTTTTTGCCTTTTCCACCACGCCTCTTCCCCTTTCCACCAGCATCTGTCATTTTGCCACTCATGTTGATTGCGACAAGATTGTGGACTGAAAATGTGGTAGTAAAAATTGAGAGGTGGTGAAGATTGCAGTGGTGGTCTAGCTTTATTAACAGCAGAATAATAAAGAATAAATATCCCTGACAATGCAACTTAGTTATAATTAGTTGGAGTGTGCAACGCAGGCAGACGTGCTGCAAATGTCTTTGCACTAGTGGGACTATAGCAAAGTCCAATAGCCACGTATAGGATGCCACTAGGTACACTGAGTGTTTGCTAGTATAATGGCTTGGTTAGAATGAGTTGTAGTGTGCAACGCAGGCAGACGCGCTCTGCAAATGTCTTTGCACTAGTGGGACTATAGCAAAGTCCAATAGCCACGTATAGGATGCCACTAGGTACACTGAGTGTTTGCTAGTATAATGGCTTGGTTAGAATGAGTTGTAGTGTGCAACGCAGGCAGACGCGCTCTGCAAATGTCTTTGCACTAGTGGGACTATAGCAAAGTCCAATAGCCACGTATAGGATGCCACTAGGTACACTGAGTGTTTGCTAGTATAATGGCTTGGTTAGAATGAGTTGTAGTGTGCAACGCAGGCAGACGCGCTCTGCAAATGTCTTTGCACTAGTGGGACTATAGCAAAGTCCAATAGCCACGTATAGGATGCCACTAGGTACACTGAGTGTTTGCTAGTATAATGGCTTGGTTAGAATGAGTTGTAGTGTGCAACGCAGGCAGACGCGCTCTGCAAATGTCTTTGCACTAGTGGGACTATAGCAAAGTCCAATAGCCACGTATAGGATGCCACTAGGTACACTGAGTGTTTGCTAGTATAATGGCTTGGTTAGAATGAGTTGTAGTGTGCAACGCAGGCAGACGCGCTCTGCAAATGTCTTTGCACTAGTGGGACTATAGCAAAGTCCAATAGCCACGTATAGGATGCCACTAGGTACACTGAGTGTTTGCTAGTATAATGGCTTGGTTAGAATGAGTTGTAGTGTGCAACGCAGGCAGACGCGCTCTGCAAATGTCTTTGCACTAGTGGGACTATAGCAAAGTCCAATAGCCACGTATAGGATGCCACTAGGTACACTGAGTGTTTGCTAGTATAATGGCTTGGTTAGAATGAGTTGTAGTGTGCAACGCAGGCAGACGCGCTCTGCAAATGTCTTTGCACTAGTGGGACTATAGCAAAGTCCAATAGCCACGTATAGGATGCCACTAGGTACACTGAGTGTTTGCTAGTATAATGGCTTGGTTAGAATGAGTTGTAGTGTGCAACGCAGGCAGACGCGCTCTGCAAATGTCTTTGCACTAGTGGGACTATAGCAAAGTCCAATAGCCACGTATAGGATGCCACTAGGTACACTGAGTGTTTGCTAGTATAATGGCTTGGTTAGAATGAGTTGTAGTGTGCAACGCAGGCAGACGCGCTCTGCAAATGTCTTTGCACTAGTGGGACTATAGCAAAGTCCAATAGCCACGTATAGGATGCCACTAGGTACACTGAGTGTTTGCTAGTATAATGGCTTGGTTAGAATGAGTTGTAGTGTGCAACGCAGGCAGACGCGCTCTGCAAATGTCTTTGCACTAGTGGGACTATAGCAAAGTCCAATAGCCACGTATAGGATGCCACTAGGTACACTGAGTGTTTGCTAGTATAATGGCTTGGTTAGAATGAGTTGTAGTGTGCAACGCAGGCAGACGCGCTCTGCAAATGTCTTTGCACTAGTGGGACTATAGCAAAGTCCAATAGCCACGTATAGGATGCCACTAGGTACACTGAGTGTTTGCTAGTATAATGGCTTGGTTAGAATGAGTTGTAGTGTGCAACGCAGGCAGACGCGCTCTGCAAATGTCTTTGCACTAGTGGGACTATAGCAAAGTCCAATAGCCACGTATAGGATGCCACTAGGTACACTGAGTGTTTGCTAGTATAATGGCTTGGTTAGAATGAGTTGTAGTGTGCAACGCAGGCAGACGCGCTCTGCAAATGTCTTTGCACTAGTGGGACTATAGCAAAGTCCAATAGCCACGTATAGGATGCCACTAGGTACACTGAGTGTTTGCTAGTATAATGGCTTGGTTAGAATGAGTTGTAGTGTGCAACGCAGGCAGACGCGCTCTGCAAATGTCTTTGCACTAGTGGGACTATAGCAAAGTCCAATAGCCACGTATAGGATGCCACTAGGTACACTGAGTGTTTGCTAGTATAATGGCTTGGTTAGAATGAGTTGTAGTGTGCAACGCAGGCAGACGCGCTCTGCAAATGTCTTTGCACTAGTGGGACTATAGCAAAGTCCAATAGCCACGTATAGGATGCCACTAGGTACACTGAGTGTTTGCTAGTATAATGGCTTAGTTATCATGAGTTGTAGTGTGCAATGCAGGCAGACGCGCTCTGCAAATGTCTTTGCACTAGTGGGACTATAGCAAAGTCCAATAGCCACGTATAGGATGCCACTAGGTACACTGAGTGTTTGCTAGTATAATGGCTTAGTTATCAGTTGGAGTGTGCAGAGGACAAGAGGGTACAGTGGCAGGATTGTGGTGCTCTGGGTAGAGGAATGGAAGACTGCCTTTCTATTCCCTCCTAATGGTGAAATGCAGGTAGGAAATCCCTGACCTGGGCTACACAGACGCTGTTGCTGTTTGCAGGACCTGTCACCTATGGCTCTCTGACCCTGCCGGTTGGAGCCCTTAAAAGGACTGCTATAAAGTGCTCTCCCTAAGCTGTCTAACGCTGTGTATGCAGCGCATACAGCTGTATCGGCTATAGGACTCAGGAAGACGGAGCTGCGACAGTGATGTCTGACACCAAAGACGCAGAAGGCAGATAATGGCGTCCGTGAAGAAAATGTCCGGTTTTATAATGCAGGGACATGTGACATGCAGATCCTATCACACATGCCGTTGCTTCTCTGGCTCAAAGTCCACTTAGCTGTGTGTGTGTCTGGGATTGGCTGACATGCTGGCCCGCCCCACAAGACGCGCGCGCTTAGGGAAGGAAGACAAGAAAAAAAAAAAAAAAAAATGGCGATCGCCATTATAGAAACAGCAGTGATCTGAAGGCGCTGTTCACGCACACTATACACTGAAATGTGATAATAGTTTGATTCACAGAGTGACTTACACTATTACAGCAGAAACCAAGCTATGATTTAGCTGTTTTTTGGCTGCTAGAACCGTTCTCGAACGTTTCTAGAACTACCGAGCTTTTGCAAAAAGCTCGAGTTCTAGTTCGATCTAGAACATGCCCCAAAATCACTCGAGCCGCGAACTGGAGAACCACGAACCACGAACCGCGCTCAACTCTAGTGAAGTGATTAAAAACCTATTGTTACTAGGACCGCAAGAACGACTTGCACTTTATTTATTGAATGCATCTGTAAAAAATGTTTTTCCATGATTTTTTTCTTTTTTGGAGGATTTTTTTTTTTTTTCTTTTCTTCCTTATCCTGGCTTCTTTACTCTCCTCCCACTTCTGTCCTCACTGGGTTCACAGCTTATTTTAATTAGTCCATTTCCATTCATTCAGTAGAGACTGACTAAGAGCCATTGGGTTCGAAATGCATCCTCTCTGACAGTTGTTTATACCCTGTTTGGACCTTTTTATATGGATTTTAATTTGATTTAATAAAATTTTTGGACTTAAATATCCTTTGGACTTTGTTGCTGGATTACCCTCTGTCTACAATCTGGATTGCCAGTATACCCTTTCCCTTGCACGAGTCCTGGATACGGTGACCCCTCCTTTGGCTACAGGTGAGCGGATACCAATCTTTCTTTTTGTCCCTGATTATACATATTTGGTGTCTACAATCTCATACCAACCTGAGAAATCACACCAACACATCAATTTTACCGTATAGTGAACATGGTGAATAAAATATCCCAAAAACTATTGTGTGATCACGCTTTTTCTGCAGTTTTCCATACTTGAATTTTTTTGGCTATTTTCCAATACACTATATGGTAAAGCTTATGCTTTCATTTAAAAGTACAACTGGTCCTGCAAAAACAAGCTCTTACATGGCAAGATTGACAGAAAATTAAAAAAGTTACGTATCTCGGAATAAGGGGAGCAAAAAAAAAATAAAAGCAGAAGATCACCCAGGGGTGAAGGGGTTAAACCTCGACCAAGTCAAAATGGGGCCGATGGGTCTGTGGGCAGCCAAAGGTCTGGAAACAGTGGCCCATGGACCGCACCATGAAACCATCCTCACGCCCCAATTTCACTGGTATCTGCATCCTTAAGGTTAGCTCCCTGTATAACAAATTGGATTGTGCAACTGAAACTAAGGGCAGCAGGAACCATAACGATAATAGACCACACTGCTACATAAAGCCTTAGTTTGCTTCAGTCTGACCAGAACAAAGCCTAGGACATTGGAGAAACAGGATTAGATACATTTTTTTTTTATTTTAGTCAGTGCTGGTGGGAATCTGTGCGGGCCATGTTTCTGTATGTGTGTTGGTGTGGGGGGATTATAGTCCATCAAAATCTGGGTTAGGGGGTTATCATAATGTGTGGTTGTGTGCGTGGAGGCAGCTGTGGGGTCATCATACTGTGTGTCTTTTTTAGTAAGAGGCATATTGTAAGAGAAGCTGCACAAAGACAAATGTAAATTGTGGCATTGTGCCTCTAAGGCCTCTTTCACACGTCCGTGAAAATCATGCACGTTTTTCACGGACGTGTCAAAGGTGCATATTGCTCTCCGTGAGCCGTGTTTATGGCACACGTGTGTTCTCCGTGTGTTATCTGTGATAACACACGGAGAACAGGAACTTTCTGCTCACCTGTCCCTGGCTTCACTGTCCGTGGTGCTGATCTTCGGTCTCCAGTCCTGCCAACTCTCAACTGCTGCTGCTTCCAGCCGCAGTGAAGTGAATATGCAATGAGCATAATGAGCGGCGGTCGGAAGCAAGTTACAGCAACGGCAGAAACTGCAGGGTTGGAGAAGGTGAGTAAAGATTTGTTATTTTTTTCTCAGACACGTGTGTTTTCTCCGGTGCGTGTCACACAGAACACCTCCGTGTGGTCTGTTTGCGGGTCATGTGACTCCCGTGATGCCGGAGAAAAATGGATATGTCTACGTGGGGAGCACACGGGCACACGTATGCTCCACACGTGCACATGGTCCATGGCAGAATACACACGTTGTTACGGGGGCTGTCTGATTACAAAAACCAAAGAGATATCAGACAGTCAGGGTCCACCGTGCAAAGTCTCTGCTGCAGACTATGGCAGAGTATAAGGGGTATCTTGTGCCTCGAATGCAGTACTGACACTGATACGTCTCAGTGACACTAGAGCCAATCACGGCGTGTACTGTTAAAGTCACAGCGACTACCGTATTTAGCATTAACGTAAAAGGGATATGTTAATTAGTGAGGAAGAGTATATAAGCGTGCCGCTGTAAATAGTAGTAGCACAAGTGCAGAGTGCAATACCTATGTTAAACTCACAGAGGAATATAGTTAGGAAATAAAGCAATTCCTCCCTTACTTGGGGGGTGTGTGGTATGATCTCTGTTAATGGTCACAGAGACAAAAGCACTGAGTGTGAAATGGCACCTACCTAGGTCCGTTCCTCTAGTGGTGCCAGGAGATGGGCAGCAGCTCCTACCTGCATTCGCTCCACTAGTGTGCAAGGACACAAACCACTAGATATGGCACCTGCCTAGGTCCGCTCCACTAGTGGTGCAAAAGAGACGGACAGCAGCACAAGCTGCACAAAGCTCCTACCTGCGTTCGCTCCACTAGTGTGCGAGAACACGGACCACTAGATATGGCACCTGCCTAGGTCCACTCCACTAGTGGTGGTTTAAAAGAGACGGACAGCAGCATAAGCCGCACAAAGCTCCTACCTATGTTCGCTCCTCTAGTGTGCGAGGATACGAACATCTGCCAGATGCAGTATAAGGAACGTTACCCTAGCGGCAACGTCCACCTATGAGTAGAATCACAAGGCCCAGCCTGACCATGTGCCTCAGGCACCTGCCTATGTCCGCTCCAATAAGATGCAAGGATATGGACCGCAGCTGAAGCTGAAAGGTACAAGAATGCTACCCTACCGGTAGCGCTCACCTAGCATAGACAGAGAGATGCCTAGAGGGATGTGCACAGAGCGTCTACTCTCATGCATGAACCAAGAGGACTGAGCGCCGAGCAGCGTGCGTCAGGGTCTTATATAGACTCTGTGCCTCATCCAAGATGGAGGACACCAGAGCCAGTCCGCTGCCAGAACGACAACAATGACGTCACACTGGCCTATCACCGAGCAAGGCGTCACAAGCACATGACCAGCAACCAATCGGCTTATAAGGTGTCAGAGACATGTGACCTCGTGTCATAAGCACATAACCAGTGGCCAATCAGCTTAGAAGGTGTCAGAGACATGTGACCTCGTGTCAGTGATGATGTCACTCGCACATGTGCAATGGCCCCAAAATAGGACTTAAGCGGGCTTTACACGCTACGACATCGCTAATGCGGAGTCATTGGGGTCACGGAATTCGTGACGCACATCCGGCCGCATTAGCGATGCCGTTGCGTGTGACATCGAGAAGCGATTTTGCATCGTTGCAAAAACGTGCAAAATCGCTAATCGGCGACACGGGGATCCATTCTCAAATCTCGTTACTGCAGCAGTAACGAGGTTGTTCCTCGTTCCTGCGGCAGCACACATCGCTGCGTGTGACGCCGCTGGAACGAGGAAGCTCCCCTTACCTGCCTCCCGGCCGCTATGCGGAAGGAAGGAGGTGGGCGGGATGTTACGTTGCTATTGGGCGGCGGTTCAGTGACGTTTCAGTGACGTCGCTGTGACGCCACACGGACCGCCCCCTTAGAAAGGGTTCGCCGGTCACAGCGACGTCGCCGGACAGGTAAGTATGTGTGACGGCTCTGGGCGATGTTGTGCGGCACGGGCAGCGATATGCCCGTGTCGCGCAACAGATGGGGGCGGGTACCCACACTAGCGATATCGGGACCGATATCACAGTGTGTAAAGTAGCCTTTAGTCTCCAGCGCTCGCACATGTGCAGTAGCAAGAAATCTGAACATAGTCTCCAGTGCCACAGCAAAGGGAAAGGAAACACGCAGATACCCAGAAATGGGAACCGTAACACACGTGAGCGCAGACCCATTGATTTAAATGGGTCTACGTGTGCCCGTGTCTCCGGTATGTGAGGAAATGGACCGAGCACGTGCCGGAGACACGGACGTGTGAAAGAGGCCTAAAACAAGGATGATGCGTTTATGACACTTTCACAGACATCCCATTATACAGGTCTGCAAAAAAAAAATTTCAAGAATGGTTTTGGTTATTCCACATATTTTTTATCTTTTTGGGTGCGCTGAATTCTAAAATGAATACCGTTTTGTCATAGGACATCATGTTTTCTGTCAATTAAGATAACTATGTTAAATAAGCAATACCTCAAAATAAATGAAATGTTATCAAATTATATTTTTAGTAAAATTTTTTCATGAAAATCATTTTTTTAACTGGAATGAGCTCACTAACACACACTAAAAATCAATTCTTCTTCCCTGTGAGGCTCTTCTTGGTAAATTTACTCTTGTGAGTAGCATCTGGAATTTCTCTCTGAAGCATCCAACAGTAGTCTGCCATCATTGTAGTGCTCCATCTTCTTCCCTGGTATCTTCTTTGCATCTCTTTAATGTTCTGGTGAAATCGTACACCTTGCTCTTCACTCACAGTTCCCAAATTTTCAGGAAAGCTGTCAAGGTGGGAATGGAGGAAATGCACTTTCAAACTCATCAGGCAACTTAAAGCTTGAAACACTTTCAGCATTTATCCGACAATCTTTTTGTAGTCAGGATCCTTGTTATTGCCTAAAACGTTTCTCTATGACCTCTTTAAATGCAATCAACCCTTCTTTTTGAGGACCTGTCATAGTATTTATCAACTCTTGACTAGCCATAAGCCTTTTAATGTCTGGTCTGATGAACACACCTTACTTCAATTTTGCCTGAGAGACGCCTGGAAACTTGGTGACCAAGTATTTGAAGCATTTTCCATCTCTTGGAAGGGATTAGAAGAAGTTTATGGGGAGGTAACAAAGTTTTTTGCAGGATTTTTTTTTCAGCAATTGTGAGCACCCTCGGCTGCCAACTTTTCTTGGTCCAGTGATTTTTTCAATCTCGACTGTCCCATAGACACAGAAAACAAGGGTTTTTGGTATGCCCAGCTTGTTGGCTGAGCACCATGCACAAGACTTTCAAATCCCCGCACACTTGCCAATTGTGATATTGATAATTTAGTTTACGAAGAAACAATTCCAAGTTCTCGTAGGTTTCCTTGGGGTATATGGAATTACCTACAGGGATGGAAGCATAAAATTTGCTGTATTGTAGTAAAATTGCTTTGAGACTTCGTTTTGAACAATCTTTAAAGAGATGACAATGTGCTGAATCGTATCTGATTTTGAGTTGAGTTGACCCATCAAACCTTCGACATTGATGCAGTAAGCAACTTGTCTTCCTGGGCAAAGAAAGGAACAAACTCCTTTTCACGATGTCTGAACAAGAAAAAAGACACTCCTGGCAACAATAAATTCCTGCTTTTCAGCCTTGATCTGAGTAGCTAAGCGGCATCTTTGGGAGATTCAAGTCTCTTACCAAATCTTTCATCTCCTCCTGAGAAAACAATTTTGGTCTTGTATCATCTTCAGAGTAAGAACTTGATTCATCATCTGGTTCAGGTATAACTCCACCTTCAACTAGTTATCTCTTCCAAGGTAGCAGGGGCCTTTGTTTACTGGTATATTTGTGCCATGGGGGATGGGACAAATTGCTGAGTGAAGATAACGAGACCAAAATTGTATAACAGGATGGCTTTAGTTATTAGACCAAATTTTTGTATGTCCACCCATAAAATAATAAACTTTATTTATAAATTATTAAAACGCAGTCAATAAGCAAGCAATAAACACACAGTGTGTGTGTCGTGTGTGATTGGTACACACTCGGTAGATAGGTGTTTTGGATCAAATATAGGGGATAAGTGTGCAGTGGTGGAATATATTGATATACACTTTTGCAAGCAGAGGATCCCAGGGGATATAACTCTCCATCCACTTGGCCTTGGCAATGGGGCTTTAAGCACCCATTTCACGACGGCTATCCCTTTTACTCCCTAACTACTTTATTGATAACCACCACCAACCTCATATGGGTATGAGTGAAGATTATTAGTGATGAGCGAGTACTAAAATGCTCGGGAGCTCGAGGCTCGGGCCGAGCATCTCAAAATACTCGTGTACTCGGCCCGAGCACCGAGCCCAATGTTATCCTATGGGAGACCCGAGTATTATTCTGAAATGACCCCCGGCAGCATGTAGAAACCATAAAACTGTAAATTAAAAAAAAAAACGTGCGTGTGTGTGTAAGCGTGCATATATATATACACGCGGAGTGGAGTGCGGGAGGGGCCGTAGCCGAGCGGGGAAGTGTCGGGCTAAAGGCACGGTCACGCTGTGCGGGCTGGCCAATCACTGCAATTCCACAACAGGGCTGTGGCATTGCAGTGGTCTGCCAGCCAATCCCTGCATAAGGGATGGCTGTAAAAAGAGCGCCAACATGAAGACCCCGAGTACAGCACGAGTATCGCGAGATTACTCGGTCCCCGCCGAGTAGCCCGAGTACATTGATACTCGTGCGAGTACCGAGTAGTAACAAGCATACTCGCTCATCACTAAAGATTATGAGTGAAGATTAGTTTATGAAATGGAATGCTTCAATTTTGAATTTTACCCTTTCACATTGCATGAACAAAAGTAACAATCGTCACTGTGGTTCTTTTGATCTCGCCATACCATATAAATCCCATAATGGGAAACTTTTCTCTTACTCTTGAACTTGAGATGAAAAAGTGTGAACGGGCAAGAACTAAGAAAAAACAAGCCCGGGCATGTCCAAGCACACGCTTTAAGCATGTAATATGTGGATATTGGTTTCATTAGCTCTCTCTGAAAGTTATTTTCTTTGAAAGTTTTTTTTTGGCATTGTATATCTTGAATGCACTGATGTGAATTAATAGTAATTTTGACTTTAAATTTGGTTAAAAAACCTAAGATAAAAAAAATACCAAAAATTGAGAAAAATTGAGTAAATTTGAAGAAAATTTTGCATCTCCTGATGTCCAGGATTTTTTTTCAATTTTTTTTAGTATTCAGCACACCAAAATACATGGAAATTGAATAAAAATAATCAAACAGTTTTTTAGTGGGGCAACTTTGTGTTTAAGCATGTTAGCTAAAAACGAATCTGAATCTGCCGATTTCAAAGCGATAGAATTCTGTCTAATGTTTATTTCGGCCTCCATACTTTCCCCAACAGATGATGTCAGGAGAGAAGAAAATATGAACTGTACTTTTTTATTCAGAGTAGAGAAAACCTTTTCTAAAGGTGTATGACAGCAGTTCTCTTAGCAGAGAGTTCTTGTGTATGGGTGAGTTAGAAAAGATAGCTGTCTGTCCAACAATTGGTCTACCGACAGCTATCTAATTTGTATAGCCAGGAGCGAGAAATTGAGAAGCCTGATCAGACAGGACAGGACATGATTCAGCATCCATCTACCTTTGTATTGTCTTTTTGTTACCTGCAGCAACAAATAATAACTAGTCAGTATGAAAGTGCACAATAGACATCATATTAGTCTACAGTTATTTTGCTTATAATTGGCGCATGCATTTTTATCTAAAGACATTGTGTCACAATAACAGTTTATTACTGTCTGCATAATAAGTGATACATAGTAGTGACCAGGAATCCCACTGCTGGGACCTCCAATGATCACAGAAACCAAAGTTCCAGACGTCCTGATTGAATGGAGCAGTGATTGAACTTGTACACTTCCTCTCCATCTAAAATCTATGGGAATTATGGAAATAACACAATTCACATCATCTGACTATTTATTGTTGAGAATAGAATTAATTACTTAATTTTAGAAGGAATTTGCCAAACTAAAGCAAGATATCTATGAGAGTTAACATTAGTCTCACGATTATATGTTTATCTGACCTTATCTGGTCTTCAGCGAACTGACTAAAATGACAAAGTGACATATAAAGTTACAGTTCATTTTGATAACTTAGATGTACTCTGAATTGTTTATCTAGCTCAAAAACTAAAGCCCTAATCCACCAATTTTCATCCAGTTCTTCAATAAATTTGCGCTTCTGAAATCCCTGAAATATTATTCCAGGTGCTTAACTATAAAATCAGGCTCTATTCAACTTCCAAAAGGGGAAGTATCTATTGATAGTTACTGCTGTCACCTGTGATGAAATTGATCATCGCGCATTACAGCACACAAGAATAAAGACCATAAATTATAATCAACTTGTATTCAATCGTTTTAATGGTGCTTTCAACAGAAGAACAATAGTGAACTATTTTCAAATTCAGAACCTTTCTCAAAAACAATGCCATCTTATTCCTCTAGACAGGAGTACAACATGAGATATTTTAGTATGTTCAAAGTTAAGCATGCTAAAACATGGTGTTAAAGGATAATTCTGGCATATTTTTAACACAGGCAGGCTAATTACATATATTGTGACTTATTTATCATGTAGGAAAACAGGATCACCTTACTCATTTCAGTTAACTAAAATAAACTTAAAGAAATCGCATGAGACTAAAATAGGGTGTATTATTTCCAGTTGCATAGCTCATTTTTCCACGGTGGGTGTTACACCTGTGTTATTTTTAGTGTTACATTGCTACTCAAGTGAATGGTGCTGAGCTGTAAGATTCAAAGATGGATCGGCATTCAGTGGTGCCTTTGGTTTCAAACAATCTACTGGGAGCTGCTATCAATTGTCTAATTCCAGTAGAATACCTTGTATAGACATAATGGAGAAATCATTGTCCTTTTCCCAGGCAAGGAAGAGGATATTATTACACCTCAAAAAGATGAAAATAACCAGCTGATACCACCACCACAACCGCACCATCTGTACAAACGAGATCACAGGTATGGATGACTGCCTTCTGATAAATATGTCTTCCAGAATTCTGACCCCTATACAGACTCAAGTTTTACAGAAAGGACTTTTCTTTGGTATTTAGACTAAATTGAATACATTTCAACTTTATCTTGACTTACAAATGGTATTCCGTTAGATTACAAACACATTTTTATAATAGAAAAAAGGAAAGGTCCAGCACCAAAATTTTCCATAAAAAATATCTGTCTTCTTTATTGAGAAATCACATACATGATAAAATCAAATATGTCCCGTGATCTGGACCTAATAAGACCCTCGCCTTATGCATTTTGGAGATGACTCCTTACTGATAGGCACACCATATTTTTTATGGAAAATGTTGGTGCTAGAACTTTCCTTTTTTCTATTTGACTTGTACTAGCAAGCCACGTCTGTGCACCTGTGGGTCTGAAGAACTAAAGGTGAGCTTTCTCCCCACCCTGCTTCCTTTGGATTACACATTTTTATTACGCTTATGAGCCTGTACAGGCTTCACAGGTCATAGATACTGTGATCTTTAAAGTTAATGAGCAGGGTTTACAATTTAAAAGTTTTTTTTGCTTCTTCAAAAATGTATCATCCTGTGGAAAGTTTTCAAATTTTGTTATAAAAGTTGTTGATAAGTTAATTTGCAGTGCACAGAGAAGATAATTTTCTTCAAGGTTCAATTTAGATTATGATGAAAATATAGCTCTATATTCAATACTTCAGGAAGACCAGATCGAGATTAAACCAGCAGATAAAAAACAATTGTCATTATGGACCACGCAAAAAAAAAATGAGGTACTATGTCATGTTCCGCATACTCAGTTGACATCTTTTTCCTCAAATTCAAAAAAAGATTTCTCAAATATTCCCTAAATATAGGGATTTGCGAATTATTGAAATAAAAAGTTTCAGAACTTGTATAGAATTCTAATCCCAATACACAAATGTTTTATATTTTACCTAAAGTTCACAAAACTGTAGTTGATTTCCCTGGCAGAAAGTAGTAGCATCTACTGATTCAGTATTGTCTCCTTTACCCATTGTATTGGAAATAATGTTAACCCATTGATTAAAAATATAAGTATATTTTGTTAGACATTAATGATTTTTTGAGAAAGATTTAAAATATGAACATTAAAATAGAGACTTTACTAATTCTAATAATTGTAGTTAGTCTGCATAGTTCTATTGAACATTCAAAGGGATTAATTGTTATTAAATGGATTTTAGACTTCAATGTATTTTCAACTATACAAAAAAATATGTTGTGCTGGTTTCTGTTAGAGCTAGCTATAAGTGAAAATTATTTTTTATTCTAAAACAAATATTATCTTCAGGAACGCAGCTGGGCAATGGGCGAATTTAGACCCACCATTCACAAATGGATTTATGGCATTTTTGAGAATTTTTCTTTGTGTATACTAATTCTTCTTTTTGTGACCATGCTAGAACCTGGTATACATCCATAGACAATATATTTTGCACATGGGAGGGGCCCCTTGATTTACTTTTTACTTTTTGTGGTTTTCTCAAAAGTATTTGGAATGAATTAAAATGCATTGGGTTATTCAATCAGAGGAATATCAGTTATATGGATGCCATGGTGTTTTAAAAACAGAGACACCCATTAAACACTCACTTTTTTAAGAAGTCTATTGATAAAAATAGTCTGCTACATTTTAATAGTGCCCACCCATACTCAATTAAAAGGCCAATACCAAAAACAGGATTAAAAGGATGATTACTGACACTCTTATGTGACCTATGACAGAAAAGGAATCACAATTTAAAGTTAAGGCATATCTGACATATTTGTTTCCAAAGAGCCAGATTAAAGGTTGTGAGAGAAAAAAACCTTCAAGAGATTATTCTATAAGAATCCAATTTGTAAGGGATTATCATTCCATTAATTAGAGAGTGGACCAAGTAATTAAAAAACATTGGAATATTTTGCAACAATTGTGTTCTCCCAGTTCAAAAATTCCCCATAGATATGCAATTATGGTTATCCAACATTGAAATAAATTGTGTTGGCTGATATGGGCAGTGAATTAAAAATACAGCAACAATCTTTTTTATCTGAAAAAAATTAGAAACATTTTATTTGAAAAAAAATGCCCCATATCCTTATTTGAATTGTGCAAAATATAGCAATGTAATCATGAGTAAATACTTCCCCCATCCACACACAGGGCGGTCTTACGAAATAAATGAATTTTTTACATCTGATTCAGGAATACAGTATTTTTAATCAAATATCTCTGTGGATTCCTATCCAACAAGTAGGCATCCACATTAATAAACACAAGTCCACAATTAGATGTGGCAATACTTTATTGTCACATCCTTTCCATTTAAAAGCGAAAAAACAATTCCATAGCTTACCTTAATCTTCAAATTATTGAGCAGGTGACTATTCCCACAAGGGTCGGTAACATTTAACAAGTTCTTCTCAGAGAGGCTTTCTGGATCCACACACTACAGACATTGGATCACAAGGAGTTAAAGTGAGATTAATCTAATTATGTGAAGAAGACTGAAAATAGGGTACAAAGGTTAAAAAATACTTGTAGGAAATAGCTGATGTGCTCACCTGATGAAATTGTGAAAATAGTCACAACTGCAATTGAAAGCATGTAAGTTACAGCTGCAGCAAGCACCACAAGGAGTTGGCATCAAAAGATTAATTAGAAGGGGACTCCCGCACTGTCGTTAGAAGATGGTCAGATGTTCTTAAATTTAATATATAAAGCTGAGTGTATGTGTGTGTGTGTGTGTGTGTGTGTGTGTGTGTGTGTGTGTGTGTGTACTGTATGTATGTAGGTCTGTTAAAGGAATCCGCACCATCACAAAATCACAAAATTTTGCACAGACACTCCTTGTGACTCAGGGAACATCATAGACTATGTTTCTACAGGAAAATTTAACCCAGCGTTTTACAGTTACGCTCCAAAAAACCTGTCTCCATTAAAGTCAATGGAGCTGCGAACTATAGGTTGTTAATAGGAGCTGTGATTGGCTGCTATAGGGAAAAAAAATTGTTACTATAAGACGCTTATGCGTGAGGCAATAAGATGTCGGTGGAGAGACAGATAGAGAGAAAGAGACAGAAAGAGAGAAAGATAGAGATACAGTAAGAGGCAGACAGGGAAAGAGACAGAGACACATAGACAGACAGTGAAAGAGACAGACAGGGAAAGAGACAGAGAGACAGACAGTCAAAGACACAGAGGCAGACAGAGACATACAGACAGGGATAGAGACAGAGAGAGAGACAAACAGTCAAAAAGACAGAGACAGACAGACAGGGAAAGAGACAGGCAAACAGGGAAAGAGACAGAGACAGGGAAAGAGACAAAAACAGGAAAAGAGACAGAGACAAGAAAAGAAACAGGGAAAGAGACAGAGATAGATGGGGAAAAAAACAGACAGGGAAAGAGAGAGACGGGGAATGAGATAGGCCTGGAATGAGACAGACCAGGAAAGAGACAGATGGGGAACGAGACAGACCTGGAAAGAGACAGATGGGGAAAGAGACAGATGGGGAAAGAGACTGACAGACAAACACAGAGCTAGAGAAAGACAGACAGACACAGAGAGAGAGACACAAACAGACACAGAGAGACAGACAGAGACAGACACAGAGATAGAGACAGACAGACAGAGTGATAGACAGAAACACACATGATAGAGACAGGACAGAGACAGACAGACATACACACAGAGACATACACACAGAGACATACACACAGAGACAGACACACAGAGACAGACACACAGAGACAGACACACAGAGACACACACAGACACAGACACACACACACAGACACACACACAGACAGACACACAGAGACAAACAGACAGAGACAGACAGAGACAGACAGAGACAAACAGCCAGAGACTGGGAGAGAGACAGACACAGTTACTATTCTGGGCAATGTCCGGGTACTACAGCTAGTAAATAATAAAAAATAAAACAATAAAAAAATAATTTTTGAAAAAACCTTTATTTTTTTAAATGAAAGTCTGGGATCAGCTTAATCATCCTTTCTATGACTGTATAGGATTGAATTAAAAGACTGATTCATTAATTTATTAGAATGTGAGGGCAAGGACTCTATTGCATTCCACAAGCTGTAATACCTGGAACAGTCCATGGTCAATAGTGGTGCACATCATGGGGTCCGCACTTGTGCACAACAATGCTGTGTGAAAGATACAACCGCATCTCTGTAACTTATAGTTGCTGGAAGTGTCCCATGCGGCACATGTACACAAAACATAAGGCCATATGAGAGGTGCAAGTGCGTCTATGGGGCCATGGTAACACGCAGTCAAAGTCAACATACAAAAGTGCATGCACAAATGATCCTACGTGTGGGGTAACAGTTCTGTTGATAGCGGGGTGTGTGTGTCATCAATGTGACACTGTGGATCTGTAGTAGCTAAGGATTACTAATGCAAAAAGTACTAGTGTGGTGGAATAAAATGCAGAGATAGAGATTATTAAAAAAAAACCAACCCTTATTGCATGTTTGGATTTGACAAATAAATGTATATGATCCATAAGTACACCGCACATATTAGGGAATCTATATAATGGAACATATCTCAAGCTCATGGCCACAAGATTATATGCTTTATCTATGTAATGTGTATAATCTGTACTATCTGTGCTGTATAAATACACTGTGTACACTAGTCTTCTATTCAAGAAAAAGACAAAGTTTTTGTTATTTATTAGATGTTAAGTGTAGAGTATAGAAATATATCTAATAGCTATGTGTCCCTAGTATAAGAAATGAAGATATAAATCTATGTGTTGAATATTTAGTAATGCATGTATGTGTCCTTAAATCCTTTACATAATATAGTCCCTATTAATGAATGATGGAATATAACTCTGTTTTAACATAGAAAATAATGTATAAATGTCTTACTGTAGGTTATCAAATAAAAGTGAGATGGTAAAAGGTATAAAGGCCCAAGTTGTGATGTCACTGTGTCTAGTAAAAATACAAAAACATTATCAGATTAACTAGTCAACCACTTCATTCAAGCCCTTTGTCGTCAAAGTTTAGAGTGTATGGATGCAGTAGCTTTTCTGTTGTTTGAGCAACTGAACATGATTGTCCTCTCTTCTAGGCCTCTAAACCTGCTCCAGTACCGTGAATCATCACTGGGCCACAGTATGCCTAGCAGAAATGGTATAGAATTGTAAGCCATGTTTTGTTACATCAAACAGTTGATTTGTGGTTAGCTATGCAGTCCTTTACATGCTGGGTGGTTTCCCCAATATAAAAGAGACCGCATGGACATTTCACAATGTAGATCACAAAACCAGACTCACACATATACACTGTGTGCAGAAATATTAGGCAAATGAATTTTTTGATCACATGATACTTTTTATACATGTTGTCCTACTCCAAGCTGTATAGGCTTGAGAGCCAACTACCAATTAAGTAAATCAGGTGATGTGCATCAGTGTAAGGAGGAGGGGTGTGGTGTAATGACATCAACACCCTATATACGGTGTGCTTAATTATTAAGCAACTTCCTTTCCTTTGGCAAAATGGGTCAGAAGAAAGATTTGACAGGCTCTGAAAAGTCAAAAATTGTGCGATGTCTTGCAGAGGGATGCAGCAGTCTTGAAATTGCCAAACATTTGAAGCATAATCACTGAACAATCAAGCGTTTCATGGCAAATAGCCAACAGGGTCACAAGAAGCATGTTGGGCAAAAAAGGCGCAAAATAAATGCCCATGAATTGAGGAAAATCAAGTGTGAAGCTGCCAATATGCCATTTGCCACCAGTTTGGCCATATTTTCAGAGCTGCAACATTACTGGAGTATCAAAAAGCACAAGGTGTGCCATACTCAGGGACATGGCCAAGGTAAGGAAGGCTGAAAAACGAAAACCTTTGAACAAGAAACATAAGATAAAACATCAAGACTGGGCCAAGAAATATCTTAAGACTGATTTTTCAAAGGTTTTATGGACTGAAAAAAGGAGAGTGACTCTTAATGGGCCAGATGGATGGGCCAGAGGCTGGATCAGTAAAGGGCAGAGAGCTCCACTTCAACTCAGACGCCAGAAAGGTGGAGGTGGGGTACTGGTATGGGCTGGTATCATCAAAGATGAACTTGTGGAACCTTTTTGGTTTGAGGATGGAGTGAAGCTCAACTCCCAGATCTACTGTCAGTTTATGGAAGACAACTTTTTCAAGCAGTGGTACAAGAAGTCAGTATTATTCAAGAAAAACATGATTTTCATGCAGGATAATTCTCCATCACATGCATCCAACTACTCCACAGTGTGGCTGGCCAGTAAAGGTCTAAAAGATGAAAATATAATGACATGGCCCCCTTGTTCACCTGATGTCAGAGTTCCGGGATTTCCAGTTTTCTTTTGAAGGATCTTGCCCTTTGTTAACATGGAGTTTTCTGTTCTGTTGCCCTACTTCCTGTTCATCTGTTTAAAAGCCAGCCCCTAAGCTTAGTCTAGTTGCCTGAGTATACTGCTTCCTGTGTACTCCTGCCCTGCTGCTCTCATCTCCTGATTGCTGTTTGGATCCGGTTGAAACACCTGACACCAGCTCTGGACTTCACCTCTCATCCAACTGTGCTCGGACTCTGTCTGCCATCTCTGGTCGGCACTTCTGCCCGGTCCCTTCCGTTCATATCCACCCTAGGACTCACATCACGTACGGACATTTTTTGGACTATATCTGTTGCCCTTTTGTGTCCCGGCTGCTGTACATTTGGGCCTTCTGGGGTGATTGCCGGACAGCCCCTGTATAGGGGTTCGCTTCTGGCGGTCTCCCTGGGGGAGTCCAGTGCGCGGCCCCGGGAATCCCCCTTTGCTCTGAACCCAGCAGGTATTTACTGTGTTTACGTTCCACTGTGTATATACTGTTCTGTGTACATATTGTGGTTACATATTACTGAGTATATTTTGTTCTGTTTACATATTGCGGTTACATATTATTGTGTATATTCTGTTCTGTGCACATATTGCGGTTACATATTATAAAACGTCTTTTGCACCAAGAACTCGTCTCTGGTCGTCATTGCCCTAACGCAATCAAAATCATGGCTGGGTATCCAAATTGGGGGGACCAAACTCCGTTTTTTTAAAATTATTTCTTTAAATATTTAAAAATAAAGCTGCACGTGGCTCCTCTTATTTTGATACACAGCCAAGATAAGTGCACGACTGGGTGCTCCAGCTTGCAGCCATGGGCTTTATCTGTGCTGGTATCAATAGATGAAGGGACCTTACGACAATTTTATTTATTTATTTATTTTATATCATGATAGAGCCACAGACAGAATCTATGATTCCAGCCAATCACAGATGCTGTCTGGAGGCGGGGCCTGACTGCAGCCAATCAGAGATGCCTGAGGGCAGGGAAAGCAGTGAATACGTATGAGGGATAAGTACAGCTGTGGCAGAATTTTCAGTCGTCGGAGTAGTTACAGTAAGTATGTCCTGTTTTATTTTCTTTATTTAACAGCCCCCTACACCATTTTATGGCACATAAGTTTGGCCTCCCATTGAAATCAATGGGCTCAGTATATTCGCTGAAAAGTTTGGCAAACATCGGGAAGCTTGGTAAAAATCGTAGAACCAAACTTTGAAAGATTCGATTATCTCTAATGGTACGTTATGATAAAGATATCTGGCTGTGTTTTTACCTGGAGCACTATGAAACTAAGCACTGTACAGGAGGATACCGTAAGACCCGATGCACATTTTGGTTGGGCACCTTTGTCAGGGGGTCAATATCTGATATACTGGGGATGCAACCTTCCACACTTGGTATTCTACTAACAAATTGATATTGAGGACTGCAACATTGGCATATTTGATGGATGTATTCCCATACATGCATTTGGGTTGCTAATTTATATTTACTCCATGCGATGGTGTCTGTAGTTTTACCTTATCCCTTCTCTGTGTGTGTTGATTTAACTTTTTGCACTGGGTTGCAATTATAATCATACTCACCAATAAAATGCTATTTATGGCTTTATCACGGACATACGATTGCCCTTCTTGACCGCCATCTTTTTTTCCACAGTAAAGGTGAGTGACACATTGGGCTGTATGACACCTGGTGTTGACAACAAGCATTTTTTCAGAAAGTCAAATGTGTGTAAAGCACTGTCAGACCAATCAGAAAAGTCCTTACTAGAGTTGAGCGCGGTTCGCGGTTCGAGGTTCTCCAGTTCTAGGCTCGAGTGATTTTGGGGCCTGTTCTAGATCGAACTAGAACTCGAGCTTTTTGCAAAAGCTCGATAGATCTAGAAACGTTCGAGAACGGTTCTAGCAGCAAAAAAACAGCTAATTCCTAGCTGGCTTTCCGCTGTAATAGTGTAAATCACTCTGTGACTCACACTATTATGACATTTCAGTGTATAGTGTGCGTGAACAGCGCCTTCAGATCACTGCTGTTTGTATAATGGCGATCGCCATTTTTTTTTTTTCCTTGTCTTCCTTCCCTAAGCGCGCGCGTCTTGTGGGGCGGGCCAGCATGTCAGCCAATCCCAGACACACACACAGCTAAGTGGACTTTTAGCCAGAGAAGCAACGGCATGTGTGATAGGATGTCCATGTCACATGTCCCTGCATTATAAAAACGAGTATCTGCCCGTCCAGACGCCATTATCTCTTCTGCGTCTTTGGTGTCAGACATCACTGGCGCAGCTCCGTCCTTTGTCCTATCGCCGATACTGGATACGCTGGACAGCATAGGGATAGTACTATCTATCAGTCCTTTTAAGGGCTTGAACCGGCAGGGTCAGAGCCATAGGTGACAGGTCCTGAAAACAGAGACAGCGTCTGTGTAGCTAAGGTCAGGGATTTCGTCGCTGCATTTCCCCATTAGGAGGGAATAGAAAGGCAGGCTTCCATTCCTCTACCCAGAGCCCCACAATCCTGGCACTGTACCCTCCTGTCCTCTGCACACTCCAACTCATTATAACTAAGCCATTATACTAGCAAACAGTCAGTGTACCTAGTGGTATCCTAAACGTGGCTATTGGACCTTTGTCTAGTCACACTAGTGCAATGATATTTGCAGCACGTCTGCCTGCATTGCACACTCAAACTCTTTTTAACTAAGCCATTATACTAGCAAACAGTCAGTGTACCTAGTGGCATCCTAAACGTGGCTATTGGACTTTTGTCTAGTCACTAGAGATGAGCGAACCGGTCGCGGTTCGGCTCGAGGTTGGTTCGCCGAACGGACCTCCCGTTCGAGTTCGGTTCGTCGAACGTTCGACGAACCGAACTCGAACTGCATAGGAAACAATGGCAGGCAATCACAAACACAGAAAAACACCTAGAAAACACCCTCAAAGGTGTCCTAAAGGTGACAAACAACTCAAACACATTGGAAAGTGACAAGGACATATACTCATGCGAAAACAAAACAGCTGGACAAGGAAAAAGAGGAGGACACACAGATATAGGCATGGCACGCCCTTCTAAAATCATGTAAAACACCGCAAGGTGACTCCAAGCGGAGTCTCCCTTTTTTCCAAAAATTGGGCCACACAGACACCCACCCCATCAGTGGCAGCACTTGGGCCCTAGTTGCAAACAGGATGTTTTGATTTGCATCAAGCACATTCAAAAATACGCCATTCTTATCCGTCCCCAGGATGACACCGGGGTAGGTAGCAAAGTCTTTTCTGATCCCAGCTCTGTTCATCTTGGCTTCTTTTAAAAACACATCAAGCAAGGGTTACTCCAAGCGGAGTCTCCCTTTTTTTCCAAAAATTGGGCCACACAGACACCCACCCCATCAGTGGCAGCACTTGGGCCCTAGTTGCAAACAGGATGTTTTGATTTGCATCAAGCACATTCAAAAATACGCCATTCTTATCCGTCCCCAGGATGACACCGGGGTAGGTAGCAAAGTCTTTGCTGATCCCAGCTCTGTTCATCTTGGCTTCTTTTAAAAACACATCAAGCAAGGGTTACTCCAAGCGGAGTCTCCCTTTTTTTCCAAAAATTGGGCCACACAGACACCCACCCCATCAGTGGCAGCACTTGGGCCCTAGTTGCAAACAGGATGTTTTGATTTGCATCAAGCACATTCAAAAATACGCCATTCTTATCCGTTCCCAGGATGACACCGGGGTAGGTAGCAAAGTCTTTCCTGATCCCAGCTCTGTTCATCTTGGCTTCTTTTAAAAACACATCAAGCAAGGGTTACTCCAAGCGGAGTCTCCCTTTTTTTCCAAAAATTGGGCCACACAGACACCCACCCCATCAGTGGCAGCACTTGGGCCCTAGTTGAAAACAGGATGTTTTGATTTGCATCAAGCACATTCAAAAATACGCCATTCTTATCCGTCCCCAGGATGACACCGGGGTAGGTAGCAAAGTCTTTCCTGATCCCAGCTCTGTTCATCTTGGCTTCTTTTAAAAACACATCAAGCAAGGGTTACTCCAAGCGGAGTCTCCCTTTTTTCCAAAAATTGGGCCACACAGACACCCACCCCATCAGTGGCAGCACTTGGGCCCTAGTTGCAAACAGGATGTTTTGATTTGCATCAAGCACATTCAAAAATACGCCATTCTTATCCGTCCCCAGGATGACACCGGGGTAGGTAGCAAAGTCTTTCCTGATCCCAGCTCTGTTCATCTTGGCTTCTTTTAAAAACACAGCAAGCAAGGGTTACTCCAAGCGGAGTCTCCTTTTTTTTCCAAAAATTGGGCCACACAGACACCCACCCCATCAGTGGCAGCACTTGGGCCCTAGTTGAAAACAGGATGTTTTGATTTGCATCAAGCACATTCAAAAATACGCCATTCTTATCCGTCCCCAGGATGACACCGGGGTAGGTAGCAAAGTATTTCCTGATCCCAGCTCTGTTCATCTTGGCTTCTTTTAAAAACACATCAAGCAAGGGTTACTCCAAGCGGAGTCTCCCTTTTTTTCCAAAAATTGGGCCCCACACACCCACCCATTCAGTGGCAGCAGTTGTGCCCCAGTTGTACACTTCACAGCTAGATTTGCATCAAGCACATTCCAAAATACGCCATTCTTATCCGTCCCCAGGATGACACCGGGGTAGGTAGATAAAGTCTTTCCTGATCCCAGCTCTGTTCATCTTGGCTTCTTTTAAAAACACAGCAAGCAAGGGTTACTCCAAGCGGAGTCTCCCTTTTTTTCCAAAAATTGGGCCACACAGACACCCACCCTATCAGTGGCAGCACTTGGGCCCTAGTTGCAAACAGGATGTTTTGATTTGCATCAAGCACATTCAAAAATACGCCATTCTTATCCGTCCCCATGATGACACCGGGGTAGGTAGCAAAGTATTTCCTGATCCCAGCTCTGTTCATCTTGTCTTCTTTTAAAAACAATGTAAGCAAGGGTTACTCCAAGCGGAGTCTCCCTTTTTTCCAAAAATTGGGCCACACAGACACCCACCCCATCAGTGGCAGCACTTGGGCCCTAGTTGCAAACAGGATGTTTTGATTTGCATCAAGCACATTCCAAAATACGCCATTCTTATCCGTCCCCAGGATGACACAGGGGTAGGTAGCAAAGTATTTCCTGATCCCAGCTCTGTTCATCTTGGCTTCTTTTAAAAACACAGCAAGCAAGGGTTACTCCAAGCGGAGTCTCCCTTTTTTCCAAAAATTGGGCCACACAGACACCCACCCCATCAGTGGCAGCACTTGGGCCCTAGTTGCAAACAGGATGTTTTGATTTGCATCAAGCACATTCAAAAATACGCCATTCTTATCCGTCCCCAGGATGACACCGGGGTAGGTAGCAAAGTCTTTCCTGATCCCAGCTCTGTTCATCTTGGCTTCTTTTAAAAACACAGCAAGCAAGGGTTACTCCAAGCGGAGTCTCCCTTTTTTTCCAAAAATTGGGCCACACAGACACCCACCCCATCAGTGGCAGCACTTGGGCCCTAGTTGAAAACAGGATGTTTTGATTTGCATCAAGCACATTCAAAAATACGCCATTCTTATCCGTCCCCAGGATGACACCGGGGTAGGTAGCAAAGTATTTCCTGATCCCAGCTCTGTTCATCTTGGCTTCTTTTAAAAACACATCAAGCAAGGGTTACTCCAAGCGGAGTCTCCCTTTTTTTCCAAAAATTGGGCCCCACACACCCACCCATTCAGTGGCAGCAGTTGTGCCCCAGTTGTACACTTCACAGCTAGATTTGCATCAAGCACATTCCAAAATACGCCATTCTTATCCGTCCCCAGGATGACACCGGGGTAGGTAGATAAAGTCTTTCCTGATCCCAGCTCTGTTCATCTTGGCTTCTTTTAAAAACACAGCAAGCAAGGGTTACTCCAAGCGGAGTCTCCCTTTTTTTCCAAAAATTGGGCCACACAGACACCCACCCCATCAGTGGCAGCACTTGGGCCCTAGTTGCAAACAGGATGTTTTGATTTGCATCAAGCACATTCAAAAATACGCCATTCTTATCCGTCCCCAGGATGAAACCGGGGTAGGTAGCAAAGTCTTTGCTGATCCCAGCTCTGTTCATCTTGGCTTCTTTTAAAAACACATCAAGCAAGGGTTACTCCAAGCGGAGTCTCCCTTTTTTTCCAAAAATTGGGCCACACAGACACCCACCCCATCAGTGGCAGCACTTGGGCCCTAGTTGCAAACAGGATGTTTTGATTTGCATCAAGCACATTCAAAAATACGCCATTCTTATCCGTTCCCAGGATGACACCGGGGTAGGTAGCAAAGTCTTTCCTGATCCCAGCTCTGTTCATCTTGGCTTCTTTTAAAAACACATCAAGCAAGGGTTACTCCAAGCGGAGTCTCCCTTTTTTCCAAAAATTGGGCCACACAGACACCCACCCCATCAGTGGCAGCACTTGGGCCCTAGTTGCAAACAGGATGTTTTGATTTGCATCAAGCACATTCAAAAATACGCCATTCTTATCCGTCCCCAGGATGACACCGGGGTAGGTAGCAAAGTCTTTCCTGATCCCAGCTCTGTTCATCTTGGCTTCTTTTAAAAACACATCAAGCAAGGGTTACTCCAAGCGGAGTCTCCCTTTTTTCCAAAAATTGGGCCACACAGACACCCACCCCATCAGTGGCAGCACTTGGGCCCTAGTTGCAAACAGGATGTTTTGATTTGCATCAAGCACATTCAAAAATACGCCATTCTTATCCGTCCCCAGGATGACACCGGGGTAGGTAGCAAAGTCTTTCCTGATCCCAGCTCTGTTCATCTTGGCTTCTTTTAAAAACACAGCAAGCAAGGGTTACTCCAAGCGGAGTCTCCCTTTTTTTTCCAAAAATTGGGCCCCACACACCCACCCATTCAGTGGCAGCAGTTGTGCCCCAGTTGTACACTTCACAGCTAGATTTGCATCAAGCACATTCCAAAATACGCCATTCTTATCCGTCCCCAGGATGACACCGGGGTAGGTAGCAAAGTATTTCCTGATCCCAGCTCTGTTCATCTTGGCTTCTTTTAAAAACACAGCAAGCAAGGGTTACTCCAAGCGGAGTCTCCCTTTTTTTCCCAAAATTGGGCCCCACACACCCACCCATTCAGTGGCAGCAGTTGTGCCCCAGTTGTACACTTCACAGCTAGATTTGCATCAAGCACATTCCAAAATACGCCATTCTTATCCGTCCCCAGGATGACACCGGGGTAGGTAGATAAAGTCTTTCCTGATCCCAGCTATGTTCATCTTGGCTTCTTTTAAAAACACATCAAGCAAGGGTTACTCCAAGCGGAGTCTCCCTTTTTTTCCAAAAATTGGGCCCCACACACCCACCCATTCAGTGGCAGCAGTTGTGCCCCAGTTGTACACTTCACAGCTAGATTTGCATCAAGCACATTCCAAAATACGCCATTCTTATCCATCCCCAGGATGACACCGGGGTAGGTAGCAAAGTCTTTGCTGACCCATGACTTGTTCATCTTGGCTTCTTTTAAAAACAATGTAAGCAAGGGTTACTCCAAGCGGAGTCTCCCTTTTTTCCAAAAATTGGGCCACACAGACACCCACCCCATCAGTGGCAGCACTTGGGCCCTAGTTGCAAACAGGATGTTTTGATTTGCATCAAGCACATTCAAAAATACGCCATTCTTATCCGTCCACAGGATGACACCGGGGTAGGTAGCAAAGTATTTCCTGATCCCAGCTCTGTTCATCTTGGCTTCTTTTAAAAACACAGCAAGCAAGGGTTACTCCAAGCGGAGTCTCCCTTTTTTTCCCAAAATTGGGCCCCACACACCCACCCATTCAGTGGCAGCAGTTGTGCCCCAGTTGTACACTTCACAGCTAGATTTGCATCAAGCACATTCCAAAATACGCCATTCTTATCCGTCCCCAGGATGACACCGGGGTAGGTAGATAAAGTCTTTCCTGATCCCAGCTATGTTCATCTTGGCTTCTTTTAAAAACACATCAAGCAAGGGTTACTCCAAGCGGAGTCTCCCTTTTTTTCCAAAAATTGGGCCCCACACACCCACCCATTCAGTGGCAGCAGTTGTGCCCCAGTTGTACACTTCACAGCTAGATTTGCATCAAGCACATTCCAAAATACGCCATTCTTATCCATCCCCAGGATGACACCGGGGTAGGTAGCAAAGTCTTTGCTGACCCATGACTTGTTCATCTTGGCTTCTTTTAAAAACAATGTAAGCAAGGGTTACTCCAAGCTGAGTCTCCCTTTTTTCCAAAAATTGGGCCACACAGACACCCACCCCATCAGTGGCAGCACTTGGGCCCTAGTTGCAAACAGGATGTTTTGATTTGCATCAAGCACATTCAAAAATACGCCATTCTTATCCGTCCACAGGATGACACCGGGGTAGGTAGCAAAGTATTTCCTGATCCCAGCTCTGTTCATCTTGGCTTCTTTTAAAAACACAGCAAGCAAGGGTTACTCCAAGCGGAGTCTCCCTTTTTTCCAAAAATTGGGCCACACAGACACCCACCCCATCAGTGGCAGCACTTGGGCCCTAGTTGCAAACAGGATGTTTTGATTTGCATCAAACACATTCCAAATCCACAAGCATTTACTCTCCCCAGGATGACACAGGGGTAGTAAATTCCTTCTGGATCCATGACTTGTTCATTTTGATGAACGTCAGTCTGTCCACATTGTCACTGGACAGACGCGTGCGCTTATCTGTCAGCACACACAAAGCAGCACTGAATACACGTTCAGAGACAACGCTGGCAGCTGGACACGACAAAATCTCCAAGGCGTAACTGGAGAGCTCTGGCCATTTTTCTATGTTTGAAGCCCAAAAGGAGCAAGGCTCCAGTTGCACAGTCATGGCATCGATGTTCATTTGGAGATACTCCTGTATCATCCTCTCCAGCCGTTGAGTATGTGTCAGACTTGTTGTCTCTGGTGGCCTTGCAAAAGAGGGTCTAAAAAAATTATGAAAAGATTCCATAAAATTGCTGTTACCGGCACCAGATACGGTCCTACTGGTACGGGTAGACTGTTGAAGATGACGAGACCGTCCCATGTTTGTCAAGTTACAACTGGGAGATTTCCTCCCTGCACCTGCACGGTTGTTTGGTGGAAAAGCCGAGCTAAGATCGAGTAACAGCTTCTGCTGATACTCCTGCATACGTGCGTCCCTTTCTATGGCTGGAATTATGTCACAAAATTTGGACTTGTACCGGGGATCTAATAGTGTGGCAATCCAGTAGTCATCATCACTTCTAATTTTGACAATACGACTGTCATGTTGGAGGTAGTGCAACAAGAAGGCACTCATGTGTCTTGCGCAGCCATGCGGACCAAGTCCACGCTGTGTTTGTGGCATAGAGGTGCTACCCGTTCTTTCTTCCTCTGACATCTCCCCCCAACCTCTTTCAACTGAAATTTGACCAAGGTCTCCCTCATCCGCTGAGTCTTCCATGTCCATGGACAGTTCGTCCTCCATTTCTTCATGTTCTCCTGCACCTTGCTCAACATTTCGCCTGCTACTATGCGCCCTTGTCGATCCCTGTTCCCCATGGTCCCATGCCTGCTGCGTTGGTGATGATGAACGTCTGGACCTTGGTGATGTTGTTGTCCCTTGCGCATATGAATCCTCCTGTAGTTCCTCCCCTTCATGTTGTCCCACCCCCTGACTCCGAATAGTGTTTAGCGTGTGCTCCAGCATGTAAATGACTGGAATCGTCATGCTGATAATGGCATTGTCAGAGCTAAACATATTCGTCGCCATGTCGAAACTGTGCAGAAGGGTGCATAGGTCCTTGATCTGAGACCACTCCATCAGGGTGATCTGCCCCACCTCTGCATCTCGTTGGCCCAGGCTATACGTCATGACGTATTGCACCAGGGCTCTGCGGTGCTGCCACAGTCGCTGTAACATGTGGAGAGTTGAATTCCAGCGTGTCGCCACATCGCATTTCAGGCGATGAACCGGCAGGCCGAAAGACTTCTGGAGCGATGCAAGTCGCTCAGCTGCGGCGCTTGAACGCCGGAAGTGAGCAGACAGTTTTCGTGCCCTGTTCAGAAGGCCATCTAGGCCGGGATAGTGTGTTAAAAATTGCTGCACGACAAGGTTCAACACGTGAGCCATACAAGGTACGTGTGTCACCTTGCCCAGGCGAAGGGCCGCACCCAGGTTTGCAGCATTGTCGCACACGGCCTTACCAGGCTGCAGGTTGAGTGGAGACAACCATTTATTAAACTCGGACCGCAGAGCTGACCACAACTCCTCAGCTGTGTGACTCTTATTACCAAGACATGTCAAGCTAAAGACCGCCTGATGCCGTTGCGCTCGGCTGCCAGCATAGTAATGAGGCGTGCGTGATTCCTTCTGCGCAGTGAGAACGCTGGTGGCCTGACCAGGCAGGCTTGGGGCGGAGGTGGAGGACCCAGATGAGGTGGAGGATGCAGAAGCTGTGGCGGAACTTGGACAGACAGAGGATTGACACACAAGTCGTGGGGACGGCAAGACTTGTGCAGCAGACCCTTCACCATCTATCACCATAGTTACCCAGTGCCCAGTCAGCGACATGTAACGTCCCTGTCCATGCTTACTGGTCCAAGTATCGGTGGTGAAATGCACCCGTTGACACACAGAGTTTCTCAAGGAAGCGGTGATGTTGTGTGCGACATGCTGGTGTAGCGCGGGCACACCTTTCTTAGAGAAGTAGTGGCGACTAGGCATCTGGTACTGGGGCACAGCGACAGACATAAGCTCTCTAAAATCATGTGTGTCCACTAGGCGGAAAGGCAGCATTTCGGTAGCCAACAGCTTACAGAGGGATAGAGTCAACCTCTTAGCTTTGTCATGGGTCGGAGGAAGTGGCCTTTTATTTGACCACATCTGAGGGACAGAGATCTGGCTGCTGTGTGTAGACGGTGTTGAGTAGGGTGTCCCTGGAAAAATGCAGGTTTGTGAGGAAAGTTCAGGCGGAGACATGATGTTGCCTTCATCCAACGTTGGTGCTATCGATGTCTGAGAGAGCTGTACACACTCACTTGTTTCCCCTTCCAAACCAACTGACGACCTTACAAGCAAACTGCCTGTTGCGGTTACAGTGGTGGAAGTTTTGCGTGGAAAAACAGGTGTGACAGCTGTCCCCACAGTCCTAGAAGATGAAGAGCGCGCGGATGCACTGGAAGGGGCGGGCGGTGGATGGTTCGCTCCGCTAGCCGGCATTGCAGCACGGTGAGCTTCCCACCGGGACTTATGATATTTATTCATGTGACGATTCATGGAAGAAGTTGTCAAACTGCTGAGGTTTTGACCTCTACTAACAGAATCATGACAAATGTTACATATCACATGAGTTGGGCGATCTTTTTCGATGTGAAAAAAGGCCCAGGCTAGGCAAGGCTTAGAGGCCATGCGACCTGTTGATCCACCCCGAATAATGCTCATAGGCAGAGTGGTGGCTGAGGATGCAGTTGTAGACGTGCTACCAGTGCTCCGACTCTGTCCAGGAAGGCGCAAGGTAACTTCGTCGTCGGTTGCATCCTCCTCCACCGCCTCTGTTGACCTCCTCGAGTGCCTGACTGGGGGTTGACAGTAGGTGGGATCTAGAACGTCATCATCAATTGTTGTGTTTGCACTCCCCTCCCCCTCAGACCGAGCCTCTTCTTGCCCTGACCGAATATTTAAGTTGTCATCCCAATCGGGTATCTGAGTCTCATCTTCATCAGTATGTTCCTCATTGTCTATAACCACAGGTGTTACAGTTTGTGACAAAGGGTCAACATTATGCTCAGAAACTTGGTCCTCACGGCCTGAATCTGAGTCACAAAGGTTCTGGGCATCACTGCAGACCATTTCCTGTTCTGTACTCACTGTAGCTTGGGAGCAGACCTCTGATTCCCAGGCTATAGTGTGACTGAACAGCTCTGCAGACTCAGCCATCTCAGTTCCACCATACTGTGCAGGGCTGATGGAGACTTCAGAGCTGGGAGAAATCAAGTGTGATTGGGATGACAACTCAGAGGAATGGTGTTTTTTGGATGCGGTACTTGAAGTGGCTGAGAGGGCACTTGTTGGACCACTTGAGATCCATTCAAGCATTTTCCTTTTTTGCCCATCATCTACCTTTGTTCCTCTTGTTCGTGTCCGTAATAAAGGGAGCACATCGGATTGTCCACAATAAGTAGTAGACATCTTACTTTTGCTAGTAGATGGTCTATCTTCAGCAGATGATAATGGAGCTTTGCCACCTTCCCCACTGACAAAACCTTTTTTGCCTTTTCCACCACGCCTCTTCCCCTTTCCACCAGCATCTGTCATTTTGCCACTCATGTTGATTGCGACAAGATTGTGGACTAAAAATGTGGTAGTAAAAATTGAGAGGTGGTGAAGATTGCAGTGGTGGTCTAGCTTTATTAACAGCAGAATAATAAAGAATAAATATCCCTGACAATGTAACTTAGTTATAATGAGTTGGAGTGTGCAACGCAGGCAGACGTGCTGCAAATGTCTTTGCACTAGTGGGACTATAGCAAAGTCCAATAGCCACGTATAGGATGCCACTAGGTACACTGAGTGTGTGCTAGTATAATGGCTTAGTTATAATTAGTTGGAGTGTGCAACGCAGGCAGACGTGCTGCAAATGTCTTGGCACTAGTGGGACTATAGCAAAGTCCAATAGCCACGTATAGGATGCCACTAGGTACACTGAGTGTGTGCTAGTATAATGGCTTAGTTATAATTAGTTGGAGTGTGCAACGCAGGCAGATGCGCTCTGCAAATGTCTTGGCACTAGTGGGACTATAGCAAAGTCCAATAGCCACGTATAGGATGCCACTAGGTACACCTGAGTGTGTGCTAGTATAATGGCTTAGTTATAATTAGTTGGAGTGTGCAACGCAGGCAGATGCGCTCTGCAAATGTCTTGGCACTAGTGGGACTATAGCAAAGTCCAATAGCCACGTATAGGATGCCACTAGGTACACTGAGTGTGTGCTAGTATAATGGCTTAGTTATAATTAGTTGGAGTGTGCAACGCAGGCAGACGTGCTGCAAATGTCTTTGCACTAGTGGGACTATAGCAAAGTCCAATAGCCACGTATAGGATGCCACTAGGTACACTGAGTGTGTGCTAGTATAATGGCTTAGTTATAATTAGTTGGAGTGTGCAACGCAGGCAGATGCGCTCTGCAAATGTCTTGGCACTAGTGGGACTATAGCAAAGTCCAATAGCCACGTATAGGATGCCACTAGGTACACTGAGTGTGTGCTAGTATAATGGCTTAGTTATAATTAGTTGGAGTGTGCAACGCAGGCAGACGTGCTGCAAATGTCTTGGCACTAGTGGGACTATAGCAAAGTCCAATAGCCACGTATAGGATGCCACTAGGTACACTGAGTGTGTGCTAGTATAATGGCTTAGTTATAATTAGTTGGAGTGTGCAACGCAGGCAGATGCGCTCTGCAAATGTCTTGGCACTAGTGGGACTATAGCAAAGTCCAATAGCCACGTATAGGATGCCACTAGGTACACTGAGTGTGTGCTAGTATAATGGCTTAGTTATAATTAGTTGGAGTGTGCAACGCAGGCAGACGTGCTGCAAATGTCTTGGCACTAGTGGGACTATAGCAAAGTCCAATAGCCACGTATAGGATGCCACTAGGTACACTGAGTGTTTGCTAGTATAATAGCTTAGTTATAATTAGTTGGAGTGTGCAACGCAGGCAGACGTGCTGCAAATGTCTTGGCACTAGTGGGACTATAGCAAAGTCCAATAGCCACGTATAGGATGCCACTAGGTACACTGAGTGTGTGCTAGTATAATGGCTTAGTTATAATTAGTTGGAGTGTGCAACGCAGGCAGACGTGCTGCAAATGTCTTGGCACTAGTGGGACTATAGCAAAGTCCAATAGCCACGTATAGGATGCCACTAGGTACACTGAGTGTGTGCTAGTATAATGGCTTAGTTATAATTAGTTGGAGTGTGCAACGCAGGCAGACGTGCTGCAAATGTCTTGGCACTAGTGGGACTATAGCAAAGTCCAATAGCCACGTATAGGATGCCACTAGGTACACTGAGTGTGTGCTAGTATAATGGCTTAGTTATAATTAGTTGGAGTGTGCAATGCAGGCAGACGTGCTCTGCAAATGTCTTGGCACTAGTGGGACTATAGCAAAGTCCAATAGCCACGTATAGGATGCCACTAGGTACACTGAGTGTTTGCTAGTAAAATTGGTTAGTTTAAAAAAGTTGTAGTGTGCAATGCAGGCAGACGTGCTCTGCAAATGTCTTTGCACTAGTGGGACTATAGCAAAGTCCAATAGCCACGTATAGGATGCCACTAGGTACACTGAATGTTTGCTAGTATAATGGCTTACTTAGAATGAGTTGGAGTGTGCAGAGGACAAGAGGGTACAGTGGCAGGATTGTGGTGCTCTGGGTAGAGGAATGGAAGCCTGCCTTTCTATTCCCTCCTAATGGTGAAATGCAGGGAGGAAATCCCTGACCTGGGCTACACAGACGCTGTTGCTGTTTGCAGGACCTGTCACTTATGGCTCTCTGACCCTGCCGCTTTGAGCCCTTAAAAGGACTGCTAGAATGTGCTCTCCCTAAGCTGTCTAACGCTGTGTATGCAGCGCATACAGCTGTATCGGCTATAGGACTCAGGAGGACGGAGCTGCGACACTGATGTCTGACACCAAAGACGCAGAAGGCAGATAATGGCGTTCGTGAAGAAAATGTCCGGTTTTATAATGCAGGGACATGTGACATGCAGATCCTATCACACATGCCGTTGCTTCTCTGGCTCAAAGTCCACTTAGGTGTGTGTGTGTCTGTGATTGGCTGACATGCTGGCCCGCCCCACAAGACGCGCGCGCTTAGGGAAGGAAGACAAGAAAAAAAAAAAAAAAAAATGGCGATCGCCATTATAGAAACAGCAGTGATCTGAAGGCGCTGTTCACGCACACTATACACTGAAATGTGATAATAGTTTGATTCACAGAGTGACTTACACTATTACAGCAGAAACCAAGCTAGGATTAGCTGTTTTTTGGCTGCTAGAACCGTTCTCGAATGTTTCTAGAACTATCGAGCTTTTGCAAAAAGCTCGAGTTCTAGTTCGATCTAGAACATGCCCCAAAATCACTCGAGCCGCGAACTGGAGAACCACGAACCACGAACCGCGCTCAACTCTACTAGTCACACTTATGCAAAGATATTTGCAGCACGTCTGCCTGCATTGCACACTCAAACTCTTTTTAACTAAGCCATTATACTAGCAAACAGTCAGTGTACCTAGTGGCATCCTAATCGTGGCTATTGGACTTTTGTCTAGTCACATTAGTGCAAAGATATTTGCAGCACGTCTGCCTGCATTGCACACTCAAACTCTTTTTAACTAAGCCATTATACTAGCAAACAGTCAGTGTACCTAGTGGCATCTTAAACGTGGCTATTGTACTTTTGTCTAGTCACACTAGTACAAAGATATTTGCAGCACGTCTGCCTGCATTGCACACTCAAACTCTTTTTAACTAAGCCATTATACTAGCAAACAGTCAGTGTACCTAGTGGTATCCTAAACGTGGCTATTGGACCTTTGTCTAGTCACACTAGTGCAAAGATATTTGCAGCACGTCTGCCTGCATTGCACACTCAAACTCTTTTTAACTAAGCCATTATACTAGCAAACAGTCAGTGTACCTTGTGGAATCCTAAACGTGGCTATTGGACTTTTGTGTAGTCACACTAGTGGAAAGATATTTGCAGCACGTCTGCCTGCATTGCACACTCAAACTCTTTTTAACTAAGCCATTATACTAGCAAACAGTCAGTGTACCTAGTGGCATCCTAAACGTGGCTATTGGACTTTTGTCTAGTCACACTAGTGCAAAGATATTTGCAGCACGTCTGCCTGCATTGCACACTCAAACTCTTTTTAACTAAGCCATTATACTAGCAAACAGTCAGTGTACCTAGTGGCATCCTAAACGTGGCTATTGGACTTTTGTGTAGTCACACTAGTGGAAAGATATTTGCAGCACGTCTGCCTGCATTGCACACTCAAACTCTTTTTAACTAAGCCATTATACTAGCAAACAGTCAGTGTACCTAGTGGCATCCTAAACGTGGCTATTGGACTTTTGTGTAGTCACACTAGTGGAAAGATATTTGCAGCACGTCTGCCTGCATTGCACACTCAAACTTTTTAACTAAGCCATTATACTAGCAAACAGTCAGTGTACCTAGTGGCATCCTAAACGTGGCTATTGGACTTTTGTCTAGTCACACTAGTGCAAAGATATTTGCAGCACGTCTGCCTGCATTGCACACTCAAACTCATTGTTACTAATACATTATAGTACCAAAAATTGAGTAAACTTAGTGGCATACAAGAAGTGGCTGTTGTACTCCATTAATGCCCCCCTGGTGCAAATCTATGTGCAGCACCTCTGCATGACACCCTCCTGCTCTGTTTTTAATAAGCTATAATGATAGCAAAAAATACTGCCATTTAGTGGCATTATAGAACTGTCTGTTGTATTCCATTAGTGCCCCACTGGTGCCAAGCTATTTCTAGCACCTCTGCATGACACCCTCCTGCTCTGTTTTTAATAAGCTATAATTATAGCACAAAATACTGCCATTTAGTGGCATCATAGAACTATCTGTTGTATTCCATTAGTGCCCCACTGGTGCCAAGCTTTTTCTAGCACCTTTGCATGACACCCTCCTGCTCTGTTTTTAATAAGCTATAATTATAGCAAAAAATACTGCCACTTAGTGGTATACAAAAAATGCCTGTAGGACTCCTTTATTGTGCCACTGGTGCCAAGCAATCTCAAGCACCTCTGCATTCTACACTCATGCCCATTTTGCTATTCTAATTTTATAGCAAACTCAGGGAATTCCTTGCTGCATTTGATCATTACGAGGGATAGAAAGTGAAGCTTCTTTTACTGTCCTGGTACCCACAGAACACGGCCACTGTACCCATCTGTCCACTTTTGCAACGCTATTTAATTTGCACAAAGAGCTGACTCTTTTTCTGCCTTCCTAAAATTGTCTGGAATACTAAGTTAGTGTTCCTTTGCTGCCAAGCAAGGTACAACACATGTGCATTCTACACTCCTTTCCATTTCTGGAATGCAATTATTAACTGCAGGTAGTCCAGGCAATCTGTGACGAAGGTGCAGGCGTGGATATAATGTAGCCTGCATCCAATGATGGTTCTCTCGATGTCTGACAGCTCAACAATACCTTCTGTTTCCACTTCCAAAACAAGTGATGACCTGCCAATCACACTCCCTGTTGCGGGTTAAGGAGTGGAAGTTCAGTGAGAAAAACCATGTGTGACTGCTGTCCCCACAGTCACAGAGGATGAAGAGCACGCAGATGCACTTGATGGGGCAGGCGGTGGTTGCACAGGCACGCTAGTCCGCATTGTAGCACAGTGAAATTCCCATTGCGACTTATGCTTCATTTTAAGTCGTGTACAGGGTGGGCTCCCCAGTATGCAGCAAAACCAGGCAAAAGGAAAAGGACTCTAGCCAGTTGGGTTGATAAATGATTGTTTAACTTTACCAAAACAAACAATAAGAACCATGCATACAATTAAAATAATTGAACAATCTAGTCTGTTGCCTACTACCTGCTAATCCCTCTGTGTAGAAGTAATTGTTTCCAATTTAAATTTTTATTGAGTTTTCATAAGCATACAATAAAGAGCATGGGACCATGTAATGATAGACAGATTTCATCAAACATCTGAACAATGTTAAACTGTCATAGGAGTCATAATGGATTATAAGTCATTGTGGTGACACATAGGTCCTCATTTTAAACCGTAGAAACCATAGAAACCAGTAACACAGAGAGGAAAGACAGAGGAGAGTAGCAGTCATGGTATGTAGGAAAGATAGCGTAGGTCAGAGAGAAAGGAGGAAAAATAGAAAGTAGAGCGCGGTGACCGGGGCTGATACACTGTCCGCTGGACCAAGACCATTCGAAAAGATGGTGTATGTTATCTGAAGAAGGGAGGGAGCCGGGGGTTCCTGCTCCTCAGGAGTCACACAGATCCAAGAATTTTTTACTAGACAGAAAAGATTCCCACTGAAGCCATTTGGTGGCTGTCACCACCGACTGCCCGCGTGACTGAGCCATCACCACCTCCATACGGTGAATCACATTTACCTCCATGACCCATTCTTCCAACGAAGGGGGAGCAGAGTCCTTCCAGCGTCGTGGGATCACTGTCTTAGCTGCCTGGAGAAGATGGCCCAGGATAGAATTTTTATAGACCTTTTCGGATACATTAAAGATGTACAATAATACCGCCTCTGGGCGACTCGGAACCACAACCCCGGTGACCTCATGAATGGCCGCCAGTATTTTTTTCCAAAAGGCCGACAAGCTCGGGCAGTACCACCAGATATGCGACATAGTGCCCCCCTGCGCTCCACATCGCCAACACGTGTCAGGGACGTCGGGATACCATGCATGAAGAGATGCTGGGACCCTATACCATCTAGACAGTATTTTATAGCTGGTTTCTTGCATCCTGGTGGCCACCACGGACCTGTGGGTCAAACGGAAACAACGTTTCCACTGATTCTCAGGGAAAGTCTGGCCGAGCTCCTCTTCCCATGCCGCACAGAATCGGGGGGAAGACGTCTCCGCCGCGTTCGTCATACATTTGTACACCTTTGAGATTGCATGGCGTGCACCAGAGGGCCCACTACAAAGGTTTTCAAAAGGCGTTTGGGGCAGGTGGTGGGCTATGTCAATGTCCTGGGAGGTTATGAAGTGCTTGAGCTGGGCATATTCAAAGTGGAACCGCAATTTGAAGTTGCGGTTCTCTACAATCTCCCGGAGTGGAAGGAGGGACCCCCCCGAAACTACCTGATTTAATCTCAGGGGGTTTAGTTTCGTGCAACCTAGAAAGTTGTTGGACGATGCTCCCGGTAGAAACTCCGGGTTGTCAGTTAGTGGCATGAGGGGTCCCCTAGGCTGGATCATGAGGTTGCGTGATGATATAGAGTGTATCGTTCGTAGTGTTTGTTTGGTACTATAGGACATCTCAATTTTATGTTTGATGAGGAGGGGCCAGGTCCACGGCAAGGTCGATGTCGATAAAGGGCACAGATCCTGTGCCAGGCAAACCCAGAGCTTAGACTTAGAGCAGTGCAAAAGGTCCAAGACCCTGGCATGGGCGGCTGCCATATAATATCGCGTGTAGAAGTAATTGTGTGTCTGTGTGTGTGTGTGTGTGTATGCGAACACGACTTACCAGTGGCGCATCACAAGAGCTTCCAAGTTATCTACCTAAACATAGACAAAACACATGACCCGCCCTGAATACCCTTGTTAGCTGAAGCCTCACAGATATTGCAGATGATAACAGTGTGAATGCAAACCACACAGCTCTGCAACACAGTCATGGAAATCTTGAAAAGCAACAGTCAATGCAAACATGTGTTGCTGTCCCTCTATGATTTAAACTGTACGTGACAATTTGACAGTGCAGAGGCAGCAAGTCTTATTGTCTATATAGTCGGCCTACCCAGAACAGATATGTGTTTTGCTAATAAAACAAAGTGTTTTGTGCCCGCATTATTGTCTGGGCACAGCCTACCGTACCCGACCCGGGTACTGTGATGTCCAGTTGCCAGAAATACAGACTTTACGCTCCTCTCACGGTAAACAGTATAGACAGCACTGTAAGAATGTTGGTCTGTGGCACAGGATGCTGCTCACTGACGTTACAGTGCTCATCATCAAAGTACAACACAACTCCCCTCACAATTGAACAAAGTGTTTCCGCGGTGGCTCCTTGCTGTAACACACACCTTTAGCTTTTCATTCTGTTCATAGACAGCATCTCCAAGTCCACCCCCGAAGAGCAGTTTTCTATTGCTATAGTGACCAAAGGCAGATCCAAAAAAACAGCAGCCCCTTGTGTGTAGTCTGCAACAATGCATGCAATGAACGGCAAATAATCATATTGCGTTGACAGTTGCTAAAGCTGAGCAATACACCTTCACGCTGTCAATTCATATCCATGTGATACTTCATGGAGGAAGTACTCAAAAGTGTGAGTTTTTGCCTTCTACTTACAGATTGTTGACAAATCTTACAGATTCCATGACTTGGGTGATCCTTTGCGATGTCCAAAAATTCACAGGCTAGGAAAGGCTTACAGCCCATGCGACCTGCATAGCCAACACGACATCTGCTCAGAGTCAAAGTTGTGGTCCAGGATTCAGTTGTTGATGTGCTTCCAGTACTTTGTCTCTGGCCAGGAAGACGCAACGTAACCTCGTCGTCAGTAGCATCCTCCTCCACCTCCTCTGCTTACCTCATCGACTGGCTGACTTTGGTTTGACAGTAAGTGTTGTCTCCAACCTCATCAATAACCCTGTGTGTTTTCATTCCCCTCGTCCTGAGTACTCAGAGACAACCTCTTCCTGCCCTGACCCAATAGTAAAGTTGTCCTTCCAATCAGGTATCTGTGCTCCTCATCATGTTCCCCATTGTCTCCACCAGGAGGATTTACTATTTGGAAATGAGGGTGTAGATTAGGCTCAGCACCTTCTTCATCGGGGCCTGGATCCCAGTCACAAAGCTTCAGGCTATCTGCGCAGATCATTTCCCCTGACTCATGGAACTCGCTACCTCAACACGTTAGATTATCTGCTACACACGCAAGCTTCAAACTGAATCTGAAAACTCATCTGTTCAGAAATGACTATAACCTTCAATGACACCACCACCATACGTACTTGACGCTCAACCTAAACAACTCCTACTGTCTCCTCCCAAAAATCCTTTAGAATGTAATCCCGCAAGGGCAGGGCCCTCTTCCCTCTGTACCAGTCTGTCTATAGTTACTTGTATATGTATTCTGTATGTAACCCCCTTCTCATGTACAGCACCATGGAATCAATGGTGCTCTATAAATCAATAATGATAAAAATAATAATAACTTCCTTGTCTGTACTCATTGCAGCTTTGGAGCAGACCTCTGATTCCCAGGCTATAGTGCGACTGAACAGCTATGCAAACTCAACCATCTCTGTCACCCCATACTCAGCAGGGCTGGTGGAAACTTGAGAGCTGTTAGGAAGCAAGTGCGATTAGATTGACACCACAGAGGAATGGAGTATTTGGGATCTTGAAATTGGGGTGGAGGAGAGGCCACTTTATGGAGCAATTCAGATCCATTGAAGCAGCTGCTGATTTGGCCTCATCTACATTTGTTAGCGATGGTCGTGTCCATGAAAAAAGGGATCATATCAGATTATCCATGGGAAGAAGTACACCTGTTCTTTTGGATGTTATTTGTTGTTACAAAACGGTGACGCCTTAAACGCAAGCAGCCTGCTGCGTTTTCAGTTGCGCCCAGGCATCAGCTGCCATTTAGGCCTGTGCCTCGGGTTGTCCAGCTGGCTGCTTTCTCCTCCACGTGTAAGTGTGGAGAGGCAGCTAGTGCGCATGCGTGTGACGAATTACCCCAGCCGCAGCCTAACTCCAGTGTTTCGTCTAGTGAGTATGCTCAGCCTGACTGTGCCATTCCTGAGGCTAAGTCTTCATTTCGGGCTACAGCCTATGCTCCCACACTTAGTGCGAAAAGCCTCTTTGCACAGGTACTTGCACTCCGTGATGGGTCTAAGTCCTGTGTTGTGCATAGACACCATGCTAAAGCTGATAGTCTTTTTTCAGAGACTGTATTTCATGCAACTGACTATGGTCAGGCACTTACTGCATCAGAAACTAGGTCCGGTAATGAACTCTTTGGCCCTGCCCGTGATGTGGGGGGCCCATTTAGACCACAGGGCATCAGGTGTCCTGATGATGTGGCCAGGCCACTCCCAAATGGCTTGCAGAGGCCCGCCCCTATGACTTGTCACCTCATTATTGATGGTCAGACGATGACTGGTGAGGTTGTTTGGGTCATGGCAGCCATGAGGTCATCATTGAAGTTGCGGTTCCAAATAGGACGCTAGTTATGCCACTCATGACGTGTCACTCTGCTTTTGTCTCCAGGAGGTGCATTGTGGTCCACCCTGGTTTGGGGCGGACCCAGGTTATAGAAGGTGCTGGAGACAACAAGGAGGTGCGCAGTCTTCTATTATGCTCCGAAAGAGCACACCTCCATGTGTTGAACCCATTGTGGCTTTAGGCCAGAGGTAGGCTGGGATAGGGCGTTGATGCAGGCCGCCACCACAGTTGGTAACGCAGAACGGTTAAGACCAGCTCCTGTCCTACAAGTCCTGCTTGTGCAGCCCAGTGGCATTAACAGGCATGCTGCTGCTGATGCACCTGCTGTTCACAGGTGTGCCCCTACGCACACGGTCAGCGTACTCAATGGCCCCTGTGATGTTAACAGGGAGTTCCTGGGCTGGGTGGGCGTGTGGACCCTGTGACGCTAACAGGGCTCCCAGTCTCAAGATCCGAGTGGCGTCTAACTTGGTTCAGGCTACTATTAGTTTCATAGCCACACAGCTCTGTATCCTCCACCGAACCTTCCAGTTGCCAACCTCTCCTTTTCCATCTGGGAGCACGGTGTACACTGACTGCTGATGGGGATATATACCTTTCTCTTTCTTTTCTTATTAATTTTCGTTATATAGCTGTAACATAGTATATACCACCTTATCCAAATCTGCCAGTCCCACCGTAACAGATGGTGTTTCTTCATCAAATGTTACTTTTGCTTAACCACCAAACCCACGGACCAAAACTTTTTTCCCCTTTCCAACACACCTGTTCCCCTTTTCACCCGCATCTGTCCTTTTTCAACTCATTTTGTATATGACCAGTGCAACTCTGCAGGGACACCGTACTCAATGGCATCTCAGCACAACAGCCACCCCTCGGTCCCTCAGATGTGGACAAGTAAAAGACCATTTCCTCCTATCCATGACAAACCGTTGAGATTCACTCTGTGCAGCACTGGTGTTTAGTGGAAAAGCAGATCGAAGATTGCGTAACACCTTCTGAAGATACTCCTGTACACGTGCGTCCCTTTATATGGCAGGAATTATTTCGCCAAATTTTGTCTTGTACCGGGGATCTAACAGTGTGGCAACCCAGTAGTTAGCATTACTTCGAATTCGTACAATCCGAGGGTCATGTTGTAGGTAGTGCAGCAAGAAGACGCTCATGTGTCTTGTGCATCCAGGAGGACCAAGTCCTTGGTGTGTTGGTGGCAGAGAGGTGAGAATCGTGCCTCCTTCCTCTGCCCTCTCCCCCCAACCTCGCACAACCGAAATGTGAGCAAGCTCTCACTCATCTGCTGAGTCTTCCATGCCCATCGCAAGTTCGTCCTCCATTTCTTCATGGCTCCTGCACCTTCCTCAACAATTTTTGCTGATACTATGCGCCCTTGTTAATCCCTATCCCCCACCATAACTGCTGCCTAGGTGCCGCTTACCGTATGGACCTTGTAGATCTTATTATCCCTTCTGCATATGACTCCTCCTGTACTTCCTCACCTTCCTCTTGGACCAATACCTGACTCCGAATAATGCTTACAGTGTGCTCCATCATGTAGGTGACCAGAATTGTCACGCTGAGAATGGCATTGCCAGTGCTAAACATCTTCGTCGACATTTGGAAACTGTGTAGAAGGGTGCATAGGTCCTTGATCTGACACCACTCCAGCAGCGTGATCTGCACCACCTCTGGATCAAGTTAGCCCAGGGTATACATCATACCGTATTTCAGCAGGGCACTGCGGTGCTGCCACACACGCTGCAACATGTGCAGATTCCAATTCCTGCGTGTCGGAACATCGCATTTCCGGCGTTTAACTGCCAGACCCTAAGACTTCCGGAGCGATGAAAGTTGTTGAGCTGCTGGGTGCGAAGGATGAAAGTGACCACATAGCAGCGTGCCCGCTGCACAAGGCCATGTAGGCCGGGATGGTATTTTAAAAATTGCTGGAGAATCAGATTCAACACGTGAGCCATACAAGGCCCGTGTGTCACATTGCCCTGACGAAGGGCCGCAGACAGGTTTGCATCATTGCCGCACACGGCTTTTAAGTCACCAACGTAGTCCACTCAATCAATTTGTACTCTGGTCCCAATGGGAAGACACCACACCCTTTTTTAGGCCCCTCCTGTCTGCAGACCACTGCCAGACAAAGCTATGAACCTCTTGTTACTGTTACCCCCAGTTCAGTTTTATGAGTTTGTGTGCTTGTTACCTGACTACGTTTCCTGCTTGCTGTTTATGTACCTCGTTGGCCGATCCGCATTTCACCTCTGCTTGTTTTCTGATTAAGTCATGTCCATCCCATTCTGTTCCTCTTCCTCAATTAATGTTTTTGACCCTGCATGACTACTATTCTCTGGAACTAAAAGCCTTCCACAGGTATTGATCAACGTGGGCCCTGTGTAATTCCAAATCACTGTATAGGGGTTAAAGGGTTTCAGGGTTCTGGGTGTCCAGCTTGGTGAGTGGCTTGCCTCTAGCCTATCCTTTACAGCCCATCTGAGTGTGTCGATCCAGGCAGGCGTTACACCGTGCCCTCTGCAGAAGGCCATGTAGGCAGGGATAGTGTTTTAAAAATTGCTGGACAACCAGGTTCGACACGTGAGCCATACAAGGCACGTGTGTCACATTGCCCTTAAGAAGGGTCGCAGACTGGTTTGCATCATTGTCGCACCCGACCTTCCCTGACTGCTGGTTGACTGTAGACAACCATTGATGAAACTCGGTCTCACTCTCCAGAGCTAACCTCCACAATTCCTCAGCGGTGTCTCACATTTCCCCTACATTTCAAAGTAAACATTTGACCGCATGATGGCCTTGAGCTCTGCTGCCAGCATAGTAAGGAGGTGTGTGGGATTCCTTGGGCGCAGTTACAAGGAAGGTTGGCCTGACCACAGAGGGTTTGGGCCGAGGTGGAGGACCCACACGAGGTTGAGGAGGCAGAAGCAGTGGAGGAACTTGTACATACAGAGGAAGGATTGACACACAAGTCGTGGGGACGGCAAGACTTGTACAGCAAACCCTTCTCCATCTCTCACCATAGTTACCCAGTGCCCAGTCAGCAACATGTAACTCCCCTGTCCATGCTTACTGGTCCAAGTATCTGTGTTGAAATGCACCCTGTCACACACAGAGTTTCTCAAGGAATCGGTGAGGTTGTGTGGGACCTACTGTGGTAGCGCGGGCACGCCTTTCTTGGAGAAGGAGTGACGACTGGCCATCGGCTCTTGGGGCACTGCAATGGGCATAAGGTCTCGAAAATCCTCGGTCTCAAAAGGGTGTAAAGGCAGCCTTTCTGTTGCCAACAAGTTGCAGATGATGAAACTCAACCTCTTAGGCATGTCATGCCCTTCGAAAATCATGTAAAACATAGCGAGGGGACTCCAACCACAGTCTCCCTCGTTTCCACTAATTGGGCCACGCACACCCCACTTGACTGGCATCAGTTGACCCCCATTTTCAAGATGAAAAAGATGCTTTGCATGAAGCACTCTCAAAAATACGCGTGCCTTTGCCGTCCCCTGGCTGACCCAGGGGAAGAAAAGTCCTCTGAGAGCCATGACTTGTTCATCTTGGTTCTTTTAGAAACACAGCGAGGGGACTCCAACCACAGTCTCCCTCGTTTCCACTAATTGGGCCACACACACCTCACTTGACTGGCATCAGTTGACCCCCATTTTCAAGATGAAAAAGATGCTTTGCATGAAGCACTCTCAAAAATGCGCGTGCCTTTGCCGTCCCCTGGCTGACCCAGGGGAAGAAAAGTCCTCTGAGAGCCATGACTTGTTCATCTTGGTTCTTTTAGAAACACAGCGAGGGGACTCCAACCACAGTCTCCCTCGTTTCCACTAATTGGGCCACACACACCCCACTTGACTGGCATCAGTTGACCCCCATTTTCAAGATGAAAAAGATGCTTTGCATGAAGCACTCTCAAAAATACGCGTGCCTTTGCCATCCCCTGGCTGACCCAGGGGAAGAAAAGTCCTCTGATAGCCATGACTTGTTCATCTTGGTTCTTTTAGAAACACAGCGAGGGGACTCCAACCACAGTCTCCCTCGTTTCCACTAATTGGGCCACACACACCCCACTTGACTGGCATCAGTTGACCCCCATTTTCAAGATGAAAAAGATGCTTTGCATGAAGCACTCTCAAAAATACGCGTGCCTTTGCCGTCCCCTGGCTGACCCAGGGGAAGAAAAGTCCTCTGATAGCCATGACTTGTTCATCTTGGTTCTTTTAGAAACACAGCGAGGGGACTCCAACCACAGTCTCCCTCGTTTCCACTAATTGGGCCACACACACCCCACTTGACTGGCATCAGTTGACCCCCATTTTCAAGATGAAAAAGATGCTTTGCATGAAGCACTCTCAAAAATACGCGTGCCTTTGCCGTCCCCTGGCTGACCCAGGGGAAGAAAAGTCCTCTGAGAGCCATGACTTGTTCATCTTGGTTCTTTTAGAAACACAGCGAGGGGACTCCAACCACAGTCTCCCTCGTTTCCACTAATTGGGCCACACACACCCCACTTGACTGGCATCAGTTGACCCCCATTTTCAAGATGAAAAAGATGCTTTGCATGAAGCACTCTCAAAAATACGAGTGCCTTTGCCGTCCCCTGGCTGACCCAGGGGAAGAAAAGTCCTCTGAGAGCCATGACTTGTTCATCTTGGTTCTTTTAGAAACACAGCGAGGGGACTCCAACCACAGTCTCCCTCATTTCCACTAATTGGGCCACACACACCCCACTTGACTGGCATCAGTTGACCCCCATTTTCAAGATGAAAAAGATGCTTTGCATGAAGCACTCTCAAAAATACCTGTGCCTTTCCTGTCCCCTGGCTGACCCAGGGGAAGAAAAGTCCTCTGAGAGCCATGACTTGTTCATCTTGGTTCTTTTAGAAACACAGCGAGGGGACTCCAACCACAGTCTCCCTCGTTTACACTAATTGGGCCACACACACCCCACTTGACTGGCATCAGTTGACCCCCATTTTCAAGATGAAAAAGATGCTTTGCATGAAGCACTGTCAAAAATACGCGTGCCTTTGCCGTCCCCTGGCTGACCTAGGGGAAGAAAAGTCCTCTGAGAGCCATGTCCACATTGTCAGTGGACAGACGCGTGTGCTTATCTGCCAGCAGACCCCCAGCAGCACTGAAGACAGGTTCCGAGAGAACGCTGGCTGCAGGACACGACAAGATCCCCAAAGCGTATGTGGCGAGCTCAGTCAATTTATCCAGATTGGAAGCCTAAAATGAGCAGGGCTCAAGTTGCACAATAATGGAATCGATGTTTTCTTGCATATACTCATATATCGGTGTGTCCTCCTCTTTTTCCTTGTCCAGCTGTTTTGTTTTCGCATGAGTATATGTCCTTTTCACTTTCCCATGTGTGATTGCCTGCCATTGTTTCCTATGCAGTTCGAGTTTGGTTCGTCGAACGTTCGACGAGCCGAACTCGAACGGGACCTCCGTTCGGCGAACCGACCTCGAGCCGAACCGGGACCGGTTCGCTCATCTCTAGTCCTTACCTTTTTTGTCATGTCAGTCAGGGGTCTAGCTGTAAAAGAAAGTTTATTTGATAAACCTTCTACAATAGTTGGCAAAACTTAAAAACCGATGTAGTGGCTTAAGATTTTCACGATGGTTCCATTTTAAAATAGCCTGCAGCTTGGCAGGATCCATCCTAAACCCAGAGGTGGAAATAATGTCACTCACAAACAGCAGTTCCTGAATAGCAAATACATAAGCTTAGCACTTGTTTGACCTGAGTATCTGCAACACCTGTTTATCATGTTCCATGTGTGACCTGAGATCTAGAGAATGAAGGAGAATACCATCTAGGTATATGATAACAAGTTTTCCCAACAGATGAGCAAACACATCATTTGCAAAATGTTGAAATATTGCAGGCACATTGGTTAACACAAAGGGCATTATGAGATTTTCAGAGTTTCCCTCAGGATTATTGAATGCCATATTCCACTCATCCCCCTGTCAGACCCAAATCAGATTATAGTCCCCTCTGAGTTTGAGTTGGAGAACCAATTTGCCTTGCAAATCTGGTTAAATTGGTCCAGGATCACATAGAGTATGGGTCATGAACCGTAGTCTGGTTAAGCTCCCGGAAAACCAGACATAGACGTAGTTCCCCATCTTTCTTTTTTACAAAGAAAAACCCTGCCACTACTGGAGAAGTGAACAGCTTAATGTGACCATTGGTCAAACTCTCAGTCATGTATTCTTTGAGCGCTTGTTTCTCAGGACCAGACAGATTGTATATCCTGCACTTAGGCGGGCTTTGCACACTACGATATTGCAGGTGCAATATCGGTGGGGTCAAATCGAAAGTGACGCACATCCGGCGTCGCAGTCGATATTGTAGTGTGTAAATCCTTTTTGATACGATTAATGAGTGCAAAAGCGTCGTTATTGTATCATTGGTGTAGGGTCCGACATTTCCATTATTTTGCAGCAGCGACAGGTACGATGTTGTTCCTCGTTCCTGCGGTAGCACACATCTCTGTGTGTGAAGCCGCAGGAGTGAGGAACATCTCCTATCTGCGTCACCGCGTCTCACGCCGGCTCTGCGGAAGGAAGGAGGGGGCAGGATGTTTACGTCCCACTCATCTCCACCCCTTCCCTACTATTGGCCGCCTGCCATGTGACGTAGCTGTGACGCCACACGATGCGTCCCCTTAGGAAGGAGGCGGGTCGCCGGTCACAGCGATGTCGCAGGGCAGGTGAGTGCATGTGAAGCTGCCGTAGCGATAATGTTCAGCAGCAATCACAAGATATCGCACCTGTGACGAGGCGGGGACTATTGCTGCAGCGTCGGTAACACATTGTTACCGATGTCGCAGCATGCAAAGCCGCCTTAGGCAACTTGGCCCCTGGCTTCAGCCTTATGGTGCAGTCATAAGGTGTGTGCTGCTACAACTCCTGACAGCCCTTGTCAGAGAACACAAAACTCAGAGAGTGGCTCAGGGATCCAAGAGGTGATGGATAAGATACAGGTCCCCAGACAGTATTTCTTAGAGTAAGAGCTCCACTGAACAATGTCCTGGGTCTTTTAGTCAACTACCAGATTCATAGTATGAACCATGGGAATCGTAACACAATTTGTGTAGGTAGATATTTGAAAACATGGCGTGTTTTCCGCTCAGAATGGAGTACCCCAATGCAAAGTTTCAATCCTTATACACATTCCATAAAGACCTCTTGGGCGACAGGGGACGAGTCGATAGCAAAACTCTGTATTGGACACGATAGCTCATTAACCCTTAACCGAGAGAAGCAAGCAAAGTGTTCATTGATAATATTAGCCCCAGAACCACTATCAAGAAATACTTCTATAGGGGCCCTTTGCCCCTCTATTTTTACCCTGGCAAGTACAAGATATTGAGATACCAAGGTAGCGGAGATACATAGACCCCCAATCCTCGTGGCTATAATAGTTTTCTGACAGCCGACCACTTTTAGACACCAAGAGGCAAGCACTAATAAAATGTAATTTTTACTGCAAGAAACATACATTTTCTTTTTTAGGAATGAGGACCTCTCGCCTCACGTGAGAAATCCTACCTAGCTGCATGGATTTGGACAAAGTCTCTGGGGGAGAAGTGGATGCTATATAGATGTAGTATACAGAGACCTATGATGGAACCAGTGATTTATTCAGATTACCAGAGCCATACCACACTCAAGAGAGGATGGAGTCTCATACATCACTAAGACCTTTTTTACTCTAGAATTAATGCCATGAAAAGATTGTCTCTTAAGAGAATAGTTGTCCCACTGTCTGTCCACTGACCAACTCTGGAATTCAGCACAGTAATCCTCAGCTGGCTGACTCCCTTGTTGAAGTGAACGGATCTCAGATTCGGCCAACGAATCTAAAGATCGTCGTAGATGACACTGAGTGCAGAAAAAAAACATCCACAGACCCAAAGACAGGGGAATCAGGAGACCAAGAAAATTCTCAAGATTGTGGCTCACCACTAAGAAGTGAGACCCCTATACCCACACACTGCATCTCACTCCCAGAAGAAAGAAGACGCAGGCAGAAATACAATTTATATGCCTCTTGGAAGGAGACAAACTAACTTCAATGCCCAGCAAATCACTCTGGATCCAGCAGTTTAGGTTCAGGGGATCCAGCAGCTAACCCAGATTGCAGAGGAAGAATACTTAACCACCCCTTTTAATTCCGTCACCTGTAGTGTCAGTGGTTGCACCTGCTTTGCAAGGGAGGCTAAGGGGTCCATGGAGAAATGTGGATGTATCTATAATAATATCATGAGGATAATATATTAATTGGGAATGGGGGCTTCTAAACTGGTCCTCAGGCTAGGGGACCCTAACTGTCCCTTATCCCACAGTTACTTTTGAAGATGAAGAGGTCTGGACCACCAGCATAGCCCTGACTCATGATTAGCCCTAGGTCTAATACCCCCTCACCCCGAAACCTGGAGAGGGCTGGGACTGGAGTGGTAAATCCCACAGAGAAAGACAGACTGGAGGAAATCCAACTACAAACTCATGGCAATCACTCACAGAGGTATAGACAAAATGTTCTCAGGAGGAAATAAAGAAAGGAAAGAAAATAATCAAATGACAAGAGTATAACCACAACACACTAGAATAGCATACAGCAGTTCAACAGAAGATGGATAACCATGCACATAAACCAGAATGGCAAAAGCTATTATCGGCATGGCAGAGAAGATTTCACCATCTTTTAAAGGATGGTGGTGGCCCTGGCAGGTCTCCAGAAACCGATGACCCTAGCAGCAATTTACAGGCCAGCAGAATGAACCACTAGACAAATCATTAGTAAGCACACAAGTTAACGCCTGGCTCTCAGTGAGCAACTCAAAGGTACAAGGAGGTGTGTCAAACTCTGCAGTGCGAACAGAGTCAGATGGCGCCATGATACCTGGTGATCTTTAAGCTGACAGGAATATCTCCCTTTAGTAAAGTTTGCCATAAAAAATCAATATGATGAATCTATTAAAACCGTCCTGTTTTTCTGCAGTCTTGGATATCACCCTGGCTATCTTTTCTTTTCAACTTCTGAATTGGACGCCCCTGAGGTTGGAAAATCCAGAAGCTCATTCATAAAAGCAATCTAGTGGATCCTGTTGTAAGAACAGATGACTGTACTGGCAAGAGTGAAGGCTGGGTTTCTCCAGACACTGCCAGATGGAATGGATGATGCCAAGTTTGTCCAATGTAGCTGTTTTGAACCTATGGCCTCTGACAGAATTAACAACTATTTCAATTTAGTGAGTAGATGAAAAATTAAAGATTGGGAAATATAACATTTTATTCTAGGTCTTTTAGTGTATTAGATAAATGTTTTACAAGGATTTCAAATATGTGAACTTAATTGAAAGTATAATGTGTGTTTTGGGCCATAATAAAATGTGTATAAAAGATTAATGACTTGCCTTCCAAGTTCTAGAGACTCATCAACATAAATCTAATGATTACATTATCATTCTGTTTTCAGCAGGGAGATGGTAATTAATATAAAGTTTTGATGTTTAAATCACTCATATATAAAAAAAAATCTAAACTATGCAAATAGGTGATTATGGTCGAGCCTACATGTCTGTTACTACGACACTGTACAAATATGTTAGAAAGTGGACAGAACTTTGAAGTTATGCTAAGCGTGAGTTATTCAGTAGAAAAGATAAACAATTTTGTTTACTGACATATGCTACATGAGGTAGTGATGGTTATCATAATACTCACAAGACAACATTTTCAGGTTAGGTACATTCATTAGTCCCTTAAATCAAAATACCCATTCACTAGTGAGAACTTTTCAATACTCACTATCTATATAAAGCCAAATGGGAGTTGTAATCAACCACAATACTACGTTATAAACACATCACCTTTAATCATGACAAATTAAAAGTTACAAAATAAAACAAATCCATTTCAAAAGGATTCAGCTTTAGCAGAAGTCCTCAAAAAGTGACAGAAATTCATAGAATTATTCACAAATACACATTAATTAACAAAACTATGTATACATCCAACTAATCTAATTTATTAACCAATTAATGGGATAGCAAATGGAATGGATATTTCAGGAGGTGTAAGAAAAAGTGGGAATAATATTACTATTTAACATTAATATGGCAATTCTAAATTGTTCTCTGGACTGAGATAGATTTTATGGAACAAAGATTCCAATTGTAAAGTTTTAATTTGTTGCCAGACATTGACACTGATTTGGTTGAAAACTCTTTCTTTGATTGAATGGACGACAGTTTTAAGAAATGTTATGGAATGTGAGAAAATTTGTTATAGGAACAGAGTACATTTGGAGACATCCAATATCTTTTCTCCTGTACCTGTCTGTACTTTGTATTGTTTATGATTGTTGTACTTGGCTTTATTATGTGTAAAGTGCCATGGCATAAATCATACTATTATAATAGATAAATAATAATAACCTGTATCAATTGCACCTGTCTGTACTCGTTACCTGTATAAAAGACACCTGTCCACACACTCAATCAATCACACTCCAACCTTTTCATGATGACCAAGACCAAAGAGCTGTTTAAGGACATCAGGGGTAAAATAGTATATCTATTCAAGGCTGGGATTAGCTACAGGACAATAGGCAAGCAGCTTGGTGAAAAGGCAACAACTGTTGGGCAATTAGAAAATATGGAGTAAAGCGAGGCTCAAGAAAATGATGGCTAATTTGCACGATAAAAAGTGTTTCTAAGAGAGACCCAAAATAGTACTTGTTACAGTGTGAAACAACTGTCATTTTGCATTTCACACTTCCCCATATCACCATGTTTTACAGTGTTTTTGAAATACAAGGATTTTGAATGAAAAGTGAGTGTTGCTGCTATCTACTGTTCCTGGACTTATATGAAGAATGGTTGTTAATATTTTTCTATTTGTAATCCAAAATAAAATAAATAAATAAAAAAGTAGCCAATGTATTTGCTAAACATAACATAACATATTCAGTGATTACACATGGTGAGACTAAACCCAAGATCTCTGACTTAGGCACCATAAAAGTTTGGCCTACCCTTTGTTACAGTTTTAGTACCTGAAAAATTATACCTTTCTCTCATAGTCAGGACTTAAAAAGTCTAAATCATACTGTTTCGTATAACTATAAATACTTAGTACAAAATGAAGCCTTTTGTGAAATGTAGGACTTCCATTTATTCCTCAAGTTATTAAAATGTTTGATAACATAATTTTTCTGCTATTATAATGTATCTAGAGTACTATCATAATTATTATTAGAGTGTATGATGAAACAGTGCATGATTTTTGATGGTTATATGGATCTAAAATAATAAATATAAAAGACAATGACTATTTAAGAGTCTTCTAATGCAGCTCAGTTTAATCACATTTATATTCAAAGCTCAGAACAAAGCAATGCATATTGCAATATATATCAGTGACTACTTTTAGTCTTCTTGAGTTGATCATTACTTTTCCTTTTAGGACTTTTCTTTTTTACATTTGTGCTACCAAGAGGTGAAGGCTTAGCGGCAGAAATAGTATCTGTTTTTAATCTTGTCAAAGTCAAGTTCTGTTCTTTAACATGACCTTTTCACACTCTTTGTCAATCTTAAATACATGTGATTAAGAAAGATGTGTTTGAGAATTTGATCTTTTTATCCTCTCTCTTGTCCGAGCCTTTGAAGTTTTTTAACATGTGATTGAATGGAACTGGTTTTGTCAGATTTCCACTGTGTAAGCATTAGAAACGCTTTCTACTTTCAGTATAATATTTTCTTTTGGAATATTCATGCTCATAGTTAAAGCTGAGGCTACAGTATCTGCTCTAGTGAATAAAGTATTGTTAGGTAATGGTTTACACTTTACAGCAAATTCTAATTCTATTTTTTAAAACATATAAACAAAGTTTTGCACATGTAATGAAATACCTTGTTAGGCCCCTTCACATGGGTGCAAAAAAAACCGCATGTGTGGCACATTCCATTTTGCTCATCCATATGACTGTGTACATGTTTCATCTGATTGTTATCCATGTGCTATCCATGTGCCAGCCTTGTGTACGTGTTTGCCGTCCGTGTCACATCTGTGTGCTATCCATGTGACACGTACTGCAATTAATGGTTTGGATGTGTAAAAGGTGTGCAAAGATAAGTAGATAATAGATAGATGGATTGTACAGCTATTTACCCAAATAAATAATTAAATGAAAAAATGATATGCGCCTACATTTTTATAACCAGCAAAAATAAAGCAGAGAACTGTGGGCTGACATTGAGGCTGGGAAGGTCCACTGTTAATGGGCTCTTCCCAGTCTAAAAAAAAACAGCCTGCAGCCACCTTAAAAATGTCACTTCATATTAGATGCACCAATTCTCGGATTTTGCATTGGCAATTGATGAAACGGTACTTGAGGTTAATGTCAGCTGTGTAGTATCAGCTGGCATCAAACCCTGGTGTTATTAAGCGAGAGGCATCTATCAGACACCCCTACTATTAGCCCAGTAAGTAGAAAGAAAGAAAACACACATATAAAAATAGTTTGTTTGAAAAAATACTCCTTTACTCTTTCCCTGGATCATAAATTTATTAAAAAAAATCCAGGAATGTCGGCCATAATCCAGGGATTTTGACATAGTCCACAAAACAATAATTGACAGATGTAAAAAGACAGACATTAAAATAAGACACTCTCCCTCATTCACCAATTTATTAGAAAGAAAAGTTCCCAGGTATGACGTAGTCCAGCACTTCCCACGACGTTCCTCGAGTACATAGATCGAAGGCTATGGAGCCTGTGATGAGCGGTGACATCAGTAATGTCACGTCACAGCTTATCACTGGATCACACAGACACACGTGTGATTCACACAGATGTACGGGCTATATGAAAACACAGAAATGTGAAGATTAACAAAGATTTTAATGGGTATGTTTGTCAATGTGTCTTCAGTTTGTATGGACATAGACACTACAAGTACTCGAAACGCTATTGTGTGAAGGAAGCCTTATAATAACCTCCATTGAAATTCTGTATAATTTAGTCAATAGCCATTAATAACTAACATAGGTATAAATAGCAATGTTGCAAATACAAACTATTTAGCATTAGAAATCTACTCAACATTACTAACATAATGTGACAGCATACAAGGTTCACAGCAAAACACTGGCACTTGCTACATCTGTATGTTTGTACATTATTATATGCGCTCACTTGGTACAGAAGGTAGGAGTAAAGTTACTTCATTAATAGAGTGTTACACTAGGGTATATCCGCACAGAGTTTTTTCAGAAATTTTTTTACTTTTCTGAAATTCTTCTAAAAAATATTGTTTTAAAAATGCTTGGCAAACTCTTCCTATTCATTTCTATGGAAAATCTATTTTGCAGTCCAAATGAAGAATTTGTTTTGTACCTTTTTTCCAGAAGACATGGTTTGTTGCCAGATGGGAAACAAATGCATGGCACTTCTTTGAAGCAGATGTTGAAGGAAACGACTCCAAACTCAGAATTTTCAAATGAAAGAGTTAGAAAGAATTCTTCAGTTAAAAAAAAACATCTTCCAAAATGGTTCAAAAACTCTTCAAGAAATATTTCAGTGAAAGAAAATGTTACTCAAAAAAGTATCATTTCCTGAGTCATTTTCCTTTTGAATAACTTGTGGTGTATGAACATCTCAAATCACATGTTATGAACATAGTACTACAGGCCTATGGAGTCTCGATCTGAAAATGTTATGTGAACGAAACCCCATAGGTCAGGCTCCGTCAGTGTCAGGCATGGAATTTCTTACAAATTTCTTAACTCAACTCTTAAAATATTTATCTAGGAGTATAAAGAGAATTTAAATTTCAATGCCCATCTCAAGCTTCAAGATATTCATCTACGAGTATAATGTAAATTTAAATTTTTGAGTTGACTACACTAAAATACAAATTAGGGGTGGTCAATAATATAATAATAAATTGAATGAAATTAAAGTTGAAATTAATTAGAAAATATAAGAATATAAATATCACAGTGGCAAAACAGTACAAATAATACAATTTAATAATTGAGGTATTGTATATCCCAAAAAAATCCTGGATGCACAGCCCTGTCCTGTGGATTAATGAAGTCAATACTATTTCTTATGCCATTTTTAAAACAAACACAGCATCTCTTACATCATGAAGGTGTATAAAATCAGTGTGAAATATAAACACTCCAGCTCACCACAATTACAAGTCCACTTTTGTATGGAGTTTGGACGTTAGCACAGTCAGAGACAGAAACGTGAATAATGAAAGGTGAAGTCCAGATCAACAAACGATTCTTCTTTATTAGTAGCAGTTCACATACAGGACTGATTGAGAAAAGCAGTTAGCACATGAGTGATGCTATCAACACATGTAAGGTGTTCTTGCAATATGCACAGCTAAAAAACATCCAAGAATGGCTAAAAGCTAAGCATTATGTACACACATGGACAAATTGTTGATATACTTCTGTTCAAGTTAATAAAATGTAACAGCTCCATTTGGCTTTCAGGCAAAACTGAATACATTTATGGCCCATATCAACCCTCAAGATGTCCATCTAAGGATGTAATGTGAATTGAAGTTTTGTGTCGACTCTGTTGAAATGCAAATTAGGGGTGGTCAATATAACATTGAGAAATGGAGGGAAATTGAATAAGAAATTAATTTGAATATATAAGAATGTAAATATCTAAAGAGCCAAAACAGTACTTATAAAATAATTTAATAATGTAGGTATGAAAGGCGCTGATAGCGTCACTCGTGCGCTAACTGCTTGCCTCAATTACGATGTCTTGTGCATGAAATACGACTAATAAAGAAAAATTGTTTATTGAACTGGAGTTCATTTTTCATTACTCACTTAAAATCAGAGTAATGAGTACAAGCTGCAATAACCGACTTAGGGTATATGAGAGTAAGGACAGCATGATTAATCTCTGAGAAAGACCATCTATGTTTAAATTTAGTGGCTGCATATATATACTATATATATATATATATATATATATATATATATATATATATATATATATATATATATATATATATATATATATATATATATATATGATCTGATTTACCCACTACTAGAAAAGGGGTACCAGTTTTAGCTGTATTTCAGAAAAAAAAAACTGAGACAGATTCAGGTGATGCCAATAAGGCCTATCAATGTACCTTTTCAATTTAAATTTAAAGGGGTGGGGACAATAGGTCATCAATTTCCAGCAACGACAGCAGGGTTATTTCAAGATAACATATTCCCTCCCGTGTTCCCCCGACTAAGTTTACAAAGTGGCCCCAGAATAGATGCTGTTAATAATACAATATTGACAAAACATGGCTGTGCATCCAGGAATATTGTTGGGTAGAATCATAGAATCATAGAATATTAGAGTTGGAAAGGACCTTCTAGGTCATCTAGTCCAACCCCCTGCTCAAATGATTTACTAAATCATACCAGACAGATGTCCTTGGGTATATCATACCTACATTATTCAATTATTTTATTTGTTTTTGTGCTTTAGATATTTACATTCTCATATTTTCAAATTATTTTCTACTTCAATTTCACTCCACTTCTCAATATAATATTGACCACCCCTAATTTGTATTTCAGTAGTCAACACAAAATTTTCAATTCACAATACATGCCTAAATCTTGAGGGTTGATATGTGCCATAAATGTATTCAGTTTTGCCTGAAAGTCAAATGGAGCTGTCAGAATATTTTTCTTACTTTGACAAAGGTGTACCAATAATTTTGTCCATGTGTGTACATAATGCTTAGCTCTTAGCCATTCTTGGATGTTTTTAGCTGTATATTTTGAGTCATTATCCTTTTGGAGAAGCTGACCTGTGACGCAGACCAGGCCTTTTTACAGTGGGCAGCACATTTTGCTAGGCGCCTGCGCATTTAGCTCACCGGCGTGAGCGAGGGTAGCTATGTTTTCTGCTCTGCCCACGATATGGCAGAGCAAACTGCGCCTGTGCGAGCCGACATAACTGCACAGGCATGAGATTTGAAAATGCGATGAGGATGATGGCGGAGGCGTCATCACGTCAATTGAGAAAGGAGGATGGCGATCAGCGGCAGGAGGGGGGACAGGAGCAGAAAATAAGCCCACCCATCTGGTCAACACAGGTAAGTAGCATATCCAACGGCCAGGTTTTCTAAAGTTATTTTTGGGGTCTGGAAGGGGAGTCAGGGCCAAGGTGCACCTTCATAGAATGCAGCCCAGGAGCTGCAGAAGGTGATTCTTTTAGTTTAATAGGAAAAAATCTGCTTACAGGATCCCTTTAAGACTACAGGTGTGTTCCAAAATGTTATGCAATTGGGCAGTGAACAAAAAATTATTACATTTTTAACACTAAAATGTAGTTTTAACTCAATATTTTTAATTTTCACAATGAGAATAGGTAAAAAAGGTCCCATGTAACAAAATTTTTCCTGAATAAGCAATATCCCACATGTGACGTACAGTACTGTTTGGCCACACTACAAGGCATGGGAGGGAAGGAGAGCCATTTGATTTTTGGAGCACAGAGTTTCCTAGAATAGTTTGCAAACTCCATTTGCAGAGTCCCTAAGTGTTAGAACAGGAGAAATCCGCTCAAGTCACCAAATTTTGGAAATTACACCACTCTGGGAATTCATCTATGGGTGTAGTAATGAAAACACCCCTGGTGTCAAACACAGTAAATATTGCAGAATCAAAAATTGCAAATAAGTCCATGTCGTCTCCAGTACATTGTAATACCCAGTACATAATGCCCAGCTCGTGCTTCTGGAGACATATACCCCGTAAATCAAGCAGACTATCCTCATTACAGTAATGCAAACATGTGGATGCTAACTGTGGTTTAGGCACATTGTAGGGTTTAGAAGAAAGGGGGCATTTGGATTTGGGAGCACAGATTTTGCTGGATTTCTTTTTTGAGGGGTGCCATAACAGTTTTTGAGAGTTGCTTCCTTCTGCTCAGGCAAAGGTAGGGGTCAGATTTTGGTGTGTTTTTTAGGGTCATTGTCATCCCTTATGGATTCAGGAGATTTTTTCCAATTTTTCTGACCTCTACTAATAGCTATTGGTATTGACAGCCCCTCAAATAACTTTCCCTTCAATATTTGTGCGGGTGTTCCACCTGGGCAATTTTTAAACATTGATGAAAATAAAGATTATTTTTATAGGGATTTCTTTTTCACAGTAATTAAGGTGAAGGACCACCACATCACAACCCTGTCATGGTCAAATCAAATTTCCAGACTTGAACCCCATTGAAAACCTCTGGAATGTAATCAAGAGGAAGATGGATAGTCACAAGCCATTAAACAAAGAAGAACTGCTTAAATTTTTACACTAGAAGTGGCATAAGGCAACCCAAAAGCAGTGTGAAAGACTGGTGGAAAGCTGTGAATAAAAATCATGGTTATTTTCTGTTTTTTAAATATTTTTACATATTTTTAAACTTTTTTTAACTTTTTTACTTACTCCCTTATGTGACATTAGCTTTCACTTGTCTGCAATATACTACCATGCTTGATCACTGCAATATATTGCTGCTGTGAGATCTGCACTGTGAAAGCCTGAGTGATCATGCTGCAGGTCAGGTGAACCTGAGATCATCATGACAAACGCAACGTGTTGATGCAAATACTTTTGCCTTCTTCAGGGCAAAAAAAAATCACATGTACAAGAACACTATCACCTGTTATGTTCTTGTACATGTGATTTTTTTTGTCCTGAAGAAGGCGAAAGTATTTGCAGAAATGTGTTGACAAATACAAATCACTATTTCAATACTTAGATTAAATTAGTTCCTCTAGGTGGCGAGATGATTGCCCCATCTCTTCCTTCAACTTCTACGTTTCACCTTTAATAGATAAAATGACTGGTTACAATGTTTTAAATACCTGTGGAGCTAATTACAGGACACACCTTCATGTTCAAAGTATTCTCCAACTTTTCTAGGGGTACCATGAACCTTGTCTAAGCCATTTTCATAATTTTTTTTGTTGTTGTTGTTGAACCACAATTCAAAATCAGTGTCTGAAATTCCTTTATTGATATTCAGTAAACTTTAATAATTACCTTATTTAGTTTCATGTTATTTCAGTCACCACTTCAAGTTTTTCTTACTTTAACAGATGGGTACCAACAATTTTGACCATGTGTGAGTACATATACTCATATGTGTGTATATAACCAAATACAGTATATAAGTAAAACTATAAGAACTTTTTTCTTATTTCTCTTATATTTTTTAGACTTATGTAGCACAAAATCAGTATTCCAACCAAAATATCTGTCTTTACAGCTGATTTGAATAAAAGGTAAATTAATTTAGAAAAGAAGTTACAATTGTAAGAGATAAACAAAGGGGTACTTTGAACGCTGCGACATCGCAAGCCGATGCTGCGATGTCGAGCACGATAGTCCCCGCCCCCGTCGCAGCAGCGATATCTTGTGATTGCTGGCATAGCGAACATTATCGCTACGCCAGCTTCACATGCGCTCACCTGCCCTGTGACGTCGCTCTGGCCGGCGACCTGCCTCCTTCCTAAGGGGGTGGGTTGTGCGGCGTCACAGCGACGTCCCACAGCAGGCGGCCAATAGCAGCGGGGGGGCGGAGATGAGCAAGATGTAAACATCCCGCCCACCTCTTTCCTTCCGCATTGCAGCCGGGACGCAGGTAAGGTGATGTTCCTTGCTCCTACGGCTTCACACACAGCTATTATGTGCTGCCTGCTGGAGCGAGAAACAACATCGTACCTGTCGCTGCACTGGCATTATGGAAATGTCGGACCCTACACCGATGATACGATAACGACGCTTTTGCGCTCATTAATTGTATCAAAAAGGATTTGCACACTACAATATCGACTGCGACGCCGGATGTGCGTCACTTTCGATTTGACCCCACCGACATCGCACATGCGATGTTGTAATGTGCAAAACCCGCCAAAGATATTAAAAAAAGCTTTCAAATACTGATATAAAATATTGACCAATATAGTGCTCTGTGAACATAGTCTTATACAAATCAAGTTGATACCTTTGGTAAAGAAATCCACTTTTCTGTTCTTCATCAATCAGCAATTGAAGTTTTCTTCCAATGAGATGTATGTACATTTGGCAGGACTATGTATTGAGTGTTCTGCCCTGACCACTCCACCTGCCTCCAGTGTTTGAATGACAGGTCACTAATTTTCTAATGTTACAAAAATACGTACAGCAGCGCTATGAAGAAGTAAAACATGGAAACACTAAATATACAATTTTGCCACAGTATTACTGCTATTGGAAAAAAAATTAGATACTTGTTTTACAAATTGGCCAATTCATGAAAGCCCGACAGCCAACAACAAGGCATACCTCCCCTTTGTAGTGACCCTATCCTAATATGCCTATATCCAGCTTAAAAATATTAAATATAGGAAGTTTGGTATTGCATTGGCTTACACAAATGTTTTCAACTTTGTTGAATTTTCCGCTTACACCTGTTCACACCTAGCAGATACTCTGGTCAGTCCTTTTATATTAGTATTCTACTCCTTTCTGACTGAGCATTCCTCTCTTCAACAAGAGCATTTTCATTTAGCTGGATCCTACCTGCCTATTTCTTCTAGGCAGGCACTCAGGAGATGTGAGGGTGGTGGGGTTTTGCAGTGGCAAAGGCAGTAAAGAATTAGGACAGCCTAGGTAAGAAAATGTCTGGCACTTTGGAGCTAGCAATAGCAGTTCTGTCACTAGCAGTACTATAGCATATGTAAGATGCTGGATGTGGAATAAAGGGTTGGCTAAAAGTGGGCCACAGTATCTGTCAGCAGCAGAAGAGTGTAAAAGACAGAAAAAAAAGGCAGTAAGGCCAATGGATGGCACGGTCAATTTATTTATTGTCATTAGTCACGGATTAATGAGTCAGCACTGATACATGCTTAATTCATTTTAGCAAATTCAGTTTACCATGATCGTCAAAACAACTGGGGGCATTGGTGTTTAATTTTCATTACCCAGCTGAAATGGTTGGTCGTCATCATCATTGATATCAGCCTCTTTCTGGCTCTTCATCCTCCTCAACATTCACCTGCTGCTGGTCTTCCTTCTCTTCCTCCTCCTCAAAATCTGGCACCATGTAACATGAAGTTTGAAGACCCCTAAAAGACATAGGGCAGCAATGATTAGTTGTAAGTTTCTTTTTTTCCTTCATCACACCATTTATTGTGGAGATATATAGCTTTGATGTTGCAAACTAGGTGTTTCTCTGACAGACTGTTGTGATTTTATAAAGCCAGGAGGGCTTGCTTTGTCACATATGATCATTTTAAATGAACTGACACTTTCTTTTCCATAGCCAACACCTTCCTTAAAAGTGAATATGTGCAGCAACTCATCTGCAGTATGCCTTTTCCTCCCCAGGCTTTAAAGCTATAAAACCACTTGACAGCACTTGCATGACCAAAAAGAATAATGGTTACATTTTGAGCTGGGTCATGTGAGTTGAGTATGATTACGAGAAGCTGTAGGAGGAGAAAAGATAATTACTGCTTATGAGTGGAAACAGATGTAGTGCCCAGTCTAGGTGGCTTCACCAACTCTACCACCCGACCATTGCGGTCACTAAAATCATTCTTTCAGTGATTCGTCAAACATATGCATTGTCCTCAGGTGCTGCTCGAAGTATCTACAGTGCAGTGCACTTTGTAATTCAAAAGCAAGATTTCCAGATTCTCCTGCATATATCGTAAGAATTGGTGTTTGATACTGCACTGATGTTAAAAGGATTAATCAATGCAGTATTTTTTGGATAAATTCTTCAAAGCTACAGAATTTGAAGTTCAAAAATGTGATAATCTAATAGTAAATTGTATGTACCAGAATATTTTAGATGTTAAAAAAGTGACAACACAATCCATAATGTTATACAAAGTTGTCGACATTCATGATAGATAACAAATAAGTTAAAAGTTTGTATTAAACTGTTTTATCATTTGAAATGTTACTTCTTTTACGTGCTTAAATTATAACTATAAATGAGCATGAAATGATCAAATCACCCAGATGTGCATATACAGTACAGACCAAACGTTTGGCCTTCTCATTCAAACAGTTTTCTTTATTTTCATGAGTCTGAAAATTGTAGATTCATATTGAAGGCATCAAAACTATGAATTAACACATGTGGAATTAAATACTTAACAAAAAAGTGTGAAACAACTGAAAATATGTCTTATATTCTAGGTTCTTCAAATTAGCCACCTTTTGCTTTGATTACTGCTTTGCACACTCTTGGCATTCTCTTGATGAGCTTAAAGAGGTAGTCACTGGAAATGGTCTTCCAACAGTCTTGAACGAGTTCCCAGAGATACTTAGAAAACTCTTTGAATGAGAAGGTGTGTCCAAACATTTGGTCTGTACTGTATGTGAATTTATCAAAAGACAGCATTCTTCACTGGTTAAATGCACACTGCGTGCAGGGAAATGCATTTAAGACACTAACATTTTCTTCACACATTTAATAACTACCTGAAAGAAGATCTGTCCCCTGTCAGTCAGTGGTGGGGCATGTTTACAGTCGCCACCCATAATGTTGTGAATGTTGACTCCTGGGGGAAATAAAGTTAATTTTCTCCTAGGTGCTGACTTTGTGTACTGGGGCTTAACACCTTCATAAAGATATTAACCCCTTCACGACTAACCGATTTTGCACTTTCCATTTTTTTTTTCGCCATTCTTCTTACGAGAGATGTAACGTTTATATTTTTCAGTCAATATGGTAATGTGAATGCTTGTTTTTTTGAGGAATGAGTTGTACTTTTAAACCATGAATTTTACCGTATAGTGTACTGGAAAACGGCAAAAAATTCTAAATACGGAAAAATTGCAAAAAAAGTGTGATTGCACTATTGTTTTTGAGATATTTTATTCATAGTGTTCACTATATGGTAAAACTGATGTGTTGCTGTGATGCCTCAGGTCAGTGCTAGCTTGTAATAGCAAGATAAGGCACAGCCACAGTGTAGGAGATGTTGAGGTGCACTTGTAGGTTTCCACACCATATGTCCAGAGAATTAGAAACAAGGCACTCTCAAATGGTGATACAAACGAAGAATTTATTCCATAAGTCTTAAAGCAACATGAACGTTTCGGCCAGGTGGCCTTCATCAAACAACTTGTTATAAAGACTGTCAGGGTAGTGGTAAAGGCAGTGGTATTCACCACTATGCTGCATAGTGGTGGATACCACTGCCTTTACCACTACCCCGACAGTCTTAATAACATGTTGTTTGATGAAGGCCACCTGGCTGAAATGTTCATGTTGCTTTAAGACTTATGGAATAAATTCTTTGTTTGTATCACCATTTGAGAGTGCCTTGTTTCTAATTCTCTAGTGCTAGCTTGTAGACACCAAACATGAATAGGTTTACTTTTATCTAAGGGGTTAAAAAATCAGAAGTTTGTCCAAAGAAATTGGCATACATTTTGCGCCATTTTCCGCGACCCATAGGGTTTTTATTTAATGAGATCTATGGCTCAATGATGGCATCATTTTTGCATCTCAAGCCGGCGTTTTTAACCGTACCATTTTTGTGCAGATGCTACAATTTGATCGCCTGTTATTGCATTTTGTGCAAAATTTGTGGCGACCAAAAAATGTAATTTTGGCGTTTGGAATCTTTTGGCTCCTACACTATTTACCGATCTGAATAATTGATTTTATATTTTGATATATTGTGAGTTTCTGAATGCAGTGATACCAAATGTGTGTATATTTTTTATTTTTTTAACCCTTTAATTTTCAATGGGGCGAATGGGAGGTGATTTGAACTTTTAGATTTTGTATTTTTTTAATTTTTCAAAACTTTTGTTAAACTTTTTTTTATTATTTTACTAGCCCCCTGGGCGGCTATAATGATCAGCTGTCTGATCGCTCATTCATTTCTCCCAATCAAAGCAGCCAGTGCTCAGCTGTTTGTTTACAGGACCTTAGTCATGTGAGCACAGGCATCATCACATGATCCTGTGCTACCATGACAACCACTGGATCCACGTGATCGCATCATGAGACATCCGGTGGAGGCCTTGTGAGTAAAGTTATAGCGCAATCGCAATTATAATGGCGCTGTCACATATTGACAGTACCATTTAAGGGGTTAAAAGGCATGGGCAGATAGCGATTCCACTCGTGCCTAGCAGACACACATGTCAGCTGTAGAAATCAGCTGAAATATGCAGCTGGGGGAGATTAACACTATGACCGCTGGGATGTAAGATTACTGCCCGCAGTCGTTAAGGGGTTAATCTGCAGATTAATCCCATATCTGCATCCTAATAACACTATTGGACCTAACATGCTCCCTTTTAATATAGTTCTGTTTGTTTATCACCTCCTTCAGAAGTGCACAGCTTCTCTGCCTCCTGAACCCTAACCTGCTGGGAGGGGACTGTTGCTGAAGAGTGATAGTTCAGACCTGCAGCATGGTCTTGGCTCTGGTCTGAACTGAGTACTCTTCCATGCTACCAGAAGAGTCAGCTTTTTCCTATATGGTATGGTAGGAGGATTGGCGGATTGAAGCTAGGTACATCCTACATAAAGCATATAACCTGCAAGTAGAGCACATTTGTGGCCTAGGAAATTAGCCACTTTGAAACTGAAGGACAAATATTAATCTAGGTAGGCATCTAGGCAATTAACTGAAAACTATAGAAGTAAAAAAAAACTCCGGTATTCAGAATGGAAGGATTTTTAGTAAAAGTTGATTTGTAAAGTACTTGTTTTTATAAAGGCTGCAATTTTTTCCCATAAAGGATATGAAATAAGCCCTTCATGATCTTTAAAAGTTAATTACTTACCATTAAATTCTATACATTTTTTACCTCTTTGTGTAAAATGATTGTACATACATATTCATAAATAATTATTATTTTATTATTGCCCTACCTCCCTTTCTAATTTCCTATTCAATAGACATGCAGCTGCCACAACTAGAAATAAATTATACATTCACACAGTATTTGAGAATTCACCTGTTTTATAAAACATAGTTAAATAACTTCATCAGCAGCCTCTCTCTCTCGCTTTTCAGCAGATTGGCCCAAGCGACTTGTCATTTTCATTATTCAGATGTAATCTCCTACTTTATTGCTCTACTCTTTAACTGTTGCCCTCCCCTTTGACTTTATCTATTTGAAGTGGATGTGAATGAAAAATTAAGGTGGTCTGTTCTGCCTCGGTCTCAGTGATTTATATCAATTATACTATTGAAACATTGAGAATGTATGCTCCTGGGAATTGTCTTTGTGCTTGCTCCTTTTTTATCTAAATTGTGTTTTAGAATTGGGACTTTTCATTTGTTACCTGTCCTCATTCCAGCTCTGTCCCAGTTTTTCTACTTCAGACTTACTTCATTAGTTGACCTTATTATAGAGATGTAAAATCTTGTGCAAATGCAGAATAAGGTGATACTAAGTCCAGACTGTATATTCCTTATGGAGTGCCAATCTTATTAAGCACAGGGCAGGCGTTTATATGCCAATCCTTATTTATCCTATACATTTCAATATTTAGCTACTAATTATGCGACGGTACTGAAGGTTCCTATATCTGAATCCTGCATCTTAAGTAACTAGCACATTGTATTTACCATAAAGATCTGTTTATAGGAAGCTGATTTGTCATTTCCACAGCTACCAAAATTCCGCTGTCTTTCATCTTCTCTCTTTTTCATAAAAGCCAGAGGATGAAGCCTGTAGCATTTTACAGAGAAAAAATTACTTTAGTTGCTCTAGTTTCTAACATCAAACCAAGGTTTTTAGAATTATGGATCGAGGCTTCTTTCCACTCTGCTTATGAAATATCATTAATTTTTCAGCTTTAAATCTCAGGAACGTGAGTCTGCTACTTCTGGTTGTTATGATGCTCCAAAGCTTTCAGCTGAAGATGTACATTAGATGCATTTACTGTTATTTTATCAAGTTGTAGGCTTACTGCAGTAAAGCTTAGTGACATGACACGAGATCAGGCGCATATCATTTCCCCGCATTCTCCACCAAAAAGGCATCACGCTATTCCTAATAAATAAAAATGGAAAATGTTTGTTACTTTGACCTTCTGATATTTTGATAATGCATAATCCATCAGGAGTGTTATCAGTAAACACCGCCAACTTTACTTCTCAGAAAATAATTATATCGTCCTTCTGATTTACATTATGTAATGGTATAACACACATCGGAGAACACGATTGAATAATTACAGTTGACCGACCACCTCACATCTAATGTATCCATATATATGCTGTATAAATGCCATATGAAATTAGTAGATGAAATTATCTGTTGCTAGAAATAAGCACAGTGGTACCTCACTTACTCAGGATCATTATTTCACAATGCTAGATTTTTCCCCACAAGGCATCATTATGGCAATGACTATGAGCAGCAGTCTGTCTATGTGTCCATTGGCAAATGATGATAGATTTAATCCATTTTAGCATTTTACTGCACCGACTCCTTGGAAATATGCATAGTGAGTATTATACATTATAATGTAATCACTTGATGTAGTAAGTGTGGATAATTTACTGTCAATACACATTTTAACATTGGCTTCAAAGCATGATAACATTTTAAGTATATTTAATCCATTCATGGTTATAATGATATATTTTGAATTTCACAAATAACTTCAGTTTATATAGAAGCGAATCCCCCAGAAATCTGCTACGGGCGATATATACACCGGCGCCCCTTCAAAGGCATAAGTGATCATGCGTTCCAATACATTGAAATGTATATTTTTTATTATTTATATTTTACACTTAGGAAATAATTCTTTTGACAAAGATTGACACATGCCACTTACATTTCTGTCAGTTGCTTCATAGCATCAGATTGTAAATTGTCACTTTGTCAACTTTCATTGAAAGTAACAAAATGTAAATATATTATCTTTTGTTAAAAAAACTAAAATATTGTCATTTGTTATTATTTGAATAAACATGTAATGAATGTTTTCAAGAATAAAGCTTTCCATTATATGTAAAAGTGTGATCCTTACACGGGCGTCAAATGAGACGAGCTATCGCGCGATGCATCGGGGTCACGGTTTTCGTGATGCACATCCGGCATCGCTTGCGACGTCGTTTCGTGTGACACCTCCAAGCGATTCAGAATCGCTCACAAATCGTGAGTCGTGTACTCATCGCTTATTTGAAAAAATTGTTTATTTTTAATGGCGCCGGTTGTTCATCATACCCGGGGCAGCACACATCGCCCCGTGTGACACCCCGGGAACGATGAACATAGCTTACCTGCGTCCAGCGGCTCCTGCCAGCAATGCGGAAGGAAGGAGGTGGGCAGGATGTTTACGTACCGCTCATCTCCAGCCCTCCGCTTCTATTGACCGGCCGCTGTGTGACGTTGCTGTGACGCCGAACGTCCCTCCCCCTTCAGGAAGAGGATGTTCGCCGCCCACAGCGAGGTTGCTCAGCAGGTAAGTACGTGTGATGGGGCTTTAACGACTTTGTGCGCCACGGGCAACTAATTGCCCGTGACGCACAAACAACGGGGGCGGGTACGATTGCTCGTGCAATCGCACAATAGATCGTACCATGTGAAGCCCACATTATTGTATTTAATGTCTTTCACCATCAACAACTGCATAAAGGTATCCTGACTTCTAGTTCATGCTGCACCAATGGGTCCCTTTAACAGCGAGAGATCTGTCAGTTGCCTATAGTTGTGTCTCACGCTACAAATGGTCAGGTTTCCCTGAAACACTATGATTCATAATAAAATATACTAATCTGCAATGATGCAGCCAGGATCTGATTCTTTTGGCACACCGGGGTTTACTTTCAGTTTTGTTTCAGCAGCAGCCTTTACTAGGTAGCTCAGCTGCTCCTGCTAATGTCCACTCCGGCCTGGAGAAAAACTCCCTGTTTCCATCAGGGGTATTGGTTATTCAGAATCATTGTGGAGCTGGGCTCAGAGGTGGATAGACATTTTTCTTGCTGCTGCTGTGGTTTGTGCTTTGTTGTGTGGAAGCGTTACCTAGGTGTTGGTACTTTCCCTTTTCCCTTCCTGGTACCTGTACATCCCCATGAGTTTTCCTTATAGTAAGTGAGTTGTTATTACCCCTTGTCTGTTGTTTGTATAGGTGGGGTTTTTTGGGGTTCTCTGTCCCGGTCTGTTGCCCTGGGTGGTGGGTGAGACAAGACAGGCGAATGGGAGAGGCTGGGTGCTGAGACGTCGCTACCTTCAAGTGTAATTCTGGGTTGAGGGTCAGCCCAGGGTACCTGGCTTGAGGGTAAGCGACAGGGGCCCCCCTTCCACTCACTCTCCTAATCCCATTACACCTGCGTGACATAATAAACAGGCAATACCTTTTTCCTTTTTGGGGTCCAGTATGACCCAAGCTGCACCTTTTGCCTATCTCATGAAAAAAATCTCAGACGAGGCTAGGGGTCTGCGCTCTGAGATGGTGCAGCAGCTGCAGCAGATGATGGGCCTATTAGTGGTGGCCCAATCCTTGCATGAACCTAAGGTGGCCCTCCGTGACAGGTTTTCAGAAGGGCAGGATAGGATCAGGGTGTTTGAGGTAGCCTGTCGGTTATACTTTAGGCTCCTTCCCCATTTTTCAGAGACTGAGGCCTAGCATGTGGGGGTTGTTATCTCCTTGTTGCAGGATGACCTCAATCCTGGGCCTTCTCTCTACTGGCCGATTGTCAGGTTATGAGGTCGTTAGATGAGTTTTTCCCAGCTCTGTCCCTGGTCACGGTCAGCCTGATGGCGTCTCCCTGACAAAATCCCAGCTCTGCAACCTCCGGCAGGGGTGCGGCTGGCTGAAGAGTACTGCTCGAGTCTCGGAAGTAGGCCATGGACACCCTATGGAACTACTCGGCTTTCACGAGTCAATTTGTCCAGGGGTTTTCTGCTCAGCTCAGGGACTCCATTTTGCAGTACTCCAGGCCCACATTGCTAAAGGCCGACATTTCCCTTGCCATCAGAGTAGACAGACGCCTCAGAGAGAGATCCGCCAAGACCAGGGTTCCTATAGTCATTCCAGAGGTGGAGGTTACAGAGGTAGAGGAGGATGAACCAATGCAGGTTGGAGAGCTCTCCCCTTGCATTCAGTTGGTTTCTGTTTGCCGAGGGACGAGAACCTGTTTTTACTGTGGAGGCGTCGGTTAGTTTATTGGGGTATGCCAATCTCACCCCAAACAGGTCTCCCCTCCTAAAAAGCTGCATTCTCTTGGTAGTTTTGAGGTAGGCAACCAGAGCATTATGATTGCCTGTGTTGTTCCCTCTGCGCCAACTACACCACCAGTGGCACATAGGATAAATACCCTCCCCTCTCCTCAGGTCTATCCTGAGGGTTTGGACTATGAGAATGTTTTTCCACATCCTTCGGGATGTATGGTTTCATCTGAAAAACCGCTCACTGCAGACCTTTAGTTGGGAGGTGGTCCTGGAGTATGTATCTCCTCTGTACGTCCTGTCTTCTTCTCTGGGCTCTGGGACTCAATCGAAGATGGACAGAACTGGTTTTCCCACTCCCCAAGTCAATCATAGACCTCAGTGTCATCCCCAGGGAGGTGCTAATAAGCGGGCGGCCGTGGTTCCTGGGGGTAAGGATACCCTTCCTGGGGTAAATGCATTTATGCATGGATATAATAAACGTGCAAGCCCAAACCTGTCCTTAAGTCACTACATAAGTGACTAGTTTGCGCTAATAACATAAGGTGGAGGGGTGCGTCTGGGGGGCAGCGTTGTGGTTATCTCGGTCCATATCATGTTGCGGACATTAGTGACCCTAGGCCGTCCGGCTAGAGTAACCCCCAGCATTCAACCCCTATAATGTAGTAAACAGGTCAGCACTCAACAGGGTTGTTTTCTCTTGAGTTTCCATGCACATTTAATTTTATTGACTGGACTAGTTCACACTTTTGGTGGTTGGCTCAGAGTTTGTGAATTTTTTTGTGTTTTTGATTGTATTGCTTTGAGAGTCCGGAGGCCACTGCTTTGGGGGGAGGTACCGTCACAGTCTTCTGAGTTTTTGACAGGCTCAGGCCATACAAATTAATTGGGTTTCATTTCTTTTGGCACATGAGGGGTTACTTTTAGTTTTGTTGCATGGGCAGACTCTGCTAGGCAGCTCAGCTGTTCATGTTAATATCCACTTCTGACCTAAATAAAAACCCCGTGCTTACAGCAAGCGGTGCTAGTTATTCAGAATCATTCTAGAGCTGGGCTCGGAGGTGGAGAGATGTTTTTCTTGCTGATGCTGTGGTTTGTGCTTTGTTGTGTTGAAGTTTTACACTGGTGTTGGTACTTTCCCTTTTCCCTTACCAGTACCTGTACATCCTCGTGTTTTGTGGTGAGTGAGTTGTTATTACCCCCTGTCTGTTTTTTGTATAGGTGGAGTTTTTTGGGGTTCTCAGTCTTCTTCTGTCCCCTTGGGTGGTGGGTGAAGAGGGGACATTACCATCAGGGCCAGGACACGAGATAGAGAGAGACTGGGGGCTCAGATGTCGCTATCTTCAAGTGAAATTCTGGGTTGAGGATCAGCCCAGAGTACCTTCCTAGCTTAAAGATAAGCGACAGGGGCCCACTTCCACAAACTCTCCCAATCCTGTCACATCTGCGTGACACTGAGGTGATTGTGGGCTTGGTTGCCAGTAGACGCCGGGTGCCACTGCCAGGGCAGTGTTTGGGACTTTAACAGCTGACCTCCATGGCAGGGACAGGCTCAGGTACAGACTGGTATAGTCTCAGGTGCAGCCAGGAAGGCTGATGTAGACAGGATGGCTGGTACAGGTGGGTACAGAGTATACAAGAGATACTTATAAAAAGGTATAGGTAGTAATGGACACAGGAAAATGGGAAATGACAACTAGCTAACAAGCGGGTAACTTACTAAACACATTGGACAGGCACCTCCCCAAAGCGAGGATGTCTTAAGTAAATACCAAGTGCCTCTCTGCAATGGCAATATGAAAAGAAAAGAGTAGTAGTAATTTAAGAATACCGCAAAGATCAAATTGATAGAGAGAAATAATAGATTTACTAGCAGCAGTGACATCAATCATACTGCATTTGAATTACAAGTAAAATTTTGTTTTTCTTCATTCTTAATAAAATAGAAAGCAGCAACAAGCCATAGAAAAAAAATGAAATCTGTGTAAGTCAGGGACTGTTATTTTTATCACAACATCATTGATAAAGGGTAATCCTTCTCATTTTTTTTATTAATGCTAAAGAAAAATCCCTAAGATCCAGATATTTTAACTGTAAACTCTTTACGCACAATGTGTGTGTGTCAGTAGCATTTTTTGCACATTTGTTTTACTAGTCAAATTTTAATTTTGTATATTTTGAACTTATACTGGGGCTAGTATTTCTTCTTATGAGAAAAGAGTAACCCCGGCACACTACAACTCCCAGAAAAAAGGCAAAATGCAAAAAGTTGTATGCAATATTTTTATTAACACAATAGTTCCTTGAATGCTTTTTTTCAGAAAAAATGAATATGGTCCAACAAACTGGACGTTTCGGCCACAGGCCTTCGTCAACATAGACTATTATCATGCACAATCAAATGTATGCGAATATTCGGTAAGGGACTAGGAATTATGGAAATGAGTAGAGTCTCATATGTTTATCACTGTGTCAATTCACATACCCATAATTGGAACGGTATATACGTCAAGGGTATTCGATGCTAGTACATCGATTCTATACTGTGTGTAGCATTAGAATGGTGCTACAGAATAAGACCTATATGTATGGTGCCAAAGAGGGAAGGGGCAGCATGTATCTGGTCACAAAACACAGGGGAATAACCATAAGCTGGTACTCAATTGAATCCTATCTCCACCTGGAGAGAACTGCTAAAAAGCAGTGAAGCAGGAAACTTGTAGTAGCTGATGCACACTCTTGCATGTGCTGTGTCAGTGTAGTCATTCTATGTCCTCAGGCAGTAAGGGAAAACTGAAGCCGGTAGAACCAGAGGTGCAATTGCCCGGACCAAACCGCAGCTGGACGTGTGTTCTGTAACAAGTCACCTGTGCTTTTTAGCAGTTCTCTCCAGGTGGAGATAGGATTCAATTGAGTACCAGCTTATGGTTATTCCCCTGTGTTTTGTGACCAGATACATGCTGCCCCTTCCCTCTTTGGCACCATACATATAGGTCTTATTCTGTAGCACCATTCTAATGCTACACACAGTATAGAATCGATGTACTAGCATCGAATACCCTTGACGTATATACCGTTCCAATTATGGGTATGCGAATTGACACAGTGATAAACATATGAGACTCTACTCATTTCCATAATTCCTAGTCCCTTACCGAATATTCGCATACATTTGATTGTGCATGATAATAGTCCATGTTGACGAAGGCCTGTGGCCGAAACGTCCAGTTTGTTGGACCATATTCATTTTTTCTGAAAAAAAGCATTCAAGGAACTATTGTGTTAATAAAAATATTGCATACAACTTTTTGCATTTTGCCTTTTTTCTGGGAGTTGTAGTGTGCCGGGGTTACTCTTTTCTCATGTGCTATTTTTTACCCTAGAGCACCTACTTTATCGGTGACGCGGAGCTTCTCTCCTTTATATAGTATTTCTTCTTATGTAATTTTTGGGAATAAGTTTGCATTTTTCTGAAAAACAAATGAAGCTATATTTAAAAATATGGACAATTAACTATGCCTGTCTATTTTCCCATATCTATTTTAATAGTTCAACTTGACTACCAGCTATGTCACATTTATACTGCTGCTTTCTGCTTCATTTGGATTTTTAGAAATGTTCCTAATCACCTATCAATTTTTAATTTGTCCATATTAACAAAGTTGGATATTTCTGCTAAATTTATTTATTTTTTTTGTCCTTTTGCTTTGCCTTACAATTTACTGTTGGGACTTCCAAGTCAATGAGGACCCCTTATGTGTGTTGCGATTTTGCATATTTTGTCCAAAGCATCAAGCAATACCTCACACATATCATATATATGTTACTGCTCATTTCAGAATGTAGCCAATTCCATCAATTATGGCCTTGTGAATAAAGGTTCCTGTCCTTGTGGGTTGCATTTATGTAGTGCTACACACTCTTTGTCTCAAGTTGCATTATTTTTATTTATACGTAAATCCCAAAGTGCAGGTGCATAAAATAGTAACTTGCTGAATGCCAGTATATATAGCAAGGAAAAGCAACAAAGCTGATGTTTTTCGTCTGATGACAAATTACGCGGTCGTGTTCATACGGTTGCTTACTAATCTCCATTTATAATTGTGTTTCATGGCACAAGTGATCACTGTAAACTTTTGTGTTGCCACAAGAAGTTAATTCTTTCCTTGCTTGACAAATAGCGCTCCTGCACCTTTAATGGTGTCTGTTTGGTAATCCGTATGAATACTACTGCGTAATCAGTCAAAATGTTGGCTTTGTTGCTTTTCCTTGTTATACATACCCGCACTCAGCAAGTTACTATTTTATGCACCTGCAGTATGGGATTTCCCTATGAGTAAAATGTATGCAACTTGAGACAAAGAATGTGCAGTTTTCATTGTTTATTTTTCAGGGGCTCAGGACTTCCTTCTGCTCGCACCTCAACATATCACCATGTGCACGCCAAATTCCTCTGTCTCTCATATAGTGCTAGACAGCCTGCCTATTCTAATAGTATGGGTGCTACTACTAATTACTAATTACTACTAATAGGCTGTAATCTAGACACTGCACTACTTCTGTGTGACTGACACCCTATACAATTCTTTTCCAGGTGTGATTATAATACTAGTAAAAAACCCCTTCCATGATTCGGTACGTACATGAGTGGTTGTTTCATCAGTATTTTGTACCAGTGTTGCCTCCTTCTTTATCAAGGGGGGCTGCGGCATCCTGCAAGAGCATTCGTTTTATGACCTGTGTTGGTAAGAATAGCTGCCTTTTTTCTGCTACATTTTTTTCCAACTAGGATAATGTGGAGAAATAAGAGTAGGACTAAACCTGATCCTAATGGAACGCTGAGTGAGGGAAAAATTAGTTCCTTCAAAATACATATTAAAAGTGTGGTCATAGAGATTTGAGTTGGACAGTGTTGTTGAAAATATGGATACCCACAATGGACATTTATCACCTATCTACTATCTAGTTTTTATCCCTGGTTTCTCTACTGTTACTAAACAACAGCTTTTTAAGTAACAGAACAATAAGTGAGGCAGTATCAGAATCTAAGATTCGTGTTTCAGTAAGTGCCAGCAAGTTCAAAGATTTTAGCGGAAAATATTGTCTAAGGCCTGTTTCACACGTCAGTGATTCTGGTATGTATGTGCTTTTTTTATACATACCAGAATCACTGACATATGCAGACCCATTAAAATCAATGGGTCTGCGCACACATCAGTGATTTTTCACTGACCGTGTCTCCGTGTGGCGTACACGAGTGTCCGTCTGTCTGGCATCACTGATGTCCTAAGGACCACACTATGGTGCGATCCATGAAACACGTACGAGAAAAAAATGTACATTGAAAATAAAAAACATTTTCAACTCATCTTCTCAAGCGACGCTCTGTGCAGCCTCTGCTCTCTGCAGCTTCCTGGCCTGCTCATTATGGTATGCATATTCATGAATGCAGCCAGAGCCGACCTGGAAGTAGCTGAAAAGGTGAGAGACAGCGGGGACCTGATGCAGCAGAGCCAGAGAGTTTAGCAGCACCATGGGCAGCAGGAACGGGGACAGGTGAGTTTATCTCCATGTGCAATCATGGAGTACGGATCACGTATCACAGATTGCACATGGACAACCCACATGTGCCATGAATCATGGAACACGGAGGGACCAGGGCATTTTTAAGACGTCAGTGAAAAACATCTCTGTTTTTCACTGACGTGTGAAACAGGCCTAAAGTGGGTTCAATGCACATAGAGTGCAAATTCCATTATCCATTATTCACATATAGTGAAAAATTATAGGTACTGTTAAAACTATATATTCTTATAAAAAAGAACCAGCATTTGAAATCAAAACTCTTACTAAAACTCTTACAAAAAATTTACTAATCAAGCAAATTTTCTATGTGTCATACCTCATATTATGATTATGCAAACGTGTAAGTGGGTCCTTCATTGCTTTTGTTTTAAATTGTTTAATGAAATTTTTCACTATTCAGACGACCTATAGGTAAAAAAATAAGTAAAATATAAGTTACTTATTCAATTTGACCCCACACCTTTTGATTATACTGAGGAATTTCTCATTTCCACCAATTGGAAAATGAAATCCTGATTGTTGTCATCAAAAAGGTAAGCATTGATAGCAAAATAATGATTTTAGTTAATACAAAAAAATAACATATTCAACTCATGACTTCAAGCAAGGAATATGGAAATATAAAACTGTTCCAATCATATGGCCTCTGCATTGCAATGTTCATATATAATATGTTGCATACATTGTATCTAATATGGAGTATCTCAGTAGGTGCTTAGTCATAAAAACACATGTGGAGTAAGGCTCCATGGTATAAAAATTGCCCAGAGCTAATGGCAGTGTTAATTTGCCATTAGCTAATGTATTACAAACATTAACAATAGATATGAATATGACTACAAATATTAATTCATTCATTTTATATCTACAGGATACAGGATATATGAAGGCTGCAATGCAAATCCAGTAATGCAATGAAATTCCACATAAAAATAAGCGTTGGATTGGTAAGGATAAAAATTAAAGCCTACTTCCAACGCAGATAATGAAAATCAAACACAAAATTTAGAATTTTAAAAGTGTAGTGGAAGAAAAAAGAGGTGAGGGACAAGCCTTAGTTTAATTCTTTATATTTTTGTAGAAATCAAGATTTCTTGAATTTCTAATTTTGATAAAAATGTAATAACTAATAACAGAAAACCTCAAGCCCAAATATACACAAAAGAGAAATGTTGGCCAAACTCATACTTTGATTCCATGTGTACTGTATTTGAGTAAAAAGTTTTGCCGGACCCTAACACTGTAGCAATGCTGGAAGCCCATGGGCTATAAACTGTAGACCTTTGAACCTTTTACAATCCGCAACATCCTCAGAGCCTTTTATAATTGATAGGCTACAAGATGTTATAGAAAAAGAAACAAATCAGCTCTCCACTATAGTCAGTGTCTTGCAGTTTGGATCTCGGATACATTCCTACCAGGACTGACGTACAGTAATAAGGTCCACAAAACCCAGCTTCACAAAATTCAAGCATCTTGTTTTAAAATTCATATGAACAGCTTACGCCAAATCTCCAATTGGTATTCCTTTATGCATTTCAGATGACAGGCATCCTTCTTCAACCTACTTAGGCAGACAAATCTGAAGGAGTTTTACACTGCAACTTTTCACTTAATAAAATAAGAAATAAAAAGAAATCAAGAAATATCAACCTGTTGTTCCATTCTGTCTTTTTGTCTGTAAAGAAAAGAAAGAAATAAATTTGTAAAAAGTTAATTCATAAGCAATTGATTTGACCAACAAAATATACTGCCTGATGTATCAAGACTAACAAACTTGGGGGTCAAAATATGTGAATTTTCTTAACCTTGATATTACTATCTATATGTCCTTAAATTTTCTATTCAAATGATTTTTATTAGGTTTTGTAGTTAACAAATCTTGAAATCATGCGTTACAAAGTTTAAGGACATATAGATAGTAATAACAAGGTTAAGAAAATGCACATATTTTGACCCTTCAGTTTGTTAGTGTTGATACATCAAGCAGTATATTTTGTTGGTCAAATCAATTGCTTATAAATTAACTTTTTGCAAAACATAACTAAACAAGAAATAAAATTAACAACTTCCTGACATGGATTCTGTAGACAGTCCAGCAAATTTGCGACATCAGAAACATATAAATCTAGTGAGTTTTAGATCAGGGAGGTATCAAAGACTAGAGCTTCAAGCCTGGAATTATTAGTGAGCTTGTATTTCTCGAATATAGTTAGTGTTTTCTGTCCTTAAATTTTCTAACACATGGTTTCAAGATTTGTTAACTACAAAACCTAATAAAAATCATTTGAACAGGAAATTAATTTGTGTTCCCCTGCTATGAACATTCTCCAAAGCAAAAATATGTCTGATAGTTTTTGATTGTTGCAAAATTAAGATCAAGAAAAGTTTGTTACCCAAATATTCCTCAAGGACTCATAGACAGTTACTACAGGAAAATTCAACCTTCAGCCACATTTGGAAGTAAGTAAAGAGTAAAAAGAAGGCAAGGCTATGTCTGATAAGGTTTTTTAATTGTTGCAAGAATAAGATCCACAGAAATGTACTACTCAAGAATTTCACAAGGGGGGCTCATAGGCAATTGCTGCAGGAAAAGTTTCAAACTATTTCAACAGCCAAATCTGAAGGACTGTTTTACTCAATGGATTTCAATAAAACAAGAAGTAAAATGAAAGTAAGAAATTTCACTTCTATTCTGTCTATGTGTATGACAAATATAAAGGCCAAATCTACTGTTCCATCATCACTGCTTTCAAACAGCCTCCTATGCTGCACAAATTTACATAATTACATAGTTACATAGGTTGAAAAATGACCTAGGTTCATCTGGTTCAACTTTCCCCCACCAATTATACATTTTGTCACTGAGTCATTTATAACCAACAATGTTGTGTGTAGTGAGGAAATCATCCAGCCCTTTTTTAAAACTGTTATAGTATCTGCCATTACTACCTCTTGTGGTAGGGCATTCCACAATCTGACTGCTCTAACTGTAAAGAACCCTTTCCTATTTAGCTGCCGGAATCGCTTTTCTTCCACTCACAGTGAATGCCCCCTGGTCCTTAGTATTGATTTTGGAAGGAATAAGTCATGTGCCAGTCCTTTATATTGACCACACATGTATTTATACATATAAATGAAATCATCCAGAACTATATAGAAAAATGGCACAAAGTAATTTAATATTTTTTGAAAAAAATCTTTCTTTTATATGGTATTTAAAATTTATAGATCAGGATAAAACAGGATTTTACTTTCCTGTATAATCCTGTATAATTTTTATTCATCAATTGGTAAAATTATCCACACAAATGGATAACATAGAAACAAAACGATCTTGATTAATGTAGCATTCACTTATTCCACACTGTCCTGGTATTGCACTTTAATGATTAGTGAAGAAAACATGGAAACTCTTAAAACAAGCTGAATCATATACACATGATGTCCCATGACAAATAGTGGCACAAGCAACTTCAATATGCTACATGAATAAAGTTGCCTTAGAATCAAGCACCCAGCAATATTCTGTGAATGACATGATCAATTCTCCTGTAATGCATACAGTGAAACATCTATAGCTTATTAATGCCTGCGAATACACACGGATTTACCGCTGATGAAGTGCTAGTAAGGCAAAGCGTTCTTCAAGTCCTATTTTTTAACAATATCCCAACTTAGCAGATGAACATAAGGTTCCCGGATTCTCCATGAGGAAGGCTGCCATGGTGGACACTGAATCAATTCCTTCGCACCTGACCTACATTTCTGGGGTCACTTGTCAAGGATTTATGAAACATTTACCGTATATGCCGGCATATAAGACGACTGGGCGTATAAGACGACCCCCAACTTCTGCCCTAAAAATATAGAATTTGTATAAGACTACCCCGCTCCCAAATGAAAAAAAGTCTGCTTTGATTGCAACATGTTAATTTTAATTCAAATGCATATGCAGTATGCTTCAGTATGCTAAGAGCAGGGGGCCGCACTGTGTGAGGAGGTGTTTTTTTTACTGTCCAGTATAACCAATAGGATTAGTGCAGGGGCGGGGGAGTCACCGGGCCGAGAAAGGGGGCGGGGTCGGCAGCAGCACTTACAGTACTGTAGCAATATGCACACTTACACCAGCATGTAAGCTCTTCATTAATGTCCCTGCATGGATGCGACGGGAATCTGGCGTTACTGCACTAATCCTATTGGTTATACTGGACAGTGAAAAAAAAAACACCTCCTCACACAGTGCGGCCCCCTGCTATATATCCGCTATATATCCGCTGTATATGCTGTATGATATACAAGTACGGGGCCGGGCTGTGTATCGCGTTTCCATAACGACGAGGCAGGAACTTCCCTGCTAGAGCGCTGACGTCAAGGCAGAGCTGCTTGCCTCTGATTGGCCAGCGCTCTGCCATTCAGCAGCGGTGACAGGAAGTTCCTCCCTCGTCGCTATGGAGGCAGAATCCAAGCGTGGAACGGAGTGGAGCGGCGCACTACAGCACCCAGGAGGGGTGTATATCCGGCGTATAAGACGGCCCCCCCACTGTAGCCATTATTTTAAGGGGGTAAAAAGTCGTCTTATACGCCAGTATATACGGTAACTTTTCCTCCAAAATGTTAAGGTATCTGAGAAAAATATTTTTAATAGTGTCAAACTGATTGCTATATTGTACTACTAGTGTAAGCATTATCTCTTGTGGTTCATCTTTACTATGCTTTTAAAAAAAAACACATCTTGTTGTTCACAATAATTTCTTCCCTACTCAACATCCAAATTTGTAGCCTCTATCAGGTAATCTTTGTTAATTTTCCCGATTACAGCTGTCTTCATCACTACAATTTTGCTAAACCTGAATATACTCTCCTACTGGGATGGCTTTTATGGTGTTTTGGATGGTGACTTGTGGCATGCAGGATCATATTCCCTGATGTTTTTTCCTGAATGTGGACGTGAGTACCTTTTTATGATTGACCCCTTTATTTTAATTTTTTGATGATTCATAGGGAATTTTAAGTTAAAGGGGTAGTTTTTTATCTAATCTTGAAATGTTGGTAGGATAGGTTCATCCAATTCCCTCCCCATAATGTCATCAATGAACTTACCATACCATATGATGTTATTCAGAAATAGATTATTCTCACTGCACAAGTAATGTTCTTCCAGAAACTCATAACTAGATTTGCTAGTTATGGGAACTATATTGCCCCCATCGATACTTCTGTCTAATTGTAATACATAATTGTTGTTAACTTGAAAATAATTATTGTTGATTAGAAAAAAAAGACATGTTTTGAAAATTTGTATGAAAGCTACTGTATTTTTTAAGGAAAAATCTAATGTCGGGGATATAAGATTTAAGAAAAAAATCCTTCAGATTTTGCGTTGAAATAGAATGACAAAAAACTTTTCCTGCAGCAATTGTCTATGAGCCCTTGTGGAATTCATGGGTAATCTTGCATAATATATTTTATATAATATAATTTGCTAAAAATCTCATTTTTTTTTTTTATTATAGTACAGTTGGAATAAATCTGTGATTTTTCACCTTTTATATTATGCATGCCAAGTTCAGATCGTGCTGGCTCCTTTTTCTCTGTTATGACTGTAGTTATGCTACAATTTCTGGTGACTGACCATCACCATACCATGCACGCCTGATTTTGGTTTGCAATGTATTCCTCCTGTTGGTAACTGTTCAGATTCAGTTACCTCACCCCTTTCCACAGGCATTGCTAATTAAGCACCATTCTTGGATCTGGTCCGCCTTTATCAATGGTTGCTGTCTGGCACTGGGAGGGTCAGTTCTGATATAGTCCTGGTATGTGTAGAGCTTGCTCCACATGCTGGGACCTGGGCTGGTCTCTATCCACAATTGCCTTTTTTGCAACATGGAAGCGGCTATATACAGGTTACAGGTATGTGTGCTCCATTATGGTTCTGCTTTTAACTTTATCTAGGAGGCCCCATGGCACATGAAATACAGAATATAGAGTAGGACCCCCCTATTGAGATTTGCTGTGACGTTGGCAGGGGTGGCTCAAAAAATTGATCAATTATTTGCTAAAAATCTCATTTTTTTTTTTATTATAGTACAGTTGGAATAAATCTGTGAATTTTCACCTTTTATATTATGCATGCCAATTTCAGATCGTGCTGGCTCCTTTTTCTCTGTTATGACTGTAGTTATGCTACAATTTCTGGTGACTGACCATCACCATACCATGCACGCCTGATTTTGGTTTGCAATGTATTCCTCCTGTTGGTAACTGTTCAGATTCAGTTACCTCACCCCTTTCCACAGGCATTGCTAATTAAGCACCATTCTTGGATCTGGTCCGCCTTTATCAATGATTGCTGTCTGGCACTGGGAGGGTCAGTTCTGATATAGTCCTGGTATGTGTAGAGCTTGCTCCACATGCTGGGACCTGGGCTGGTCTCTATCCACAATTGCCTTTTTTGCAACATAGAAGCGGCTATATACAGGTTATAGGTATGTGTGCTAAATTATGGTTCTGCTTTTAACTTTATCTAGGAGGCCGCATGGCACATGAAATACAGAATATAGAGTAGGACCCCCCTATTGAGATTTGCCGTGACGTTGGCAGGGGTGGCTCAAAAAATTGATCAATTATTTGCTAAAAATCTCTTTTTTTTTTTATTATAGTACAGTTGGAATAAATCTGTGAATTTTCACCTTTTATATTATGCATGCCAATTTCAGATCGTGCTGGCTCCTTTTTTTCTTTTTTTCTTCACAAGTAATGTTCTTCCAGAAACTCATAACTAGATTTGCTAGTTATGGGGACTATATTGCCCCCATCAATACTTCTGTCTAATTGTAATAAATAATTGTTGTTAACTTGAAAATAATTATTGTTGATTAGAAAAAAAAGACATGTTTTGAAAATTTGCATGAAAGCTACTGTATTTTTTAAGGAAAAATCTAATGTCGGGGATATAAGATGCTGTTGAAATAGAATGACAAAAAACTTTTTCCTGCAGCAATTGTCTATGAGCCCTTGTCGAATTCATGGGTAATCTTGCATAATATATGGTGTTAATAGGTAACTTCTTGTGGTCCAGTGATTATCGTCTCTCTGTAGAAATTATTACACTGAATGTTGATATATATACTGTATATATATATATATATATATATATATATATATATATATAATTTTTTTGTGGTATTTTGTTTATAATCAAATTCATGGTTTTATTTCAGACTTGTTGTTGCACAAAGTGATTTGCAAAGGATATTTTAAGACTCAATCTTTAAACCCAGTTGCTTTGTCTTCCATATACAGGTGCATCGCAATAAATTAGAATATCATGAAAAAGTTAATTTATTTCAGTAATTCAATACAAAAAGGAAACATATATATTATATGAAGTCATTACAAACAAAGTGATCTATTTCAAGTGTTTATTTCTGTTAATGTTTATAATTATGACTTATAGCCAATGAAAACCCAAAAGTCAATATCTTAGAAAATTAGAATATTGTATAAGACCAAGTGAAAAAATTATTTTAAACTTAGAAATGATGGTTTACTGAAAAGAATGTACAGTAAGTGCACTCAATACTTGGTCGGGACTCCTTTTGCTTGAATTACTCCATCAATGCGGTGTGACATGGAGGCGATCAGCCTGTGGAACTGCTGAGGTGTTATGGAAGCCCAGTTTGCTTTGATAGCAGCCTTCAGCTCACCTGCACTATTGGGTCTGGTGTCTTTCATCTATCTCTTAACAATACCCCATAGATTCTCTATGGAGTTTAGGTCAGGTGAGTTTGCTGGGCAATCAAGCACTGCAATACTGTGGTATTAAACCAGATATTGGTACGTTTAGCAGTATGGACAGGTGCCAAGTCCTGCAGGAAAGTGAAATTTCCTTATACAAGAAGCTTGTCGGCAGAGGGAAGCATGAAGTGCTCAATAATTTCCTGTAGACAGCTGCAATTACTTTGGTCTGATAAAACACAGTGGACCTACACCAGCAGATGACATGGCTTCCCAAACCATCACTGATTGTGTATACTTCACACTAGATTTCAAGCAGCTTGGATTGTGGGCTCTCCACTCTTCCTCCAGACTCTGGGATTGAGATTTCAAAATGAAATGCAAAATTTATTTTTATCTGAAAACAGCACCTTGGACCACTGAGCAACAGTCCAGTTCTTTTTCTCCTTGGCCCAAGTAAGATACTTTTGGTGTTGTATATTGGTCATGAGTGGCTTGACACAAAGAACAAGTTGTGCACCAGTTGTAGCCCATGTCCTGGATATGTCTGTGTGTGGTGGCTCTTGAAGCACTGACTCCCGCAGCAGTACACTCATTGTGAATCTTTACCAAAGTTTTGAATGGACGTTTCTTAAAAATCTTATCAAGGCTGCAGTTATCTTGGTTGCTTATACATTTTTTTTCTACTACACTTTTTCCGTCCACTCAACTTTCCATTAATATGCTTGGATACAGCACTGTGTGAACAGCCAGCTTCTTTAGCAATGACCTTTTGTGGATTAGCCTCCTTGTGGAATGTGTCCATGACTGCCTTCTGGACATCTGTCAAGTCAGCAGTCTTCCCCATGATTGTGTAGCCTACGGAACCAGACTAAGGGACCGTTTAAAATGCTTAGGAAGCCTTTACAGGTGTTTTGTAGCAATTATTCTAATTTTCTGAGTTAATGGACTTCTGGGTTTTCATTAGCTGTAAGCCATAATCATCAAGATTAACAGAAGCAAACACTTGAAATAGATCCCCCTTTTAGTAATGACTCTATTTAATATCTGCCTTTCCTTTTTGCATTGATTTACTAAAATAATTTAATCTTTTTGACGATATTCTGATTTATTGAGATGCACCTATGTATGTATATATATATATATATATATATATATATATATATATATATATATATATGTCTTCACACATTTCAATATGGCTAGTTTCACACTTGCGTTCAGCGGAGTCCGTCACTATGGAGAATAGCGCAGTCTGTTAACGCACTGCGCTATTCTCCATAGACTTGTATGGATGACACACTATAATGCAAGTGTCAGCGTTGCATCCGCCGGATGACGCAGCGTCATTAATTTGACGCTGCGTCGGGCGGAAGGAACGCAGCATTTAACTTTTTTTGAGCAGCGGAATCCTTTAGATTTCACTGCGCATGCTCTCTCTGGCTCCCTCCACCCGTAACCAGGGTACACATCGGGTAACCAAGGAACCTTGGTTACGTGTGCTGGGAGCCCGACACTTTCCCGCTCGGCTCCGCTCCCTCCCTCACACACAAAACACACACACACACTCTCACCTGTCCCCCAGCGATGCAGTCCCCGCGGCACTGAAGTCCTCAGCCATGGCCCTGCTCGGCTCCATCCACTTCGCACTCCGCCCCCGCCCCCCGCACACATTGTCGGCGACCGAACGATCAGCTGATCACCCAGCGGCCAGCTACTGTGAGTGATCAGCTGATCACCCGGCGGCCGGCTACTGTGAGTGATCGGCTGATCACCCGGCGGCCGGCTACTGTGAGTGATCGGCTGATCACCCGGCGGCCGGCTACTGTGAGTGATCAGCTGGTCACCCGGCGGCCGGCTACTGTGAGTGATCGGCTGATCACCCGGCGGCCGGCTACTGTGAGTGATCGGCTGATCACCCGGTGGCCGGCTACTGTGAGTGATCGGCTGATCACCCGGCGGCCAGCTACTGTGAGTGATCGGCTGATTACCCGGCAGCCGGCTACTGTTAGCGATCAGCTGATCACCCGGTGGCCGGCTACTGTTAGTGATCAGCTGATCGTTCACAGTAGTCTGCCGACGGTAAAACTGTAAAAAAAGAAACAAAACGAATTGCGTTGTTTTGCAGCATCCGTTGTGCCACTATATGCAACACATCCGTTGCATCCGTCACACAACGCAATGCAACGGATACCGTTCAACGCAAGTGTGAAACTAACCTATATATCAATTTTCAAGTAACTCTTTTACAAATGAATGTGTATTTTTTCTTCTTCATGTATACCTACTGTTTTTAATCTGGTTGTTCTGTGGACAGTTCTTTTTTAACTCACACCCTCCACATGAGACAAGACAACACCAAATTGGTCTCAAAGTAATTTTTTTTCCCTCTACCCTATTAAAATCAGCATCACCACTCAGCTGAGCAGATATTTAGTAGACTACATTCTAAGCAAACAAAAAGAGTAAGTTTTTCTATACAATAAATGACAAGGAAAGACCATTTTACCATTTCCCCTTCATAGTTAAAAAGTTGCCTCTTGTAAGACACAATGTCACACAATGCACAGTTAGTTTCAGCAAATTAAATTTAATGCTTTATAATCGCCAAGACAAAGAAATGTGTAAGAATTATGAATAAAATGAACAATGATTGTCAGGTCCCAGCTGTGGGTTTTGTTGGCATGGATACATTAATCTAAAGTGAACAAAACAGTTAGAGAAGTTTTAGAAATTATATAGAGTAGCAGTTTTCAGATAAGTGGCAAAAACAAAAATAAAAAATCAAAGAACAAAACAGAATTGAAATGAATTCTTTACCGAAAAACATATAAAGGCACTGAAGAAATGAAAAGCTTAATGTTATGGCATAAAAATATAAAAAGTTACCACGCTGTTTTTTTTATATACGGACATTGACTGATATTTGTTCTATAATTCCCACTGCTGCAACAGATTTATACCTCCTAATGGAAAATACTCATTAGTTCTTTAAAACTGTTTTGTTCAACACAATTGCTTCTAAGAAGAGCTTTGTGTGTACTAACTCCAACCGCAAAAAGCTTCGTGGGTGGTTATTTAAATCAATTTTCTCACATATTTCAGGCTGGTCCAGTGCAAATTACTTCATACATAATATACTGAAAGCTGAAATGCTTAGATAGTTCATAAACTTTTTCTTGTTGTGAAATCACTTTTATATTTCACAAGCAATTTTATATCTATTTAGTTTCTACAAATGTCTCCTTTTCCATTTTGTAAACATGTCACACTTTGGTTATATTACCCCTTTTGAAATATAATATTGGTAAATATAAGTCAGAATGCTCTTTTTTAAAATCAATAATCTGGATGCTTATCCCGCTTCATCTTGCCTCTTGCTTAAGGGCACTCCTCCATTGTGTTATCCTGAATTACTACAATTTTTTCTTGTACACTGAAATTGCATAGAAGTTTTTCAGTTCTGATAGCTGCTATTTATCAAAATAATCCACACACTATGAACAAACATGTGTTGTGAGATTTTTATTTGAACAAAGTTGATTTGTTTCAGATTATTGATTTTTAGAGATTGTGAATACTCATTCTTTTTTTACACAATGACCAACGTTTAGAAAAAAAAGACTGGGTATTGCATTAAACAGAGGTTCTAATATTAGAATGTCTGTTTGTTTAGTCCTCTATAAATTAGCTTAACCCTAAAATGCATACATGGGGCCTCGCAGGCCTGCTAGGTTACTTGGTTTCTATTGTAAATTTCTATGATTGTGCATTCTAGGGTTAAAGTTTGTCTGTTAGCTATCATAAGTACCATGTCTGAAGACCATGTAGGTAGATGGGATGACACTAATCTCATTTTTATATGTTTTTGTATCATTTTATTTGTTATTTTAAAGTAAACAATGTTTAAATGCAGCATGGAATACAAAAAGTATTGTTATGATCAGTGTTGATCAAACGGCCAATAATTCGGGGCCGGTGGATCACTGACAGATTTAAAAAAGAGTCCGATGCGCTCCGGAATCCGGTGCCCATATAAGTCAATGGGGACTGGAACCCGGAGGGTTAAAATTTTTGTGGAGGGGCTAGGGGGCTGGGAGCGAGCGCAGCATACTCACCGAGGTACTGTCATGTCGGCACACTCCTTCTGGGTCACGCTGTTACCTTCCGGATCCAACAATTCAATATTCAATATTCATGGTTTCCCCGCCCACCGGCGCGTGTTGGTTGCAGTTAGACATGCCCCCATCCTGAGTAGCAGCGTGTAAGCTAACTGCAACCAATCACAAGATGGCCGGTGGGCGGGGAAAGCAGTGCACTGTCGGTCAGTTCACAGTGGTAAACACTCGGCAGCACAGTTATAGCGCGCGGTTGCAGCCACAGCCGTCGCGCTGTATCTGTGCTGTGTATACAGTGCCCGGAGTCACACGTGCGAGGCTGCCAGGTGCTGCCATGGCAGACTCACGTGAGCCCCTCGCATGTGTGACTCCGGTTAAAGTAAAAAAAAAAAACGACATGAGGTTCCCCCTAATCTTCACATCCAGCCAAGATAACGCCAGCCGGGGGCTGGTATATCCTCAGCCCGCAGCCGTCCAGTATGTCACATCTGTTAGATGGGACCATACCGGTGTGCGATACCGGCTCTTGCCGCTGGCGTGATTCGGTGCCAGTTGGGGTAATAGCAGGGGTTAGCAGCGGCGCACGGCTGCTGCTAAACCCTAGGTTTGTGTGATATCACAGGCGTCTATCAGATACCTGCTTCACACAAACCTGTAAGTGACAGTAAATAAACACAGACACAGAGAAAAATCCTTTATTTGAAATAAAATACAAAACACTCTTCCTTCACCACTTTATTAAGCCCCAAAGAAACCCTGCAGCTCTGACGTAATCCACAGGAGAAGTCCCGCGGCGACACATCCGGCTCTGCTACATCTCAGAGCGAGCAGCCATAGAGCACGGCTGCCCACTCTGAGGGCAGCCTGAGGGGCCGCGTTAGCCTGCAACCAATCACAGCTGAGAGGACGGCTGGTGGGCGGGGAAAACACGGCAAGCTATGTCACTGCGTGCACAGCACAGGAAGTGAAAGCGCGACCCGGAAGCAGTGTGCCACCATGACAGAGTCTCGGTAAGTATGTAACGCTCATTTAGCTATTGTTTTTTAACATTTTTATTTAATGCCGATTCCGGATCGTGCAGCCGGAATCCCGCGCCCGGGTTCAGCCCTGGCATAGCGCTGAAACCGCGGGGATCTGGACGTTTACAGTCCGATTCCGCTCAGCACTAGTCATGATTTAAAATTTTTGGAAATAAAAAAACTTTTCAAATAAAATAACCATTAATTGTACTACATCTAGTTTGTCCTGATATTATACATTTTTAAAAGCATTAGATTTTTGCACTGACCTCTATCCACTGACCACTAAGTTGGTTCTTTCTATCTTCTATTGCTCAGTTACCAACTTTGATGTATAACTGAGTTACATTGCACAGTCATTTGATTAAAAGGGGTTGCTTGGTCTTAATCCTTAAATGATTCACCGAAAAGGACATAAATTCAAAGGTAAAGAAAAAAAAAACAAAAAATGCACCAAAAGAGCCACCAGCCATCTTAGGTCAGAATGGCAAATGCACTTGCAGGAGTTTTTTTCTTTTGGCAGCCCACCTGATCTAATAGAAGGGCGTCATCAATAGGCTGTGAGCCGGACACTGTGCACTGCACATATCTGTGTGACTGGTGCCCTATGTAAAACCTCATCTGTGTGCAACTTTAATACCAGCAGCCACCCCCTCCATGATTGGTAGATTGAGAGTGGCTGTTTCATCGGTATTCTGCACCTGTGTTACCCATATATTTATCACTGGGGACAGGCTGCATCCTGCAAGTGCATTTGCCATTCTGACCTAAGATGGCTGGTGGCTCTTTTGGTGAGTATTTGCTAGTTTCAGAGCTGGGAATGGCAGTCACGTGGCATCGAGCATGTAATATGCATATTCCCAGCCAGAATCTGACTAAAGTGGCGCAACTTCCCTCAATACAGTTACCTTGAGCAAAGCTGTGCCACACTGTAGAAGACTCAAGGCTAATGACATCAGATGCAGCTCTGCAGGTTTCCCATAATGCCGTACAACTATCACATCATGTGGTCAAGTGCAACCAATCATTGGAACTATCACAACCAGAAAAAGTATAAACATTGGGGACTGGCTAAGTTGTACCATTTCATGCCTGCACAGTCTAAAGCCCACTTTACACACTACAATATATCTTACGATGTATCGGCGGGGTCACGTCGAAAGTGACGCACATCCGGCATCGTAAGGTACAATGTAGTGTGTGACAGGTACGGGCGATTGCGATTGAACGTTAAAACGTTCATGGCATACACGTCGTTGAATCCTGAAGAATTGCACGTCCGATTGTTTAATGTTCCCGAGGCATCACACATCGCAGTGTGTGACACCCCGGGAACATTGAACAGATCTTACCTGCCTCCTGCGGTTCCAGCCGGCAATGCGGAAGGAAAGAGGTGGGCGGGATGTTTACGTCCTACTCATCTCCGCCCCTCCGCTTCTATTGGCCGGCTGCCGCGTGACGTCAATGTGACGCCGAACGTCCCTCCCACTCCAGGAAGTGGACATTCGCCGCCCACATCGAGGTCGTATGGAAGGTAAGTACGTGTGACGGGGGTTAATCGTTTGTGCGGCACGTTTAACAAATTAAACATGCCACCCATACGATAGAGGCGTTGCAAATCGCATACGATATTGTATGCGAAATTGCATCGTGTAAAGCAGGCTTAAGATTAAGAGATTGGAGCAGCTAATTCCACATATGGATAGTAAAAGGTCTAATTTTATCCTGGTGTACCACTTCAATGTTGAAGTAGATAGAAAATAGGCATGGTAGTCTGAGTCTGTGAATACTAATCCAAAGATTCAAGTGATAGGAAGGTGCATGACATGTACTGTCACTCAGTGTGACTGTGATTTGATTGATTTGAGATACACAGCAGCAACACACATCTTAATATCAGATTTTTTTTTTATTCTTCACATGTTTTCTCAATAAATCAAAATCCTGAATCCAAGGCTTTAGTGAACTGAATCTTAGGCGGGCTTTGCACACTGCGACATCGCAGCCCGATGCTGCGATGCCGAGTGCGATAGTGCCCGCCCCCGTCGCAGCAGCGATATGTGGTGATAGCTGGCGTAGCGAAAATTATCGCTACGCCAGCTTCACACACACACTCACCTGCCGTGCGACGTCCCTGTGGCCGGCGGCCCGCCTCCTTGTTAAGGGGGCGGGTCGTGCGGCGTCACTGTGACGTCACACGGCAGGCGGCCAATCGGAGCGGAGGGGCGGAGATGAGCAGGATGTAAACATCCTGCCCATCTCTTTCCTTCCGCATATCCTACGGAAGCCGCAGTGAGGCCGGTAGGAGATGTTCCTCGCTCCTGCGGCTTCACACACAGCGATGTGTGCTGCCGCAGGAGCGAGGAACAACATCGGACCGTCGCGTCAGCGTAATCATGGATTACGCCGACGCTGCACCGATGATACGATAACGACGCTTTTGCGCTCGTTAATCGTATCATCTAGGCTTTACACACTGCGATGTCGCATGCGATGCCGGATGTGCGTCATTTTCAATTTGACCCCACCGACATCGCACCTGCGATGTCTCAGTGTGCAAAGCCCGCCTAAGTCTGTGTTCCCATGAAAATTATTTGTGAGTTTTTGATGCTGCTTATAATGCAACACCTTACCATTTCAGCAAAGTGAATACAAGTTGTAGACATCTTTTGCTCACTTTTCTTCTCTTTTACTAACTTGCAGTCAGTACAATTTAAACAGAAACATCGGGCACTGCAGCTGCAATCACTATTATGTGAAGTTACTCACAGACCGGAGTTGTAACTATCATTGGAATTTCAGCAGTCCTAGGTGGTGCTCAGCATGCACAGAAGTCAATTGTCAAATATATCCAACAAAGAAAAGAAAGCGGCACTTCACGGTGGTTATACGCAGCTTTAAGGATCTGTAGAAGCGCTCTGCTGTAGCGCGACACGGCCATCGTCCGGCATGCCCGCACACCCTTCTCTCCCCATGCCCCATATGCTGTAACTTGTACATACAAAGTTATTAAAACCACATATTCCCACCGTGAAGCGCCACCTTCTTCTCTTCTGTTGGATCTATCTGACTGCAGTGAGTGTTTCAAATTTACAACATGTCATTTTCTCTTCCGTGAGCGCTTCATGTTATTATATGTAGATTTTCCTCATACTATCCCACAAACAACTGACAAAATGTCATAAAATATAAAGGATTTTATTAATGTAAATATATATAAAAAAAACAAGAAAAATGGACAAAAATAGTTTTACAGAATATGTAATAATAGATGGGGGACAGTGTGCTCATACATTATTGAATATATACAGTATGTCGGCCATTACCAAATTAATTACACAAAACACACAGCATCATTAGGGGGTTACTCACTCGCTTTGCTGGTCTCCAAGGTAGCACACAGGAGCACAGTTCTTTTAAAAGTTTAGCAGATTCAGATTATTAAGACAGCATAAACTGCATTTATAGTCCATGTCACACACTGATGACAGTCCGTAACACTCACGGTAAAACCCCACAGGTTTCGATACCACTTTCTCCAAGAATATCCCACTGACCCCCAGTCAGCTGTAGCGAACCCTCTCTCTCTCCCTCTCTCTCTCGGGGCGTTTCCTTCAGAGAGGCTTCATTACCTCTCTTGGCAGATGAGCAGCCTCTCCACACTGGCTGCTACTCAGACATACACACTCTCTGCCATGAGCCAAACATTAGACTCCATTTTAGAAGTCAGCAGTGGCACCTCCAACACACCCATGGGCGGAGTATGTGGATGGCCAGATCCACCCATCTCTCCGGCCATCCATGATACTAGGCCATAGGAACACCATAATAAAAACCTGTGGCACTAAAGGTACCAGCATGGAGTTCCAGAATCACACGACTTCCGCGGTACATACCGACCATTCACAATCAGGCTGGTCGCCTTGTCACAATATATAATATATTAGTCAGTTATATGCAAAAACCCAACATAAATATATATATATATATATATATATATATATATATATATATATCAGTGCCTACAAGTAGTATTCAACCCCCTGCAGATTTAGCAGGTTTACACATTTGGAATTAACTTGGCATTGTGACATTTGGACTGTAGATCAGCCTGGAAGTGTGAAATGCACTGCAGCAAAAAAGAATGTTATTTCTTTTTTTTTTAAATTGTGAAGAGTTTATTCAAAGGGTCATTTATTATTCAACCCCTCAAACCACCAGAATTCTGTTTGGTTCCCCTAAAGTATTAAGAAGTATTTCAGGCACAAAGAACAATGAGTTTCACATGTTTGGATTAATTATCTCTTTTTCCAGCCTTTTCTGACTAATTAAGACCCTCCCCAAACTTGTGAACAGCACTCATACTTGGTCAACATGGGAAAGACAAAGGAGCATTCCAAGGCCATCAGAGACAAGATTGTGGAGGGTCACAAGGCTGGCAAGGGGTACAAAACCCTTTCCAAGGAGTTGGGCCTACCTGTCTCCACTGTTGGGAGCATCATCCGGAAGTGGAAGGCTTATGGAACTACTGTTAGCCTTCCACGGCCTAGACAGCCTTTGAAAGTTTCCACCTGTGCCGAGGCCAGGCTTGTCCGAAGAGTCAAGGCTAACCCAAGGACAACAAAGAAGGAGCTCTGGGAAGATCTCATGGCAGTGGGGACATTGGTTTCAGTCAATACCATAAGTAACGTACTCCACCGCAATGGTCTCCGTTCCAGACGAGCCCGTAAGGTACCTTTACTTTCAAAGCGTCATGTCAAGGCTCGTCTACAGTTTGCTCATGATCACTTGGAGGACTCTGAGACAGACTGGTTCAAGGTTCTCTGGTCTGATGAGACCAAGATCGAGATCTTTGGTGCCAACCACACACGTGACGTTTGGAGACTGGATGGCACTTCATACGACCCCAAGAATACCATCCCTACAGTCAAGCATGGTGGTGGCAGCATCATGCTGTGGGGCTGTTTCTCAGCCAAGGGGCCTGGCCATCTGGTCCGCATCCATGGGAAGATGGATAGCACGGCCTACCTGGAGATTTTGGCCAAGACCCTCCGCTCCTCCATCAAGAATCTTAAGATGGGTCGTCATTTCATCTTCCAACAAGACAACGACCCAAAGCACACAGCCAAGAAAACCAAGACCTGGTTCAAGAGGGAAAAAATCAAGGTGTTGCAGTGGCCTAGTCAGTCTCCTGACCTTAACCCAATTGAAAACTTGTGGAAGGATCTCAAGATTAAAGTCCACATGAGACACCCAAAGAACCTAGATAACTTGGAGAAGATCTGCATGGAGGAGTTAGCCAAGATAACTCCAGAGACCTGAGCCGGCCTGATTAGGTCTTATAAAAGACGATTATTAGCTGTAATTGCAAACAAGGGTTATTCCACAAAATATTAAACCTAGGGGTTGAATAATAATTGACCCACACTTTTATGTTGAAAATTTATTAAAATTTAACTGAGCAACATAACTTGTTGGTTTGTAAGATTTATGCATCTGTTAATAAATCCTGCTCTTGTTTGAAGTTTGCAGGCTCTAACTTATTTGCATCTTATCAAACCTGCTAAATCTGCAGGGGGTTGAAGACTACTTGTAGGCACTGTAAATGTAATTGCTACAAAAGCAGTTGGCATTAGCTAGTGAAAAGAATCGATGTTAGTATCATTAGCAGCAAGACAAAACAAAAGTCATCATTAAAGTGACTTGTGCAATAAATAAATATATAATTCATGAAATAATAATTTCTTAATGAATTGCTATGTACAAATGATAAAATAAATAATTAAAAAATAAATAAACTACTGATGTAAAAATATGTGTTTATGAAAATCACTGCTATGTGTAACATAGAGAGCACATATGACTCATGGTAGCCTGTAGTGTTTATCAAAGTTACTTCTATGCCATGGCCAGTGTCAGATAGAAGACCAATTGTAATTACAAAATTTGCTTGCATTGCTTTCTCTTAATAGATTTTTCTCATAGACTAGCATTAAATACAGAAAATCCCCAGGTAAAAAATGAATATGCATTTTTGATGAGTTTCTGATGCAGAAACTTATAAGAACCACAAGTAATCTGCACATAACTGTATTAATAAAGTTTTGCTAAAGTTAAAGGGAATCTGTCACCAGGTTTTTGCACCTTAATCTGAGCACAGCATAATATAGAGCCAGGTCCTGATTCCAGCGATGTGTAACTTACTGGGCTGCTTAGTGTAGTTTTGATAAATGTGCTGTTGTGTAAATGGAATAGACATCAGATGGAAATTGTTGGCAATTATCAAGACACACCAATAAAGGAGTGTTTCTGCAGGTGGCGACCACAAACCACATCTCAGTACCAATGCTTTCTAACTGATGTTTTGGTCACTTTTTGATGTTGGTTGTGCTCTCGACACTTGTAGTAGCATGAGACGGACTCTACAACCCATACAAGTGGCACAGGTAGTGCAGCTCATCCAGGATGGCACATCAATGCGAGCTGTGGCAAGAAGGTTTTCTGTGTCTGTCAGCGTAGTGTCCAGAGGATAGAGGAGCTACCAGGAGACAGGACAGTACACCATGAGATGTGGAGGGGGTCATAGGAGGGCAACAAACCAGCAGCAGGACCGCTACCTCCGCCTTTGTGCAAGGAGGAACAGGAGAAGCACTGCCATAGCCCTGCAAAATGACCTCCAGCAGGCCACAAATCTGCATATGTCTGCACAAATGGTTAGAAACCGACTCCATGAAAATGGCATTAGAGCCCGACATCCACAGATGGGGGTTGTGCTCACTGCCCAACACCGTGCAGGATGCTTGGCATTTGCCACAGAACACCAGGATTGGCAAATTTGCCATTGGTGCCCTGTGCTCTTCACAGATGAAAGCAGGTTCACACTGAACACATATGACAGATGTGACAGAGTCTGGAGACGCCGTGGAAAGCGATCTGCTGCCTGAAACATCCTTTAGTATGACCGGTTTGGCAGTGGTTCAGTAATGGTGTGGCATTTCTTTGGAGGGCCGCACAGCCCTCCATGTGCTCGCCAAAGGTAGCCTGACTGCCATTAGGTACCGAGACGAGATCCTCAGACCCCTTCTGAGACCATATCCTGGTGCAGTTGGCCCTTGGTTACTCCTAATGCAGGATAATGCCAGACCTCATGTGGCTGTAGCAAGATGAAGGAATTGACGCTATGGACTGCCCCGACTATTCCCAAGACCTGAATCTGATTGAGCACATCTGGGACATCATGTCTTGCTCCATCCACCAACGTCACGTTGCACCACAGACTGTCCAGGAGTTGGCGGATGCTTTAGTCTAGGTCTGGCAGGAGATCTCTAAGGGCACCATCCGCGAGCTCATCAGGAGCATGCCCAGGCATTGTAGGGAGGCCATACAGGCACGTGGAGGCCACACACATTACTTATTCTAGCTTGTTTCCACTTTCATTTTGTCTTGTTTTGATCTTCTTTTTGACTTGTTTCTACTTTCATATTGTGCATGTCTTCAAATCCAGGCCTCCATTGGATAAAACATTTGATTCCCATTGATGATTTTTGCATGATTTTGTTTTCAGCACATTCAACTTTGTACAGAACAAAGTATTCAATGAGAATATTTCAATATTTCCTTCATTCAGATCTAGGATGTGTTATTTGAGTGTTCCCTTTATTTTTTTTTTGAGCAATGTATATATATATATATATATATATATATATACTAGAAGGTGGCCCGATTCTACGCATCGGGTATTCTAGAATTTACGTATTGTGTAGTTCATGTATGATTTTTGTTATATATATATATATATATATATATATATATATATGTATAGATGTTGTTGTGTGTAGTTACCAAGTGTTTGTGTAGGTGCTGTACATGTTCTGGGTGTTGTCTGGGTGTGACGGGGGGTGAGAGCGGTGTTGTATGTGTGTTGCGTGTGTTGCGTTGTTTGTGGAGCGCTGTGTGTCTGTAGCGTTGTGTGTGTGTTGCGCGGTTTGTGTGTGTGTGGTGTGTTTTGGGGGGAGGTATGTTTTGTGCAATGTGTGTGTTGTGCGGTATGTGCGTATATTTGTGTGTGCCGCGGTGTTTGTGTGTTGGGTGTTGTGTGTGTGCAGCGTTGTCTGTGTGTGTGGGTGTCTGTGTAGGGCAGTTGTTTGTGGTTCCCAGTGTGTGTGTGTGTGGTGTGTTGTGCAGTGCGCGCGCGTGTGTGTGTGTGTGTGTTGGGGGGAGGTGCGCACTCCCAAACGTGCTCCATCCCCCATGCAGCGCACTCCCCATCGTGCTCCATCCCCCATGCAGCGCACTCCCCATCGTGCTCCATCCCCTATGCTGCGCACCCCCCATCGTGCTCCATCTCCCATGCTGCGCACTCCCAAACGTACTCCATCCGCCATGCTGCGCACTCCCAAACGTGCTCCATCCGCCATGCTGCGCACTCCCAAACGTGCTCCATCCGCCATACTCCGCACTCCCCATCGTGCTCCATCCCCGATGCTGCGCACCCCCCCATCATGCTCCATCCCTGATGCTGCGCACCCCCCATCATGCTGCATCCCCCATGCTGCACCAGCATCAGCCTCTCTGCCCCCAGCATCAGCTTATCTGCCCCCAGCATCAGCCTCTCTCCTCCCAGCATCAGCCTCTCTCCTCCCAGCATCAGCCTCTCTCATCCTAGCATCAGCCTCTCTCCTCCCAGCATCAGCCTCTCCTCTCTGTCCCCAGCATCAGCCTCTCTCCTCCCAGCCTTCCCCAGCATCAGCCTCTCTCCTCCCAGCCTCCCTCCTCCCACCCTCCCCCAGCATCAGCCTCCCTCTCCCAGCCTCCCCCAGCATCAGCCTCCCCCAGCATCAGCCTCTCTTCTCTCAGCCTACCTCTCCCAGCCTCCCTCCTCCCAGCCTCCCTCAGCATCAGCCTCCCTCTCCCAGCCTCCCCAAGCATCAGCCTCCACCAGCATCAGCCTCTCTCCTTCCAGCCTCCCCCAGCATCAGCCTCCGCCAGCATCAGCCTCTCTCCTTCCAGCCTCCTCCAGCATCAGCCTCCCTCTCCCAGCCTTCCCCAGGATCAGCCTCTCTCCTCCCAGTCTCCGTCCTCCCAGCCTTCCCCAGCATCAGCTTTCCCCTCCCAGCCTCCCTCAGCATCAGCCTTCCCCAGCATCAGCCTCTCTCCTCCCAGCCTCAGCCTCTCTCCTTCCAGCCTCCCCCAGCATCAGCCTCTCTCCTTCCAGCCTCCCTCAGCATCCAACTCCCCTTCCCAGCCTTCCCCAGGATCAGCCTCTCTCCTCCCAGCCTCCTTCCTCCCAGCCTCCCCCTCCCAGCCTCCCTCAGCATCAGCCTTCCGCTCCCAGTCTCCCCCAGCATCAGCCTCCCCAAGCATCAGCCTCCACCAGCATCAGCCTCTCTCCTTCCAGCCTCCCCCAGCATCAGCCTCTCTCCTTCCAGTCTCCCTCAGCATCAGCCTCCCGTTCCCAGCCTTCCCCAGGATCAGCCTCTCTCCTCCCAGCCTCCTTCCTCCCAGCCTCCCCCTCCCAGCCTCCCTCAGCATCAGCCTTCCCCTCCCAGTCTCCCCCAGCATCAGCCTCCCCAAGCATCAGCCTCCACCAGCATCAGCCTCTCTCCTTCCAGCCTCCCCCAGCATCAGCCTCCCCAAGCATCAGCCTCCACCAGCATCAGCCTCCCTCGTCCCAGCCTCCCCCAGCATCAGCCTCCCCCTCCCAGCCTCCCCCAGCATCAGCCTCTCTCCTCCCAGCATCAGCCTCTCTCATCCCAGCATCAGCCTCTCTCCTCCCAGCATCAGCCTCTCCTCTCTGTCCCCAGCATCAGCCTCTCTCCTCCCAGCCTTCCCCAGCATCAGCCTCTCTCCTCCCAGCCTCCCCCAGCATCAGCCTCCCCCAGCATCAGCCTCTCTTCTTCCAGCCTCCCCCAGCATCAGCCTCTCTCCTTCCAGCCTCCCCCAGCATCAGCCTCCCTCTCCCAGTCTTCCCCAGGATCAGCCTCTCTCCTCCCAGCCTCCGTCCTGCCAGCCTTCCCCAGCATCAGCTTTCCCCTCCCAGCCTCCCTCAGCATCAGCCTTCCCCAGCATCAGCCTCTCTCCTCCCAGCCTCAGCCTCTCTCCTTTCAGCCTCCCCCAGCATCAGCCTCTCTCCTTCCAGCCTCCCTCAGCATCAGCCTCCCCTTCCCAGCCTTCCCCAGGATCAGCCTCTCTCCTCCCAGCCTCCTTCCTCCCAGCCTCCCCCTCCCAGCCTCCTTCAGCATCCGCCTTCCCCTCCCAGTCTCCCCCAGCATCAGCCTCCCCCTCCCAGCGTTCCCCATGATCAGCCTCTCTGCTCCCAGCCTCCTCCAGCACGCCGTGCTCCTCTGCCGACACTCACACACCCGATCGCATCCACTCACACACACCCGATCGCATCCACTCACACACACCCGATCGCATCCACTCACACACACCCGATCGCATCCACTCACACACACAGACACTGACGATATCGAACATACGCGCTCACACTCAAAACATCCGGAGATACCACATGCTTCTGGCCATGTGATCCTCCGTCAGGTCCTGGAAGGTCACAACAGCACAGTATCGAGGCCGAGAAGCAAGCGATATCGCCGGATGCTGTGAGTGTGTGGATGCGATGTGAGGTGTGTGTGAGGTGTGTGTGAGAGTGAGTGTGAGGTGTGTGTGAGGTGTGTGTGAGAGTGTGATCTGATGTGTGTGTATGTTTGTGTGTGTGCTGTTATGTGTGTGCGTGTGGATCTTCCGCCGCAGCAGGACCTTGATGCGCTTGTAACCATGCGAGCATGGTTACCAACGTATCCACACCACTCCCGTGCGAGCGGGGGCCGGGGGGGGAGTACAGTACTCACCCCTGTGGCAGCCGTGGCAGTTCGGGGAATGCGCGGGAGGGGGAGGTGGGGAGTACAGTACTCACCTCCGTGACAGCCATGTCAGTTCGGGGAATGCGTGGGGGGAGGGAGGGGGCGGGGCCAGAGCTAGCGTGCATTGCGTGAGGGGGGCGGGGCGTGGCGTGGCCGAATTGCCAATGCCTGCAGGGTGCCGGGGTGAGAGGCCAATCTGTGGGGGGGACGGAGCCTGGGCGAGTGGCTGGCCAATCCGTGTGGGGGCGCAGCCTGGGCGAGCGGCCAATCCGTGTGGGGGAGCGGGGCCATGGCGAGCCCAGCGGCCAATCAGCTTTGTGTCACCATAAGGACACAATTTTGGAGCATGACAGACAGACAGATAGACAGACAGATAGACAGACAGACAGACAGACAGAACAAGGCAATTATATATATAGATATATATAAATATATATATATATATATATATATATATATATATATATATACAGTTAGGTCCAGAAATATTTGGACAGTGACACAATTTTGGTGAGTTGGGCTCTGCATGCCACCACATTGGATTTGAAATGAAATCTCTACAACAGAATTCAAGTGCAGATTGTAACGTTTAATTTGAAGGTTTGAACAAAAGTATCTGATAGAAATTGTAGGAATTGTCACATTTCTTTACAAACACTCCACATTTTAGGAGATCAAAAGTAATTGGACAAATAAACCAAACCCAAACAAAATATTTTTATTTTCAATATTTTGTTGCGAATCCTTTGGAGGCAATCACTGCCTTAAGTCTGGAACCCATGGACATCACCAAACGCTGGGTTTCCTCCTTCTTAATGCTTTGCCAGGCCTTTACAGCCGCAGCCTTCAGGTCTTGCTTGTTTGTGGGTCTTTCCGTCTTAAGTCTGGATTTGAGCAAGTGAAATGCATGCTCAATTGGGTTAAGATCTGGTGATTGACTTGGCCATTGTAGAATGTTCCACTTTTTTGCACTCATGAACTCCTGGGTAGCTTTGGCTGTATGCTTGGGGTCATTGTCCATCTGTACTATGAAGCGCCGTCCGATCAACTTTGCGGCATTTGGCTGAATCTGGGCTGAAAGTATATCCCGGTACACTTCAGAATTCATCCGGCTACTCTTGTCTGCTGTTATGTCATCAATAAACACAAGTGACCCAGTGCCATTGAAAGCCATGCATGCCCATGCCATCACGTTGCCTCCACCATGTTTTACAGAGGATGTGGTGTGCCTTGGATCATGTGCCGTTCCCTTTCTTCTCCAGTCTTTTTTCTTCCCATCATTCTGGTACAGGTTGATCTTTGTCTCATCTGTCCATAGAATACTTTTCCAGAACTGAGCTGGCTTCATGAGGTGTTTTTCAGCAAATTTAACTCTGGCCTGTCTATTTTTGGAATTGATGAATGGTTTGCATCTAGATGTGAACCCTTTGTATTTACTTTCATTGAGTCTTCTCTTTACTGTTGACTTAGAGACAGATACACCAACTTCACTGAGAGTGTTCTGGACTTCAGTTGATGTTGTGAACGGGTTCTTCTTCACCAAAGAAAGTATGCGGCGATCATCCACCACTGTTGTCATCCGTGGACGCCCAGGCCTTTTTGAGTTCCCAAGCTCACCAGTCAATTCCTTTTTTCTCAGAATGTACCCGACTGTTGATTTTGCTACTCCAAGCATGTCTTCTATCTCTCTGATGGATTTTTTCTTTTTTTTCAGCCTCAGGATGTTCTGCTTCACCTCAATTGAGAGTTCCTTAGACCGCATGTTGTCTGGTCACAGCAACAGCTTCCAAATGCAAAACCACACACCTGTAATCAACCCCAGACATTTTAACTACTTCATTGATTACAGGTTAACGAGGGAGACGCCTTCAGAGTTAATTGAAGCCCTTAGAGTCCCTTGTCCAATTACTTTTGGTCCCTTGAAAAAGAGGAGGCTATGCATTACAGAGCTATGATTCCTAAACCCTTTCTCCGATTTGGATGTGAAAACTCTCATATTGCAGCTGGGAGTGTGCACTTTCAGCCCATATTATATATATAATTGTATTTCTGAACATGTTTTTTGTAAAATAACAAAACTTGTGTCACTGTCCAAATATTTCTGGCCCTGACTGTATATATATAAAATTTGCTAAGAAAGCAGATATGTCCCGATTTCTCTGTGCAGTGCATCTTGCACACTGGTGATGCTCTGCTGCACCTTCCTGAACTTCAGAGCCAGCAGTGGTATTTTTACTTTGTGAAGAGCATCTTGCATTTGGTGATGCTCTGCTGTGTTTCTTTGAGTACTAGATGACAGGTTGTGTGACAGCACAGGATTCAATGCAGGTTCTGGAAAGTGCATTTACTCAGGTGTTCCACCTTCCTGGTGTTTGCTCTGTTTCATTACTGAGCATGCTCTCCCATAATCTTACCACTCCTACTCTCTGGGTTTTGCAGTTGTGCTCTTAGTTTGGGTTTGTGCTTGTGTTCTGATCCAGGTTTCTTGACCCCGGACTGTTTATTGAGTCCTGTCTGCCTGCTCCCTGTTCTTGTTGTTACCTCCTGGTTTCTGACCTTGGATGGTTACCTGACCACATCTATGTCTGCTCCCTGAATCTAATACGTACTCTCCTAGAATTCTGACCCTCGGCCTGTGATTTCAATGCATTTCTGCTTACACCCTGTGTCCTGTCATGCCCTCTTGTTTCCTGACCCCGGCTTGTCTGACTACCCTTCTGTTTATACTATCCGTAAGTAATGACTAGCATCACAAGCTACTTTACAATATTGCATCATGAAACAAAACAGACAAATATTTAATTCTGGGTCTTATACAAATAACTTATATGTAAAGATTAATCCATTTACAAAATGCCGATGATACGAAATAGGAATTTTTTTAATAAAACACCTATTTTTTAGTTTAGTTTAGAGTAAAGTTAAAAAGAAAACTTCAAGCACATATATTATTATTATTATAAGCACATTAGAAAATTACTGCAATATAATTGCTCATTAGTACAGCAAGATGGTGTTGACAAATGGCTGGTGGCAAATCTTCATGTGACAGTCTTACTATTTTGAATGCAAAAGGTTTGCACCTAGTAACATAAGTATTCAGTAATACTGGTCTCTTGTCAGGTTATTAGCACTTTTGCCTTAAGTTACTAGTAAATTTGTCTTGTTACTTTAGTTAGGCAGTTTTATAATTACCAGGGTGTTTACTTTCACACACCTCCAGTATTTACTTTGTTTCTCTATTCTTGACACATTTCATATGTTACGTTAGAACCAAATCTTTCAGGAGAATATATTATTTTAATAACAAATAGTCTATATCCAGGCTCTTCAAAGTGAAGAACCACTGGCCACTAGTCCTCCTTGGTTAGACCCTTAAACAATATCTTCAGCATATTTTTTATATTTGCAAATAACATATTTAGGCAATAACCAAGTTTTCATTTTGTCAAGAAACATATATTAACTATATGAAAGGCGACTCTTTCTCGAACAGTAAATTCGATCAGGCTGTACACAGGCCCCAAAATTGATTAATTGAGCTGAAAACAGCCCAATGCCACCATCGTAGTTCTAGTGGTCATTTAAGGCATGTGGATCCCATCACTTTGTGTCTGATTACAAATTGATTTCCTTGATGGACTGTTCTGCGATGAGGAGATGTCAGAATTACAGGTGCAGGCAATTTGTGTATGCTTTTACACCAAGACTAGTACTCCTTTTTTGTTGTTTGCTAAAATAAAGATTTGCAGGCAATGTTCTATTTTCTAGTAAAGAATTAGTAATGATTTAAAGAATAAAATGTTTGCAAAATGTTTCTTTAAGAAGATTAATTTGTTGTTATTAGCTTACTAGAGATGAACGAATTGATGTTGTACAAATCAAGTTCTGTACATAACCTGCAAAACTCTTCAAAGTTTGTAAAGCTCAATTATTCTCAATTCAATTTTGAACAAATTGTATAAAAGGGTCGCCTTTATCTTACAGATAACAAGGAGAAAGGATCACATGACGTCAGGACTGTCTTAGCAGTTACCACAATTTTAGCACAGCCTGCCATGAGGAATTAAAGCTCAGAGGTCACTGATATCTTATAGCAACTTTAAAAGCCCCAGTGGAATATAAAGAGGTGCTCATTAGAGATTTAAAAAAAATTGTACTGTCTCTGCTCTCATAAGCTATAAAGATGAAATCCATAGTTTTGTTCCATATCTCCACAGTACCTGTAATTCGGTGTAAGGCCGAGGCCACACGGGGATATGTGTGATCCTCGCATGACACTCGGCTCACGCTGGCAGCACAGTGAGAGCCGAGTGTCATGCAAGGGTCATGCGACTGTGGTCTGATCGTGCAATCAGACCACAGCTGCAGAGGGGGGCCGGTGCTGAGGAGGGGTGGGCTGAAGCTGTGGAGGAGAGGAAGGGATTTATCTCCCTATCTCCCCCATTGCCGGCTGATGCGAGAATCGCAATGCTCCCGCATTACATGCTGAGAGCAGTGCGATGTTTCTCTCGCTCCATAGACTTGTGTGGGTGGGAGTGGAACAGGATCGCGTTCCACTCGCAGCATGCTGGGACTGTTTTCTCGGTCTGATTAGGGCTGAGAAAAAAATCACTCATGGGAGCGGGCACATAGAGTAATATTGGTCCGAGTGGAATGCGTTTATTTTTCGCATTCCACTTGCACCGTTTTTCTCGCCATGTGTCCTTGGCCTAACGCTCGAGCTGCTCTTTGCGGCTCCCCCTCCTTTCTGGGATATTACATCACCCATCAGGAGTCTTGCTGTCCCCAGAAGGGACAGGAATCAGCAAAGAAGAGTTCTAGCATTACAGGTATGACTTTCTCAGTATTCTATAACCTGTATGCCTACATTAATGTTAGGTGAAATGAGCTGACAGATTCCTTTTAAGGCTGTCATGCAGTTGCTCGATTAAGGTAACCCATACTATGAAGTTCCCAGTGAACATCTTTTATGCTGATTTTAACCCCTTCAGCAACAGGCGATTTTCTGCTTTTTGTTTTTGTTTTTTCTTTCCCTTTTTCCAAGAGCAATAACTTTTTTATTTTTCCATCAACAAAGCCATATGAAAGCTTGCTTTACCATGTTAAGGCCACAAGAAAATCTACAAAGATTTACTTTTCAGTCAGAATAATATAAAAAAGCAACAAAAAGAGGAATAAATATCATTACTTACAGCAAAGATGGAACTACAGCTGTACATTACCTAGGCCAAAAACTACTACTCCAGCAGGATACAGCTAAGCCCCCACTAGGTGGAGGCATCACAGGTGCAGGAGAAGCAAATCACACACACACTTCCAAAATTCCAAAACATGGAGGGGGAGATTGCTAGATGGTAAAACAGCACACTGATGGCTTGCATAGAGCGCTGTTCACGCTAGCAAATACACAGTCACAAACCCGCAGCCTATTAGGCGACAGCCATACTATTAGATCAGGCGGGCCGCCAAGCCATACTCCATCTCTGCGTCATACAGGGACAGGAACTCTAATATGCAAGACCTAACAAAAAGGGGCCTGGCTGTATCCTGTACAAAAAAATAAATAATCCTCTTTTTTTGTTGCTTTTTTATTTTATATATATTATTTTATATATAGTGTAAAAACCTACAAGCATGAGGTTCCCGTGATGAGCGTTGTAGGCTTCCATCTTATAGCCAACTAAAAACCTCATATTTTTTTTGTACAGGATACAGCCAGATGGGCAGATGGCTTCAAACATGCATAGTGTTGCAACGGAGATAAGTATAAAAAAATGAATAGTGCCTACAGTGAAAAATATTGATGGCCGTGTCCTTATGTGGGGCTGCCTGAATGCCCTGAATGCCTCTGCTGTTGGGGAACTACATTTTATTGATTTTGTCATGAATAGGCATGAGCGGGCCAGAATGGTAAAGTCCGGGGTTTGCACCTGACACCTAGTGACCGGTACTGAATTTCGAACATAGATTTCTAAATGGAAGCCTGTTCTGGTTTGGCACATAAATAAAGCTTGTTGAAAGGCTGCAGCACAGCCAATCAACAGGCTTTAGGGCTATGGGTACTTCCAGCCATATCACACCCATGCCAAGTATTGGCATGGCTTTGATTGGCTAGGGTAGCACATCACATGACTTGTAAAAAGGCCTGGTGCATAATCTCCTTACAGCCTGGTGCACAGTGCCCTAATAGGATGGGAAGAGCCTTGCAAAGCACCAGAATTTGCACCTGATAATTCCAGCCCCCAGGTGTCTGTTTATTTTGGCTGGTTATCAAAATAAATAGAGCATATCCCACAATATTTTTTAATATCATTTATTTAAATAATTAAAAAAACATGATGTGGGATCCTCTCTAATTTTAATAACCAGCCAATGTATAGCAGAAAGTTGAGATTGCAACCCTCACCTGTGTGCTTTATCTGCCCTGGTTATCAGAAATAGAGGGAACTCCATGTCTTTTTTTTAATTTTAAATATATTCCCTAATCCCTATCAAAATTTGTTTACAGGGAAATTTCCCCAATTTTGCTTATTTTTACTGGCCCCTAGCTCTTACTATGACAATTTTACAGCCATTTTACAGAACAGAAGTTTGGGTCCACCCATTGATTTATATGGGGCTCCAGGACTAGGATCAAGTTTGGCTCAAGTCTGGGTTCTGAACCAAACTTTGAACTAAAGTGTGGCTAAAGTCAAAATTCCATGAGTCTGCTTATTCTTTGCTATCATTCTTTGGACTTGGTAGATATGCACTTTTCCAAAATGACATCTAAGGCTATGTGCCCACGCTGCAGAAAATGCACGGATTTTGTCGTGGATTTCTTGCGGAAAAGCCGCAGATTTCTCAAAAATCTGCAGCACAGGTACTTCCCAGCCATTTCTATGGCACTTTGGAAATGCTGTGCCCATGCTGCGGATTTTTCTGCAGCGGATTTCATGCGGATTTTGATCCGGAAAAATCTGCAACATCTCAATTATTGTTGCGGATTTTCATCCGGATTTTGCCTTTAAAATTGAAAAAAAAAAATTGCAAAATCCGCATCAAAATCCGCATCAAATCCGCGGTAAATCCGCGGTAAATCCGCACCTGCGGATTTTGCGGGAAAGCTGCGGATTTTGATGCAGAAAAATCCGCAGCTACATTCTCCCGTGGACACATAGCCTAAGGCTTTTGATGCATTTCTGAAGAAAAAGAGATTGAAAGTAATCAAGTGGCCTAGAAAACGTCTGATCTGAACTTAACCAAATACTTATGGGAAAATCTAAAAAGACAACTTTAGCATCCTTCTCTGACCAGGATCCAGGCAAGGGTTTTTTTTTTAAGAATGGAAAAAGATCAAGGTTGGAATATGTTACCAACTTGTTCACTCCATTCGTAGAAATCATTGCATTGTCATTAAAAATCATGGAGGTTATACAAAATACTAGATGTAGTTGCTTTTGATGTTGGATGTATTCATTTTTAGACATGAGCAATCCTGCCAAGGATCGTATCACTTAAGGATCGTTGTTCCCGCCTGGGATTGCGATCGGATTGATGATCCCCGCCAATCCAATTTTCGATCCTTGCCAAACCCAATAAAGTTAATTGGAGGCAAAAGTGATGTTGTAAAATGGTGCAAGATGGGGCTGTAAAAGAAAGAAAATAAAAAAGGTTAAAGCAGTACATACTTATCAAGTCTCCCATGGCTGCAGCGCTGCTTCCAGGTCCGACAATTATCACCAATGCATATTTGCTGCTTTCCCCTTCCACCGGCAACTCTGATTAGCTGCCATTGGACCACGCCCCCACCCTCTGAGAGAGCGTCTGTGATTGGTTGGAATCACACACGCTGTCTGTGTCCTCATAGGCTGCAGCCCTCAAGCGTGCGCTTATCATGGCTGTGTATCAAAATAAGGGGAATAGCATGTGTATTTTTTTCTTTTTAACATTTAAATAAATAAATAATTTAAAAACCCCACAGCGTGCAGTCCCCCCCATATTTTGATACCCAGCCTAGATAAAGTCCCACATCTAGAAGCTGGTATTTTCAGGCTGGGGACCCTAAAATTAGCAGCTTGCAGCCACCTGGAATTGCCACATTCATTAGATGTGACAGTCCCAACACTTTACCCAGCTCTTCCCGATTGCCCTGGTGTGGTGACAATCGGGGTAATAAGGGGTTAATGTTATCTCACATCTGCCACTTAGCCCTAGATTAGTAATGGGAGGCATCTATGAGACCCTCCATTACTAATCTGTAAGGGAAAGTAAATAAGCGCAAACACTGAAAAAATCCTTTATTTGAAATAAATGACAAAAAGTACCCTATTTCACCACTTTAGTGATGCCAAAACACTCCTGCAGGTCCGATGTAATCCACATGAGTTCCACAACGATTCCAGCTCTGCTACATTATTGAAGGCACAATGCACGATCATGGAATATGACTACCCACTGTGAGGTTCAAGCAGAGACTGAGCCACAGCAATGAGTGTAGATGTCACTCAGATTATTTGCGGTTGGTCACTGCAGGGGGTTCTTATGGTCGTCAACCCGTGATTGCAGGTAACCTGACCTCAGAGGACCTCAATGACCGCTTACTGAGTTCACAGACCTGCACCTCCTGGTATAAAACTGTGTTTCTTTTGCCAAGAGATGCATATTTGGTGCTAAAACTTTTACACCATAATACTGTAGCAAATATACCAAGATAAAGGTCACATAAATCATACAGGATTAATAGGAAAAGCAATGACTAAGATCTAACGTTTAATAGAGTTGCATTAAAAGCCTAATACGGTCCCTAAGGACAACCAAATAACTGAAAGATCCTGGGGTGGTAAATGATACCAAAGAAATTGAATAGTTTTATAGATCTATTAGTTTTAATAGATCAGGTTGTTATAGACGTGGCATTAACAAATATGTGTACTTTTTTGTTAATATATTTCTTTATACAAATATAACTATTTATTGGAATAATATTTTTTTGTTCTGTATTTTGATTTTTTTTTCAATATTTTACTTTTTTTACTTTTTTACTTAGTCCCTCTATGCTCAATCACTGCAGAACATTGCAGAGCTGTCACAACTGCACTGTAAAAATCTGAGTGATCATGCTGCAGGCATGATGACACAGGATTTTGTAGTTAGGTGACCCAGAGGTCATCATCTTGACCTGACAATGATCGGACCCTCGCAATTACATCTCACGGGCACCAATCGGAAGGGAGAGAGAGTGTGATATTTTGATAGATCGGACATTTCTGAATGCAGTAATACTAAATCTGTGGGGAAGTTTAAATGTATTATTTTCAATCAGGTAAAAGGGGGTTAATTTGAACTTTTGCGTTTATTTTTTAGTATGTTTTTAGAACTTTTTTTTACAATTTTTTTATATTTAAAAATACTCCTACAGGACAAAGAATAAATCATGATCTCCTATGAATGTTGGCTTGCAGCCGGTGTTCACAGGAGGATCATTATGACAGACACAGGGGTCATCAGGTGACCCCTGGCTGTCATGACTACTTATCAGTGCCATGCGATTATGCATGGGTATGCCGATGGAGGTGGGGAATGCTGGCCCTTGTTAAATCCCGCTATCAGAGAATGACAGTGTGATTTAACAGGTTAACAGTCACAGGCAGATCTCTGATCCACCAGTGACTGTTAGAAACACATAACGGCTGATTAAATCAGCCATCATGTGCAAGGACAGTTGCAGAATCGGTGTTCGAGCCGGCATCAAAGGCAGTGGCATAACATATGAAGTAAATATACGTCATATATCGTAATTGGGTTATAAGAAGTTTCTTTTTTTGCTTTTTTCAAATGTCCCATACCTAAACAAAAAAAGGTACCATTATAGAATTTATTTTATGTAATTCTATTGCTACATTTTATAGTAATTTAAGGAAAATATGGATTATTCTCTTTACAAAAACAAGCAAACAATTCACAATCTGTATGTTTATACTGTAATATACATTGCTTTCTATAGTTTTGAATATACATGTAAATTCAATAAAAATGCAAAAGCAACATATTTGTTTAAATCATGTTTACAATAAGATGCAGTGACAGCACAACAATTAGAATTTGCTTTTTTACACTCTGAAAGCATCAAGTTCATTTATTAAGCTGTTTTAGCAAAGTGACAGAGAAGCATCAAAAATGATTGAAATCTTGGCCAACCCTGACAGATGTTCTCATCACATTGTCAAACTCAAGTATATCTTAATGAGTTTCAAGTGGCTGGAGCGGCTCTTAACAGATGCTACTGTTGTAGAAATCCAGTGGCCTCAACAGTTTATGACAATACAAAAAAATCAACCAATTCAAAATAAAGGATTTATGGCTGCAGTTTAAAAATATTCATAAAAGAATATAAATGCGAGAGAAAAAATGATGAGTAGATAGATAGAAAAAAAAAAAACTGTTATAGAAAAAAATACTCATTATATCGGCCCTATTAATATTAACAGAGAGAACTTACTATATCTGGCTAAGGGAGAACGGATGGTAATGAACGGCAACTAAAAACACACTGCACTAATAGACTCTTTACAATTCCTGAAATGTAAAATTGGTCCGGCAATCATATCTTTTGAGGATATATTCTTGTCTTGATAGTGTTCATACAAATATTTGGAAAGTAAAAGGAGCTTGGATCTTTGCTAAAGGAAGATGAAATTTGTTTTTGACCCCTTTATTTGGGGTAAATACAAATGTGCTATTTTGAAATTGAAGAAGTAATGGATTCTCAACTAGGAGTTAAACAATTATCCCTTTTTTTTTGAATCTGCAGCAGGTTTTCTATTCTTAAAAGAACATAACAATTACAAAACCTTTCTACCAAGCCATCTAAAAAATGATCCTTTTATTCAACATGCAGGATCACTTTAGCTGTTTAAAAATGACTTCTCATTAGTTGTGGGCAGACCCGGACTGTAAAAGTCTGGATCCTCATGGGTTCAAAACAACCTGAACCCCGACCCCGGCCTAGGAGATTTATTAAAATACTGATTTTTATTCATCATCGCGTTTCTGCAAATACTTTTGCCTTTTTCAGGACAAAAATCAAATGTCATTTTTGACACCTGATTTTAATCCTGAAGAAGGCAAAAGTATCCGCAGAAATGTGTTGACAAATTAAAATCACTATGATAATACTTGGATGGGATTATTTCTTCACGGCGGCATGGTGAATGCCCCATCTCTTCCTTCAGCTTCAGCATGCTAATGTGAACAGATACCATGACTTCCAGATTTGTCTGTCATTGTGTATATATGAAATTGATGCTGGAAGGGAAAGGGTTTAAAAATGTGCCGCTGTGAAGAAGAAACTGAAGTACCTGCAGGATGTGATCTTTATGTCTATGCGTTTCAGAAGCACAGCTCCTTCATCAGGAAGTAAATCACAGATGTAGATGATCCCTTAGAGCATTGATTTGAAATCTCTCCATGGAGACTGCTGTAGTGGTCCCTATCGATCACGCTTCTACAGTGGTTATGAATTTTCACAACTGGTCCAGGTGAGCAACCTCCTTGTATTTAATATCCAATCCTACTCCGATAAAAACTTATTTGCACCCGTTTTTCTTTCCAGTTTCTTCAATACATTATGCACATATGGGAAGTTATTTTTCAGCCATTGCCAAAGGAGCTGTCAGATGAGGAACTTTATTTGCATGCCCATGTGTATTCAGCCTTGCAGAACATTCTTTTGACAACCATTATTAACCTTATAACAGTCTACCTTGGCATTTGAATGCATTTATATCTGCTCATGATGCTCACGCTAGATTCCGAATACATTCTGGAAATTATTTTCAAAATTTTGATTCCATTTTTTAATAATTTTCACATAATTTATATTCTGTGACTTTTACAATTAAATTACTTTTCCTGTGATCTTAATAGTAAGTTTATCTATATAGAGAGAGAGGGCTAGGCTTGCAATCTCCATTCTCAATCATCACAAAGGTCTTTAATAGGATTGAGGTCAGGTCTCTGCAAGGGCCAGCTGAATTCTTCTACACCAAACTCTCCTGACCATTAATTTATTGACCTTGCTGCACTGGAACACAGTCATACTGAAACAGAGAACAGCCTTCCACATACTATTTACACAGATTTGGAATAATACAACCGTATAAAATATCTTGTCATTTGAATGCATTAGGCTTTCCCTTGACTGGCAATATGAGGTGAACCCCTGAAAAATAATTTTCTGACATTATCCCTCCTCAACTAAACTTTACAGTTGGTGTTTAGCAAAAGCAAGTAATTAAATAAAGTTATGGATGGAAGCAGAGGGACAGTAAAGTAGCTGGCTGCATACTTTTATTACTTTAAACTCAATAATAAATGTATGAGTAAGTTAGGGATGATCGAATACCAAAATATCCGTTTCGACAAATATCCGACGAATAGGTCGGCACTATTCGACTATTCACGAATATTCGATGCGCAATGTAAGTCTATGGGAAACTCGAATAATTTCATGTTGGACCTAACAGCAAGCTGTTGTGACTGAGGAAAAGGCTGAAATGGATGGGAAAAGGCAGAAACAGTATGGGCACAGCCTGTAGAAGGTGCATTACTGCATTTCTGGGTTCTTGGGACAACATGTTCAGAGCTGCACGCGGCTTTTACGTAGTCGCTAGAACAGCTCTGAAACTAAATCACTTTTTTAACAAACAGAACACAGGTCTTTCGGTCTCTCCCTCTCCTCCCCTCTCTCATACTCCCCGATCACCAGTGCGGCGTTGCACGGCTGTCACACTGCTCTGGCGGCTTCTCCAGCTTTTGAAAATGCCGGTCGCTCATTATTTCATCTCGTATTCCATGCTTCCCCGGCCCACCGGTGCCCATGATTGGTTGCATTCAGACGCGCCCCCACGCTGAGTGACAGCTGTCTCACTGCAACCAATCACAGCCGCCGGTGGGCAGGTGTATGTAGTGCAATAAAAGAAATAAATAAATAATTTTAAAAAAACGGCATGCGATCCCAGCCAATTTTGAATTCCCTCAAATTAAAGATGAGAGTCTGCACTTTAAGCTCATATTGATTATATAACTATATCTTTAATATGCTTTGGTATATAGCTGAAATGCCAAAAATTATGTCACTATCCAAATATTTCTGTCAAGTGTCAGCATTTTTTTAACAACCAAATTGGTTTTGATGGATTGTCATTGTTTCATCTTGATAAAAGATTGCAAAAATGAGAATGCATTGCAGTACAAAAGTATTGCAGTATTTTGTACAAACAAGGAAGGCCTTTAGCTAGCTTAAGTCCCCTAGAGGCATTGAAAAAAAAATTACCATGTCATTTTTTATTGCTTTATCATAAAAAGAAAACCTGAGCAAAATGGCAAATTTCCTTTTTTGTTTTTTTTTTTATTTCTCCCACAGAGAATTTAAATAATTCACAGAACATTGTAATGTAAATTAAATGGAAGAATTGAAATCTACAAACCGTTCTGCAAAATATAAGTCCCTTACAAATATGTTGCGAAAAAACAGAAAAGAGTTACATCTTTTTAAAGAATGGGGAAAAGAAAAAGCTAAACAAATAAGTAAATAAAAGTGCAGCAGGGGGCTAGAACGAGATTTTGTTTACATTAAGAATGGTGTAAAACAATTCTCGGGATCCAGTCCAGTATTCCTCTTCCAATTATCTAATCTGGTACAATGTCATTGTTGCGATGTGACACCCAAGACATTATGACAGCTGGATGAAGGAGATTCTCAGGGCCTCGGAATAACAACCTGGCCTCTGTATCTCCAGGTTATATATCAAAAATGTGTTAGATTCACGCAGAACTTAGAGGCACATAGAACAAAAGCCATTTCAGAGCTTTAAATTAGCCATGTGTCACAGACTTTTTTTCTCTTGCAGATTCTGGTGACATCTTCTGGTCAAAGCTCACCTTGTTGATTGTGACTCTGCAAATTAAATGGATTCCCTTTCCTTTGGTGAAGAGAGGGTTAATGCCAGGTTTCCTTCCAGCAGCTCCTGACTCCTGATCAACTGATTCCGGTTGGGACCACGGGTTGTTTTTATAAATACCCTCAAAATCCACTAGAGGGTGCTGGTTATTTCCTTTCCTATCATTTGGAAGCTAAGCCAGGATGTGGATGGAGCTGTATAAGAATGCTCTCTTTCTCAGTAGTGCTCAGCATTGGTGTTGTTTGCTGCCGCACTCTCAGGTGTATCTCATTCTTGTATGAGAGTTACCCCAGTTGTTTGTTTATTCCCCTCCTTTTATGTTGCATCTCCTCGTGAACTTGTTGAGGCTCCCTGGGTGTATGGTTGTCGGGTGGGCCATTGGTAGTTGTTTATGTTGAACCTCTGTTTCTCCTTATTTGTTGGTGTAGGTTATCTTCTTTTCTTGCCCTTTCCCCCTGGGTGGTGGGTTGTGGATGGGGCTCTAACATCAGGGACAAGGACAGGAGTTAGGGCTTAGGCTGGTGACCTGGATTCACTACCATTGAGGGTACCTCCAGGCATAGGGTGAGCGCAGGGGCCCAGCTTTAGGGCCAGTGTAGGCTCCCTGGGGTCCACCTAAGTCTTATTCACAGTCATAATGTGACACCATATACACACAATTACAAAAATTATAAGAAAATAAAATTATGATAGAATACTGTAGATAGATGCAAAGATTATATATAGATATAGATGGATACTATTGTACTGTACTTGTTTATGTTTTGACAATTAATTTATAACATATTACAAACATGTATATATATTTCAGATATATACTGATACACCGAGGATTGTTGTTTACATTTTCTGGTGACACATACCTAGCTCACATAAATATAGAGAACCAATGTACACATATATTATTCTAAGTGAAATAACCTTCCCTCCTGAATGCTGCATCTCTGAATTATTTGAAGGTGTGAATGTAAATCTGCATTGAAGAAAAATAGCTGGCTCTTCTAGTATATAAGCTTTTCTATGCAGCCTGACAATAAATCAGCCAGTTTGTCTTTTTTTGACATAATGAACTGTAAGGAAATATCTAATCTCTGCTCTGCCAAAACATTTGACAGTTTGCACTTCCTGCCAGCATGTAACACTTAGAATGATGCAGAAAATTCCTCCAAGCAGATCAGATAATTAGTCAACATTATATAATGCCATATTTTAACTGTTGTTGATGTTGATGTATAGAAAATGATCAATGCAATAAGTAGATCACCCGGTATTTTAATAGGTCAAGATTAGGACACACAGGCTAAAAATTAAAACATTATCTTACTATTGTATCAGTTAGATGACGGCATTTGAAAATAATGTTTATGATATGATTTGTGGATACAGCCTTCAGAATGCTCAGAGATAATATGGGATTGGTGATATTTGTGCACAGTATGAAACACTTGGGAATAACTGCATAGAGGAAAGATAGCAGAATTGCTAATCCTTCTATATCAAGCTCACGAAAACTTAAGCCACATTCAAATATCCATGTATACTTTACATCCATGGAAAAAAGATTGTTTTTCTTTCATGTTCCATCCATTTTGAATCTACGTTGCTTCCTAATTTTTCTCACCAGATTTTAAAAACACGAGGTTAACTTTTTTATTCATTAACTCTTAACAAGACACAATTTGACTGTGCAACTATGAGCAGCTGGCATGGCCTAAACCAAGGTCTGCAGTGTCTCTGGCCTTGTCTTGCATCGAGAACATCTGGGACTTTACTGGTCGCCAATTGCAAAGGGAGATACCAGCACTGGATCTTGATGATTCGTGTGTCCAAATGTATTCAATGTGATAGAAAATTCCTTAGAAAATGATAACTTCATTAACAGGCTACAAAGCATAAGTTATTTCTCATATTTATACTGAATATATTGTTATGTTTTGAACATTATTTCTATTTTTTATCAACTTCTAATCATTAACATTTATATTGATCCTGTGATTTCCATAATTACACAACTTTCCCTTCTTGGTGTTGCAACTTCTTTGTTAAGGAGTGTAGAAATATTTTTGCAGTGCTCAGCATAAATTAGTACACCCCTTTGAAAAGTATTATTTTAATCAATATCACACTAAAAACAAGAACAATTTGCAAAATTTTGACAAGACGGTGTTTCAAAGAACATTTTTTAACATATAACATGAGAGTAAGATGAATAATATAGCTAAATAATATAATGTTCACTAGAAAATCTTCAGTTTTAGTCAAATTAGTTGATACAAAAAAATAATAATTCCCACTTCAAAAACTAATACAGCTAATATATGACCTCCATGGACAAGACCACATCTTCTAGGCATGGAATGAACAAAATGATGACATTGCAACATCTATATCTTTCCATTCTTTATGAACTCTTTTAGAGCCTGGATCGTGGATGGAGAGTGATGCTTAACTTACTTCTTTAGAATTTCCATTAGGTATTCACATTGGATCATATCAGGAGACTTAATTGGCCACTGCATTATTGTCACCCTGTTCTTCACAAATGCACCAGATGTGTGTTTTGAATCATTGCCATGTTGCAAAAGTGCATGTCTACCAAGGTAATAGAATGATGGCGTCAGAGGACTATTTGTGTTTTTAGCTTCAAAATTTCTACTATATAAGCTTAATTTTCTCCTTTCTTTCTCCCTTCCTTCCTCTTTCTCTTCTTTCCTTTTCCTCTTTTTTTTCTTTCTTGTACATATTTCTTAAAAGTAATGATTCTCAATATTTGCAAAGAAGATATAACTAAACTAAGCTATATATATGTTGTACAGAAGTCTGTGCAAATGATTATTATGCATGATAGTTCTCCTTCTAACCATTTTCCGAATGCCATTTCACCTTTCTTTTCCCGGTTTCCCCAATAAAGATCTCTCCTTCCACCTTCCCTCCCCGGCTTACCTCCCCTCAAACAAAAAACGCAAATGTTTGAACTGTGTACAAAGAAATTGTCTAATGTTTCTACTTTGTTCCACTAAACTAATGTAATATATAAATGTTCTAATATGTAATAATAAAAATATTGTAACCAGAATGATGGCGTCATCTTCCCTTTCAATGTAGAGTAGTAGACCTGTGAATTCATGATACTATCAATGGTACCAGTAGCACTACTGTAGCACTACATAAGGACAGTGAAACTACCATATTTCACTGTTAGCACCATGTATTTTAAAAAAAAATAAAAAAATTCATGTCTACAAAGAGGACGGAGTGATGATAGAATCTTCTCTTCCAAAATAGAGCAGTATATTTGTGAAGTCATGACATTATCAATGAAATGTAGCTCTCTGACATGAACAGCACCACATAAGGATACTGCCATGACCATGTTTCACTGTACAAACCATGCAATTTTCTAAATTATTTTTTTTTAAATGCATGGTGCCTACAGTCAAACATGGTGGTGGCAGTTTCTTTATGTGGGGATGCATGAGTACTGCTGTTGTCAGGGTGCTATATTTCAATTTTATCTGCCATACTGTTTGCCAATGTAACTCACTCTCCCTACTTGTTACATGCAGCAGTATTTGAAGCAGGAGGAAGAGGTTGATGAACTGCAGGAGGTTAATGTGGGTTAGGACATACAGATGCACAGGCAAGGGACGAGGCTGACAGCCATAGAGAAAATGATGACAATGATGATGCTGGCCATAACAAGCAATATTTGGAGCAAGATAATTCAAATGAACCATTGTGTTCCTTAGTCATGCTGGTGACAAGCTGTATTCTGCAATGTTTGTGGGATGATAGGCATATTGTTAGTATAAAGGAAAGTGATGACTATAAAATAGCTAAGATTTAAATCTTGTTCTAAGAGCAAAACTAGTATTTTTTTTTAGGTTTCTGAAAAGAAGTCTAGATTGGCTTATTACCAGGATAAGCTGCTTTAGCTACTCTGTGAAGCTTTCGCTGAGTAGATAACTGAAAACTACATTACTGACCAGAAAACCCCTCTATGATCCTCACAGACATAATTTTTCCCCACCTGTGCCAGAATTAGGCCTAAAATAAGAACCCAGAACAGCAGCAACAACAGCTATAGTTTGATTGACATTATGTACCAAAAGATTTTACTCCCATAGAGTCAACCTGATTCACTTCAGAAAACAGAGAGGCACTGCATGAATAGCCAGGTTCAGTCATGCCTAGATGTTGTCCTACTTCAGGTAGATAACCTAAGTCCTGATCCCATTATCTTCTGTCTTAGCAGATTGGACCAATGGAAAGAACTGGCTCAATTTCCTTTTGGCATATTTTCTTATCCAGCATACAGTGTAATGTCAGAATGGTTAATCAGCGTAACTTTGTCACACCAAAGCTGAGCAAGTTAAAGGAAAGGGGCCTCGTTTGTTAATTTTTGTATTAATAATACTGATTATGGAATCAATTATTGTTAATATAAAATTAAAATTAATTGTTTATTTAGTTTTTATTTAATTCTATTTTTACTCACTGGGGGTTGCCATCTTGGATTTGATGTGTGTTACTCACCTCAAATATGACAGTCCCTATGCCTTAGAGATAGTAGTTGGCCTCAAACCCTATCTCCTGCTCTTTGTGTGCTTCCTGCTGTGACCTGGACATGCCCCCTGGCTGTACACAGAGTGCTAATTCTTGGACATCTTGTGAAAAAGCTTTTGCTTCATCCTTTAGTATAGAAAAGAACTTTTGAAACCCATTAAACAGGTACAATTTTTCATCCACCCTTTGTTTAAAAGTAACATCTATTTCCATTTTCACTGCCTGTGTTTAAACATTAACACGCCAGGCATTTTATACCCAGGCATTTTTGCACCATGTTTACAATTTAAGTGGCCTAACACTTTGTTACTGCAGTGTTTTTAAATGGGATGTTGGTTGCTAATGGTAATCATTACTTTTCTTTTAACTATATGTTGAATTCACTTGAATATTAATAAGGTTTATTTGCATTAAGGAGCTCAAAAAATGGTTCAGTATAGTCCCAGCAGAGCTCAGAGTGTTAAACACATCTTTTCGAAAGGCTTTGCAGTTTTGAGCTTTGTGACAAATGTATTCCTCACAAATATAATTTTTTAAAAATATTTGTTAAAACTGGTGAATTCAAACTTTATATGCAACACACAACAAGGAAATCCAACCTGGACTCTCCACCTTTTAAAAATTAGGGATTGACACTAATACGTCATAAAAAGTTAGGGATGGGGGTGGTGCATTGTCATCATTAAACACTTTTTCTTATATCCCCCATTGTGACACAGTTTTGGTGTTAACTTGAGCGAGGGTGGAGTGGAGTATACACGAAAAACTGGTGGACTGTGAGGGAGGTGTAGGCATAGATGTTATGGTGGTCTGAGAAAGATGTGGTGTGCTCGGTGTTTGAGATCGTTCAAAAACACCAGGCATGACCACTTCTGTAACAGCTTACAGGCTCTATCATCAAGAAAAAAGTGGAAGTTCTGCGGGGAGAGATCTGTGTGAAGACACTTGACATGATGACAGAGGAGGAAAGAGCAGTAGACTGAGTTCATGTGGTGGCTGATTTTTGGGGAGGTCCACTAAGCCACGTTTTAGTATAGTGAGATTCCCAGAATAAATCATGTTAGTTGCACATGTGTGCGTTTATGCATATAATAGTCAAATTATTACAATTTCTACCTCTATTGAGTAATTTTTTAAGTTGGGTCATCCTTTATGGTCTCAAAAAAGGCCTATGCTAGGCAACTATTGCCGTCCATGTGAACTGCAGACCCGCAATGGCTGCTGGCTATATTTAGAGTTGCGCATGAGGATGCAGTGCTTGTCGTTGTTAAATCCCTAGATGTTTGAGCAGGAAGAAGAAATGAAACTCCTCGTCTTCCACCTCCTCCACCACCACCTGTTCTGCTGAGCTGTTCAGCTGCATGCATCTGGCTTCCCCCCAAATGGAATCTCTAACCTCAACATCATCTTCTCTGTTGCCTAACTTCTCAACCTGAGAGTCACCCTCCCCCTCTTTCTGCCCTAAATGCACCCAAAGGTGTTAACATCTGAACACGAGGGTCTAGATTCTGGATGGACCCTACTTCATTCGGCCCTGCATCTAACTCACAAAGATTTGGAGCATCGGTGCAGATGCTTTTCTCCTCTTCAGTCTGTGAATCTTTGGAGAAGACCTCTAATGTCCACAGAGAAGAATGTGTGAAAAGCTTTACAGACTCATCCATCTGTAGTTCCCCACAGTCAATTGGGCAGTTGGAGAGTTGTGGCGTGGAGGGAAACAAGGGTAGTTGGGGTGCCATTTCTGAGGACTGTACTGTGTGTAATGTCGAGGTGGAGGAAGAGGAGGAAAGATTACTTGATTCATCACTTGCGCTACAAGTTGTACCACCATGCACTTGCCAAAGAAAGGGATTGGAGTAGCCTTCCCAGTAACAGAAGTTGTGAATTGTCTTTGGAAAGGATGAACCGCTGTTTGTTCAGTAGAACTTTCAGTAATATTAGCTCCTACCCCACGTACACCTAAAAAACCCACACCTATTCCTTTTTCCACCATAATCTTGGGATTTCCCTCTCATGTCTGATGAATCCTTTCCCTGTTTTAACCAGCTCTTTCACAATACGAGTCCCACACCAGTCAGTCACCTGTCACTAAATTAACAATCACTATTTAGAGGTTGAAATAGCAATCTGGAGCTGGAGAACAGATTTTACACTATATAGAAGCTGAAATAGCAATTTGGGGCTGAAGAAGAGATTTTGCACTATTTAGAGGCTGAAATATTTATTTGGAGCTGGAGAAAAGATTTTGCCATATTTATAGGCTCAAAAAACTATTTCGAGCAGGACAAGAAATTTTATACTATTTAACACTAGAACTACTGAGGTAGTCATTTTGACTACTTTGCACCATGTGTTTCTATATAGGTGTCACGAGTCCAGTAGTTCTAGTGTTAAAGGCTGAAATGGAGCTGGAGAACAGATTTTGCACTATTTAGAGGCTGAAATAGCAATTTGAAGCTGGAGAGCGGATTTTACAGTATTTAGAGGCTGAAATAGCAATTTAGAGCTGGAGAAGAGATTTTGAACTATTTAGAAGCTGAAATAGCAATTTGGAGCCGGAGAACAATTTTTGCACTATTTAGAGGCTGACATACAATTTGAGGAAGTACCATACAATTTGCAATCACTAGATGATGAAATGCCGATTTGTGGCACACAACGTTCCCTACACTGCATGCCCCTGCACTTCACTATTCCACACTATCACCCTCCTAACTATCTCAACTACCTCTAGTATAATGCGTGTCCTGTGCTCTATATGAGCCAGCTCCCCTGATGAGTCCACCGATGAAACGAGTAGGGAGGCCCAGGAGCACACTCACTGAGGATTGCTGTTGGGGAGTACTCTGTGGCTGGTTAATATGCCCCCACTGTTGAATCTGCAATTTCTAATATTTAGTCCATTTTGCCGCAGTTTACAACAGAACTGGTGAGATCATTCCAATTTCTTTTATAGAGATGCTATTTTGCACATTTGTGGAGGGAGTTTTTCTTGAATATTATCCTAATGATAATGATTATAATGTAAATGTTTGTCTAATGGGTACTTTACACGCTGTGACTACTTTGCACCATGTATTTCTATATAGGTGTCACGAGTCCAGTAGTTCTAGTGTTAAAGGCTGAAATGGAGCTGGAGAACAGATTTTGCACTATTTAGAGGCTGAAATAGCAATTTGAAGCTGGAGAGCAGATTTTACAGTATTTAGAGGCTGAAATAGCAATTTAGAGCTGGAGAAGAGATTTTGAACTATTTAGAAGCTGAAATAGCAATTTGGAGCCGGAGAACAATTTTTGCACTATTTAGAGGCTGACATACAATTTGAGGAAGTACCATACAATTTGCAATCACTAGATGATGAAATGCCGATTTGTGGCACACAACGTTCCCTACACTGCATGCCCCTGCACTTCACTATTCCACACTATCACCCTCCTAACTATCTCAACTACCTCTAGTATAATGACTGTCCTGTGCTATATATGAGCCAGCTCCCCTGATGAGTCCACCGATGAAACGAGTAGGGAGGCCCAGGAGCACATTCACTGAGGATTGCTGTTGGGGAGTACTCTGTGGCTGGTTAATATGCCCCCCCTGTTGAATCTGCAATTTCTAATATTTAGTCCATTTTGCCGCAGTTTACAACAGAACTGGTGAGATCATTCCAATTTCTTTTGTACAGATGCTATTTTGCACATTTGTGGAGGGAGTTTTTCTTGAATATTATCCTAATGATAATGATTATAATGTAAATGTTTGTGTAATGGGTACTTTACACGCTGCGACATCGCTAACGATATATCGTCGGGGTCACGTCGTTAGTGACGCACATCCGGTGTCGTTAGCGACATCGCAGCGTGTGAAACCAAGGAGCGACGATCAACGATCGCAAAAACATCAAAAATCGTTGTTCGTTGACACGTCGCTCTTTTTCATAATATCGTTGGTGGTACATGCCGCCAATTGTTCGTCGTTCCTGCGGCATCACACATCGCTACGTGTGACACCACACGAACGACGAACATCTCCTCCTTACCTGCATCCATCGGCAATGAGGAAGGAAAGAGGTGGGCAGCATGTTCCAGTCGCTCATCTCCTCCCCTCCTCTTCTATTGGGCGGCTGTTTTGTGACTCCGCTGTGACGTCACTGTGATGCCGAACGCACCTCCCCATTGAAGGAGGGATTGTTTGGCAGCAACAGCAATGTCGCTGAATAGGTATCTGCATGTGACTCTGCCGTAGCAATATTATTCGCTACGGCAGCGATCATCACATTTCGCACCAACGACGGGGGGCGGGTGCTATTGCTCGCAACATCGCTAGCGATGTCGCAGCATGTAAAGCACCCTTAATGCTGCCCCCCTGTGTTATCTGCAATTTCTACTAGTAGTACCATCTTGCTGCAGTTTACAACAGAACCGGTGAGATTGTTCCAACTTTTCTATACAGACACTATTTTGCACAATTGTGGAAGGAGCTTTCCTTGAATATTACCCTAGTAATAGTGATTATAATGTACATTCTAGTCTAATGCTGCCCCCCTGTGTTACATTGCCGCACTTAATAGTGCTGGGTTTTTCTGTGGTTTTATTTGCTTTTCTGTTCTTAAGTGCTGCACATTGTCCCATTATGCATATTATTTATGTGTGTTTGTTCCTTTTAACTTACTTAGTATGAGTTAAGTTTTATTTGCTTACTTCGCTATTTTTCATTATCCTCTAATTGGGGTAAATTGCTATTTCTATGGCTTTCCTAATCTAAAATTAAATCCCTAGCTAAGCTAACCATGTAGAAGCAGTAGTGGCTGCACCGTTCCTAAGCTGTAGCAATAACAAAATGGCACCGACACCATATGTCCTCATTTTATATGCAAAGGAACATGTGACTTAGGCATTCAATGACTCAAACCCTTCTGTGTGAACGTTGTGGATGTTTTCTGTACCGTGAATTACTGCTGAAACATCCACACATAAAGTTAAGGGAAAAAAAAAACAGTCCACCCTCCTATGACCTTTCCTTACTCCCTCCCCTCATCAAACATATCATCCTGCTCATCATACAGCACCACTATGCTAGCCAAAGTGATAATAAGGTAGAAGAAAAGCATTGATGCAACAGCGAACAATTACCGAACAAAACAGATCTTTGACATTTTTTGAGAAAATTGCTTGTGAATCCAAGCCCAAGCTGAATGAGCCATGGCTAGTACCAAATTTGAAGTTAGGCAACCTTTTTCAAACAAGTTCACTCAACTCTAATTACAATATGTATTATATTAGGGAGAACCCCTGTAGCCATTTGATACAGTTTAATGTTGCTTATTGTCTGCTGAAAGTTGAACAAAACACGATTTGGGGGGTGGTTTGAGAAGAGGCAAGAAAGACTATAAACAATTATTATCAAAAGAGGAAAAGTAGGAATGTTGTGGAAAGTACATGCCACAAGAATTGACCAGAACCTACACCCAGTTTACCAATTGCTTCTGTGAGTTCATGGCTACGCAGAGATGCAAAGGAGAATGAGGACAGAGACTTCTATGTGGTTTTTACAGGTACCATTCTTCAAGATTAATTTATCCTAGATCTGCAAATAGTACCACAAGACAAAGGGGCACTTTGCACACTACGACATCGCAAGCCGATGCTGCGATGCCGAGCGCGATAGTCCCTGCCCCCGTCGCAGCTGTGATATCATGGTGATAGCTGCCGTAGCGAACATTATCGCTATGGCAGCTTCACAGCTTCACATGCACTTACCTGCCCTGCGACGTCGCTCTGGCCGGTGAACCGCCTCCTTCATTTTTACATATAGCTATTGGATTTTTCATGTCAGTATTCCCACAGCAGTTTCTGCTTTTCATATATTCCCCTTACATAGTCACTGGTGTGCATTCCTTCTCTCCATATAGTGTAGATTTTTTAGGTATTTTGTACCCAGTTCAGACTCAGTATGGTGTTCCAGACGTTATTTTTGATTGTCTATGTATTCTGTCTGTATATACTGTGTTTGTGAACCCGGCCCCACCCAAGCCAGTCCACATTATACGCATATATAGTCTGGGTCTCAGCTTCCCGTACACGGTAAGTTTTTTAACTACATGAGAGGACACACACTAGCTAGGGACCCCAACGTAGAGAAATACTTTGGCGTAGTGTTGGGGCTCTGTTGCATTGATCAATTCAATAGCTAAATTTCTCTTTATTCATATGTTCATGGCAGTAATGCAGGTTCCATTTTTATACCTTCATTCTTACATATAGCTATTAGATTTTTTATGTCAGTATTCACACAGCAGTTTCTGCTTTTCATATATTCCCCTTACATAGTCACTGGTGTGCATACCTGCTCTCCATATAGTGTAGATTTTTTAGGTTTTTTGCACCCAGTTCAGACTCAGTATGGTGTTCCAGACGTTATTTTTGATTGTCTATGTATATTATCTGTCTGTGTATTCTGTCTGTATATACTGTGTTTGAATGTGTATACTGTCTTTCTGTGTATACTATCTGTATGTATAATGTATATTCTGTCTGTCTGTGTATACAGTCTGTGTATACTATCTGTCTGTGTATACAGTCTGTCTATGTATACTGTCTGTGCGTATACTGTCTGTGTGTATACTGTCTGTGTGTATATTATCTGTGTATACTCTCTGTTTATGCTGTCTTTCTGTGTGTATACTATATGTGTATACTGTCTGTGTAAACTGTTTGTCTGTGTATACTGTCTGTGTATATTTTCTGTGTATACTGTCTGTGTATACTGTCTTTCTGTGTATACTACCTATGTATATACTGTTTGTCTGTGTATACAGTCTGTGTATACAGTTTGTCTGTCTCTATCTACAGTCTGTCTGTGTATACAGTGTCTGTGTATGTGTATACAGTCTGTGTATACTGTCTGTCTGTGTATACTGTCTGTCTGTGTATACTGTCTGTGTATATTATCTGTGTATACTGTTTGTTTGTGTATACTGTTTGTCTGTGTATACTGTCTGTGTATACTGTTTGTCTGTGTATACTGTCCATCTATCTGTGTATACTGTCTGTGTATACTGTTTGTCTGTGTATACTGTCTGTGTATACAATTTGTCTGTGTATACTATCTGTCTGTGTATACTGTCTGTTTATACTATCTGTCTGTGTATAAAGTCTGTGTATACAATCTGACTGTGTATACTGTCTTTCTGTGTATACTATCTGTATGTATATACTGTCTGTCTGTGTATACAGTCTGTCTGTCTGTATATACAGTCTATCTGTCTGTGTATATAGTGTGTCTGTGTGTATACTGTCTGTCTGTGTATACTGTCTGTCTGTGTATACTATCTGTCTGTGTATACTGCCTGTGTATACTGTCTGTTTTTACTGTTTGTCTGTGTATATATGTATGGGACATATATACTGGGAGGAGGACATATTCACCAGGAGGTGCAGAGACCAGGCCGGGAACATATATACCCGCATGTGCCCAGGAGAGGGATAAATAATATAATAATAATTGCAATATATACTGTATATATGTATATAAAATGTGTATGTAATATAGATATAATTACACACACACTAGGAGGCCCCCGGGATGGGTCATATATACCAGAGTGTGATAGATATATATACCTGAAGGCCCCCAGAATGTAACATATATAACAGGAGGAACACATATACATCATGAGTGGCCCTGGAAGGCGACATATATACCAGAAGGACATATATACCTAAATAAATAAACAAGGATGGGGACATATATACCAGGAGTGGCCCAGGAAGGGGTCATATGTACTAGGAGGGGGAGATATATACTAAGAAGGAGACATATATACCAGAATGTGATCAGGAGGGGGATGTATATATTACATACATACATGTTTTTGCAAGAGTGGCAGTGAGACTGTAGAAAGTTTGCCAATATGGGGCCCTGAAATTCCTAGTGGTGGCCCTGACTGCATGTATCACTAGATGTTTAGTGTGAATGGACTGGAACGGGTGCAGCCATGTCGGAGTAATCTGGGTTCTATATTATTTAGTTAGCATCTGGACAAAGCCAGAGATTTTGTGTTCTTTCTGTTTGTTTTGTTTTTTTTAGATGCTGTGCAACCAGTGAAATAAAATGGACACATATCAATTGAAACACATTGCTGCTTCCAGAATCCTCATTGTGTGTCACAAGTTGACCATGCCATACCTTTTACCCATGCAAACGTGATTCTGTGCAACGGTATAGTCACAGGGTGTGTGTGACAGCACAGAAGTGAAGAACAGTCACCTTCTGCTTACCCATAGCCCTTTATGTTGATGTTCTTTTTGACATTACTAAGGCTGCGCTACAAACGTCTTTGCATGCGACTGGAGGCTTTGAAGTATGCACTTTCAATTCATGGAGAATAGATTTACCGCAAACCAAATTTTGGGGGGAAAATTTGGCAAAGTTGGTGAATTAGAATCTTGACAAAATTCCCTGATCTCTAATAACTACTCTTGGAGTACAGTTTTTTTGTGACTTTTGGAAGTTATCTAATATTTTACTGTATAAACTCTGTTAGTCTTGTCTCCTAGACAGTGCTCCTTTTATATTGGTAAATTGTAAAATCAGCTAAAGAAAATTTAAATGTTAGAGAAGAAAATGATTGATATGTTATTAAAGAAGTGACTTTGTATCTTGCTAATATCATTTTTAGCATTTTATCAGCAGATTATAACAAATCAAGTTTATATAGTGCAAGTTGCAACCCAATTATTGTCTTCACCATTATGTATTGCAAAAGACAACATATTTGATCTGAAATCTATCAAGCATAAAATACTTTTAGTATTATTTTTTTGGATCCGGAATAAGAATATTTTTATGTTGCATACAGTAATCTCTGTTTCCCAGCAGTAAAGATACTGGCAAAATATCAGTTAAATATTTTGGCTAACAGAAGATGTCCCTATTTAAAAGAGTGCACAGCATACTCAACACCTGTTTCATTAAAAAACGAAAACAGAGAGATCATTAAAATAAAAACTCTTTTTGAAACTGAAATTAGTAATTGGCAGAGTAAAACATATATTTCTCTTTTTCAAAAAGCCTCTTCTAGCCTTAGGCAGTTGTAAAGTTGACAGACTATTTCATTAGTTTGATCACATTGCACATCATCTATATACACAGCTTGACTCAAAATGACATATAGTGGTCTTCAGAGGATGCAATGGTCTAATTAAACCTTCTTCACTACCAAATTATACATTTTCATCTTTTTTTCAAGCTGCATACAAAACTATGTATCAAGGTATTGACTACAGAAATAAGTACTACTGAAAGTATGTGGGGAAAGCCTGACATTTCATATGGCCAAAGGAGATATACAGTGCCTTGAAAAAGTATTCATACCCTGGGAACATTTTCACACTTTTTCGAACTTAAATGAATTTCATTGGGATTTTATGTGAGATACCAACACAAAGTAGCAAGTATTTGTGAAGTGTTCAGCAAACGATAAAAGGTTTTCTAATTATTTTAAAAAAATATAAGTCTGAAAATTGTGACGTGCATTTGTATTCAACCTTTTGTATTTTGATTCCCCTAAAATATCCTTAGTCACTAAAGGCTTCCCGATCTCTTAATTAGTAATTTGTTTTCAGGATAACTACAGCTGTTATGTGAAGGCCTCAGAAGTTTGTTTGAGAACACTAGGGATCAAAAATATCATAAAAACCAAGGAACACACCAGACACATCAGAGATAAAGTTGAGAAGAAGAGCAAAGCAGGTTTACATAATAAACATACAGAAAATAGAAAAAGTAGTAGCTCACCCTTCCTAAAGTCCAGATCAGGATCGGTGTGGTGCATGGAGCTGTCCTGGCCGCAGGCACAACACAGACAAGCAAAATTTAGTATGATCTGCAGCACTTCAAAGAAGGTTAAAAATATTTATTGAAGTTTTATTAAAAAAGACCCATGATCATGAAAACAGTGAGGGGGAACACATTAAGAGAAATCCGACATGTTTCAGCCGAAACATGTCGGATTTCTCTTAATGTGGCCCTCCTCACTGTTTTCATGATCGATGGATCATTTTTAATAGAACTTCAATAAATATTTTTAACCTTCTTTTAAGTGCTGGAGATCATACTCTATTTTGCTTACATAATAAAAATATTCCAAGCTCTGAACATCACATAGAACACTGTTCAATCCATCTTCCAAATATAGAAGTATGCAACAAATGCCAACCTACCAAGACTTGGCTGACCTAAACTGACATCCCTAGCAAGGAGAGCACAATTAGAGAAGTAGTCAAAAGGTCCATGGTAACTCTGGAGGAGTTGCAGACATCCAGAGTTCAGATGAGAGAAGCTGTTTACAGGACAACTATTAGTCATATACTCCACAAAGCTAGACTTTATAGAAGATTTTCAAGAAGAATGCAAACCATAAAAAGTCCTATTTGCAGTTTGGGAAAAGCTATGTAGGGGTTGCAACTAACATGTGATAAATGTTGCTTTGGTTAGATGAGATAAATGTTGATTTTTTTAAGCTAAATGCGAAATGCTACAGTGGATACGGAAAGTAATCAGAACCCTTTACATTTTTCACTCTTTGTTTCATTGCAGCCATTTGGTAAATTCAAAAAAGTTTTTTTCTTCTCATTAATGTACACTCTGCACCCCATCTTGTCAGAAAAAAACAGAAATGTGGAAATGTTTGCAAATGTTTGCAAATTTATTAAACTTGAAAAACTGAAATATCACATGTTCATAAGTATTCAGACCCTTTGCTCAGACATTCATATTTTAGTCACATACTGTCCATTTCCTTGTGATCCTCCTTGAGATGGTTCTACTTCATTGGAGTCCAGCTGTGTTTAATTAAACTGATAGGACTTGATTTGGAAAGCCTCACAGCTCACAGTGCATGTCAGACCAAATAAGAATCATGAGGTTAAAGGAACTGGCCAAAGAGCTCAGAGACAAGGCACAGATCTGGCCACGGTTACAAAAGAATTTATGCAGTACTCAAGGTTCTTAAGCAACCAGTGGCCTCCATAATCCTTAAATGGAAAACGTTTGGGACCACCAGAACTTTTCCTAGACCTGGCCATCCAGCCAAACTGAGCAATAGTGGGAGAAGAGACTTGGTGAGAGAAGTAAAGAAGAACCCCAAGATCACTGTGGCTGAGCTCCAGAGATGGGAAAAAGTTCCACAAAATCAACTGTAGCGCCCCTGAAGCCATCAGGGAGCTACAAGGTACTGCATCCCCACCAGGATGCAGGGCCAACCCCAGGGACCCAGAAGACCAGTGTCAGTAACATTAAAAACATTCCAGTTAATCCCTGTTTTTCACCAAATCCCCCATAGACTGGTACCAGAATAGGGTTAGACCTATGGATGGCCACTTAGAGGTGGAACCGATCCAGTCCACTAGACGACCAGGTGGGAGGGGCAGACAGTGGACAGTTACCGGTGGAGTATGGTGGAGTACTCCTGGAATCACAGCACCAACAGGGTACAGAATCCTAGGTCAGGCAAACGCTCCAGGCAGACCTGATAAAATCTGAACAGTGAGGAAACCATCAAGGATCTCACTTACCTTGAAGTTTGGGACACAGCAGCAATGGGAGAAAGGGGGAACAGGACCAAAGGCTCAGACCCCACAGGGTTCAAGCTATCGTCATACGGACTACCGTTAAAAGACTACCAGGAAGGGACCCCCAGCCGCTCCAAGCCACGGGGACCCACTAACCAAAGAGAGGTGCAGGGGAAAGAAGCCACCAGGTCCCTAAACTGGCACTGGGACTAAGGGGACCTGCGGTCAGCACCAGCTTTCCTCAGGTGACCAGTTTCCATCTTACTGTGAGTAAAGGAACCAGCTACACTGCAACCCCTTGTGTGGAATATGTTCTTTCTTCACCCATCTGCATCAACTATCCTTTGGGGCCTGGCTGGCTCTGCTTGCGGAGGGCCTAACATCCAGGCTGCCACCAACACCAGCCCCAGTAGCAAGAACTATGCAGCGGCGGCTCCATCCACATAGCTGTGCACCGCAAGTGGCTTCAAGTATAAACTTTCATTTAAATTCCCATGTAAATATACACCTTAAAAAAAAAAGCATCCAGGGCATGGAACCGGGCAACGGCCACCAAGTCACATTTCCCCAGTTATACACCGCCCGGGACTGAGTACCCCATAACCCTGGACGACACACCACTATCACTGCAGCTCTCCACCAGTTGGGCCTTTATGGCAGAGTGGCCTGATGGAAGCCTCTCCTCAGTGCAAGACATATGGATAAAAAGATGTGGAAAGAAAAGCGCAATAGGGTCTTACCCTAATATATGCAGGGTATGCACAATGAGCAATCCTACTCACCAAATGGAGTTGTGAAAGTCACAACTCCTGTAAAAGCATGTAAAATCCAGATCACGGCAGCAGTACTCCAGGAGGCTGATAACAGAGAGAGGTAGAAAAGAGCTTTTATTCACCGCGCCAATGATCACTGATGAATTTGTTGGATTAATGTAACTTTATTTTGCACAGGTCTACGCTTTTCTGGAGGCTCAGCTCCCTTCTTCAGGACCGACAGGCACAAGAAACATCACATCTCTGTCTTTGATGTTTCTTGTGCCTGTCGGTCCTGAAGAAGGGAGCTGAGCCTCCAGAAACGCATAGACCTGTGCAAAATAAAGTTACATTAATCCAACAAATTCATCAGTGATCATTGGTGCGATGAACAAAAGCCCTCTTCTACCTTTCTCTGTTATCAGTGCAAGACATATGAAAGCCCACATAGCGTTTGCAAAAAAACACATGAAGGACTACCAGATTATTAGAAATAAAATTCTCTGATCTGATAAGATGAAAATAGAACTTTTTGGTAAAAATTCTAAGCGGTATGTATGGATAAAACCAGGCACTGCTCATCAACTGCCCAATACAATCCCAACAGGGAAACATGGTGGTGGCAGCATCATGATAAGGGGGAGTTTTTTGGCTGCATGGATAGGACGATTGGTAGCAATTGAAGGAAAGATGAATGCAGCCAAGTACTGAGATATCCTAGAAGAAAACCTTTTCCAGAGTGCTCTGGACCTCAGACTTGGCCGAAGGTTCATCTTCCAGCAAGACAATAACCCTAAGCACACAGCTAACATAACAAAGGAGTGGCTTCAAAACAACTTTGTGACCATTCTTGATTGGCCCAGCCAGAGCCCTGACCTATACCCAGTTGAGCATCTCTGAAGATATAGAATAGAATCTGGCTCACATATATAGGTTAGGTGCCACCGAGTCTCCACCCGGTGGAGACTTTCATTGGTCTAATCACTGCGGATACTAAAAAAGTAATTGGTGATATAAAGGACGGCCTGATGCATATACGACATAATTTAACACCAGAGGAGACACAAGCGTTACAGGGGCTGAAGGATAATAAGAAACTGATAATTAAGCCAGCTGATAAAGGTGGGGCAATAGTGGTTATGGATAAGTCATATTATGTGAATGAAATCCACGGACAGTTAAATGACAGAACCACCTATTCCCCCATTTCACATGATCCTACACCAAGGATTAGGGAGACTATTAGAAACCTGGTGGATGAACACACAGGATTGGGTACTATTGATGGGAAGTTGGCAGACTTTCTAATCAAGGACTATCCAATCACACCAGTGTTTTACACCTTACCAAAAGTGCATAAGAATCTGACCCAACCACCGGGTCGTCCTATCGTAGCATCGACGGAGTCTATTCTCTCTCCACTGGCCATAACATTAGAGAAAATTCTTAATCCAATGGTACCCCTAACCCGGTCATACATTAAAGACACCTCAGATTTTCTTCGGCTCCTCGGAACAACACAGAGCAGTTCCCCAGAGGACATTCTAGTAACTCTCGACGTAAACAGTCTCTATACGAGTATCAGTCACCAGCAGGGAATAGAGGCCGTCACCACATTTCTTGACAAACAAACTGTACTTTCACCATATCAAAGGAAATTCAGTTTAGATCTTCTTGAGATTATACTGTATAATAACTTTTTCCTCTTTGAGGATCAATTTTCTATACAGAATAAAGGGACTGCAATGGGCTCCAAAATGGCGCCACCGTACGCTAATCTATTCATGGCACATTTCGAGGACAATTTTGTCTATAGCCATCATCTATATGCCTCACATGTCACCGTATGGTGTAGATATAGAGATGATATATTCTTGATTTGGCACGGTGGCTTGGACTCGTTGCTTTCTTTTCACAGTGATCTTAATAGCTGCCTAGAAGGCTTACAATTCACACTACATCATGACCTACATAACATTAGTTTCCTAGACACTATGGTAATAAAATGCTCAGACGGCAAACTAACCACTGATCTATACACGAAACCAACAGACAAAAATAGCCTCTTACATTTCACAAGTGCACATCCAAAAATGTGAAAAAGGCTCTACCATTGTCACAGATCAGAAGGGTACAACGCATAGTGTCTGATCCGGCCACTCAAATAGAACGCTGCGCAGAAATTAGCCAGAAATTTGTCAATAGGGGTTACCCACAAAGTATTGCAGTCCCATGCCCCTCTAATAGAGAAAAACCGGTGATTAATGGCCCCAGGGTAGCGTATGTTTCCACATACCACCCCTTTCAATCCCAGATAAAGAAGGCTATCCTTAATCACTGGTCCTTGTTGGGCAAATCCTACCCCGAAGTGCCAGCCTTCCAGAATCCACCCTTATTTTGTGATAAACGACCTAAAAATTTGCGGGATTCACTAATTAGAGCTGACGTGGGTTCCCAGAAGAAGGAGCCCCGTCAAACATTCCTTCACACTGCACGTAAGGGCAATTTCCCGTGCTTGCATTGCATGCAATGTTCAAATATGACAAAGGGTAGCTCTTTCTCCCATCCACGTACGGGTAGAATTTTTCATCTCCAGGATTTCTATACATGTGACTCATCCTACGTAATCTATCTCATAAAGTGTCCTTGCGGTCTCGGGTATGTTGGGGAGACCACCCAACATATTCGAGACCGGATAAGTAAACACAAGTCTACTATCCGGTGTAAATATGATCTTCTACCCATCCCAGCACATTTCATGAAGGCAGGCCACTCGGTTTCACAATTACGCTATCAAGTAATTGCACATATCCCATTAAGTAGGAGGGGGGGCAATAGGGTTTTGAAACTAAAGGAAAGGGAATCCTTCTGGATTTACACCTTACAGACACTCGAGCCTAACGGCCTTAATCGGGAATATGAGGTATCGTACTGAGGTAATATATGTAATGTAGTATGTATAATATATGCGTTTTTTAGGGGACCAATAGAATTTAACCTTATTCATATTATACGGGGCATCCAAACAGTAAATATTGATCGTATATTAATATTGTTAACGTATTGCTTTGATACTTCCATAAGACTAATTTCTTTTCTCTTTTATCCCTTTAGGCACTATAAACGTCATCACAGAAGTCACAACATCATATCATCACGTTTACCTCGGAATCACCTATTTCACATATCCTGTGTGTGTGCGCATGCGTGCGCGGCCGCGGGGATTACAGACCCGTGCCCGCGTCTGCCATACACAGGAGCCACGTCCTTCACTTCCCTGCGCCGTGTGTGGGGCGCGGGTGCGCGCGCGTGCGGGTTCCCCCACTTGTGCGCGCGTTTGCGCTCCACAGCCGGCGCCGCGCCGCCTGTGGTTCGCCTGCGCGCATGCGCGGGGGGCATTCCCGGCTTGGGCGCCCCCTGCGCGTGCACGCGACTGCGTTCCACTGGCGGCGCTGCGTTCCACTTGCAGGACTTCCTACACACGTGCTTTAGCTTTAAATGGCGGCCGCTATGCACACACCGGCACCTCCGGACACCACGGGTTTTACCCCACATACAGCCTTCATCCCGACGGAATAACCACTGCATCTTGCATACCCAGGTAACTAACAGGGATCTACCTATACCCCTTTTGGAAGGGTCAATGTAATACAGTAACTGATTATGATAATCTTATAGATCTTCACAGGGGGGCTGTAGACACAGGGCTTTCATACCCTAAGGAGTCCTTGACAGTGTAACAAGGTTGGTGGCATCCTCCAGTATATTTACATGCTCACTGACTGAACTTAGCCTGTGGGTATATTGATGCACAGTCTCTGTACATTCTAGTTCCAAGGACTTGGAGTCACGTTTTCATACTATATAACATTGATCTTGACACATATTGTGGTGAGTGACAAAGGCTGTGTGTCTCATCCCTTCCATGTGTCTCATCCCCTCCATGTTTCTTATTCTGTTTTCTTTATATTTAAAGCAACTTGGTGGGTCCTACACCACAGCAATTTATTGAACATGAGCCCCTTGAGAGATCTATTCCATAGATAATAGTTAAGGTAACATCATATTACTCTTCTTACCCTATATGTTAACTTAATATGAAGTTACAAGAACTAGATATGTCTGCGGGGTGCCCCGGCCCTCTCCCCTTCCACTTGATGGATGTCATAATCTAACTCTTGCTGCTTTCCTTGTATCTTATGCCATTTAGTGGGCCATACGCCACAGCACTCTAATGAACGTTGGGTCTTCAAGAGGTATATCATATAGACAATAGCAAAGGTAAATCTATCAGAAAATTTTTTGTAGCCTATATACCCTCTGTCTCATATTTTACATTTCACCTACCGGTCCCCTATCTACACGTATACATGAAATATATGTAATTTTCTTAGACGAGTCTGTTCTTTACTTCAGGTTGATTACTAATGTACCATTGGCCAACACATGTGAACTCAATTTCACCAGTCTAGCCTCATATACGTTTCCTGTGGTATGTATTTTTACATTGTAATAACTCTGTACTTGTGCCTTATAAGCACTAGGGTCTCTCAACCGATAGATCATTGATTATTCACACAAACGTGTATTAAGGTTTTTCATTTATTTTTTCTATGATTTGTTCTTTGTTAAAACATTCGCCAAATTTTTGTCCCATGCACTATGTAAAAAATTGATTGTACATGTATGTGAGATTAACATTGTGTATTTACTATGGTATATATTTTCTTTTGTTCTTTCAGTGCATTTATTTGATAAAGGCCAAAATTGTATGGCCGAAACGTCAGAATAATACAGACCTTTGCATGAATAAAATTGGCATTAAAAAGCATCAACATTTTCTATTTTTTCATGTTCTTTGAGTGCCTGAGCTGACTCTTTGTATATGAGCATCTCTGAAGAGACCTGAAAATGGCTGTCCACCAACGTTCACCATCCAACCTGACAGAACTAGAGAGGACCTGCTAGGAAAAATGGCAGTAGATTCCCAAATCCAGGTGTGGAAAAACTTATTGCATCATTCCCAAGAAGACTCATGGCTGTAAAAGCTCAAAAGGGTGCTTCTACTCAATACTGAGCAAAGGGTCTAAATATGTATAACCATATGATATTTCAGTTTTTCTTGTTTAATAAATATGCAAAAATTTCTACATTTCTGATTTTTTCTGTCAAGATGGGGTGCAGAGTGTACATTAATGAGAAAAAATGAACTTTTTTGAATTTACCAAATGGCTGCAATGAAGCAAAGAGTGAAAAATTTAAAGGGATCTGAATACTTTCTGTACCCACTGTATATGTGGCAGAAAACTAGCACTGCCCCTCAACCTAAAAACATCCTCCTCACCGTCAAATGTGGTGATAGAAGCATCATGCTTTTCGATGCTTTTCCTCAACATGGACAGCTAAGCTGGTCAGAGTTGATAGAAATATGTATGAATACAGAGTAATACTAGAGGAAATCCTATTACAGGCTATAAAAGACTTGAGACCGATGAGTAGGTTCACCTTCCAACAAGACAACAACCTTAAACATACTGCCAGAACTGCAATGGAATGGTTTAGATCAAAGCATATTAATGTGTATGAAGTCAAATCCCATTGAGAATCTGTGGCAAAACTTTAAAATTGCTTTTCACATACTCTCTCAATCCAGTTTCCCAGAGCTAGACCTATGCTGCAAAGAAGAAATGGGAAAAACTCTCAGCTTCCTGATGTGCAAAGTAGAGGCATACCGGAAAAGACTTTGAGCAATAATTACAGTAAAATGTGGTCGTAAAAAGAAATTAACTCAGGTGGGGTAAATACAAATGCATATCACAATTTTCAGATTTATATTTTTACAATTAGGCAACCATGTATTATTCCTTTACACATCACATGTTTCCTTTACATGTTATACATTAACTATAGTGGCATGCAAAGGATTGGCCACCCCTAATCAAAAGACTATAATTGTGAACAGTTAAGCAAGTTGAAGATCAAATAATCACTGAGGCCTAAAACACACTTCCGCATAAAAAACGTCCGTGTAACACGGTCCATTTTTCGAGTCTGTGTTCCGTTTTTTTGGGGCGTTTCTCCGGTACGTATGGCATCCGTGTGATGGCGTATGCGAGCCGTGTGTACGTGTAAAATGTCCGTGTTTGTGTGTAAAATGCCCGTGTATGTGTACGTGGAATTTCCATGTGGAATGTCCGTTTGTGTGTTGCACAATGTCGTTGATACATGTCGGCTGACAGCAGACAGAGTTGCGCGATAAGAATGAACTCGGGTGAACTTCACCCGACTCTGTCTGTGTGCCGCATACTGATTAGCCGTCACCTGTGAAGGATTCACCAGTGACCGCTAATCCCCCGAGTGACTGAAGTGAGCAGCCCTCTTTCATACTTACCGCTCCCCGATCACCAGTGCGGCGAGGAACAGCTGTGCAGAGAATACGTGGCAACAAGTACTTTGAATATGCCGGCCGCTCATTAATCAATCTCGTATTCCCTGCTTTCCGCACCCACAGACGCCTGTGATTGGTTGCAGTCAGACACGCCACCCACGCTGAATGACAGGTGTCTCACTGCACCCAATCACAGCAGCCGGTGGGCGTGTCTATACTGTGCAGTAAAATAAATAAATAAATAATTTAAAAAAACGGCGTGCGGTTCCCCCCAATTTTAATACCAGCCAGATAAAGCCATACGGCTGAAGGCTGGTATTCTCAGGATGGAGAGCCCCACGGTATGGGGAGCCCCCAGCCTAACAATATCAGTCAGCAGCCGCCCAGAATTGCCGCATACATTATATGCGACAGTTCTGTGACTGTACCCGACTCTTCCCAATTTGCCCTGGTGCATTGGCAATCGGGGTAATAAGGAGTTTTTGGCAGCCCATAGCTGCCAATAAGTGCTAGATTAATCATGTCAGGCGTCTCCCCGAGATACCTTCCATAATTAATCTGTAAATTACAGTAAATAAACACACACACCCGAACAATCCTTTATTAGAAAAAAAAACACTAACAAATTACCTTGTTCACCAATTTTATAAGCCCGAAAAAGCCCTCCATGTCCGACGTAATCCAGGATGGTCCAGCGTCGCTTCCAGCTCTGCTGCATGAAGGTGACCGGAGCTGCAGAATACACCGCCGCTCCTGTCAGCTCCACGCAGCTAATGAAGGGAATAGCGCGATCAGCTGAGCTGTCACTGAGGTTACTCGCGGCTAACGCTGAATACAGCTGATCGCGCAATTCTCTTCATTAGCTGCGTGGAGCTGACAGGAGCAGCGGTGTCTTCTGCAGCTCCGGTCATCTTCATGCAGCACAGCTGGAAGTGACGCTGGACCATCCTGGATTATACCGGACATTGAGGGCTTTTTCGGGCTTATAAAATTGGTGAACAAGGCAATTTGTTAGTGTTTTTTTTCTAATAAAGGATTGTTCGGGTGTGTGTGTTTATTTACTGTAATTTACAGATTAATCATGGAAGGTATTTCGGGGAGACGCCTGACATGATTAATCTAGGACTTATTGGCAGCTATGGGCTGCCAAAAACTCCTTATTACCCCGAATTCCAATGCACCAGGGCAAATCGGGAAGAGCCGAGTACAGTCCCAGAACTGTCGCATATAATGTATGCGGCAATTCTGGGCGGCTGCTGACTGATATTGTTAGGCTGAGGGCTCCCCATAACGTGGGGCTCTCTATCCTGAGAATACCAGCCTTCAGCCGTATGGCTTTATCTGGCTGGTATTAAAATTGGGGGGGACCGCACGCCGTTTTTTTTAATTATTTATTAATATATTTTACTGCACAGTATAGACACGCCTACCGGCTGCTGTGATTGGGTGCAGTGAGACACCTGTCACTCAGCATGGGGGGCGTGTCTGACTGCAACCAATCACAGGCGTCTGTGGGTGGGGAAAGCAGGGAATACGAGATTGATTAATGGGCGGCCGGCATATTCAAAGTAATTGTTGCCGCGTATTCTCTGCTCAGCTGTTCCTCGCCGCGCTGGTGATCGGGGAGCGGTATGAGCTGGGGGAAGAAAAAAACCGAGCGCCATTGTAAGTATGACTGAGAACAGCAGAAAAAAAATAAAGTATACTGAATTTAATTTTAAAAAAATAAATAAATAAGATCGGTAGTGTAAAAACGCACACGCACGAAACGTGCTGAACACAGACATACTCCGTGTGCGGTCCGTGCAGGCACGGACCCATAGACTTTAGCGGGTCCGTGCCTGCGTGCTGCCGGCCAAAAATGGACTTGTCGTCCGTGCAGAAAAGCGCACACACGAACTTATCACACGGACACATGTTCCGTGTGATTTTACGTGTGTGTGCCATCTACCATTGAATAACATGGGTCTTCGTGTGTACGTGTCTCCGGTATGAGCAAATACGTACCGCACACGTACAAATTAAACGGATGTGTGTTGTGGGTCTAAAAGGTATAAAGTTAAAGATTACATATTTCCTTTGTATTGCTGGGATTACCTGCCATACGCAATAATGCTGTAGCCATTACTGTGATTGACTGGCAGCATCGCATCAAAAGGTCTTATATGAGACCTGTGGGCTCAATTCTCGGCACACTTTCCTCTGGAAGCAGTTCAGGGAGAGTTGATCTAGGAGGGAGAACTTAGATTAGATCAGGATTTGCAAACTTGGACCCTTTAGTGCCTTTCATTTCGCACCAAAGGGTGTTTTTAGACTTGGTTAACTTAATAAATAATAAATAAAAACTATATATATATATATATATATATATATATATATATATATATATATATATATATATATATATATATATATATATGATATATAATAACAATAAAAAAATAATTTAAAAAAAATGGTGTAGGGTCCCTTCTATGTTTGACAACCAGTAAAGGTAAAGCAGACAGCTGCTTTGTGAAAATATCAGGCTGGGAAAGGGAAATGTTTATTTGGACTTTCCTTGCCTAAAAAAAACAGCCCACAGCTGCTCCAGAAATGGTGAATCATATTAGATGCACCAATTCGGGCACTTTTCCAATGCTTCACAATTTCTGTGGTGTAATGGCAATCAGGGTATTATCTTTTGGGCTTAATGTCAGCTGTATATCATCAGTTGGCATCAAGCCCTGGTTTTAGTAATAGGGAGGTGTCTATCAGACACCCCCATTACTAACCCAGTAAAAAAAATATGAAAAAATAATTTATTTGAACAAAGACCTTCACACTATCCCTTGTTCACCAATATATTGCAAAAAATATTCCCATGAAGCACTGTAATTCTCAATCCCTGAATGCAATGCAGCTCTGGCAACTGTGAATAGCAGTAAAGTACAGCTATTTACAGGTGCCAGGTAGTGACAAAAACTCTCATCATTATTGCCAGGTTTTGTTGAGCGCAGCTATGATGAGAGTTGTCATCACTACTTAGCACCTGTGAACAGCTGTACTTTACTGCTATTCACAGTTGCTGGAGCTGGGTTGGGTAATCAATTATTTTGTCATCTATGTTGTCTGTATGCACTTATACTGTATATACTTTCACAATATCTGCCTTAAGTATTTTTGGATATGTTGTGTTATATTATGTGTATTCTTAAGCTGGGTTCACACATAGCGACAACGACGTCGCTGTTACGTCACGATTTTCTGTGACGCAACAGCGACCTTGTAAGTCGCTGTTATGATTGCTGCTTAGCTGTCAAGCACAGCAGATGCAGCAGCGATCATAACGACACGCATTGCTGTGGAAGCGATGTTGCGCTTGGTAACTAAGGTAAATATCGGGTAACCAACCAAAGTGCTTCTCTGGTTACCCAATATTTACCTTGGTTAAAAGCGCACACCGCTTAGCGTTGGCTCCCTGCACTCATAGCCACAGTACACATCGGGTTAATAAGCAAACCTTTGCTTATTTCCCGATGTGTACTCTGGCTGTGTGCAGGGAGGAGGGAGCCGGCAGCACTGGCAGCGTGAGAGCGGCGGTGCTAGTAACTAATGTAAATATTGGGTAGCCAAGGAAAGGGCTTCTTGGTTACCCAATGTTTACCGTGGTTACAGCTGCCAGATGCCGGCTCCTGCTCCCTGCTCGCTTCAGTTCGTCGCTCTCTCGCTATCACACACAGCGATGTGTGCTTCACAGCGGAAGAGCAACGAGCAAAAAATGAAGCAGGACATTCAGCAACGAGCGGTGACCTCACAGCAGGGGCCAGGTCATTGCTGGATGTCACACACAGTGACAGCGACGGGACGTCACTGCTACGTCACCGAAAATGGTGACGTAACAGCGATGTCGTTGTCGTTGTCGCTATGTGTGAACCCAGCTTAAGTTGTCTATGTACATTATTTTATTTATTAATACTAAAAAGTATTAATAAATAAAATAAACAAATTTTAAGGTCTTTTTTTCTTCTGTGAGTATACTTAGCTGCATACCGGGAACCTGGACTATGATGGTACTATGTGGGAATATTTTTTATAATAAATTGGTAAACGAGGTTTAATATGGGGGAGTCTTTATTCAAATAAACTATTTTTCATTGAACTGTATGTTCATTGATGTCAATTTGGGGAAAAAAACTACAAAAACGCTGAAAGAATTGAAATGTTGCAGATTATTTTCTGCACCAAATCTGCAAGTCACAAATAAGCAACGTGTGCATGAAACTTCAGGAGCCTCATTATCTTTGCTGGCATGAGAATTTCCTTCAGGTTTTGTGATAAAACTGCACTCAAAAATGCATAAAAAAAATACACGCGCAAGGTGTGCACACAGCCTAACACTTCGATTCTTACTTTGCAGCATTTTATGCACCATTGCCTTAAATGTTTGTGTAGTATTAGTAGTATTATATACTGTATGACAGGCTTTACGTTTGTGCAATGTTTGTGATACATAGCGGTTGTTTTTCATTATATCTTATTTACAATATATTTGTTCTATTTGTTCTCACTGTACTAAACATTTTTAAGTTTGTGCCATTTGATTAATTTTTTTAATTCCTATATTGCGATAACAAATGCAAAAAGTTAAAGGTATTGTACAGCACATCTTTTTTCTAACAAATTTTTCTGCATGGTCTAAAAGTTACAATAAATATAGTTACTTTGCTCTCCCTCACTGCTCCCCCTTAGGTATCCCATGGTCCTGGTTTGGTTTCCAGGCATCTTCTGCAGCAACATCATGAAAGAGCAAAGCTACACTTTTGTTATTAGTGATTGGCTGCAGCTGTCACATCTCTATATGTCCATAATAGGCTATATCTTTGTATGCTATTTTAGGCAACCTATTTAATTTTTGTCCCTTCAAACAGCGTTCTTTTGACCTTTTGAGTATTTTTACTTTTTCTTTATAAATAATATTAATAACAATGTTGTGCAGCCAAATAGCTTCAGAGGTGAAAACAGATAGTTTCTTAGCATATTGACATTTTTCTATTTGATTTTTCACATGTGCCTCGTTGCATTAAGAAAGTGAATAGATGTGCTATATGTGAGATGTCACTTTTGTGTCACAAAGGTGAAGCTTTACTACCATGATAAGGAAAGCCTAAAACCTGTATTTTGGCTGCAGAATAGAACATCAGGACAATAGTTAGGCTCCACACATGCTGCAATAGACGTAAGTCCCATCTTTCGTAGTTATTGCAGTCCCACTGATCTGGCGAGAGCCAACTCTTCAAACTACCAATTGCTATTTCTGCATGGTACCCTCCATTAGAGAAGGATTTTCAAGAAAGAGCGGACATTACAGCATTCAAACATTCCATCTACAATATTTCCTGTACCACATACAGAAGAATTACCTATTGCAAAAGCACCAGAAACATTTTTAGCCTAGTGAAGTGAAGAAGAAGAGGGAGCTTGGAGTCATGAAACATCTTCCTCTCACGACCTAGACTATGTCAGCAACCTCAACTGATCCATACCTTATAACATAACAGGAAATTAACAATTTTTATTTTAGAGATTTGGATCTTCCTAAGAGCAAGGCTGCGAAATTATATTCCTTGTTACAGCAGTGGAATCCTAGTGGATTTCTTTGTTCCGCAATCATGATAATGATCTTGTCCAATACTTCTTCATGAAGGGCGGGGCGAGCTTGTGGCATACAACACCAACAGTTTAATGGAAGCTCTGAAGATGAATAATTATCCAGAGGAATGAATTTTCTTCATCCATTCCTCCAAAACAAGCCTAAAAGCTGTTTTGCTTAATTATTGCAATAGTAGTAGATGCATAGCAGATGATCAGCAACAACGTTTTTACATTGCGATCAGTAGAAGCTTAATGTGGTGTCACACACAGCGACGGCGACAATGACGTCGCTGCTACGTCACCATTTTCTGTGACGTAGCAGTGATGTACCGTCGATGTTGCTGTGTGTGACATCCAGCAACGAGCTGGCCCCTGCTGTGAGGTCGTCGATCGTTGCTGAATGTCCTGCTTCATTTTTTGCTCGTCGCTTTCCCGCTGTGAAGCACACATCACTGTGTGTGACAGCGAGAGAGCGACGAACTGAAGCAAGTAGGGAGCAGGATCCGGCGTCTGGCAGCCTGCGGTAAGCGGTAACCGAGGTAAACATCAGGTAACCAAGAAGCCCTTTCCTTGCTTACCCGATATTTACATTAGTTACTAGCACCCAATTACCAATTACCAATTACCCGATGTGTACTCCAGCTACGTGAGCAGGGAGCCGGCACTAGCAGCGTGAGAGCACACCGCTTAGCGCTGGCTCCCTGCACACGTAGCCGGAGCCGTAGTACACATCGGGTAATTAACCTGATGTGTACCCTGGCTAAGAGAGCAGAAAGCCAGCGCTAAGCATGTGCGCTGGTAACCAAGGTAAATATCAGGTAATGGTTACCCGATATTTACGTTAGTTACCAAGCGCAGCATGGCTTCCACAGCGACGCGTCTCGTTATGATCGCTGCTGCGTCTGCTGTGTTTTGTAGCTAAACAGCGATCATAACAGCGACTTACTAGGTCGCTGTTGCATCACAGAAAATGGTGATGTAACAGCGATGTCGTTGTCGCTGTCGTTATGTGTGAACCCAGCTTAAAGCTGGTGTCACACTAAACGACAGCGACAACGACGTCGCTGTTACGTCACCATTTTCGGTGACGTAACAGCGACCTTGTAAGTCGCTGTTATGATCGCTGCTTAGCTGTCAAACACAGCAGAAGCAGCGATCATAAGGTCGCTGTGCTACATGTTCAGAGAGCAGGGAGCCGCGCTTAGCGCTGGCTCCTTGCTCTCCTGCAGCACACATCGGGTTAATTAACCCGATGTGTGCTGCAGCTACATGTCACAGTTCAGAGAGCAGGGAGCCGCGCTTAGCGCTGGCTCCTTGCTCTCCTGCAGCACACATCGGGTTAATTAACCCGATGTGTGCTGCAGCTACATGTCACAGTTCAGAGAGCAGGGAGCCGCGCTTAGCGCTGGCTCCTTGCTCTCCTGCAGCACACATCGGGTTAATTAACCCGATGTGTGCTGCAGCTACATGTCACAGTGCAGAGAGCAGGGAGCCACGCGCACTGCTTAGCGCTGGCTCCTTGCTCTCCTTGCTACAGTATACATCGGGTTAATTACCCGATGCGTACTGCAGCCACATGTCACAGTGCAGGAGCCGGCACTGGCAGCAAGAGCGGAGGCTGGTAACCAGCGTAAACATCGGGTAACCAGGGAAAGGTCTTCCCTTGGTTACCCGATGTTTACGCTGGTTACAGCTTACCGCAGCTGCCAGTGCCGGCTCCTGATCGCTTCATTTCGTCGCTCTCTCGCTGTCACACACAGCGATGTGTGTGTCACAGCGGGAGAGTGACGACCAAAAAATGAAGCTGGACATTCAGCAACGACCGGCGACCTCACAGCAGGGGCCAGGTCGTTGCTGGATGTCACACACAGCGACAGCGACGGGACGTCGCTGCAACGTCACAGAAAATGGTGACGTAGCAGCGACGTCGTTGTCGTCGTCGTTATGTGTGACACCAGCTTTAGAGTCTTATGTCCAATCAACATTTAAAGGGAATCTGTGAGAACAATCCATGCCCACACCCAATAAACTATTATATGGGATTTGAAAGATAATGACATTCACACCTGTTGTTCTCTGATCGAATAAGCCCTGTTGTAATTGGCATGGAAATTAGGCTGATGTGTTCTGGAGTGTCAAAGCACTTCCTCAGTTTCTGCTTTCCTGGCTGTATTCCCTGCCAAGCTTCATCTTCCTCTGAAGCTATGTCCGCACGTTGCTTTTTTCCTGCTTTTTACCTGCTGTTTTGCTGCTTTTTCAACTGCAGCGTTTAATGCCATAATGGTTGTGTTCTGCTTTTCAAGCAAAGTCTATGGGAATTTGGGTTTCTTGACCGCACTATGCAGTTCAAACTGCAGCCTTTTTGTTGCAGAACTTTGGTCAAAAACTCAGCTTTGCAGTGCAAAACCCAAATGGCAAAAACAATTGACATGTGAATTGTTTTTGCCATTTGGGTTTTGCACTGCAAAGCTGAGTTTTTGACCAAAGTTCTGCAACAAAAAGGCTGCAGTTTGAACTGCATAGTGCTGACAAGAAACCCAAATTCCCATAGACTTTGCTTGAAAAGCAGAACACAACCATTTTGGCATTAAACGCTGCAGTTGAAAAAGCAGCAAAAAAGCAGGTAAAAAGCAGGTAAAAAGCAACGTGCGGACATAGCCTAACGGACTAACATCTCTTTTGCTTGACTACATAGCGATCAATCTGTTAAGAAGGTGATGACTTGGGAAGGGCTTTGACACTCCCAGAGCACTTTAGCCTCATTTGCATTTAAATTAAGCCAGTAATTTTGCAGTGAGGTAGCAATGTAGGTATTGCGTAGTGGACATTATCTTTAAGAGAGCAACTTGTCAGTTTGACAGATTCCATTTAACAAAAGCTGGGAAAATGTATAGCTCAAAAAATTTCTGTTCCCAAAATGGTAACATTAAATAAAATTCACATTGCTTTCAATTGTAATGGAAAAGTATGTTGAAAAACATAACCTAATCACTATGAAAAAGTAAAATGAATGAAAGAGATTCAGTAACTCAGTAATAATGCCAGTGTACTGTACATTAAGAGTAGAATATCCAGATGTCTGTGCAATCAATGAATTACCAGAGCAGATGGCATCAAGATTGTTTGGCTTCAAATTAATTTATCATGCTTTTATATAATGTCTAGTCTTCATTTGTCTGTTTCCGTTACTAACTTCCCATTAAATCTATCTAGTCATCTAAAGGCTAATTTTTAATAGGGCATTATAAATATATAAGACGTTAAGCTCTGCTCAACAACTAGGCACAATAAAATTTGATCACTGTGGTTTTTTTTTGTTTGTGTTCTTGTTATTAGTATTGTTATTGTGTAAAATATGTGTTTGGTCCTACATATAAGTATAGTACACACATTTGTTTGTCTGTTAATTATTGGAAAATGCTAGAGCTAGGTAGTTAGGATAGTTTGAAGATTAGCCTTAACCTTTGTGATCCTTTCTCGTCTTTACTCTACGGGGGGCTTTACATGCAACAACATCTGCAGGTAGGACAAACTGAGAAGCATATGTGGTGGAGATATATACTCACAGGCTGTAATCCTCTACACAGCCTGTGGTCAGACGTTTTTCATATGGATTTCTCTTTAGTTTAAGTACCGAAGGACAGGTACCAACAAAATTATCCTTTTGACTGCAAAAGAAACAAACCCCCATCTTCAGTTAGCGACAGGAGGCCCATACTGAGGAAAGGCCCCCTCAAACTTAAAGGGTTCATCAGGAACCACAGGAGAGCCTTTACCCTCAGGTAGCCCTAAACAAAAAGGGGTCAACCAAGGCATATACCTGAGGCATCTATCAATTTGAATTGTTAAAGCCATAGCAACCTCTAAGGACTCAGGAAGATTGACATAGCCAGGACATTTTTTATCAGTTCAGACAGGTCCTACCAAAAATGGCTTCTAAGGGCGAGGTCATTCCACCTGTGGTCAATGACCCATCTGCAGAACTCGGAACAAAAATCCATTGCTGACTGACCCCTCTACCGAAGTCTACATAGCTTGCAGTCAGCAAGGGAGACTTGGTCTGGATCATCATAAATGGGGCCCAATTACACAAAAAGCTCTTCTACCCATTGAAGGGACTGAAAATCAGTCTGAAGGTAGAAGGCCCAAGACTGGGGATCCCCTTGCAGGATTGGGACAACAATCCCGCCCGCTGTTCCTCACTGTCTGAGGAGTGAGGAAGAAGCCTGAAATAAAGTTTACAAGCTTTTCTAAACACCACAAATTTATCACTCCCCCAGCTTGTCTGGGAGAGCTCCTTTTGGTTCTGCTGCAGCTTCTGCACAACCTGTGATGCAGATCTGTCAATTTTAGAGATAAGCTTTGCATCTGTTTTGCAAGAGCCATGACTGAATTCATGTTTGAATTCTGAAAACATTGGTCCAGGGAACACCAGGCATGAGGCACCACAGTTGGGGCACACCAGGGAAGATGTAAAGGAAAGCCTTGGTGAAAGGGAAAGGGGTGAGACGTTACCACCTCACACTCACCTGAGTCTGATCACTGCGCTCCCTAAAGTCCCAAGTCTGGTTCTTCCCCTCATGCGTGATCACATGCCTAGGGCATGGCTGACCCTAAACTAGCCCTGGCTAGTGAGCAGGCTAGCAAGACACTAGTTTTACTAACTAACATAAATACACTTCAAGGTGGTGAAAAAAAACAGGTAGACAGATACAGAACTCAAAATCTTTTCCAGAGAGGGAACTCCACAGCGTCCACTGGTAATGACCACAGCTTTCTTAAGAGACAACTTCTTCTCAGGTTAGCATAGAATGAACTATCACTGGGATAAGGAAGATCCAGGTGTGAGTTTAAATAATGAACCTGAGTTGCATTTACTTGCAGCAAGTGAGATTCGATTTAAATGGAATCTCAGTAGAGTTAAAAAGGATACCTTAACTCCTTCATCATCAAATAAACCGAAATACACTCATGTTAAAGAAAACCTGCAATTTGGAAATCACTATGACCTTTTAATCACAGATAATGCAATGGTCTCAGTCAAACATGACCATAAATTGGACTTGCCTTGGTTCTTCCCGTAAGACTTCAGACAGAAGAGTGAAATTAATTATCAAAAGAGTTGTCTGAGAGCCAAGAAACACCAATGAAGAGCTACAGAAAGACTTTGAATCATCAGGTACCATTGTTTCAAAGAAAAAAATACAGAAAACAATCACAGAACCAGGTTAAGTAATTTACTGAATTAATTTGAGCACCTTTGTGAATACATGTAAGTTTTGCTTTGTCAGTGTTGCATAATTGACTGCTAGAGTGATGTTACTGTATTACCAATGAATACGTATTGTGTAAACGATGTTGCGCATCTTTGATAAGTGTCAGTCTATGTATTTTTGGGTGTGTGGACTGTTTGGCGTGTTGTCTGGTGAAATCAAGTTTCACATATCCAAAGTGTAGGTGATTACACTGATTGGTGAAGGTACTGGAATAGAAGCACCCTGTTCTGCTGATCAGTGTGGGTCCCAGTAGTTGACAGTTGAATAAGTCATCAACTATCTTGAGAATAGGGGATATCCTGTCTTCACACGACAACCCTTTTAATCAGTAGTCTTTTTGAAGGGCCAGTGTAAGATTAACTTAAGAAATAATATTTATCCTTCATATTTTGGCAACTTCATCCATAAAAGTAAATGAGGTAAACAAGATTCAGTTCCCCAATTTGCATGACATGGCTACTCCCAGGCAATAGTCAACTGCATAATAAATATGTGACAGACAGAAGTATCTCTTTATATAAAACTCAAAAAGAAAATTGAGAAATAAAAATATCAACAAAATACCACAAATTACAGAGATGCAGCTGAGTTAAAAATGAAAAAAAAATATATGTTTTGATCCTTCAATGATTAGGCTTGATTCAATGTATATTCAGTCCTCTGAATCAGAATGTGGCACTCAATTTTTGTAGCCGCTCTATTTTTTGAGATAATGTATAGTTGCCTGTCATGAATTTGGGATATCTTTTATTAACTCCTTCCAATTTTTGTTTCCATTTTTTACTTTCCTACTTCCCATAGATTTAACTGCTTTATATTTTTTTTATATCACAGCATTTTTGAATATAGTAGAAATCACAATCTCCTTTGAAGCATGGCCACAATCTGCTTTGACAAGCACGAAATTCTTCAGCAGGCCCCCTGCTGTCATGGCAACCCATTGGCGAGCTGCAGTCATGTCACATGTGCTCCAATGGGTGTTTAAAATGACGCGCCCCCATACCGGCGACTGATACATCCCACAGGATTTAACAACAGGATTTAACATGTTAACATTCATGGGTGGAACTCCACTTCACCCACAATTGTTAGTGGCAGGTCCTGGCAGTAACACACAGCCATTTCCTGCTGATTATGGGGCGAGCTCACCATGTGAGTCCACTCCATACTCCCGTTTCTGACATGTGCTATATTTGTATGGCGGATATTGTAAAAGTGTTAATTATAGAATCAAAGATAGTACTGTATGTGAGCTATGTGACAAATACTTTATTTTTACTAATTAATACCTAATTATTAATACTTATTAAAATGGGCATATTACAATACTGACCAAGCCAATGGCGGCTATTCATAGACAGTTCTAAGTAAAGCCAAAATTTTGTGCTTTAACACAATGAAATCAAATGGATCAATCCTAAAATGTCACTCAATTAAGATGACTAAAGTGCAAAACATAATTATTCTGGTCCTACAGAAATGATTATACCTTGATCACCAGTGGCATATCTAGGTGGATCTAGAGAGAGTAAATATTCTCTTTACACAGCAGAGTGGATACACTATGTATTCCGGTTTTATCTGGGATTCTGGGATAGTAGAACTAAAAATAAGCACTGGGTGAGAAAACAGTGACCTCTGAAAGAGCATACAGTAGTAGGAGAAATGAATGTCACTGCAGATTGATTGGTTGACAGGAATAAAATCTTTTTACCCCACTGCACATTAAATTAGGTTTAATGAAGCAGTTTGTAAACACTCTAAGCAAAGAGGGAAGATCCTTTAACTACATCTGGAGAAAATTTCAAGCGCTGACTGTGGAGAAGGTAAAAGCAGGTATTTTTGATGGTCCTCAAATCAGAGGATTCATGAAAGATCCACAATTCAAAGATTCATTGAAGGATGCTCATGCAGATGCATGGTCTTCTTTCACTATGGTTGTACAACATTTTCTTGGCAACTATAAAGCAGATAATTATATTGAACTAGTAGAAAGAATACTGTCTTCTTTCCATCACCTTTGCTGTACAATGAGTATCAAGATGCTATACAGTCATATGAAAAAGTTTGGGCACCCCTATTAATGTTAATCTTTTTTCTTTATAACAATTTGAGTTTTTGCAACAGCTATTTCAGTTTCATATATCTAATAACTGATAGACTCAGTAATATTTCTGTTTTGAAATGAGTTTTTTTGTACTAACAGAAAATGTGTAATTCGCATTTAAACAAAATTTGACAGGAGCAAAAGTTTGGGCACCCTTATCAATTTTTTTATTTGAACACTCCTAACTACTTTTTACTGACTTACTGAAGCACTAAATTGGTTTTCTAACCTCATTGAGCTTTGAACTTCATAGCCAGGTGTATCCAATCATGAGAAAAGGTATTTAAGGTGGCCACTTGCAAGTTGTTCTCCTATATGAATCTCCTATGAAGAGTGGCATCATGGGCTCCTCAAAACAACTCTCAAATGATCTGAAAACAAAGATTATTCAACATAGTTGTTCAGGGGAAGGATACAAAAAGTTGTCTCAGAGATTTAAACTGTCAGTTTCCACTTTGAGGAACATAGTAAGGAAATGGAAGAACACAGGTACAGTTCTTGTTAAGTTCACAAGCGGCAGGCCAAGAAAAATATCAGAAAGGCAGAGAAGAAGAATAATGAGAACAGTCAAGGACAATCCACAGACCACCTCCAAAGACCTGCAGCATCATTTTGCTGCAGATGGTGTCAATGTGCATCGGTCAACAATACAGCGCACTTTGCACAAGGAGAAGCTGTATGGGAGAGTGATGCGAAGAAGCCATTTCTGCAAGCACGCCACAAACAGAGTCGCCTGAGGTATGCAAAAGCACATTTGGACAAGCCAGTTACATTTTGGAAGAAGGTCCTGTGGACTGATGAAACAAAGATTGAGTTGTTTGGTCATACAAAAAGGCGTTATGCATGGAGGCAAAAAAATACGGCATTCCAAGAAAAGCACTTGCTACCCACAGTAAAATTTGGTGGAGGTTCCATCATGCTTTGGGGCTGTGTGGCCAATGCCGCCACCGGGAATCTTGTTAAAGTTGAGGGTCACATGGATTCAACTCAGTATCAGCAGATTCTTGACAATAATGTGCAAGAATCAGTGATGAAGTTGAAGTTACGCAGGGGATGGATATTTCAGCAAGACAATGATCCAAAACACCGCTCCAAATCTACTCAGGCATTCATGCAGAGGAACAATTACAATGTTCTGAAATGGCCATCCCAGTCCCCAGACCTGAATATCATTGAACATCTGTGGGATGATTTGAAACGTGCTGTCCATGCTCGGTGACCATCAAACTTAACTGAACTGGAATTGTTTTGTAAACAGGAATGGTCAAATATACCTTCATCCAGGATCCAGGAACTCATTAAAAGCTACAGGAAGCAACTAGAGGCTGTTATTTTTGCAAAAGGAGGATCTACAAAATATTAATGTCACTTTTATGTTGAGGTGCCCATACTTTTGCACCTGTCAAATTTTGTTTAAATGCGGATTGCACATTTTCTGTTAGTACAATAAACCTCATTTCAATCCAGAAATATTATGGAGTCTATCAGTTATTAGATATATGAAACTTAAATAGCTGTTGCAAAAACCCAAATTGTTATAAAGAAAAAAGGTTAACATTAATAGGAGTGCCCAAACTTTTTCATATGACTGTATCACCACAGTCACTTAAATCGTTTCCCAGAAAACCTTGGTGACCTAAGTGAGGAGAAGAGTAATAGCTTCCACCAAGATTTAGGAACTATAGAAGAAAGATACCAAGGACACTGGGATACCCACATGATGGTGGATTACTGCTGGTCTATTCAATGTGATTGCTTGATGTAACTTACCGTAAGAAATCTTTAAAACGCTGCTTTTGCAAGGTATCTCAGTAATTGAATTGAGTGTATCAATGACAACTTTGTATGCATGTGATGTAAATTCTTCATGAATAAAAGAAATCTACATGTATGAATTAGTTTTAATAACCAAGAAGGCAAAAATTAGTAGACATCCTTCCTAGAGTTCGATTGGTCTTATGCATATACATAGGGTATATCGCATCTCACTAAAGCTGATGGAAGAAAATTAAGGGCAAATGTAGAATCAGCACCAAAATCTGACTTAAAAATGTACATTATTGTTTTTTATCCTGAAGAAGGAGTTGCATGACTCTGAAATGCATAGAACAATAACATTGGATGCATAAGCCTCCATCAATCTTTAGTGATCTTTTTCTGGCAGTGCGGATTAACCCTTTCCTCTTATTTCTATTGCTGTTTCCATGGGTTCTGCAGCAGCTGGTTTTACCATGTATTTATAGCATTTGTGTCTTTACACAACTGCACCAGGTTAGGGCAACTGAGATAATTTCTTGCCGATACCGCTGGATAAAACATCATTTGCCCCCCCCTTTCTTGTTTTTTTTTTTATAACAACCTTAGGCCATGTGCTCACGGGAGCTTTTTGCTGCGGAGTTTGCCGCGGAAAACCTGTGGATTTTTCTGGATTTTCCAGATTAATCCGCAGGTTCTAGCATGTACAGGCACTCCCCATGTTACCCTATGGGACATGGGGAATGTCTGTGTCCACGCAGCGGAAAGTGCGGCTGCGGAATCTCAAGACTATGTGCCCACGGGCGCTCATACCTTTGGATGTCCCCGCAGGTATGGCCGCATGTTTCCCGCAGCTGCCCACCGGCATCCGCAGCTATTTTTAGCTACGAGTTTTCAGCGGAATAGGTGCGGGAAACATGCAGACTTTCACGCGATTTACCTGCGGACGTCCCGGCCTCTATCTCCATAGCGGAGGGCCGGGATCTCCACAAGTAAATCCGCATGAATAATTGACATGCAGTTAGGTGCGGCTGAGGGATCTTCGCAGGAGATTCCGCAGCCGCACTTTCCGCTGCGTGGACACAGACACTTCTCATGTCCCATAGGGTAACATGGCGAGTGCCTGTACATGCTAGAACCTGTGGATTTATCTGGAAAATCCAGAAAAATCTGCAGGTTTTCGGCGGCAAACTCCGCAGCAAAAAGCTCCCTTGGGCACATGGCCTAAACATAGCTTGAAAAGCTCAGGCAACAATTTTCTTCATCCCCAGTGTTATAAAAGAAAACATTGTGTGTTATTGAAGAAGATCTCTTTATATATCATTTTGATGCTGATGGTAAAATGTTTGTTTTTTTTAAGCACAAAAAAGCTGTGATTTTCATTCCACTTTAAAAATAAGAAACTTAGGATAATTTTGTGTTTTTTTTGCGTTTACTTCTTGAAAGAGTAAAACTCTGGTCTACCGACACTTCTAAGCCCTTTCTACACTCTCATCAAATAGATCAACAGAAAACATTTTAATCAAAGGAAAGATATATCACACACTAGAAAATGTTCTTAGATTACTGACATATTGGGAAATAAATAATAAAAATAACATCTACACAAATGAAAAGGCAGATATTACTACACTAAATGGGAAAAAAAATATTGTCCTATCAAAATCGTACCTAGTAAAATGGCCTTATTCACATGCCATTATTTTTTTCTCTGCAGATCTATATGCATTTGATAGCTTATGCATAAAGCACAATGCAAGCTACTGCAAAATAATATATTTACAGTGTGTGTCAATTGTCACGCATATACTATTGTACATAACCTTTTATATATATATATAAAAGAGTAAAATATTGATTATATTTAAGTCTTTCAACTTCTGTTTTTTGCATTTTTGAAAATAAAAAGCTTTTTTTTAGCATACTTTCAATAAAAATATAAAATAGGCTCCATTCAAAAACAAAAAGGTTCTCCGAATTGAAAATATTTAATAAGCATGTGTATTTTCTAAAATGTTTCATTTATTGGCAAGACCATTTTATCTCCTCTCATTAAAAACAGGGAAGCACGTGTCAAAATGTATCAGTCATAGAGATTTATTATGGCCTCCTCATCTCTTTTCTCAGATTATAATAATGTGCAAACTTTGCTTTCTTTCATTTCTCTTCTTTTTCATGCTGTCCTTTATGAGTAAACTATCCAGAATATTAAATGAGCTAGCGTAAAGTGACTGAGGGATGGTGTCAGGGGTTTTTAGCAAACAGTTTAAAAACTTTATGTTATGAGGAGGTTTCATCTGAATTTCTTTAACTGGTTGAAAACAGATTTATTTATCCCCAGCTCAAAATATTTGTTAATATAGTTTTACCTTGTATGAGGGGCTGCTGATAAGTCTTTGGCTTTACCCAGAAAGAAATGAGATAGGATGATGAAACGTTATATTTATTCCACATACTTGCTGCTTGGAGGTGATAGAGAGCGGTTATGGTCTGTGGCCGCTCCTGTTACCGTCATGTAGCAGAGCTGAGAGCGTCGTGAGACATCCATGGATTACGGCGGACCTGGATGGGTTTTTTGGTTTTATTAAATTGCTGAACAAGGGTGTTTGTTTGTTTTAATTATTCTAAATAAAGGATTTTTTGATTGTGTGTGTTAATTTAATTTTAATAACAGGTTAAACATGGAAGTTATCTTGGGGAGACGGCTGCCATGATTAACCTAGGACTTAGTGGCAGCTATGGGCTTCTGCCATTAACTCCTTATTACCCCAATTGCCACCGCACCAGGGCAATTCGAGAAGAGTCGAGTAGAGTCAAGGAAATGTTGCATCTAATGGATGCGGCTTTTCCGGGCGGCTGCTGGCTGATATTGTTAGGGTGGTGGGCTCCCCATAACATGGGGCTCCCCATCCTAAGAATACCAGCCTTCAGCCGTGTGACTTTACCATGGCTGGTATCAAAAATGGGGGAACCGCATGCCTTTTTTTAAATTATTTATTTATTTATTTTACTGTACAATATAGACACGCCCACCGGATGCTGTGATTGGTTGCAGTGAGACAGCTGTCATTCAGAGTGGGGGCGTGTCTGAATGCAACCAATCATAGGCGCCTTTTGGGCGGGGGAAGCAGGGAATAGTAGATTGAAGAATGAGCGGCTGGCATTTTCAAAATAATTAAAGCTGCGGTATCTTTTGCACAGCTGTTCTTCGCCGCGCTGGTGATCGGGGATTGGTAAGGAATGGACAGGGGGAGATACCCTTGAGGTGATTCTTCAGGTTTGGAAACAGATGATAGTCAGAGGGAGCTAGATCTGATGAATAAGGTGGGTGGTCAACCAGTTGGAAGCCCAGCTCTGCCAGTTTTGCTGTGGTCACTTGTGCAGTGTGAGCAGAGGCATTTTCTTGGAGGAACAAGATTACTTTGGACAGCTTGCTGCTCCTTTTGTTCTTCAGAGCTGCCTTCAATTGGTCCAAAAGTTCAATGTAATACCTTGCATCGATGGTGGAACCCTTTTGAAGGTAGTCCACAGGCAGCACACCCTCCTTATCCCAGAACACAGATGCCATCACCTTGGTGGCTGATTTTTGCACCCTGAACTTCTTTGGACGAGGAGAACCACTGTGCAGCCACTCTTTAGACTGCTCTTTGCTTTCAGGGTCATATAAATAAATCCAGGTCTCATCCATAGCAACCATTCAATCCAGGAAGTTCTTAACAGTCCATAAACGCTGACAAATGGACCGGGAAGTTTTCACTCGCATGCTTCTTGGAAATGTTGCCAAACATTTGGGAACCCACTTTGCAGATAGCTTCCTCATGTCCAATGTTCATGGATAATGATACAAACATGTTCACGGGAAATCCCCATGATTTTTACTATAACTTTATCTGAAATTTGTTGATTCTCCAGTATGATGTTCTGCATAGCATCGATGATCTCCAGAACAACAATTATTCTTGGTCGTCCAGGACATTTCTCATCATTGGTGCTGAAGTGGCCCGTTTTAAATTTTGCAACCCAGTTCTTAACTGTGGAATATGGAGGGCATTGATCCTCCAATGTCTGCGAAATATCACCATGAATATTCTTTATGAAGTTTCCTTGGAGAAACAAGAATGCTATCACTCCTCTGCTCTCAGTTGTTGTGAATATCGCATTAGACTCCGCCATTTTGTTTTCCCACGTGCGTAGAACACTGTTGCCATAAGCAACAAACACAAAATTTTGAAAACATATACTGTATTAGACACATAAGGCTTTCATGTGATGTAACATTTGTTACCATAGAAACACAAAAGATCACAAAGTCAAAGACTTATCAGCAGCCCCTCGTATTTCAGAGTAGATTCATGGTCACTTTCTAGACAATTTGTTTAGAAAGGTCTTAAAGGAAATCTGTCAGCAGGTTTTACAATGAAATCTGAGAGATGCATGATGTATTGGCAGAGAGTCTAATTCTAGCAATGCATCACTTACTGGACTGGTTCGTATAGTTTTGATAGAAACCTTGATTAAGGCCCCCTTCATACAACCGTGTTTCCAGAATGTGTGGTTTCCGCTTTTTACATGTGCTGGAGACAAGTACACAGTCATACTGTTATGATGACTCTGGGACAGTGGGGAACTGGGGCTCCTAAGCTGTCCCTATAGCTAGGGGGCACTGTGCTATCCCTAACCTCATGGATAGTCCTGATGGTGAAGAGTAGTGATGAGTGAGTATGCTTGTTACTACTCGGTAGTCGCACGAGTATCACTGTACTCGGGCTACTCGGCGGGGACCGAGTAATCTCGCGATACTCGTGCTGTACTCGTGGTCTTCATCCCTGCATGTTGGCGCTCTTTTGAGAGCCAGCCCTCATGCAGGGATTGGCTGGCAGACCACTGCAACGCCACAGCCCTGTTAGTTGTGGAATTGCAGTGATTGGCCGGCCTGCACAGCGTGACCGAGCCTTTATACCGGCGGGCGCGCTGTGCTCTGCACACAGCCATCCAGACAGTCAGTGCAGGGAGAGTGTTGCTGCTTCAGGGAAAGGTTTGCAGCCCTTTATAGTTATTTCCGTAGCAAAGCTGCAAACAGTGTGACCAGAAGTCCTTCTCAGGACTATTATAGTTGTATACAGGCAGGCAGGGTATAGCCAGGTCGGAGTACAGTAGCAGAGTCCTTCTCAGGACTATTGTTGCTGTATACAGGCAGGGTGTAGCCAGGTCGGAATACAGGCTAGTGACCAGAAGAGTCCTTGTCAGGACTATTGTAGCAGTATACAGGCAGGCAGGCTATATAGCCATTCCTAGTGGTGACCGTATACCAGCCTTCATCATATCTGGGGCTGGTGTACACAGTCTAAAACAGTCCTGATAGTGTCAGACTTCTCAGCAATTGTCGCTCCTAAAAACCTGTTAGGTTCTTAGTGCGTCCGTGCTTGCATTTAAAAACCGCACGTGTGTGCCTGTCGGTGGCAGCGTACAGGTGCACGTTTTGCACAAACTATTATATAACGCACAAGTCTAGTGAATAATACACGTCAGTCAGCAGTGTCTGATAGTGTCAGACTTCTCAGTAATTGTCGCTCCTAAAAACCTGTTAGGTTCTTAGTGCGTCCGTGCTTGCATTTAAAAACCGCACGTGTGTGCCTGTCAGTGGCAGCGTACAGGTGCACTTGTGTGCGTTTTGCACAAACTTGGATATAACGCACAAGTCTAGTGAATACACGTCAGCACAGCATTGCAAAATGCGCAAGGGCGTTGGCAACGAACAAGGAAGTGGACGTGATGGTGGTGCAGGCAGAGGCCGAGGTCGTGGGCAAGCTCTAATTTCGCCACAACAAAGGGCCACATCTAGTCGCTCACACATCCTGTCCCAAATTCTTGGGGACCGCAGCAGTACACCGCTCTTGAACCAAGACCAGTGTCAACAGGTTGTTAGTTGGATAGCGGATAATGCTTCCAGTCAGATTGGCACCACCACAAACACTCTGTCTTCCACACGTTCAGGTGTCAGTAGCCGTGATACTGCACCGCACATTTCAGAACCTGATCCTCCTTCCTACCACAAGGCTGAGTACACATCCTCGGACATTACTGATCCCACACTTGTACACTCGGAAGAGCTGTTCATGTTTCCATTCGCACATTCTGGCCTCTCGCCAGCTCATGTTGAAGTGGGTCATGAGGAGATCGTATGTACAGATGCCCAAATATTTGAGCAGCCACGTTCTCACGAAGTTGGCAACGTGTCTCAACAAGGGGTGGACGATGATGAGACACAATTGTCAGGAAGTCAGGAGAAGGAACAGGGTGCGGAAGAGGAAGACGACGTGGTGGATGTACCAGTAACTGACCCAACCTGGCAGGAGGATATGCAGAGCGAGGACAGCAGTGCACAGGGGGAGGGAGGCGTAGCATCCCAACAGGCAGTAAGAAGCAGGGTGGTGGCTCCAGGCAGAAGTCAGGCAACCGTTCCCCGGAACAACAACACGACACAAGGTGCCTGTACAAATGTTAGGTCTTCCCGAGTCTGGCAGTTTTTTAAGTTGGCTCCAGATGATTCTAAAAAGGCCATTTGCAACACCTGCCGTGCCAGCATCAGCAGGGGTACCAAAACTAGCAGCCTGACCACCACCAGCATGATCAGGCACATGTCAGCCAAGCACCCGACTTTGTGGGAAGTACAACAGAGTCGAGGAGCAGTGCTTGCTGATGTCACTGCTACGTCTTCGCTTGCTGTGCATGCGAGCCAATCCCCTGTCCATGCTGCCTGCGAACAAGCCTTCTCCGGTCCTGCACCTGCAGTTGCCTATGCAGAAATAACACCATCATCAAGCACGTCCTTGTCCCAGCGCAGCGTTCAGTTATCCATTCAGTAAACCTTTGAACGCAGGCGCAAATACACTGCCAACGCCCCACATGCCACAGTTCTAAATGCTAACATTTCGCGACTGCTTGCGCTGGAAATGTTGCCTTTTAGGCTGGTGGAGACAGAAGCATTCCGCGACCTGATGGCGGCAGCTGTCCCACGTTACTCGGTCCCCAGCCGCCACTATTTCTCCCGGTGTGCCGTCCCCGCATTGCATAACCACGTGTCACAAAACATCACACGTGCCCTGAACAACGCTGTTTCACCCAAAGTCCACCTAACCACAGACACGTGGACAAGTGCTTGTGGGCAAGGCCGCTACATCTCGTTGACAGCACACTGGGTTTTATATTGTGGAAGCTGGGACCCAGTCTGAGCGAGGGACGGAACACGTCCTTCCCACACCAAGGTTTGCAGGCCCTACCTCAGTCAGGGTTTCACCCACACTCTACAGCTCCGGAATGTCATGCTCTTCAGCCTCCTCCTCCTCCTGCGCATCCTCATCCACTTTACCCTCCACACCAGTCCCAAGCTGGAAGCACTGCAGCACTGCCTCGGCGAAGCGGCAACAGGCTGTGCTGAAGCTAATCTGCATAGGTGACAAACCCCACAATGCAGAAGAGGTGTGGACAGCTCTAAAACAGCAGGCAGATCACTGGCTCACACCTCTGAACCTAAAGCCAGGAAAGGTCGTGTGTGACAATGGCCGGTACCTGGTGGCGGCTTTGAGGCGAGGCCAGCTGACACATGTTCCATGCGTGGCCCATGTGCTCAACCTCGTGGTTCAGCGGATTCTAAAGTCATACCCAGAGCTGTCTGATCTGCTGGTAAAAGTTGTCTGCACATTTTCGAAAGTCACCTACTGCTTCAGCCGGCCTTGCCGGCTTTCAGTGCCGTTTGCATCTTCCAGCTCACAGACTGGTGTGTGATGTCCCCACGGGTTGGAATTCAACTCTGCACATGTTGGTCAGGATATGTGAGCAGAAGAGGGCAGTTGTTGAGTACCTGCATCACCTAAGCCGTCGGGAAATGGGTCAAACTCCACACATAACACCTGAAGAGTGGAGATGGATGTCCGACCTATGTACCATCCTCCAAAACTTTGAGGACTCCACCATAATGGTGAGTGGTGATGACGCCATTATTAGCGTCACCATACCGCTTCTCTGCCTTCTAAAATGGTCTCTGCATAAAAACAAACATGATGCATTGCAGGCGGAGCGCGATGAGTTGCAGCAAGAAACAGTAGTGGGTGTGGGTGATAACACACAGCCCAGCCTCGTCTCATCACAACGTGCAGTGGAGGACTATGACGAGGAGGAGGATGTCAACTGAAAATGCTGACAGGCTGACTCTGATCAAGATGAACAAGGGTTGGATTGGGCCAGACTTCACCACACCACCAGCAAATGAGAGCGGAATTTAAAGTTTGTAACGGGAATTTGCCATGTACCTCCACTCACCCATGGGTACACACTTCTGGACTTTGGATAATCGCTGGACTGCTCCTCCTTCTCCTCATGCACCACCATTATGACCGTTACAATAGTTAGGCCTTTGTTTCAGGTATACCCCCAGTGGTAAATTTTTTCGCCCATTCTTTCAGAATGGACATTACAACGACAGGAGACCCGCTCCTTTGCAATGGGAACAATGTTTTGAGGCCCTCATGCACGTCTCTATCCAGGGACAATGTGGAGCCTCCCAATTTTTGGCTGCCCTGCCTAAGGGCTATACTACAATAGACCCACTTCCTGACAATGGACACTTCAGGTTTACAGGCCCTCATGCACGTCTCTATCCAGGGACAATGTGGAGCCTCCCAATTTTTGGCTGCCCTGCCTAAGGGCTATACTACAATAGACCCACTTCCTGACAATGGACACTTCAGGTTTACAGGCCCTCATGCACGTCTCTATCCAGGGACAATGTGGAGCCTCCCAATTTTTGGCTGCCCTGCCTAAGGGCTATACTACAATAGACCCACTTCCTGACAATGGACACTTCAGGTTTACAGGCCCTCATGCACGTCTCTATCCAGGGACAATGTGGAGCCTCCCAATTTTTGGCTGCCCTGCCTAAGGGCTATACTACAATAGACCCACTTCCTGACAATGGACACTTCAGGTTTACAGGCCCTCATGCACGTCTCTATCCAGGGACAACGTGGAGCCTCACAATTTTTGGCTGCCCTGCCAAAGGGCTATACTACAATAGACCCACTTCCTTACAATGGGCACTTCAGGGTTACAGGCCCTCATGCACGTCTCTATCCAGGGACAATGTGGAGCCTCCCAATTTTTGGCTGCCCTGCCTAAGGGCTATACTACAATAGACCCACTTCCTGACAATGGACACTTCAGGTTTACAGGCCCTCATGCACGTCTCTATCCAGGGACAACGTGGAGCCTCACAATTTTTGGCTGCCCTGCCAAAGGGCTATACTACAATAGACCCACTTCCTTACAATGGGCACTTCAGGGTTACAGGCCCTCATGCACGTCTCTATCCAGGGACAATGTGGAGCCTCCCAATTTTTGGCTGCCCTGCCAAAGGGCTATACTACAATAGACCCACTTCCTCAAAATGGGCACATTAGACTCAAGAGGCCTTCATGTACGTCTCTTCTCAGGGACATCGAAGTGCCACACAATGTTTTCACGTAAAATCTTTCATGTAATCTCCAAAAGTAACATACACCAGCTCTATCTCACTATTGGGTATGTGCCCTTAACATTTCCGCCATGAAAATTCATTTTGGTGTCATTTTGGAAGGTTTTCTGGTGAGTCCGTAAAAATGGCGTAAAACACGGACAAAATTGTTCACAGCTGTGACTTTTGAGTGATAAATGCTTCAAGGGGTCTTCCCCATTCTGTTGCCATGTCATTTGAACACTCTTCTGAGACTTTTGTGACATTTTTAGGGTTTCTACATGCTGCTGGGGGTCATTTCATAAAAATACTCGGGTCTCCCATAGGATAACATTGGGCTCGGTGCTCGGGCCGAGTACACGAGTATCTAGGGATACTCGGCCAGAGCCTCGAGCACCCGAGCTTTTTAGTACTCGCTCATCACTAGTGAAGAGGCCTTAAGGGCCATTTACACGCTGCGACATTGCTAACAATTTATCGTCGGGGTCACAATGTTTGTGCCGCACATCCGGCGTCGTTAGCGAGATCGCAGCGTGTTACACGTACGAGCAACCTTCAACGATCGCAAAAGAGGTAAAAATCGTTGGTTTTGGAGAGGTCGTTCATTTTCCAAAAATCGTTGCATGTGCAGTAATGAGGTTGTTTGTCGTTCCTCTGGCACCACACATCGCTATGTGTGACACCCCAGGAACAAGGAACATCTCCTTACCTGCGACCGCCGGCAATGAGGAAGGAAGGAGGTGGGCGGGATGTTCGGCCCGCTCATCTCCGCCCTTCAGCTTCTATTGGGCGGTCGCTTAGTGACGTCGATATGACGCCAAATGAACCGCCCCCTTAGAAAGGAGGCGGTTCGCCGGTCACAGTGAAGTCGTTTGGCAGGTAAGTATATGTCACTGTTCCTAGCGATGTTGTGCACCACGGGCAGTGATGTGCCCGTGATGCACAACTGACAGAAGCGGGTACGCTCGCTAGTAATCTCGCTAGCGAGATTGCAGCGTGTAAAGTACCCTTTAGTCTCCTTCCTGGCCCTGATCCTGACCAGTCCTGATCCTATTCCCCCTCGCCCTTTCCCCAGGGAGGGACGGGACAGAAGTGTGATGAAACCTACAGATAAAAATAGTCAAGGGAAAACCAAAACTCTGTTAGGCAATGCGCATACACAAAGGTAAACATAATAAGAGTTCCAGGAGGAAAAAATAAGCACAGGAAAAAAGCAAAAATCACAATTTTCACCAGTAAGTCTAGGACACCACACCTCATTGCTTGCATGAGTGGAAGGTTTCCACCAGTATAAATTGGAGGGGAGCAGATGTGACTGGTCTTCCCACAACATGTGATCAAAGGAGCAAGCATACCAGCAGAAATTAAAGGCCGCTTTACACGCTGTAATGTATCTTACAATGTGTCGGCGGGGTCATGTCGTAAGTGACGCTCATCAGGCATTGTAAGTACATTGCAGTGTGTGACAGGTACGAGCGACTGCGATTGAACGTTAAAACGTTCATCGCATACACATCGTACCTTTCTCTAGAATTACACGTCAGATTGTTCATCGTACCCGGGGTAGCACACATTGCAGTGTGTGACACCCCGGGAACGATGAACAGATCTTACCAGCGTCCTGCGGCTACCGGCCCACAATGGGGAAGGAAGGAGGTGGGCGGGATGTTTACGTCCTGCTTAGCTCCACCCCTACGCTTCTATTGGCCGGCTGCCTTGTGACGTCGCTGTGACGCCGAACGTCCCTCCCACTCCAGGAAATGAACGTTCGCCGCCCACAGCGAGGTCGTATGGACGGGTAAGTACGTGTGATGGGGTTACTCGTATGTGCGGCACGTTCAACAAATTGAACGTGCCACACATAAGATGAGGGCGTTACAAATCGCATACGAAATCGTATGTGAAATTGCAACGTGTAAAGCAGGCTTAACTCTTGCCTATGAACCAGCACACAGCAGGCCAACGCCTGAGTCTGATTGTATTGATCTCAGACACCAAAGGAACAGTCAGCAGAGTGTCAGTATCTGCAATCTGAAAAGAGCCCAATGCCGCCATGACAGCTGGTGAAGTTTATCCAACAGCTTGTTACATACTCACTTAAATCTCTGTTGATTTTCACACCGCCATGTTTTCTCATGGACCATGTGCCCCTATGATCCACGCAGAGACATGTCCATTTTTTAATGTCAGTTCTGAGGACAAGGGCTAATAGAAGACTATTGGTCTGTGAAAACATGCACAGCCCACCAATTACATCAGTTTGACATCCGTGTGACACTGACCAGAATTAAATGCATTCAAAACTTTTATTATATGTTAAGTAAATAAAAAAATTATAACAAAAACAAACTATTTGCAAACATTCTGACCAAAGTGAAGGCTCAGAACACAAAGGAGACACATAAGGACAAAAGTACATGGGTAGCAGGTCATAATGTTAAGTCACATCATATCAACAATGACGTAAGTGACACCCGTGGATCATAAGCAGAAACTGCCCATAGGTCATATACAAGTAAAGATCAAAAAGCATATATAAACACAAATTAATTTCTGTAACACTCATGCCTTTATGAAAAAAAACAAAACATAATTCTGCATAAATCAAAAAATACTGAAGTACTAGTAAATTAAAAAGTGCTGATGCTTACCCATTATTGGAGGTGGCAGGGGCTGGGTTACACAGATTTACTATTCTGGCTTGCAAGCAACACCAAGTCCGACAGTGATAATATTGGGCTGATAAATGCAGCCAAAATTTGAGATGCTGCCACCTGACTGCAGGCCCCCTATGCTAATTTTAGGTGGTTTCTCCCCCTGGAAAGACTCACCAGCTACCCCCGGCTCCTGTGGTATGACCTGCTCCTGCCTGCCTCCCGGATATATGTCACTGCGCTGCCCAGCTTCCGGTCTCTCTGTTCCTGGACCCGGACCTGTTTGGGCGGCCGGTGGCGTATACCCGCTTTGGAAGGCGGTAAGAGAGCTATCAGCAGGGAAGGAAGAGTTTTGCCCACGGCACTTTAGCTGTGAGCGGCTCCCTCCCTGCTGAGGCACAGGTGACATGTGTCGGCGAGCGGTGTTCTCAGGGAAATACCCGCCCGCCGGTCCGCCTGTGCTCGCCGTCTGTCACAAATCCTCCATCAGCAGGGAAGGAAGCGTCCTACTCACAGCGCTGTTAGTTGTGAGCGGCTTCCTCCCTGCTGAGGCTCCAGCTAGGTGTGCCGGCGAGCGGCGTTCTGAGTGAACTACCCGCCCGCCGGTCAGCTGGAGCCCGCCCCTCAGTTTGAAAAGAGCGCGAAAGCGCTCTTTGCTTATGGCGCAGCCCACCCGCCGCCCTGCCTCCGCCAGCGGTGGGTGCGAGTGCAGGCTGTGAGCCGGCGCGGTCCCTGATGCAGCGCAGGTGGAAGCGCTGCAGCGGAGGACCTGCCGGCCTTGTGGGAGTAACAAACCCCGTGCCCCTGCTCCCTCCACCGCCCTGTCACCGCTGCCCTGTCACAGCTGGTACAGGGGAGCGGGGAGAATGCGGGGGCAGGCTGCGGATGGGCACAGCCTCTGATGCAGCTCAGATTGGAGGTGCTGCATTGGTGTATGTGCTGACTGCAGAAGTCAGCAGAATCCACCCATCCCCTATTGGTATCCCCAGACAAGTTAAAAAATAAATAAATAAATAAATTATAAAAAATAAATAAATAAATTATAAATAAAAAATAAATAAATTAAATAAATAAATTATAAATAAAATAAATAAATAAATTAAATAAATTATAAATAAAAAAAAAAAAAAAAACTGCTAGTCATGAAGGAGCTAGGGGTCATCTGGGCCCCCACCTCCCCTTCTGTGGGTAGCGGCTTGGATCGGACTCTGCCCCCCCACCTGGGGATATGCACGGGCGTTGGGGCCCCGGGCGTCATGAGTCACATGTAGATTTAGACCCCCTTTTTCTTCAGACTAACCCCTGGTGCGGTCCCGCGGCGGGATGATGAGCATCTGAGTGTACATTGGCCTGGACAGCGGAGTGCTGTTGGAATTGGGCAGGGACATCCGGAGTCCGGCCGCCCCCTTTTATCCTGCACAATCTGGCAAGTACCATTACGTGGGATTGCGGGGTGGAATAAGCGCCCTGGGGGGGGTCACGTGATGTCACCAGGCAACAGGTTTTCCTCCCTATTCAACATTCTGTAATTAAGTTATGTGTGACCGACACTATAGGTGTACTGAGGACATCATACACCCATTGATAAAGGCGTTATAGTATCTGCCATTACTACCTCTTGTGGTCGGCATTCCACAGTCTTACTGCTCTAACTGTAAAGAACCCTTCCCATTTAGCTGCGGAGGAGGATGTAATGTTCCAGTTCTTTATATTGACCACACACGTATTTATGCATATAAATGAGATCTCCTCCATTCCTTGCAATCTAGTTGTCTCCTTGAACCGACTAATTTCAGAATGCCCACCCACCGCCTTTTTTATATAAAAAAAAAAAAAAGCCAAGCCCAAACTGGATCCCAGATTTTAGATGTGGCCTGTCAAGTGATTTATAGAAGGGTTACAATATGTTGGGATCACAGGATCTCCCCCCCCCTTGTTATACACTCTAAGGCCTGCAACACACATCCGTGCCGCCGGTACGTGTTTGTCATTTTTTACACGTACCGGAGACACGTGCTTATGTTGACACAGTCCTTTTAATGTAAATAGCCTCACGTCAGTGTTTTGGCACGGAGCGTGTGTCCGTTCCGTGCCTACGTATGACCGTGCAGAAAAAGCGCTGACATGTCCGTTTTCCTCCGGCATAACGTCCTCACGGATCCATTAAATCCTATGGGTCCGTGTTTGCACGTACGTGATACGGATGGCCTCCGTATGCTATCCGTGCGGTCCGTGTCCGTGTTTGAAAAATCAAGGTTGTTACAATTTTAAATACTTGCAGGTGGCGTAGCTAACATATTTTTTTTGCTCAAAACTTACTTTGCATTTACAGAAAGAGTGAGCAGGCAAGCAGTTGTTCTTCTGTGTAGTTAAAGAACGTTTTTGACCACAATTTCGACTTCCAAATATAATAATGGCTCCACGGGTAACAATGAAAGATAATTACCTTTCACAAATGGTACAGGACCCCACAAGAGGGGGAGCACTACTAGACCTTGTACTAACCAATAGGCCAGACCGCATATCAAATATACAAGTTGGGGGTTACTTGGGGAATAGTGATCACAAAATAATAAGTTTTCATGTATTCTTTAGTAAGATGTATAGTAGAGGGGCTACAAGGACACTAAACTTCAGGAAAGCAAATTTTAAACGGTTGAGAGATGATCTTAGTGCAATAAACTGGGATGATGTACTAAGTAATAAAAGTACACAAAGCAAATGGGAGACTTTTATGAGCATCCTGAATAGGGCTTGTGCAGAAAATATACCCTATGGGAACAAACATTCTAGAAATAGGAGGAAACCCCTATGGCTAAATAGAGCTGTAAGGGAAGCAATAAAAGAAAAACAGAAAGCCTTAAAAGAATTAAAGAGGGTAGGTAGTGATGAGGCATTATATAATTATAGAAAATTAAATAAAATATGTAAAAAGCAAATTAAGTTAGCTAAGTTTGAGACAGAGAGACTCATTGCGAGAGAAAGTAAAAATAATCCTAAAATATTCTTTAACTACATAAACAGTAAAAAACTGAAAAGCGATAGTGTTGGCCCCCTTAAAAATAGTCTTGGTGAAATGGTGGAAGGGGATGAGGGTAAAGCCAACCTGCTGAATGACTTTTTTTCTACGGTTTTTATACAAGAAAATGCCATGGCAGATGACATGACCAGTGATGCCATAAATTCACCCTTGAATATTACCTGCTTAACCCAGCAGGAAGTACGCCACCGCCTCGAAATCACTAAGGTTGACAAATCTCCGGGCCCGGATGGCATACACCCCAGAGTACTACAGGAATTGAGTTCTGTGATAGATAGACCATTATTTTTAATCTTCTCAGATTCCTTAATAACAGGGTCGGTACCGCAGGACTGGCGCATAGCAAATGTGGTGCCAATATTCAAAAAGGGGACAAAAACTGAGCCGGGAAATTATAGGCCGGTAAGTTTAACCTCTACGGTTGGTAAAATCCTTGAGGGTTTCTTGAGAGATGCTATACTGGAGTATCTCAAGAAAAATAACCTTATGACAGAGTATCAACATGGGTTTATGAGGGATCGATCCTGTCAAACTAATTTGATCAGCTTCTATGAAGAGGTAAGTTCAAGCCTGGACCAGGGAAATGCAGTGGATGTTGTGTATATGGACTTTTCAAAAGCTTTTGATACGGTGCCACACAAAAGGTTGGTACATAAAATGAGAATAATGGGGATAGGGGAAAATATGTGTAACTGGGTTAAAAACTGGCTCAGTGATAGGAAACAAAGGGTGGTTATTAATGGTACATACTCGGACTGGGTCTCAGTTCATAGTGGGGTACCACAGGGGTCAGTATTGGGCCCGCTTCTTTTCAACATATTTATAAATGATCTTGTTGGGGGCATGCGGAGTAGAATTTCAATATTTGCAGATGATACTAAACTCTGCAGGGTAATCAATACAGAGGAGGATAATTTTATATTACAGGGAGATTTATGTAAATTGGAGGATTGGGCTGAGAAGTGGCAATTGAAGTTTAATGTAGATAAATGTAAGGTCATGCACTTGGGTAGAGGAAATAACATTTATGATTATGTACTTAATTGTAGAACACTGGGTAAAAAAGACACAGAAAAAGACTTGGGTGTATGGGTGGATGGTAAACTTCACTTTAGTGGACAGTGTCAGGCAGCTGCTGCCAGGGCTAATAAAATAATGGGATGTATTAAAAGAGGTATAAGTGTTCATGAAAAAAATATAGTTCTACCTCTGTACAAGTCACTAGTGCGACCACACTTAGAATACTGTGTACAATTCTGGTCACCGATATATAAGAAGGACATAGCTGAACTGGAGAGGGTGCAAAGAAGAGCGACCAAGATTATTAGAGGAATGGGTGGGCTGCAATACGAAGACAGATTATTAAACTTGGGGTTATTTAGTCTGGAAAAACGAAGGCTTAGGGGAGATCTAATCACAATGTATAAATTTATGAGGGGACAGTACAGAGACCTTTCCAAAGATCTATTTACACCTAGGCCTGCGACTGGAACACGGGGGCATCCGCTACGTCTTGAGAAAAGAAGGTTTAATCATAATCACAGACGAGGATTCTTTACTGTACGAGCAGTGAGACTATGGAACTCTCTGCCGCATGATGTTGTAATGAGTGATTCACTACTAACATTTAAGCAGAGCCTGGATGCCTTTCTTGAAAAATTTAATATAACCAGTTATGTATATCAGATTTTATGACAGGGTATTGATCCAGGGAACTAGTCTGATTGCCGGATGTGGAGTCAGGAAGGAAATTTTTTCCCCATTGGAACTTGTTTGCCACATTGGGGTTTTTTGCCTTCCTCTGGATCAACATGTAAGGCTACGGGTTGAACTAGATGGACTTAGAGTCTCCCTTCAACCTTAAAAACTATGATACTATGATACTATGATACTATGATAGCAGCTGTGGAGTCTCACCCACCATTATGGGATACACGTGTTGATGGTTACCATGACAGACTGACAGTTGACCGCCATTGGCTTCAAGTTGCTGAGGAAGTGTACCCCAATAATGCATGGCATAGATGTTCGCCTTCAAAGCGTGCTAAGTATGGTAAGTGTTGTATAATTTTTTTTTGCTTTGCTTTTGTATGTTATATTTTTTTTTTTTCAAACTGTGAATGTTTTGTTATTGTAGTCTTAATTTTGTTTTTATTTAACTTTGTGAAGAATTGTCATATGTAATAATCTATTTATTTTGTTAATGTTAAATTTTAATAAATTTTCCATAACTTTGCAAAATTACAAAAATTAAAACTAAAATTTAATTTGTAATATTATTTAGAATTCTTCATGAAGTTAATTAATCAACAGATAAAAATGTCATGTGAATTTGAATTTCATGTTTTTTTAGTAAGATTTTTGGATCCCAATTTCTAATCATGTTTTCTAAATTTATTTTTTTTTTTGTAATTTTTAAAAAACATTTAAATTTGATGATCTAAATTTTTAAAATAATATTGGTAAATATTGGCAAAAAATAGCAACCTTTTTAAAAGCTAGATCACAATTACTTCCAATACAATTGAAGAGAAATATTATATTGGTATTTGTGAATGTTTGTAAATGTTTTTTAGTGACTAATATCTTCAATAATGTATTTTCCTATAATGTATTAGACCTTTTTTTTTTTTTCATATTAAATTTAGACAAATTTATTATCATTAATGTGTGCAAAATTATGCTGAATGTTGCAATTGACATAATTTTTTTAAATCAACAGTTGACTTGGTAAAAAGGCGTTGGCGTTCGGCACGTGATCAGTACCGAAGGGAGTACAACCCTATACCATCCTCATCCAGCCAAGGCCGCAAACGCAGATATGTTTACTATGAACAAATAAGCTTCCTAGCACCCATCTTAGAAGTAACACAGTAAGTTTTTTTTAAAAATTTATTTTAAAAATGTAACTTATTTTTTTTTCTTTATTTAAAAAAGGTAATTTGTAAAATATAATTTTAATGATTGTAATCTTTTATCTAATTTTAACCAAAAAAAAATAGAATGGAGGAGAATCTAGACGATTCTGATGAACAACCAACAGCTGGTCCCTCTGCTACAGCCACCTCAGCATCAGAACAAGAACCCGGCAGAGAAGACAGTGAAAATCAAGAGATTCAACATGATGCAGCAGCAGCAACTGAGTTACATGAGGGTGGAACTGAGAGTGCCCAAATCAACACCCAAGGCTCATCAACACAACAAACCACCACACCAGCAACCCAATCAACACAAACAAATGTACTTCCACGTTTTGCACCACAACCTCTCCGTGCAAGAAGAATCCGCAGACCTGAGGAAATGAGATCCTTACCGGAAATTATTGACACACGCATTATTCACATAATGAACACTTTAATTCCAGAAACAGATGCCGAGCGTTTTTGTCGGTCTTTATCTACTAGCTTAACCAAAATTGCATCCGATAGGCAGGAACGTGTACGTGCTGCTATGCTGACACTCCTTTCAGCTAGTAAGGCAGAACAGGAACCAGTGAGAGTTTATGAAGCCATAGAAAATTGGCGGACCATTATGCAACAACATACAGTCCTAAACACAACAGACAATCAAAATACCATTTCTACACAAACAACAATGGCAACAGTAATTGTCACTAATCCAGTATTACAACAATCTGCTCAACCTTCTATTGCTTCAAGTACGGTATTCCCAACACCAATTAGACAAGGGTATGTTTCAACCAATCCTGGCGCCTTAAGCACTGTACAAAGTGCAACTTCACAGCAACCCATAAACTATATGAATTTACAACCAACTCCAAGTACTAGTTACTTTACACAACCCACAAATATTGGGGCTTTACCTAACTTGTTTCCTGGTTCAACATACCCACAATCATTCATGATGCCTCATTATCCAATCACAACTATGTTACCTACACCACACTTACAAACATCAGTCAACTATCCTCAAGGTCAACAACATACACACACACAATACCCACTTACCCATGTAGACCCACAGGTGTACTCAACAACAGGCAATGTGTTGGGCCAAACAAGCATGCAACAGACTGTTCCACACACTACTGTAGTTAGTAATAGGAATGTTGTTCAGCAAACAACTGCTTCCATTCCTGAAAATACTATTTCTGAGGCAACCCAAAACAACATACTCAGCAACACTCAGGTTACTTCCCTAGAAGATCTTGTAGACTTATGATACACATATTTGATAATCTGTACATTTATCCAAAAAATAAGATGAATGGGAAAAAAAACCCAAACATTTGTTTTTACAAAAATTTTTAAAGACAGAGTCTTGACACAACAAGAAAAGGCATGTGTGTTTATATTTTATGCCGGTTGACATATATGTTGTTTGACATGTATATGTTTCATTTTTTAGGAACACATTTGTAACAAACAAATTTGATGGTTAGATGATTTCTTATATTCTCAAACCAAAGTTTACAATTATTATGTCTATTTAAATGTCCAACATGAGACCAACATAATTATTTCAGGTCGCAAATTTTTCAACATAATAATCAATGCAAAAATGTTTGCAAGTGTACTATTTTATGTAAAGTATATGAACAATTTTATTAGAAAGAAACAATATTATTATTTTGTTAAAGTTTCATGAAGAGTAGCAAGAATCCTTTTCTTTTTTTTATAAAAAAAAATAACAACATTACTTTTTTCAATAATAGGCATATTATTAATAAAAAAATGTTTTCAAAAAAAATATTCTGTTTCTTTTTTTAATGTATATATAATATTGCATTCTTTGCATAGACGATTAACATTACTGATTTAGTAATGTTAAAAACAAAATAAAAATAAACAAGTCATGATACTATCACAGAAAATTACAAACATACATACAACATTCAGAAATCCATGTTGTTAACAGAAATGTAAGTTGATGATTAACGGATTTTAACTTTAATACAATTAATCTTTAAGCTCTTGGATTTTTTACACAAAGTAAACATTTTCGTCTAGGTGAAAATGACTACATTGTCAATGCAAAATTGCCAGGAAAAAATTAACAAACATTATTATTATTATTAGCATCAAAAAAATTAAAGTAATCAGTAAATAAATTTCTAATTTGTAAACCAGATGTCACCGAATTATGAGACATAGGTTCACCTGTTGGATTAACAACATGGTTTATCTGAAATTCATTATCAACATAAGGTCCTCCTTCATGTATACGACAGAAATTGTGAAGCACTATGGTAGCCTTGATGACAGATTTGACAGAGTTTGGCTGCAACTGAATAGTTGTCTGATAAATTTGCCATTTGTTAGATAATATACCAAATGCACACTCCACATAACGTCTTGCTTTAGTTAGCCGATAATTAAAGTACTGTTTCCTGTCATCAATTGATCTCCTTTGATATGGTCGCATAACATGTTTGGATAATGCAAATCCTGCATCTGCTACCATGACATATGGTGCCAACGGTCCAGATGTACCAGGTAGGGCAACTGGTGGGGGGATCAATAATGAATTTTCTTGCAGCCGTTGGGCTAATCTTGATGAACGGAAAATACGGGCATCTGAGGCACTACCATAGGCCCCAATGTCAGCATAAATAAAACGGTATTCTGTGTCAACCAATGCCAAAATAACAACCGAAAAAAACTTATGAAAATTGAAATAACGTGAACCAGAGTTTGGTGGGTTTTTTACTCTGAAATGCTTCCCATCCAAAGCTCCTATGCAGTTAGGAAAGTCAACAGAGTCCTTGAAGCCCTTAGAGATTTTCAACCAATCTTCTCTGTTTGGCTGAGGCATCATTTGTTCTTTTAAATGTTGCCATATCATGTCGCATGTGTGACGTACTATAACGGCAATGGTTGATCTCCCCAACAAAAATTCTAAATGTAAAGCACTAAAAGATTGACCAGTCGCCAAGAATCTATGAAAAAAAGGCAAACAATGATTTTAAAGTATCAATATGTTGTTTTAAGAAAGGCAACCAAAAAAAAACAACAAAAATTTAGGCTAAAGAGAGATTATATCAAGAAATCTCAATTACACATTTAAATGTGAAACCTAACACATTTAAAACAAAACAAAAATAAATTATACCTCAGAGTCACCATAAATCTCTCCTCTGGGGAAATGGAAAGCCGCATCCAAGTGTCCTGGTGTTGCAAATGAGGTCGTAAAATATTTAGTAGGTAATCAAAACTCTCCCCACTCAAACGGCAGTATGAAAAAAACTTATCAGGGAAATTCCGTAACTCCAAAAATAACGTATGGAAATGACCATGCATAGGCCGCATCATGATTAGTGGATGCACCCACAATCTGTTTCTTCTTAAATTATCATATTGCAACATGTGCCGTCTAACGCCAAAACGACGAGATATAATCCAACATAAAAAAACCAAGGCCTCCGTGGATAATGGCATTGCCAAAAAATTGTCACAACATATAGGTGCTCCAAGGCAGAATACAAGCAGGAAACAGTTTATAGGTAACTTATATTTATGTCCTAATCACATACACCTATGTGTCATTTAATTCCAAATAATCACCATTATCTCAATGTGTGAAACATGTTAAACACGCACAAAATACGGACTGCTCACGGAACATACACTGACGTATTTCACGCACAGGAAAACGCACACACGTACACACGTATGACACACGATATGCATACGGACACTACACGGAGGGGAAAAACGAACACAAAATACGGAACACGGACACAAAAAACGGACTACATCACACGTACGTTTTTTAAACGTGAGTGTAGCAGAGGCCTTAGACACATAAGGCTTTCATGTGATGTAACATTTGTTACCATAGAAACACAAAAGATCACAAAGTCAAAGACTTATCAACAGCCCCTCGTATTTCAGAGTAGATTCATGGTCACTTTCTAGACAATTTGTTTAGAAAGTTCTTAAAGGAAATCTGTCAGCAGGTTTTGCAATGAAATCTGAGAGATGCATGATGTATTGGCAGAGAGTCTAATTCTAGCAATGCATCACTTACTGGACTGGTTCGTATAGTTTTGATAGAAACCTTGATTAAGGCCCCCTTCACACATCCGTGTTTCCAGAATGTGTGGTTTCCGCTTTTTACATGTGCTGGAGACAAGTACACAGTCATACTGTTATGATGACTCTGGGACAGTGGGGAACCGGGGCTCCTAAGCTGTCCCTATAGCTAGGGGGCACTGTGCTATCCCTAATCTCAGGGATACTCCTGATGGTGAAGAGTAGTGATGAGCGAGTATGCTTGTTGCTACTCGGTACTCGCACGAGTATCACTGTACTCGGGCTACTCGGCGGGGACCGAGTAATCTCGCGATACTCATGCTGTACTCGTGGTCTTCATCCCTGCATGTTGGCGCTCTTTTGAGAGCCAGCCCTCATGCAGGGATTGGCTGGCAGACCACTGCAATGCCACAGCCCTGTTAGTTGTGGAATTGCAGTGATTGGCTGGCCTGCACAGCGTGACCGAGCCTTTATACCGGCGGGCGCGCTGTGCTCTGCACACAGCCATCCAGACAGTCAGTGCAGGGAGAGTGTTGCTGCTTCAGGGAAAGGTTTGCGGCCCTTTATAGTTATTTCCGTAGCAGGGCTGCAAACAGTGTGACCAGAAGTCCTTCTCAGGACTATTATAGTTGTATACATGCAGGCAGGGTATAGCCAGGTCGGAGTACAGTAGCAGAGTCCTTCTCAGGACTATTGTTGCTGTATACAGGCAGGGTATAGCCAGGTCGGAATACAGGCTAGTGACCAGAAGAGTCCTTGTCAGGACTATTGTAGCAGTATACAGGCAGGCAGGCAGGCAGGGTATATAGCCATTCCTAGTGGTGACCGTATACCAGCCTTCATCATATCTGGAAGAAAAAACAAAAAGCCAGCACCAAATGTGCACTTCAGCACTAAACATTCCAAACTGTACTTAAAAAAATGTTGAGATTTTTGGCAAAAAATTGCAATTTCTTGAGCTGCCTCGCCACGTCATGGCAAATCTCATTTGAGGCAGTCCTACACTAAAATATGTTTATAAAATGTGCCATACGGCCTCACATATGAATAGTAGAACTGCTCTTAGCGGCACTCACCTGGTCTATTTCAATCCCGTACCCATGACTGAGTCATGGCTGTGGGCGGGACAGCTCCAAGCAAATGCTGCATGAAGTAAATAGCCTGTGGACAAAACCTGATGACTTAATGTGAACAGTCACCAACCGCCAAAATCTAGACAGATGGAATACATCCCAAATTGGGGTGCATAGCAAGGTGGAGGTCAACCACCGACCAATTCAATGAAGAAAAAACAAAAAGCCAGCACCAAATGTGCACTTCAGCACTAAACATTCCAAACTGTACTTATTATAAAAATTTTGAGATTTTTGACAAAAAATTGCAATTTCTTGAGCTGCCTCGCCACGTCACGGCAAAGCTCATTTGAGGCAGTCCTACACTAAAATATTTTTATAAAATGTGCCATACGGCCTCACATATGAATAGTAGAACTGCTCTTAGCAGCACTCACCTGGTCTATTTCAATCCCGTACCCATGACTGAGTCATGGCTGTGGGCGGGACAGGTCCAAGCAAATGCTGCATGAAGTAAATAGCCTGTGGACAAAACCTGATGACTTAATGTGACCAGTCACCAACCGCCAAAATCTAGACAGATGGAATACATCCCAAATTGGGGTGCATAGCAAGGTGGAGGTCAACCACCGACCAATTCAATGAAGAAAAAACAAAAAGCCAGCACCAGATGTGCACTACAGCACTAAACATTCCAAACTGTACTTATTATAAAAATTTTGAGATTTTTGGCAAAAATTGCAATTTCTTGAGCTGCCTCGCCACGTCACGGCAAATCTCATTTGAGGCAGTCCTACACTAAAATTTTTTTATAAAATGTGCCATACGGCCTCACATATGAATAGTAGAACTGCTCTTAGCAGCACTCACCTGGTCTATTTCAATCCTGTACCCATGACTGAGTCATGGCTGTGGGCGGGACAGGTCCAAGCAAATGCTGCATGAAGTAAATAACCTGTGGACAAAACCTGATGACTTAATGTGAACAGTCACCAACCGCCAAAATCTAGACAGATGGAATACATCCCAAATTGGGGTGAATAGCAAGGTGGAGGTCAACCACCGACCAATTCAATGAAGAAAAAACAAAAATCCAGCACTAAATGTGCACTTCAGCACTAAACATTCCAAACTGTACTTTTTATAAAAATTTTGAGATTTTTGGCAAAAATCACATTAAGTCATCAGGCCTCGTCCACAGGCTATTTACTTCATGCAGCATTTGCTTGGACCTGTCCCGCCCACAGCCATGACTCATAAAAACCGCACGTGTGTGCCTGTCAGTGGCAGCGTACAGGTGCACTTGTGTGCGTTTTGCACAAACTTGGATATAACGCACAAGTCTAGTGAATACACGTCAGCACAGCATTGCAAAATGCGCAAGGGCGTTGGCAACGAACAAGGAAGTGGACGTGATGGTGGTGCAGGCAGAGGCCGAGGTCGTGGGCAAGCTCTAATTTCGCCATGACAAAGGGCCAGATCTAGTCGCTCGCACGTCCTGTCCCAAATTCTTGGGGACCGCAGCAGTACACCGCTCTTGAACCAAGACCAGTGTCAACAGGTTGTTAGTTGGATAGCGGATAATGCTTCCAGTCAGATTGGCACCACCACAAACACTCTGTCTTCCACACGGTCAAGTGTCAGTAGCCGTGATACTGCACCGCACATTTCAGAACCTGATCCTCCTTCCTACCACAAGGCTGAGTACACGTCCTCGGACATTACTGATCCCACACTTGGACACTCGGAAGAGCTGTTCACGTTTCCATTCGCACATTCTGGCCTCTTGCCAGCTCATGTTGAAGTGGGTCATGAGGAGATCGTATGTACAGATGCCCAAATATTTGAGCAGCCACGTTCTCACGAAGTTGGCAACGTGTCTCAACAAGGGGTGGACGATGATGAGACACAATTGTCATGAAGTCAGGAGGAGGAGCAGGGTGCGGAAGAGGAAGACGATGTGGTGGATGATCCAGTAACTGACCCAACCTGGCAGGAGGATATGCAGAGCGAGGACAGCAGTGCACAGGGGGAGGGAGGCATAGCATCCCAACAGGCAGTAAGAAGCAGGGTGGTGGCTCCAGGCAGAAGTCAGGCAACCGTTCACCGGAACAACAACACGACACAAGGTGCCTGTACAAATGTTAGGTGTTCCCGAGTCTGGCAGTTTTTTAAGTTGGCTCCAGATGATTCTAAAAAGGCCATTTGCAACACCTGCCGTGCCAGCATCAGCAGGGGTACCAAAACTAGCAGCCTGACCACCACCAGCATGATCAGGCACATGTCAGACAAGCACCCGACTTTGTGGGAAGTACAACAGAGTCGAGGAGCAGTGCTTGCTGATGTCACTGCTACGTCTTCGCTTGTTGTTTTGCTTGCCTGTCCATGCTGCCTGCGATCAAGCCTCCTCCGGTCCTGCACCTGCAGTTGCCTACACAGAAATAACACCATCATCAAGCACTTCCTTGTCCCAGCGCAGTGTTCAGTTATCCATTCAGCACATTTTTGAATGCAGGTGCAAATACACTGCCAACGCCCCACATGCCACAGTTCTAAATGCTAACATTTCGCGACTGCTTGCGCTGGAAATGTTGACTTTTAGGCTGGTGGAGACAGAAGCATTCCGCGACCTGATGGCGGCAGCTGTCCCACGTTACTCGGTCCGCAGCCGCCACTATTTCTCCCGGTGTGCCGTCCCCGCATTGCATAACCACGTGTCACAAAACATCACACGTGCCCTGAACAACGCTGTTTCACCCAAAGTCTACCTAACCACAGACACGTGGACAAGTGCTTGTGGGCAAGGCCGCTACATCTCGTTGACGGCACACTGGGTTTTATATTGTGGAAGCTGGGACCCAGTCTGAGCGAGGGACGGAACACGTCCTTCCCACACCAAGGTTTGCAGGCCCTAACTCAGTCAGGGTTTCACCCACACTCTACAGCTCCGGAATGTCATGCTCTTCAGCCTCCTTCTCCTCCTGCGCATCCTCATCCACTTTACCCTCCACACCAGTCCCAAGCTGGAAGCACTGCAGCACTGCCTCGGCGAAGCGGCAACAGGCTGTGCTGAAGCTAATCTGCATAGGTGACAAACCCCACAATGCAGAAGAGGTGTGGACAGCTCTGAAACAGCAGGCAGATCACTGGCTCACACCTCTGAACCTAAAGTCAGGAAAGGTCGTGTGTGACAATGGCCGGAACCTGGTGGCGACTTTGAGGCGAGGCCAGCTGACACATGTTCCATGCGTGGCCCATGTGCTCAACCTCGTGGTTCAGCGGTTTCTAAAGTCATACCCAGAGCTGTCTGATCTGCTGGTAAAAGTTCGCCGCCTGTCTGCACATTTTCGAAAGTCACCTACTGCTTCAGCCGGCCTTGCCGGCTTTCAGCGCCGTTTGCATCTTCCGGCTCACAGACTGGTGTGTGATGTCCCCACGCATTGGAATTCAACTCTGCACATGTTGGTCAGGATATGTGAGCAGAAGAGGGCAGTTGTTGAGTACCTGCATCACCTAAGCCGTCGGGAAATGGGTCAAACTCCACACATAACACCTGAGGAGTGGAGATGGATGTCCGACCTATGTACCATCCTCCAAAACTTTGAGGACTCCACCAAGATGGTGAGTGGTGATGACGCCATTATTAGCATCACCATACCACTTCTCTGCCTTCTAAAATGGTCTCTGCTCAAAAACAAACATGATGCATTGCAGGCGGAGCGCGATGAGTTGGAGCAAGAAACAGTAGTGGGTGTGGGTGATAACACACAGCCCAGCCTCGTCTCATCACAACGTGTAGTGGACGACTATGACGAGGAGGAGGATGAAGACATGGAGCAACTCTCCGGCCAAATTGAGGATATGACATGCACACCAGTCATATCCTCGGTTCAGCGTGGCTGGCCAGAGGACAGGGTAGATGAGGAGGAGGAGGAGGAGAAGGACAGCATGTTCAGTCATCGTGTTGGTCAGGATACTGAAGTACTGGCTGTTAAGAGTCTGGCGCACATGGCTGACTTTATGGTAAGCTGCCTGTCTCGTGACCCTCGCGTTAAGAACATCTTGGCCGACAATCATTACTGGTTGGTAACACTGTTAGACCCACGCTACAAGGAGAACTTTATGTCTCTTATTCCCGAGGCGGAGAGGTCAGCCAAAATGCAACAGTTCCGTAAGGCCATAGTCACGGATGTAGGCAAAGCATTGCCCTCACAAAACGCTAGCGGCATAGGTCAGGAATCAGTGGACAACCAAGACGTACAGCCGAGAGGGGCACAAGTCCAATCCGCCAGAGGTAGGGGAACAGTCTTTAAGATGTGGGACAGTTTTCTCAGCCCCTCACGTACCACAGCCCCTGAGGTGCGGGGTAGTGCCACAAGAAATCCTAAGTTTGCCCAGATGCTCAAGGAGTACCTTGCAGATCGAACACCTGTACTCCGACATTCCTCTGTGCCTTACAATTATTGGGTATCCAAGGTGGACACGTGGCATGAATTGGCTCTCTACGCCTTGGAAGTCCTGGCCTGCCCTGCCGCTAGCGTTTTGTCGGAGCGTGTTTTTAGTGCCGCAGGTGGAATCATTACAGATAAACGCACCCGCCTGTCAACTGAAAATGCTGACAGGCTGACTCTGATCAAGATGAACAAGGGTTGGATTGGGCCAGACTTCACCACACCACCAGCAAATGAGAGCGGAATTTAAAGTTTGTAACGGGAATTTGCCATGTACCTCCACTCACCCATGGGTACACACTTCTGGACTTTGGATAATCGCTGGACTACTCCTCCTTCTCCTCATGCGCCACCATGATGACCGTTACAATAGTTAGGCCTTTGTTTCAGGTATACCCCCAGTGGTAAATTTTTTCACCCATTCTTTCAGAATGGACATTACAACGACAGGAGACTCACTCCTTTGCAATGGGAACAATGTTTTGAGGCCCTCATGCACGTCTCTATCCAGGGACAATGTGGAGCCTCCCAATTTTTGGCTGCCCTGCCTAAGGGCTATACTACAACAGACCCACTTCCTGACAATGGACACTTCAGGTTTATAGGCCCTCATGCACGTCTCTATCCAGGGACAATGTGGAGCCTCCCAATTTTTGGCTGCCCTGCCTAAGGGCTATACTACAATAGACCCACTTCCTGACAATGGACACTTCAGGTTTACAGGCCCTTATGCACGTCTCTATCCAGGGACAATGTGGAGCCTCCCAATTTTTGGCTGCCCTGCCTAAGGGCTATACTACAATAGACCCACTTCCTGACAATGGACACTTCAGGTTTACAGGCCCTCATGCACGTCTCTATCCAGGGACAATGTGGAGCCTCCCAATTTTTGGCTGCCCTGCCTAAGGGCTATACTACAATAGACCCACTTCCTGACAATGGACACTTCAGGTTTACAGGCCCTCATGCACGTCTCTATCCAGGGACAATGTGGAGCTTCCCAATTTTTGGCTGCCCTGCCTAAGGACTATACTACAATAGACCCACTTCCTGACAATGGACACTTCAGGTTTACAGGCCCTCATGCACGTCTCTATCCAGGGACAACGTGGAGCCTCCCAATTTTTGGCTGCCCTGCCAAAGGGCTATACTACAATAGACCCACTTCCTTACAATGGGCACTTCAGGGTTACAGGCCCTCATGCACGTCTCTATCAAGGGACAATGTGGAGCCTCCCAATTTTTGGCTGCACTGCCAAAGGGCTATACTACAATAGACCCACTTCCTCAAAATGGGCACATTAGACTCAAGAGGCCTTCATGTACGTCTCTTCTCAGGGACATCGAAGTGCCACACAATGTTTTCACGTAAAATCTTTCATGTAATCTCCAAAAGTAACATACACCAGCTCTATCTCACTATTGGGTATGTGCCCTTAACATTTCCGCCATGAAAATTCATTTTGGTGTCATTTTGGAAGGTTTTCTGGTGAGTCTGTAAAAATGGCGTAAAACACGGACAAAATTGTTCACAGCTGTGACTTTTGAGTGATAAATGCTTCAAGGGGTCTTCCCCATGCTGTTGGTATGTCATTTGAGCACTCTTCTGAGACTTTTGTGACATTTTTAGGGTTTCTACATGCTGCTGGGGGTCAATTCATAAAAATACTCGGGTCTCCCATAGGATAACATTGGGCTCGGTGCTCGGGCCGAGTACACGAGTATCTTGGGATGCTCGGCCTGAGCCTCGAGCACCCGAGCTTTTTAGTACTCGCTCATCACTAGTGAAGAGGCCTTAAGGGCCATTTACACGCTGCGACATTGCTAACAATTTATCGTCGGGGTCACAATGTTTGTGCCGCACATCCGGCGTCGTTAGCGACATCGCAGCGTGTTACACGTACGAGCAACCTTCAACGATCGCAAAAGAGGTAAAAATCGTTGGTTTTGGAGAGGTCGTTCATTTTCCAAAAATCGTTGCATGTGCAGTAATGAGGTTGTTTGTCGTTCCTCTGGCACCACACATCGCTATGTGTGACACCCCAGGAACAAGGAACATCTCCTTACCTGCGACCGCCGGCAATGAGGAAGGAAGGAGGTGGGCGGGATGTTCGGCCCGCTCATCTCCGCCCTTCAGCTTCTATTGGGCGGTCGCTTAGTGACGTCGATATGACGCCGAATGAACCGCCCCCTTAGAAAGGAGGCGGTTCGCCGGTCACAGGCAGGTAAGTATATGTCACTGTTCCTAGCGATGTTGTGCACCACGGGCAGTGATGTGCCCGTGATGCACAACCGACAGGAGCGGATACGCTAGCGAGATTGCAGCGTGTAAAGTACCCTTTAGTCTCCTTCCTGGCCCTGATCCTGACCAGTCCTGATCTTATTCCCCCTCGCCCTTCCCCCAGGGAGGGACGGGACAGAAGTGTGATGAAACCCACAGATAAAAATAGTCAAGGGAAAACCAAAACTCTGTTAGGCAATGCGCATACACAAAGGTAAACATAATAAGAGTTCCAGGAGGAAAAAATAAGCACAGGAAAAAAGCAAAAATCACAATTTTCACCAGTAAGTCTGGGGCACCACACCTCATTGCTTGCATGAGTGGAAGGTTTCCACCAGTATAAATTGGAGGGGAGCAGATCTGACTGGTCTTCCCACAACATGTGATCAAAGGAGCAAGCATACCAGCAGAGATTAAAGCCCGCTTTACACGCTGCAATGTATCTTACAATGAAGAAAAAACAAAAAGCAGCACCAATGTATCTTACAATGTGTCGGCGGGGTCACGTCGTAAGTGACGCTCATCAGGCATTGTAAGTACATTGCAGTGTGTGACAGGTATGAGCGATTGCGATTGAACGTTAAAACGTTCATCGCATACACATCGTACCTTTCTCTAGGATTGCACGTCAGATTGTTCATCGTACCCGGGGTAGCACACATTGCAGTGTGTGACACCCCGGGAACGATGAACAGATCTTACCAGCGTCCTGCAGCTCCCGGCCCACAATGGGGAAGGAAGGAGGTGGGCGGGATGTTTACGTCCTGCTTAGCTCCACCCCTACGCTTCTATTGGCCGGCTGCCTTGTGACGTCGCTGTGACGCCGAACGTCCCTCCCACTCCAGGAAATGAACGTTTACCGCCCACAGCGAGGTCGTATGGATGGGTAAGTACGTGTGACGGGGTTACTTGTATGTGCGGCACGTTCAACAAATTGAACGTGCCACACATACGATGAGGGCGTTACAAATCGCATACGAAATCGTATGTGAAATTGCAACGTGTAAAGCAGGCTTAACTCTTGCCTATGAACCAGCACACAGCAGGCCAACGCCTGAGTCTGATTGTATTGATCTCAGACACCAAAGGAACAGTCAGCAGAGTGTCAGTATCTGCAATCTGAAAAGAGCCCAATGCCGCCATGACAGCTGGTGAAGTTTATCCAACAGCTTGTTACATGCTCACTTAAATCTCTGTTGATTTTCACACCGCCATGTTTTCTCATGGACCATGTGCCCCTATGATCCACGCAGAGACATGTCCATTTTTTAATGTCAGTTCTGAGGACAAGGGCTAATAGAAGACTATTGGTCTGTGAAAACATGCACAGCCCACCAATTACATCAGTTTGACATCCGTGTGACACTGACCAGAATTAAATGCATTCAAAATTTTTATTATTTGTTAAGTAAATAAAAAAATTATAACAAAAACAAACTATTTGCAAACATTCTGACCAAAGTGAAGGCTCAGAACACAAAGGAGACACATAAGGACAAAAGTACATGGGTAGCAGGTCATAATGTTAAGTCACATCATATCAACAATGACGTAAGTGACACCCGTGGATCATAAGCAGAAACTGCCCATAGGTCATATACAAGTAAAGATCAAAAAGCATATATAAACACAAATTAATTTCTGTAACACTCATGCCTTTATGAAAAAAAACAAAACATAATTCTGCATAAATCAAAAAATACTGAAGTACTAGTAAATTAAAAAGTGCTGATGCTTACCCATTATTGGAGGTGGCAGGGGCTGGGTTACACAGATTTACTATTCTGGCTTTCAAGCAACAACAAGTCCGACAGTGATAATATTGGGCTGATAAAATACTTTGTTTACTTTTCTAAACTATAACAAGCTGCTGAGCAAGTAACAAATCCTTGGAATCTGGGTCTCTGTCCCTAAATTTTGCTGCGCTGAGTGTCAAAAACCAGCTAAAAGATTCCCTGTAAGGGTCTTAAATAATTGGACATTAAAATGAGGATCACAACTTCTTTCATTAAAGATTAAAAATATCCACAATGCCACTCTGAAAATGAACACAATGAGATCTGGTGACAATCATTAATCCATGGTCCTCGTGATATTTCTCAGGACAGTCAAAAATGTCACCCTCAGGGAAGTATGTACAACCTAGTGTCTTTTATTGCTTGTGTCAGGGGCCACAAATTCAGGAAATATGGTATGACAATTTCTGAAAGATCTTGTTAAAAGCCCACCTGGTGACTTGGGTTCCCTAAGCCGTATGTCAAGAAAAGAAAGACCAAAGGAATGATGCAGGGACAAGTAGTGTAAGGTGATCAGGATGGTGGCATCTCAAAAAACTAGATACAGCAGAGCAAGATATGCAGACTGTATAGGAATGGAGGAGATGTATAGACAATCTTGTAGCTTGTAGCAGGAGCACACGGGAACAGCAGAGTTTTCAGTCTGACTCTGGACAGTACAAGGACAACTGTGATGAGTTGTTACCAGGAAATTTGACACTGCTGAGTTTACGATAGGTGTGATGAGTTGGTTATTAGGCAACTTCAAACATAAAAGTGAAGAGTGCAACAGAACCAAGATAGCAGAGATGGGTTGGTTACCAGGAACCTTTAAATTGCTGATATCAAAATGTCAACAAAATGAAAATAGGTGAGACAAGTTAGTCATTATCCAATTTGATATAGTAGAGTTGAGGAGTGTGACAGCAATGGGATAGCAGAGACAAATGCATTATCAGGTATCTTTTTAGCAGAAAGGAGTGTGTGAACATGAAAAAGTTTCATTGTTATGAGTTGGTCATCTGGAATCTTGGTACCATAGATGAATTTGGTATTGAATCTATATATATAATTGCCTTATTCTGTCTGTCTGTCTTGCTCCAAAATTAGTCATTACAGTGACAACCGTCACAATGGCCGCTCGCCTCGGCCTGGTCCCACCCCCGGCATGCATTGGCCGCTCAGCTCAGCCCGGCCACACCCCCCACACATTGTGCCCACTCGGCCACGCCCCCACACGCTGTGCCCGCTCGGCCACGCCCCCCATATACATTGGGCACCTATACACCTCTCCCCATGACTACTCCACCTATTAGACACCTCACCCCAGGACTACTCCACCTATTAGACACCTCACCCCTGGACTACTCCACCTATTATACTCCTCCCCCCAGGACTACTACTCCTATTAGACTCCTATCCCCCCAGGACTACTCCACATATTAGACACCTCCCCCCAGGACTACTCCTTCTATTAGACTCCTCCACCCAGGAATACTCCTACTATTAGACTCCTATCTCCCCAGGACTCCTCCTCCTATTAGACTCCTCTCCCCCCAGGACTGCTCCTTCTATTATCCTCCTCTCCCCCCAGGACTACTCCTCCTATTATACTCCTCATGTGAAGCCCCACAGGTGTAGTGTCGGTGCATTACCTTCAAGGACTCCACTCGGCTGGATCTCGTCACAGGTAGGGAATCTTCTATTTGTCGTGACGCCACTCTCAGTATTGCGGTCAGTGGGGACCGCCACTGCAGGTTGAGGGACGCCTGGGGCTGATGGTGAGTGCAGTTAGTTGGAATAGCCTCCTGAGAGTGAGGCAAGCCCCAGGGCCCTGTGTAGGTGCGTAGTACCACAAGGCGCAGAATAACTCCACACAAGCAGAATGTCTTTCAGGGGTTTTACTCACTTCAGGTGGCAGGGTGAGTAACCCGGGCGTAGCTGGGATGAACCAGGCGGGAACCAGGTATCCTTCAGGCTGACTTCTGATGGTGACTACCAACTCGCCTTCCTTAGCCCTTGGTGGTTTGGGGTAACCCCGACTTTTAGTCCCTATGGGGGTCACCCAGGGAAGTTGCTGAAGCCACTCTCCCCTTCGTTTGCCGTTTGCTTGTTGCCTGGGCCAGATCACTCCAGCTGCTTGCCTCCTGTGAACTATGGGCCCTAACTGTGGCTACGTGGCTGCGGCTTTTAGGTGTTGTGGTGTGGGCTTTGAGGGCCCCCACACCGGCAGGTTTAGCAGGGAAAGGTGGATCTATCCCCGCTCCGGGATCTGCCGCCCGTTTGGGCCTGGTACTCCCTAGCAGTCTCCTTACTTCCCACTCTGTGCTCTCTCTCTAGCTGGAGATGGGTTTCGGGTAGCACTCCTAGGTGACCGTTCTCCCCCGTCGGTAGCCACTGCGCGGACGCTGTCAGACTGCAACAGCTCCAGGGGAAGGGGTCAGCTCCTCTTCGGAGCTCCCTGGACTCTGCACTGAACCGGCTCACTGCTCCTCCTCTCCTGTTCTTGCCTACGCCACCTAGCAACCAGGCTCTCTTACCACACCCCTTGAGAGGAGATGGAGGCTTTTGGCCCCCTCCACTATTCCAGTGGAGGTGAAGGCTTTTCCCCCTCCTGGGATCCCCAGGGGTCCTCTCATAGGTACATGTGTGAGACCTGATCACTATGCGCCTGTGTAGTCACACCTCGGTCAGCCTTCTGGATTACCTGTATTGTACTGTCCCCAGCATGGGTGCAGTACTCAGTGGTGCCTGACCAGGTCAGGGGCGCCACATTCCCCCTTAGTTATCACCAGCACGTCCTCGGGCTGCAAGACAACATTTTAAAATGCATAAAACATTAAAACATGTAAAACATTTTTAAAAGCACCAGGTACCATACATCACCACCCTCCACCCACAAGTCCGTTAACCCACCCAAACCCTCTCACGTTGGCCGCGCCTTCAGCCACTTCTGGCAGGATGTAGAGGCGGCTTTCATGGGCTGGTGGTCTTCAGGGTATACCTGGCCTGGTGAAGCCGCGCCTTCAGCCACTTCTGGCAGGATCCAGAGGCGGCCTTCACAGTTGGTGCTGACCAGGTACCCTCTTTGTGGTGGAGAGCCAGGCCCCATAAACAGGCATGCTCTCTGGTTGCAGGTAAGCCAAGGCCCTATATACGGACGTGCCCCCTGGTTGCAGACGAGCCAAGCCCCTAAACAGGCTGACTCTGGTGGTGGTGGTGCCCTCTGGTGTAACTATTTACACTGCGAGAGTTTGTGGCTATAGCCAGTTCATAGCCTTAAGGTTCATTTCTCACATCAGTTTATGTGGGCACATACTTAAACTTTAAAACGTTGCAAAAACTTCAAAACTGGTAACTTGCTGTATTTCTTATGTTATTTACATGGATTCCTCCTCCCCAGGGCTTGGGCCTGTAGGGCTGCGGCACCTGTGGCTTCCTTGACCTTTTTCTTCATCTGTGGTAGTCTCGTCAGTAGGTCCTTTGTCTTTTCTTTCTTTATCGCTGTCTTTCCTTTCTTCTTTAGGACATGGTGCTACATCTAGCGCATACCAGCCTCTTTCGCCTTGATGCATGGTAAACTGCACGGTGTCTCCCATCCTCAGGTTCCTTCCAGGATGTCCTCTGGGCAAGTGGGCTCTGACGTCTCGTCTATTGACAAAAATGCCCTCTTTCATACCTGATGCCACTATAAAGCCGTATCCGCTCTTCAAGTTAAAGTCTTCCACAATTCCTCTACAAAGGGGTCCTCTGACCTGTGCTTTGGCTCTTCTCAGGAACCGTTTTTCTTCTAAGTCTCGGGCCGTGACTTCTCTCTGCTCTGGGGATGGCGGTGCAGGGGAAAACTGGGTTCTGCTACGGCGCCGTGTCTTGCGGGCTGGATTCTGCGAGGTACAGCTTACAAGCTCCCAGGTGAGGCTTTTAGGCAAATCTTCTTCCGCAGACGGTGTCAGGTCTTCCTCATCCCAGCGGGAGTATGGCAACATCTCCGGCTCTGGGCATGGATCCACTGCTGGTATCTCCTGAGTCAGCTCCTCAGCTTCCTGGCCTCCTCTCCCCCTTAGTTCTTCTGAGCACTCCTTCGGTGGCAGTGCTGGGGATGGGCTTTCTTCAGCAGGCTCAGGCGGGGGACTCTTTGGCGTAGTTGCTGCAGGGGTTGCCGGAATCCTCTTGGGGGTGTGCGGAGGGAGCATGTACTGATCCACCATCTCCTGTGGGAACTTGGCCTCCATGTCAGCCTTCAGCTGCCAGTATGCGGAGTCTTCACCTATCAGGGATTTCCTTGCAGGGACCTCCTTGAGCTGGGGAGCGGTGGCTGCTCTGGCCTTGCAGGCCGGGGAAAATGGTGATGCAATCTTATCTTGGCGGGCCGCGCCCGATATGGCGGCGGACTGGTCTTGACGGGCCGCGCCTGACATGGCGGCGGCCTGGATGGGCACTTCTGGCGCAGCTTGGATCGGCGTCGCAGCTGCGATGGGGTCTTTGCAGGCTGGGCTGGGCGTCGCTGCAGCGATCTGGGCTTGGCGGGCCGCACCTGACGGGGCTGCGGCCTGGTTCAGCACCTCACTTGCGGCGCGGACGAGCGTTGCGGCTGCGGTAGGGTCTCGGCGGGCCGGGCCTAGCATGGCGGCGGCCTGGGTCAGCGTCACACCTGCGGCGCGGATGAGGGTCGCGGTGGCAGCCGGTTCTCTGCGGGCCGGACTGGGCGTCGCTGCAGGGACCGGGTCTTGGTGGGCCGAGCAGGGCATCGCTGCGGCGGCCTGAGCTTGGCGGGCTGCACCTGGCGTGGCTGCGGCCTGCTTCAGCGTCGCCGCGCCGGACGCCTCTTCAGGGACTGCGGGCGTGGCAGCAGGGGTCGGGGCACTCGCGCTGGCAGGGGCATCACTGGACTCACCCATCGGTGGCAGCATCGGGGTCTGAGTCGTCACCGCCCGGTCTGGCACTCGGCGCGCGGCTCTCCCCTCATAGGCCTGAACCGCCGCGGTCATCCACAGAAACTCCGTCCGTCCCTCTCTGATCAGCCTTCCGACCCTGGCCTCCAGTTGATCGCAGAACTCGGCGAGCTCCCGACACCACCAGGCAGCGGAGCCTGGCTCTGGGTCTCTGTGTTCAGACGCCATTTTCTCTAGCAACAAGCTGCTGGCTTCTTTTCCGTTCCGCCGTCTCTGGACGCTTCCGCTCCCTTCACAAGCGAGGTCAGAACTCTGCAGGGGATCTCTGGGTAGCCACACCTCTTCGTGGGCGGTAACTTCTCCCAGCGCGGGCTGCTGTTGTTTTTCAGCGCGCTTTTCATGGTGGCAATATGGCGGCGCTCCCAATTTTCCAAGCGGACCGCCCAGGCACATGGTCACCTGTCTGAACAGGCCTAGTCCTTATCCTGTTCGTGACGCCAGATGTGAAGCCCCACAGGTGTAGTGTCGGTGCATTACCTTCAAGGACTCCACTCGGCTGGATCTCGTCACAGGTAGGGAATCTTCTATTTGTCGTGACGCCACTCTCAGTATTGCGGTCAGTGGGGACCGCCACTGCAGGTTGAGGGACGCCTGGGGCTGATGGTGAGTGCAGTTAGTTGGAATAGCCTCCTGAGAGTGAGGCAAGCCCCAGGGCCCTGTGTAGGTGCGTAGTACCACAAGGCGCAGAATAACTCCACACACGCAGGATGTCTTTCAGGGGTTTTACTCACTTCAGGTGGCAGGGTGAGTAACCCGGGCGTAGCTGGGATGAACCAGGCGGGAACCAGGTATCCTTCAGGCTGACTTCTGATGGTGACTACCAACTCGCCTTCCTTAGCCCTTGGTGGTTTGGGGTAACCCCGACTTTTAGTCCCTATGGGGGTCACCCAGGGAAGTTGCTGAAGCCACTCTCCCCTTCGTTTGCCGTTTGCTTGTTGCCTGGGCCAGATCACTCCAGCTGCTTGCCTCCTGTGAACTATGGGCCCTAACTGTGGCTACGTGGCTGCGGCTTTTAGGTGTTGTGGTGTGGGCTTTGAGGGCCCCCACACCGGCAGGTTTAGCAGGGAAAGGTGGATCTATCCCCGCTCCGGGATCTGCCGCCCGTTTGGGCCTGGTACTCCCTAGCAGTCTCCTTACTTCCCACTCTGTGCTCTCTCTCTAGCTGGAGATGGGTTTCGGGTAGCACTCCTAGGTGACCGTTCTCCCCCGTCGGTAGCCACTGCGCGGACGCTGTCAGACTGCAACAGCTCCAGGGGAAGGGGTCAGCTCCTCTTCGGAGCTCCCTGGACTCTGCACTGAACCGGCTCACTGCTCCTCCTCTCCTGTTCTTGCCTACGCCACCTAGCAACCAGGCTCTCTTACCACACCCCTTGAGAGGAGATGGAGGCTTTTGGCCCCCTCCACTATTCCAGTGGAGGTGAAGGCTTTTCCCCCTCCTGGGATCCCCAGGGGTCCTCTCATAGGTACATGTGTGAGACCTGATCACTATGCGCCTGTGTAGTCACACCTCGGTCAGCCTTCTGGATTACCTGTATTGTACTGTCCCCAGCATGGGTGCAGTACTCAGTGGTGCCTGACCAGGTCAGGGGCGCCACACTCACCTCCAGGACTACTCCTCCTATTATACTCCTCTCCCCCCAGGACTACTCCTCCTATTATCCTCCTCTCTCCCCAGGACTACTCCTTCTATTATACTCCTCTCTCCCCAAGACTACTCCTCCAACACACACGCACTGCACAAAACATACTTCCCCCAAAACACACACACACCCACACAAACCGCGCAACACACACACACACAATGCTGCAGACAAACAACACAACACACACAACGCAACACACAAACAACACTGCTCTCACACATCCCCACACCCAGACAACACTCAGAACATTTACAGCGCCCTACACAAACACTTGGTAACTACACATAACAACATCTATATATACTGTATTATATATAACAAAAAACATACATTAACTACACAATAAATTCTAGAATACCCGATGCGTTAGAATTGGGCTACCTTCTAGTACTTTTATAATAGAGACAAAGGCATGATCAACACCATGAAAAGCTGAGTGGAGTTAGTTATCTGATTTCTTGATACAGCTGATCTGTAGATGTGGAGAGTGCATGTAGAGTAGCTGAACTGAGATTATTATTGAGTTTGATAGCTGGCAAGAAGTCGGGGGTAGCTAAGGAGATAATAAGATGTCTGGCTGAAGCTAAGCCAACTGGAAGGTGAAGCTGAAGTCCTTACAAAGAGTTGGTAGCAATGTGCTTTACTACCTTAATAATCAGGCAATGAGCAGCTGCCTGAGTCAACCTTAAATGGCCTTGTCTGATGACATTAGTTTTATCTGCTGAGCTGCCAAATGAATGTAGCAAAGAAGGAGCAGGATATAGGGAAAGAAAGCAAAATGTAGTATTAGAACTGGGACAGGTGAATAACGCTGTAGTGGATGGTGAGATATGGAGCCTAAAATTCAAAAGTTCAAAACATTGTTACTAGGGATGATCGAATACCTCAAATATTCGGCTTCACGAATATTTTCCGAATAGGTCGCCACTATTTGACTTCGCGAATATTCGATGCGCAATGTAAGTCTATGGGAAACCCGAAAAACAACTATTTGGAACTATTCGGGCTTCCCATAGACTTATATTATATTATGCATCGAATATTCGCATAGCGGTGACCTATTCGTCGGATATTCACGAAGCCGAATAATTGAGGTATTCGATCATCCCTAACTGTTACTCTTTTGCTCATCAGTGTATATTGCTCATGTCCTGTGCTGTGTTGGTAACAATCAGTACAGGATGGCATATGGGATTGGGGGATTATTTTGATTTGCTGTGGAGCCCTAATATTACTGCTGTATTTTCTAGGCAATTCAAATGTAAACGTTTTAGCACCTTTTGATGATATTAATGTGAACACACCTGCTTTGCCTACCAACCTCATACACTTGCCATTTTGCTATTTGGTTTCAATATAAACATAGATTTTCCTATTAACTGAAAGCAAACACACATTTTCAAACTATATAAAGTTATTAAATATGCCATAGTATATATTCTTCTATAATGAAAGTGAGTTAAACATAGTCTCGATCTTAGTCAAATTGATTTAATGCACATCAAAATAGAATTGATTTGACATTGGATTCATGGAGCATGCCAAAATAATAACTAACGCCTTTCTACATATTACACAAAATTGCATCAGTTACAAAAGGCTAACGTGATATCATGATATTTTTCACACCTGCATGGGCTTTTTACCTCTATACACGTCACACCAATATATAGCCAGGTTGCAGATGCTGGCTATATTATCATGTAGTTGCATAGCATTTCTTGTTATATCATTTTGTGAAGTGGCTTGAATTTTGTAAAAAAAAAAAATACAGAAAAAAATAAATATGAAAGAATGTATAGATTTAGCTGTGCACATCTGCTTTACTAGTCCATTTTAACAACGATATGTCACACCAATACAACGGCCTACTATAACATTTTTCTCTCTGTGCATGGGCCTACTAGTAATCAGTGAGTGTGCTCACCACTGCTCATTGCTTGGGTGCTCAGGTACTCGATGAGCTCAGCCTAGTATCGTGGGTGCTTTAATATTTCATCCATGAAACAGCAACCACAATGCACAGGCTTACTTCACTGCAAGATGTGAGGAGGCACCCCAGGAAGAGCCGTTTGCAGTCTTTGAATGGCTCCCCAAGGGGATAAAACAACATTCTCAGATGTTGTGTGATATCCCCGAAAAACAAATCCGCTCTCCATCCAGCCAGAAATGTTACGTTTATGGCTGGCTGTATGTGGACGTAGACATGAACAGGCCAATTATTGACTTTTGATAATGCTTGTTACTCGCGTCGAGCTCGTCCGATTGTCTGACCAACTTGAAGCAAGTAACGAGCATTTGAGTATTTTTGAGTTTGCCCATCTCCAATGCCTACTTCTCTATCATTTATTACATCTTTTTTTGTAAAAGGTTTAGTAATTGAAGTTGAAAAGATTGTTAAAAGTTAATTTTAATGTTGGTAAAAGATATAATGTCAATGGAGATGAATGAGGTTTTAAAAAAAATAAAAAATATATAAAAACATCATACCATGGCTAAAAAGGTGGAAGCTGTTTGCACCAGTATAGGCACCACCACCTCCACTGGCATCAGCCAACTGGGCAGAAGTACCAAACATAGTCCACAATTAGCCTCCTTTGCCTCTGCCAAGAATATTAATGAGGATGAAGTGGAGGGTATTATGCAAGATATAGCACATCACTAGTCTCAGTAATAAGTTACACAATATGATCTGTTTAAAAAAAATGTTTGTTTACTGAGATAATCTCATATATCTGTCCTTACTATGTACTGTGTAATGGCTGTCTCTGACTGCACATGAATATGGTTTGATCATATCAAACCCCCTGGTAAGTATACAGATAATACAGTGTAGCACCCAGGGGACAGGGGGAATCGGGCACGGGGTGTTTTGTACCTGATTTACTCGTCACCGGGCCGATGTGATGATCTGGGATGTCGCGGTGGCTTCATGCCCCGAGGTGTACACCAATAAGGAGGGAAATGATGGGGGTAGTAGTAGGATGATTGTCGTGACGCCACCTGTGGTACGCGGCCAGGGATTTAGCCGCCGCTACTGTCACTGTCCTCCAGGGCAGACAGTAGTAGCAGCCAGAAATGGTATTGCTCTCCACAGGTGGAGCAGTCCCCAGTTAGGATGATGAGGGGAGTAGTGATGGCGGTTGAGCACCTGTGTTTGAAAGAAGAAAAAAGTCCTTTTTCAGAGTTGCCCTTCCAGCTGTGAGGCACCTGGGCCAAGCATTTTGCTCCAAGCCCCAGTCCCCATGAAGAGAAGAGAAGAAAGAGAAGGTGGTGTCATGTCCCAGAACTGGTGTCCTGGGTAGACTAACTGAACATTGTGTGAGTGTGCTCCTTCTTCTATCCCAAATGGAACCCGCCTCCCAGGTGGCTGGCTTCAGTGAACGGGGAAGTCCCATGACTCATGATGGCCACCCCCCTGCCTACCCTGAACCCCCCCCCATGGGAGAAGACTTCTAAGCTTTATGGAAGGTGCGAATGTGGAACACCGGTGATTAACCCCCTCCTTACCTCGAGGCAAATACCGCAGCTTAAATGAGCTGCAATACTCTGTGGTGATTGAAGCCTCAGGGGCACCACAAAATCATGGTATTGCAAATAATTCTTTCTTTGAGGTAAAATATTTTTTATAAACAGGCAGGGAAATGTTTTACCTCACAAAAAGAATCAGTGGTGATCCCATTCTAATGTCTTTATACTCTTTTGCGTCCTCCCCTGCCCTGTATGGTCACACAGGGTCATTACACAGTACATAGCAGGGGCACATTTATAAGATTATCTCAGGACAGGTATATTTGTTTTTAAAACACATCCAATTGTGGAAATTATTATTCCAAGATCTATTGATTAAAATTTTAAATGAGCTTTCTTTGTGGGTGAAACCCCTTTAAGCCAATATTTTGCACAGGACAGTCTGCCTGATCATAAATAACTTAGAGAGATAATGTTTACAATATTTTTTAATGTTAGAAAACATGAAAAATCTGTAAGTTGATTAAGTTATTAAATGGACTCTTGGGCACAACAGGTTACCATCCGCATTTTTATTAATTTCAATTTTACATTACGCAGACTATATTTGTGCTAAAAAGATTTAAAGAGTTTCACTACAGTCCTTAGAGACATTACAGTGATCCAAATGTCTTTTTAAGGCAATTGGAGTTTTGCATAATTGCGATTCATGACAAATTACATTTTTGTAGAAAATTTATCAAACCTTGTAAATTTGAATTTCAAAAGAAAGATCATGATAATGAATAAACAAGGTGAAATTTTAAAGCTGTGTTTCTAGTAAATGGTTATGAAAAAATTCATAGATAAAATAATCAGTGACTCCACAAAAAGTTAAAAGAAAATTTCAAAAATTGAAAATAGCCATAACAAACTAGGCTTTTTAACAAAGTATAATGAATGAAATAAAGATGAGATGAAAAAAAAAATAGGATATTCCTAAACACAATATTGCTGAGCAATTTTATTATCCAAGGCCGTCCTATTTTTTACATAAAATAGAGTATATGAAAGGTGCACTGGTTTGCAGTTATTGCCCATGGATTATCACTTCTAGAAGACATATCCTCTTTTTCTCTTTCTTTTTTACGAAAGAAGAAGGGAAAGCTGATATTGAATCCAATACACTTCACTGCATTATCTCATCTGCAAATGTTTGGGTAGCGTGTGATGCTGTAACTAGAGTTGAGCGATGTTCGAGGTTCACCAATTTCATGTTCGAGTGATTTTGGGGGGTACTTGAACTCGAGCTTTTTGCTAATAGTTCAACGATTTGAGTTACGTTCGAGAACGGTTCGATCACCATAAACGTGGCTTTTCACAGTAAAACTATGTGCACACACTGCTATCTGCATTCGTCCTGTGTCCCTAGCACAATCCCTCTCTCTTTCCTACTCACCGATCACAGGTGTCTTGCTCCACGTCTGTCACAAATCTGCGGCGTCTTTTCCTCTTTAGAAAATGGCTGCCGCTTCATTAGTCAATTAGTTATTCCGTGCTTTCCCCGCCCACCAGCGCCCATGATTGGTTGCAGTCAGACAAGCTGAGTGACAGCTGTCTCACTGCAACCAATCACAGTGGCCGGCGAGCGGGTCTATATCGGGCAGTAAAATAAATAAATAAATAATGAAAAAAAAAAAAAATGCGGTTCCCCCATATTTGATACTAGCCAGGATAAAGCCGCATGGCTGGAGGCAGGATGGAGAGCGCCACGGTATGGGGAGCCCTCCAGCCTTACAATATCACCCAGCAGCTGCCCGGAATAGCCGCATCCATTAGATGCGACAGTCCCGGGGGACTCTACCAGCTCATCCCGAATTGCCCTGGTGCGGTGGCAATCGAGGTAATAAGAGGTTAATCATGCCAGGCGTCTCCCCGAGACACCTTCTATGATAAACCTGAAAGTGAAAGTAAATAAACACACACCGAAAAATCCTTTATTTGGAATAAAAGACAAAAAACACCCTGTTTCACCCCTTTATTAATTCCCAAATACCCCTCCAGGTCCGACGATACTGTCAGCTCTGCACCCTGAAGATGTAGCAGCACCGTAGAACACCATCACGCTGTATTAGGTCCACATAGCAATGAAGTGAATTGCGCTGTCAGAAGAGACTTCAGTCAGCACTGCAGTCTTCAAGATTACAAAATCTGCCTACCTTTATCAATAGAGGCAATAGCTCAGAGGATAGAGCACTTGCCTGAAGCATTAAGTTGTGCGTTCTAGTCTTGGCTGTCCCTATGAAGAATTTATTTATTTATTTTATTTTTTTATCGTGCAGTAAAATAAATAAATAAATAATAAAAAAAAAATGCCGTTCAACCCATCTTTGATACCAGCCAGTATAAAGCCGCACGGCTGGAGGCTGGTATTGTCAGGATGGAGAGCGCCATGGTATGGGGAGCCCTCCATCTTAACAATATCACCCAGCAGCCGCCCGGAATAGCTGCATCCATTAGATGCGACAGTCCCGGGGGACTCTACCCAGCTCATTCCGAATTGCGATGGTGTGGTGGCAATCGAGGTAATAAAGAGTTAATCATGCTAGGCATCTCCAAGAGACACCTTCCATGATCAACGTGAAAGTAAATAAATACATACACCGAAAAATCCTTTATTTGGAATAAAGGACAAAAAAAAGCCTGTTTCACCATTTTATTAAAATCCACACATACCCCTCATGGTCCGACGTAATCCCCACGACACTGTCAGCTCTGCTACAGAACACGAGTGCTCTGTATTAGCTCCACGTACCAATGAAGTGAATTGCGAGGTCAGCAGAGACTTCAGCACTGCAGACTTCAAGACTACTAAATTACTGCCTACCTTAATTAATAGAGTCAGTAGCTGAGTGGATAGCATGCTCACCTAAGAAGCATTAGGTCGCGAATTCTAGTCCCGGTAAATAACTTTCTTTTAATTTTAAATTATATTTATAATATATTTATAATATATTTATAATTATAATTTAATTATGCACTGAGGGGAGGAGCCGGACATCAGATGTGAGCCGCGGGACACACCTTTAAAATTGGAGCAGTTCACGGAATGAGGCTACATTGCTCTCTCCTCTCTCTCTCTTTCTCGTTCTCTCTCTTTCTCTCTCTGTCTTTTGCTCTCTCTCTTTCTCTCTCTTTCTCTCTTTCTCTCTCTCTCTCTTTCTCTCTCTCCTTTCTCTCTCTCTCCTTTCTCTCTCTCTCCTTTCTCTCTCCTTTCTCTCTCCTTTCTCTCTCTTCTCTCTCTTTTCTCTCTCCTTTCTCCTTTCTTTCTCGTCTTTCTCTTCTTTCTCTTCTTTCCCTTCTTTTCTTCTTTCTCTTCTTTCTCTCTTTTTCTCTCTTTCTCTCTCTCTCTTCTTTCTCACTTTCTCTCTCTCTCTTCTTTCTCTCTTTCTCTCTGTCTCTCTTCTTTTTCTCTCTCTCTCTTCTTTCTCTCTGTCTCTCTCTCTTCTCTCTCCTCTCTCTTTCTCTCTCTCCTCTCTTTCTTTTCTCTATCTTCTCTCTCTCTTCTTTCTCTCTCTCTCTCTTTCTCAGACCTGGCGGTGATGAGCTGATGCGGACACCTGACGGAATTAGCTGACACTATAAGTCGAGCGGTGTGGCCGGCTTCTTACCGCCCGGCCAGCTAAACTATCAGCTGATGCCGTCGGACAGGAGTCTGCACTGAAGTGTGTAGGGGGTTTTTTTGCACTGATGCATCAGCTGATTGTATAAAAGCCGTTTATACAATCAGCTGCTGCGTCATGTGATTCTGGCTCTTGCACATGACACATCATCTGATCGCTTTGCCTTCCAGCAAACCGATCAGATGATATTGGATCCGGATTGGACGGGGAAGGACCCTTGACCCAGGATTACTGCGGAGGGGGGTTCTTTATTTCAATAAAGATGGAGTCACTTATTGTGTTGTGTTTTATTTATAATAAAAATATTTTTTCTGTGTGTTCTGTTTTTTTTTATCGGTACTAGAAATTCATGGTGGCCATGTCTAATATTGGCATGACACCATGAATTTCGGGCTTAGGGTCAGTTGATAATATACAGCTAGCCCCAACCCCATTATTACCCAGCGAGCCACCCGTCACCAGGGCAGCTGTAAGAGTTAGATACAGCGCCAGAAGATGGCGCTTCTATGAAAGCGCCATTTTCTGGGGTGGCTGCGGACTGCAATTCGTAGCAGAGGGGCCCAAAAAGCTCAGGCCAACCTGTGCTGTGGATTCCAATCACCAGCTGCCTAGTTGTACCTGGCTGGACACAAAAATATGGCGAAGCCCACGTAATTTGTTTTTTAAATATTTCATGAAATAAGTGAAATAATTAAAAAAAATGGGCTTCCCTATATTTTTGGTTCCCAGCCGGGAACAAATAGGCAGCTGGGGGTTGGGGGAAGCCCATAGGTGCCTGCTGTACCTGGCTAGCATACAAAAATATGGCGAAGCCCACGTCATTTGTTTTTTAATTAATTCATGAAGTTCATGAAATAATTAATAAAAAAACGGCTTCCCTATATTTTTGGTTCCGAACTGGGTACAAATAGGCAGCTGGGGGTTGGGGGCAGCCCGTAGGTGCCTGCTGTACTTGGCTAGCATACAAAAACATGGCGAAGCCCAAATAATTTTTTGGGGGTAAAAAACTCCTGCATATAGTCCTGGATGGAGTATTCTGAGCCCTGTAGTTCTGCAGCTGCTGTCTGTCTGTATGGAGGAGAGCAGACAGCAGCTGCAGAACAACAAGGCTCAGCATGCGCCATTCACTAGTGTATACAGGAGAGCAGACAGCAGCTGCAGAACTACAAGGCTCAGCATACTCCATCCAGAACTGTATGCAGGAGTTTTTTGCCCACCAAAAAAAGACATGGGCTACCCCATGTTTTTGTATGCTAGCCAGGTACAGCAGGCAACTATGGGCTGCCCCCAACCCCCAGCTGCCTATTTGTACCCGGCTGGGAAACAAAAATATAGGGAAGGCTATTTTTTTTAATTATTTCACTTATTTCATGAAATAATTAAAAAACAAAAGACGTGGGCTTCGCCATATTTTTGTGTCCAGCCAGGTACAACTAGGCAGCTGGGGATTGGAATCCGCAGCACAGGTTAGCCCGAGATTTCTGGCCCCTCTGCTGCGAATTTCATAGAAATCATCTGGCGCAGTATCCAACTCTTCCAGCTGCCCTGGTGACGGTGGCTCGCTGGGTAATTATAAGTTAATACTAGCTTTGTTTTACTAGCTAGTATTAAGCCAGAGATTCTTAATGTCAGGCAAGTTTGACCCAGCCATTAAGAATCTCCAATATAGGGTTAAAAAATAGACACCACACAGAGAAAAAATACTTTAATAGAAATAAATACACGGACACACTTAGAGACTCCATGTTTATTACTCCCTCTTATCCCTCTACGATCCATGGTCTTCTGTCTTCTTTCTCCTTCAAACCTATGCAGCTCTGCTATATCAGACAGCGCTGCATGGGAGGAAGGATGCTGCTGCTTCCCGTGCAGTCTTTTCACTCCGTGAGTGAGAAGAAGCTGCTGGCTGTAAGTGGTGATGTCACCGCTGACAGGCGCGTTGCTATAGCAACGGTGATCTCCGTTATTGACTGGCTGTGGCAGCCGGTGAATAACGGAACAAGGAAGCAGAACGGGGAGTCAACCGTGTGCCAGAGCATCTCGCTGGTATACGGGGATGCACAAACATGCACCGCGTACCGGAGAGATTCAATGACAGGACCTAGCATGTGACCAGTCTGTAGCCAATGAGATAATAGACACGTGACTGGTCACATGCTATTTTGACGTCACGATAGGTCCTATCATCGGTGCTGGTTACCGGGAGGATGCAGCGATTATCGGAAGGAAAAGTGGTGGGAGACAGAGTGCAGGACGCATCGCAGGGACAGGTAAGTGTTATGGCAATGTTTATTAACTGTATGTGTACATTTATAATGTGTTTTTATGTGTTTGTGTTTGCCTGCTATTGGTTTCAATGGGGCTTGAGAGGTTCGTCAAACGGCTCGCCGAACCGAAATCGAACCAAACCCAACTCGAGCCTCATCTCTAGTTGTAACATCATCTGGTCATAGTTCATACAGAGAGAAATAAACTGTTGGCAAGTGTTAATAACTAGAGATGAGCAAACCTATTTGAAAAAAAATTGCAAATGTCAAATTCAGCATGAGCCTTGCCCATTTAGATACGGGTTTGGATTCCTAAGCACTTTTGTCAAAATCGGTAAAATTTGGCCTTTGTTCTACAACTGTTCGCGTTTGCACTAATGCTTTTCTTCTGACTTATTATCACTTTGGCTAGGATAGTGCTGCTTTATCATGAGCGGGGGATGAGGGGAGTGGTTGAGGGAGGTCATAAAAGTCGTGGACTGGTTTTTTTTGTTTTGTTTTTTTTTCTTAATTTAATCTGTGGATAGTCCAGAAGCCAAGCCTTGTGTCATTAGCTGCCTAAGGTACATGTCCCTCTGCCTATAAGAAGCGGACATGCAGCATCAGCTCCATTTTGACACTGCTACAGATTGGTAGCATAAATATCACTGCAGATAAATTCAATTTCATAATTCTGTGTTCCTAGCACAAATAAACATTTCAGCATCTCAATACTGATTGCTAATTTTGTGGTCCTGCTAAAATTGGAAATTTCAGTATCTAAATTCTGATTGCTAATTCTGTGGTTCTATGGCCTGCCACAAATAGACATTTCAACAAGTAAATACTAATTGACAATTCTGTGGTCCTAAGGTGAGATTTTGATACTTGTGTGGGCCTCAAACACATATATATCACTGCAGAGAAATACAAATTCATAACTCTGTGCTCCTTGCACAAATAGACATTTCAGCATCTACAGTAAATACTGGTTGCTAACTCAGTCGTCCTGCCAGAAATTGAAATGTCAGAATCTAATATCTGATTGCTAAATCAGTGGTCCTGCAGCCTGCACACAAATTGACCATTGATATTTCAGCATATAAATACTGATTGTTAATTTAATGACAGGTGACTGACAGGTGTGGGCCTAAGGATGTGAAACAGCTGGTTAAAAGAGAGGAAACATATACACTACAGTTCAAAAGTTTGGGGTCACCCAGACATTTTGTCTTTTCCATGAAAAATCATACTTTTACTTAACAAATGAGTTGCATAAAGAATAGAAACTATAGTCCAGACATTAACTAGGTTCAAAATAATGATTTTTACTTGAAATAATAATTTTCTCCTTCCAACTTTGCTTTTGTCAAAAAATGCTCCCTTTACAGCAATTACAGGCTTACGACCTTTGGCATTCTAGCTGTTAATTTGCTGAAGTAATCTGGAGATATTTCACCCCATGCTTCCAGAAGCCCATCCCACAAGTACGGTTGGCTTGATGGGCACATTTTGCATATCATGCGGTCAAGCTGCTCCCACAACAGCTCAATAGGGTTGAGATCTGGTGACTGGGCTGGCCATTCCATTACAGACAGAATACCAGCCGCCTGCTTCTTCCCTAAATAGTTAATGCATAATTTGGAGGTGTGCTTGCGATCATTGTCTTGTTGTAGGATGAAATTGGCTCCAATCAAGCGCTGTCCACAGGACATGACATGGCGTTGTAAAATTGAGTGATAGCCTTCCTTATTCAAAATCCCTTTTACATTGTACAAATCTCCCACTTTAAGAGCACCAAAGCAACCCCAGAACATCACATTACCTCCACCATGCTTGGCAGATGGCATCAGGCACTCTTTCAGCATCTTTTCAGTTGTTCTGCGTCTCACAAATGTTCTTCTGTGTGATCCAAACATCTCAATATTCGATTCGGCTGTCCATAACACTTTTTTCCAATCTTCCTCTGTCCAATGTCTGTGTTTTTTTTGCCCATATTAATCTTTTCCTTTTATTAGCCAGTCTCAGATATGGCTTTTTCTTTGCCACACTGCCCTCAAGGCCAGCATCCCAGAGTCGCCTCTTCACTGTAGACATTGACACTGGCTTTTTGCGGGTACTCTTTAATGAAACTACCAGTTGATGACCTGTAAGGCGTCAATTTCTCAAACTAGAGACTCTAATGTACTTGTCTTATTGCTCAGTAGTGCAGCGGGGCCTTCCACTTCTCTTTCTTTTCTGGTTAGAGCCTGTTTGTGCTCTCCTCTGAAGGGAGTAATCTTCAGTTTCTTGGCAATTTCTCACATGGAATATCTTTTATTTCTAAGAACAAGAATAGACTGTCCAGTTTAACATGAAAGTTCTCTTTTTCTGGCCATTTTGAGAGTTTAATGGAACTAACAAAGTCTTCTAACACAGTTAGCAAATACAATGTAACATTAAAACACTGGAGTGGTGGTTCTTGGAAATGGGATTCTATACACCTATGTAGATATTGCATTAAAAACAAGATGTTTGCAGCTAGAATAGTCATTTACCACATTAACAATGTATAGAGTGTATTTCTGTTTAATTTAATGTTAACTTCATTGAAAAAAATGTGCTTTTCTTTCAAAAATAAAAAAATATCTAAGTGACCCTAAATTTTTGAACTGTAGTGTATAACATGAATGGAAAATTCCGAGGTCATGGTAGAAGGGGGAGTAGTCGTGGTGTTAAAGGTGTAAGTGAGGTTTGTGCTAATGTCACTGAAAGCTCTACTGAACAAACACCATCTTGCCCTATCCAAAGACAACTGACTTCTTCTGTTACTGGACAGGTTACTCGACTGTCTTTCTTTGGCAGCCTTACATGGTATGACTTGTAGATGGGGCCAAGAAAGCGCATGGGCTACATTGGATGGCAAATGCTGTATCAAGTGACCTCTCCTCCTCTTCCTCTACCTCAACATCACACAAAGTACAGTCCTCAGAGGTGGTACCCCAATTACCCTTGTTTCACCACCTGCCACAACTCTCCAATGTTCCAATTAATTTGTGCAAACCACAGATGGGTGAATCTGCAGAGCTCTTTATACATTCTTTACCATGGGCATCAGAGGTCTGATCAAAGGATTTAAATGACTCAAGAGGAGGAAATGATCTGCACCAATTCCCAAAATCTTTGTCAGTTAGATCCAGGGCTGGACAAAGTAGGGTATGAGCAGAATGCAGACCCTCATCACCAGACATTAACCCCCGGGGGTGGAACGGATCATGATGAGACTCAGATATCTAAGGCTCACTCATATTGTACTGTGCTGTCCGGGCAGGAAGGGGAGAAGTGTAACTCTCAGGGTGGGGAGTGGGAGGAAAGAGAGGACAATGATGGGTTTTTAGATCCCACTTCATGTGAACTCAGAGGCACGCCATTAAGTAGTTCAGCAGAGGAGGTGGAGGAAGAGGATGAGGAGTTTATGTTGCAGCTTACTGCACAGACATGGAGTAATGCAACCACAACAAGCTCTGAATCCTCAGCCACAACTCTGGCTGTGGCCAACAGTGTTCACGTGTCTGCAGTTTGCATGGACAAGAAAGGTTGCCTGGCCTAAGCCTTTTTTGAGACTGCATGTGATAATCCAACCTATGTTTTCTGCCATCGTTGTAAAAAATAACTTAGTTGAGGCAGAAATTCTAATAATTTGACTACTCTACTACATGCATGAACCAGCACATGCGCATGCAACATAAATCATTCTGGGAATCTTACTGCGCTAAAATGTGGCCTACCGGGCATCGCCAGCTACCGGCCACTCCATCCACTGTGTTTCCTGTTTCTTCCTCCTTCATTGTGGCAAGTGTTCTCACACAGGACTCTGGCCACACACCTTCACTTTTTTCCTGTTACAGTCAGGGTGAGTGAAAGCACGTCAGCTATTAAGGCAGTGGACATGTCTGCTGGTTTTAACCGATCTCAGACACTGATCACACCACATCTTTCTCAATACACCATTACATCACACCCTGTATCTCTCTCACAATCCATCAGTTTGTAAACCCTACTCCACCCTCTCTCAACAGAGCAGCAAGCCCTCACTCCTGCAGTTGTGGTCATGTAAAAGATAATTATATCCTACACATGCCAAAACTAATCACCATATCCAATCTGTTGGCCACAGAAATGCTGCTTTTCCACCTGGTGGATACAGATGGCTTCAAAACCTGATGGCCATGGCAGTCCCCTAGTAACAGTTGCTGAATCGCTATTACTTCTCTAATAAATCTGTGCCTGCGCTACAAGAGCATGTTGCTGACAACATCACCCCTTCCTTGAAATTATCTGTGTCTGATTGACTGCATTTCACCACTGACACCTGGATGAGCAAGCATGACCAGGGGCGTTAGATTTCGCTGTCTGGGTCCTAGGTAACTCTGGTGGCTGTGGGGACAGGCAGGGAATGGGTTGCTCCACAAGTTTTGAAATCGCCAAGGCTTACTGGAAAAAAAATCTGTATCTACCACTTCCTTCCCTACTTCTGTTTCCTCCACCTCCTCTTGGGCCTCCACCTGCACCCTCAACCTCTCCCTTAATGTGATACCCTTTTCACAGTGTTTTAACTCCGTACTGTGCAGCTCACTGCAATCAGGCCGTGTTGAAATTAAAATGCATTGGAGCATGCACTCTCACAGCTGAAAAGTTGTCGACAGGCATCCAGGCCAAATTTGAGCAATGGCTGTCTCAACTGAACCTGGAGCTAGGGAAGTGCGATAATGGTGCAAACTTAGTGATGGCCCTATGCCAGGGCAACTTCACACAAGGGCTTTGCATGGCTGCTATCCTATCCTAAATGCACTGCTGCAGAAGGCTCATCAACTTGCAAAGCTATAGCGGTCTTACGGCCTGTCGGTTAACTAGTTGATATGCAATGTGCCAACACAGTGGAATTCCACTCTGCACATGTTCCAGTGACTGTGGCATCAGTAATGAGTGCTGGTGAAGTATGTCATAATGCATAGCCTGGACCAACACAGTCCAAATGTGCAAATAACGCTTGTGGAGTGGACACAGATGAATGACTTTTGCATCCTTCTACACAGTTTCAAAATGACTACTAAGATAGTTAGCACTGACAATGTTATAATCAGCATTAGTGATGAGCGAGTACCAAAAAGCTCGGGTGCTCGAGGCTCAGGCCGAGCATCCCAAGATACTCGTGTACTCGGCCCGAGCACTGAGCCCAATGTTATCCTATGGGAGACCCGAGTATTTTTATGAAATGACCCCCGGCAGCATGTAGAAACCCTAAAAATGTCACAAAAGTCTCAGAAGAGTGCTCAAATGACATGGCAACAGCATGGGGAAGACCCCTTGAAGCATTTATCACTCAAAAGTCACAGCTGTGAACAATATTGTCCGAGTTTTACGCAATTTTTACGGACTCACCAGAAAACCTTCCAAAATGACACCAAAATGAATTTTCATGGCGGAAATGTTAAGTGCACATACCCAATAGTGAGATAGAGCTGGTGTATGTTACTTTTTGAGATTATTACATGAAAGATTTTATGTAAAAACATTGTGTTGCACTCCGATGTCCAAAACGCACGTTTTGTGCTTTTTACTAGCGATGTCGGTCATTTTTTTTTCATTCTATCTCCCGTCGGTCGGTCTCGCTCTGTCGGTCTCTCTCTGTCTTGTCTGTCCCCCTCTCACAGTCTGTCGGTCATTCTCCCCCCTCTCTCTTACTTACTGTTCCCCGATCACTGCCGCGGCGCTGCACAGCTGTTCACTAAACTCCGGCGGCTTTTCCTCTTTTGAAAAAGCCGGCCGCTCATTAAACAATCTCATATTCCCTGCTTTCCTGCTTTTCGGCGCCTATGATTAGTTGCAGTGAGACACGCCCCCACGTTGAGTGACAGGTGTCTCACTGCACCCAATCACAGCAGCCGGTGGGCGTGTCTATACTGTGCAGTGAAATAAATAATTAAATAATTTAAAAAAACGGCGTGCGGTCCCCCCAATTTTAATACCAGCCAGATAAAGCCATACGGCTGAAGGCTGGTATTCTCAGGATGGGGAGCTCCACGTTATGGGGAGCCCCCCACCCTAACAATATCAGTCAGCAGCCGCCCAGAATTGCCGCATACATTAGATGCGACAGTTCTGGGACAGTACCCGGCTCTTCCCGATTTACCCTAGTGCGTTGGCAAATCGGGGTAATAAGGAGTTTTTGGCAGCCCATAGCTGCCAATAAGTCCTAGATTAATCATGTCAGGCGTCTCCCCGAGATTCCTTCCATGATTAATCCGTAAATTACAGTTAAAAAACACACACACCCAAAAAATCCTTTATTAGAAATAAAAAACACTAACAAAGTCCCTCATCACCAATTTATTAACACCGACAAACCCTCCATGTCCGGCGTAATCCACAGTCCTCCAGCGTCGCATCCAGCTGTGCTGCATCAAGGTGACAGGAGCTGCAGAATACACCGCCACTCCTGTCAGCTTCACACAGCAACTGAGCTGTCACTGAGGTTACCTGGATCCAGCGGTGGATGCAGCGGTGGCCGCGGGTTACCTCAGTGACAGCTCAGCTGATCGCGCTACTCACCACCGCTCTGGTCAGCTCCACGCAGCAACTGAGGTGAGTATAGCGATCAGCTGAGCTGTCACTGAGGTTAATCGCGGCCACCGTTGGATTCAGCGGTGGCCGTGAGTTACCTGACTGACAGCAGCTGATCGCGCTACTCACCTCAGTTGCTGTGTGAAGCTGACAGGAGCGGCGGTGTATTCTGCAGCTCCTGTCAGCTGCATGCAGCAGAGCTGGACGCGACGCTGGAGGTCCGTGGATTACGCCGGACATGGAGGGCTTTGTCGGGGTTAATAAATTGATGATGAGGGACTTTGTTATTGTTTTTTATTTCTAATAAAGGATTTTTCGGGTGTGTGTGTTTTTTAACTGTAATTTACAGATTAATCATGGAAGGTTTCTCGGGGAGACGCCTGACATGATTAATCTTGGACTTATTGGCAGCTATGGGCTGCCATTAACTCCTTATTACCCCGATTTGCCAACGCACTAGGGTAAATCGGGAAGAGCCGGGTACAGTCCCAGAACTGTCGCATATAATGTATGCGGCAATTCTGGGCGGCTGCTGACTGATATTGTTAGGCTGGGGGGCTCCCCATAACGTGGGGCTCCCCATCCTGAGAATACCAGCCTTCAGCTGTATGGCTTTATCTGGCTGGTATTAAAATTGGGGGGACCGCACGCCGGTTTTTTAAAATTATTTATTTATTTATTTATTTTACTGCACAGTATAGACACGCCCACCGGCTGCTGTGATTGGGTGCAGTGAGACACCTGTCACTCAGCGTGGGGGCGTGTCTCACTGCAACCAATCATAGGCACCTGTGGGCGGGGAAAGCAGGGAATATGAGATGGCTGTGTGCAGAGCACAGCGCACCGGCCGGTATAAAGGATTGGTCATGCTGTGCGGGCCGGCCAATCACTGCAATTCCACAACTAACAGGGCTGTGGCATTGCAGTGATCTGCCAGCCAATCCCTGCATGAGGGCTGGCTTTCAAAAGAGCGCCAACATGCAGGGATGAAGACCACGAGTACAGCACGAGTATCGCGAAATTACTCGGTACCCGCCGAGTAGCCCGAGTACAGTGATACTCGTGCGAGTACCGAGTAGTGACAAGCATACTCGCTCATCACTAATCAGCATCACTATGCCAGTCATCTACAGTACATACTGGAGCACACTTTAAATAGTTTGCGGGAGGACATGGTGGTCCCAGAGGAAGAGAAGGAAGCAGAGGATTATTTGGAAGGGATACCGATATATCTAAGGTTTGGACTCATGTCTCACAGGCCGGTGGCATGAGTACAATGATTAAGAGCGGCTTATGGTACAAGATAAACTGTTAGTGAAGGTGCAGGATTCGAGAAACAAATGGAGTAGGAAGAGGAGGGAAGGAGTGATGGGCATGAAACAGTCAGGAGATGAAGACGATATTGATCCCCTCTGTATTGTCCATGTTGGTGGGAGGGAATAGAGGAAGCAAGCTTTAGTGTTACCTGACCACCAACACACCATGGACTTGGACCTCATGAAAGCATCCAACACATGAGCTCTTTCTTGCTGCATCTGCATCATGATGCTGGTATTGTTATGATTAGAAATAGTGCTGACTAATAGGTTGCCACTGTGTTAGATCCATGGTACAAGAGTAAATTTTTCCATATGTGTCCCTCCAGAAAGGAACAAGTGCATGCAAGTCAAAACAAACTTGTACACAATCTTAAGAGTGGTTTTCCGCAAGACAGCTGTGAGGCACACAATCTTCATTGTAGTTCTAGACTTCCAAGCCCAGTAACTTTGAATCTTCGGAAACTTTATCAGCTGATTAAGTGTCAGAAGCAATTTTTGTGAGTTGTGGCACATATTTTTAGACCATCCTGTACACCAGCTGAACAGAGTACAATTATAAAACAAATAAATAATTGGAGAGGATGGTGCAGGAGTATCTAGAGCTCAATATCAATGCCCTTGGGTTGTTGACTCTTTTTCATTTTTGTCTTCAAAAATGGAAGAGTGGCTTGAGTTCACTTGTCACGCCTTGAAAGTTTTGTCATGCCCGATAGACAAAGTTCTCTCATAACTTATCCTCAGTGCTGCTGGTGGTCTCCTGATGGATAAGTGCATTCAGCTGTCCTTGAAAGTGTAGGCCGCCTAATTTTCCTCAAGATGGAAAAGTCATGAATTTCCAATGATTTTTCCACCCCAGTCGCAGTGTGTGCAGACTAAGCGATGGTGTAGTTTTCAGTCTGCTGCACTGATCTCACGTTATTGCAATATGTGATACATTTTTCTTGGCTTTTTGGCTGCTGTTGTTACTACTGCTAATGTTACTATCAAATGCCTTGGTGGCACAACAATCAAAAGTTGTGTCTACCACTGTTACTTTTATAATTTGTATGTGTGAAGGACATACTATTCCTCCCCTTTGACTTCCTCCTGAGTCAAGACAAGCCAATTTTTTTGAAAATGGAGACTCCCATTCGGGTCTCCTTCTTGTGTGTTGCCTGTAGTGGCAGGGGTCCAGAGAACTAGGCCTACAGCTGTCCATCATCCACTTCTTACAGGTCAATGTTTAAGGTAGAAATACTGGGCCAGGCCCTATACGATGCATCTATGCTGCACCATTATACTATTTGTACTTTGGGGCAATTGATGCCACTTTAGTGGTGTCTGCCCCTAATTTTTTAAAATGTGAGAGCTCCAAGTTGGGTCTTCATGTTGTGTGTTGCCTGTGGTGGCAGTGGTCTCAAAGCACCATGCCTACACCTCACACTCATGCATCTCTTAAGGATCAATATTTAACGTAGAAATGCTAGGTCAGGCTTTGATCCAGACCTTATCTTATGCATGGATGATGCTCCATTATACTATTTGTAGTCAGGGGCAATTGATGTCACTTTCCTGGTGTCTGCCCCTAATTTTAGGATATGGCGACGAGGACTTCTAGTTGGGTCTCCTTGGTGTTTGTTTCCTGTAGCAGTAGGACTCCTAGACTGGCAGACATGCAGCTACTTTTCACTTATCTACCTCTCTTAACTATACTTAAATGTGTCTAGCAATAACAGTCTATAAAGCTAATATTAATGCCACCTGAGTTTCACAGAGCAGAAAAGCAGTTTGAGGTGTTGCATAAGGTATTATGGCTCCCAGCACAGCAGTCCTACACTGGTCCCTCACCCACCCAGCTTTTAATTTTTACATAATTTGAAAGCTGTAAATGTTAGTCTAGACACTTTCTCATGCTGTGCCATTATACTGTTGTAGTCATGGGCAATTGATGTCACTTTCTTGGTTTCTGGCCCTAATTTTGGGAAATGGGGAAGACATCTCCGATTTGGGTCTCCTTGTTGTGTGTTGCCTGAAGCAGTAGGGCTCCCAGACTGGCAGGCATGCAGCTACCTTTCACTGATCTACTTCTCTTACTAGCCTTAATTGTGTCTAGCAATAACAATCTATGAAGCTAATATTGATACCACCTGAGTGTGGCTGAGCAGAAGAGAAGTTTAAGTTGTTGCATGAGGTATGAGGTCATTCAGCTCACCAAGTCTACACCTGTCACCCCCCCACCTCAACATTTCTTATTTTAACCCCTTCATGATCAATGACGGATATATGCGTCATGGATCACGTGAGGTTAATCCCCGACCCATGCCGTGGGCATGTCGCAGCGATTCGCGCACATATCAGCTGTTTTCAACAGCACACATGTGCGCCTGCATGTTACGAATGGAATCGCTTCCACTCGCAACATTTAACCCCTTACATCTCGCTGCCAAAATCTGGCAGTGAGATGTATATGCGCGTGGCCATGATTTTCACGTGACTTTCGGTGGTTGCCATGGTAGCACAGGGTCATGTGATGATGCCTGTAGCTATCATGAGTCACTTTCGGTTTCACTCGGCCCGGAGCCGAGTGAATCAGGAAGTGATCATATCTGCTGTTTACAGCTGTGTAGCTGTGATCAGCAGATAGGGCAGAGCGATCGGATTGCTGATCGCTATAGCCCCCTAGGAGGACTAGTAAAATAAAAAAAGTAAAAAAAGTTTTAAAAAATAAAAAAACCCTAAAAGTTTAAATCACCCCCCTTTCACCCTATTGAAAATTAAAGGGTTAAAAAAAAATAAATATACACATATTTGGTATCGCCAACCCGTATAAATTTTCCAAAACCCGTAGCGTTCTCATTTTTCGGGATCTATGGCTAATTTTTTCCATCTCAAGCTGATGTTTTTAATGGTACCATTTTTAAGTAGATGCTACGTTTTGATCACCTAGTATTGCATTTTGCGCAAAATTTGTAGCGACCAAAAAAAGTAATTTTGATGTTTGGAATTTTTTGCCGCTATGCCGTTTACTGATCAGATTAATTGATTTTCTATTTTGATAGATTGGATGTTTCTGAACGTTGCGATACCAAGTATGTGAATATTTTTTATTCATTACACCTTAAATTTTCAATGGGCCGAATGGGGGGGTGATTTCAATTTTAATTTTTTTTTATTTTTTTAATTTTTTAAAATTTTTTTTACTTTTTTTTATTTTACTAGGTCTCCTAGGGGGCTATAAGGATCAACAGTCTGATCGCTCTTCCATTTCTCCAGATCACAGCTACACAGCTGAGATTTGGAGAAAAGCTGCTTTACTTTCACACATGGTGCTCTGCCGGCAGTGAGAGAAAGCTTGATAGCTACAGGAGTCATCACATAGCCCTGTGCTACCATGGCAACCACTGGAAGTCACGTGATCACGTCACGTGACTTCCAATGGCGCTGGGTAAGTTAATGCTTCCCACGGCGCACTGTTACATCTCGCTGTCAGATTTTGACAGCGAGATGTAAGGGGTTAATAGGCCCGGGTGGAGCGTGATTCCACTTGCTCCTGGCAGGCACACATGTAAGCTGTTGAAATCAGCTGACATGTGCGCGGATCACCACGGACTGGCCATGATAGGTTGAGGGGATTAACCTCACACGATACATGATGTGCCCAGTACGTCATGTGTCGGGAAGAGGTTAACAACTTAATATATAATATGAAACATTTTAACTTTGACTAGCTTTTTGATGTTCTCAGCATTGTTTAGATATCCGATCAAGATTCTATAGTATGACCTTGTTATGTTTTTGTTTATATGAATAATTCTTTGCTTTCATACAACTAAAAAAAAACATTTAGTAAGGAAGTCCAAGAATTTTTTTCCCCACATATTTAAACTATGTTGGTAAGATTACATGTTCATTATAAACCTACCTGGAATAATTAAAGTTAGAAATAAATATAGAAGTAATGCAGCAAGTACGTCATGTCACTACAGCAACATTAAACAGAGTAAATACTAGCTCTGATTGCAGCTTCTTTCATTTCAAAGGATAATTAGTATCTTGCTGTGACATAACATAGGTATGTCAGTTCTTCCAGAAAGACACAGCAAATGTTTTCCAACCTTTATAATGTCTATAAAGAGCATTTAAAGTTCAAACTACAAACTTAAACTTGTACTTTCTGTTACGATTAGAATTCTTTTAGTAAGGCTTTAGGATAAAGCGGGATACATTTTTACAATCATATTTTTGACCTATAACTAGGATATCTCATTAATGTAAGATCGGTGGGAGTATAACATCTGGCAGTGGATAAGGTGGAATATGACAGCTCTGTACACTATGTAATGACCACCATAGGTAAAAGTGGGAGCTAATCTGCAGTACCCAGCAGTATTCACTAAACAGTGTGTGCTGTTCTGCTGCATAGATTGTATACATCCATCTACTGGCATAGGTGACAACAGCCATCCATAGAGGGGCTGAGTTTCAAATCTTCACCAGGAGACACTGAGACTACTCTATATACATCACATAGGATTCTCTGGGGCTGGTGCATATATATCACATATGAAATATTGGTACTAGAGCATATGCTTGCATAAACACCACAAAGGAGACAAAGGACTAGTGTGCATACATCACATAGGAGACAATTGGACGGAAAAATATAAATCACATAGAAAACACTAGGCTGGTGAATAAATATTCCATTGGAGATATTGGGTCTGGAGCATAAACATCACAATGGATACACTGGGCTGGATCATATTAATCACATAGGAAACACGGGGCTTGAGCCCTATAGGAGACACTGAGGCTGGAACATCTACATCACATTGACACTGGAGCTGGAGCATATACAGAACATCATATAGGAGACACTCGGACTGGAGCATAAGGATCACAAGGGAGACACTGGCACTGCTGCATAAACATCACATAGGAGACTATGGGGCTGGAGCATACACTTCATATATCAGACATGGGGACTGGAGCATATGCATCACATAAGAAATATTGGTGCTGAAGCATATAGACTGATGACCAAAAAGGTAACAATATTTAACTTTTGAATTTCAAGCTCCATATCTCACAACCCTCTACAGCGTCAAGCATGAGACTACCTTCATTTTATAGAAAATCAGCATTTCTATCTCACACATAAATTTGAGTTGTAACTAATTAGCATATGATTAATTATTATTATTATTATTATTATTTATTATTATAGCGCCATTTATTCCATGGCGCTTTACAAGTGAAAGGGTATACGTACAACAATCATTAACAGTACATAACAGACTGGTACAGGAGGAGAGAGGACCCTGCCCGCGAGGGCTTACAGTCTACAGGGAATGGGTGATGGTACAATAGGTGAGGACAGAGCTGGTTGCGCAGTGGTCTACTGGACTGAGGGCTGTTGTAGGTTGTAGGCTTGTTGGAAGAGGTGGGTCTTGAGGTTCCTCTTGAAGCTTTCCGCGGTAGGGGAGAGTCTGATGTGCTGAGGTAGAGCGTTCCAGAGTATGGGGGATGCACGGGAGAAATCTTGTACGCGATTGTGGGAAGAGGAGATAAGGGAGGAGCAGAGAAGGAGATCTTGTGAGGATCTGAGGTTGCGTGCAGGTAGGTACCGGGAGACTAGGTCACAGATGTAGGGAGGAGACAGGTTGTGCATGGCTTTGTATGTCATGGTTAGTGTTTTGAACTGGAGTCGTTGGGTGATGGGAAGCCAGTGAAGGGATTGGCAGAGTGGCGAGGCTGGGGAGTAGCGAGGGGAGAGGTGGATTAAGCGGGCCGCAGAGTTTAGGATAGATTATGCAGCTTATTGTCAAATCACTGCATTGCTACTGGTTGTGGAAAAATATTTTTCTTCTTTTATTTACTGTATATTATTGCAACCTGTTCTGACATTCCCTAATAGCTCAGTGTGCCATTAGGTTGATTCTAGTGAAAGATCACTGGTTCGAAGTGAGGAATAGCTAATAAGAAATGTTCCCAAGAAAAGAGAAACAGCATCATCCAGCTTATTGAATGTTGTCTCTTGAAAACTGACAATCTGCATTAGGTGTGTTCTAGGACAATTAGAAGCATACAAAATTAAGACTGTCCATCCATTTAAAAGCCAAGAAGTGGATGTCCAGGCAAAATATCAACAACAAGTTCACTTGTCTCAAGGTTTATCAGTTCTGATGCGACAAACATGGCACTGGAGGTGGCCTGTATGCTTGATAATAGTGAGATCACAGACTTCCATGCAAGCATCATGTGTGACGCCCTGGCAAAGCCAGGTTGTCACAGAAAGAGTTAATCCTCCTTGGTAACCTGATCCCACACCAGTGCAGCAGGACAAACCACCTCCCCCAGTGTAAGAGCAAAACAGAGCAGAAGGGGAGGGGCTGGAGCAGAATGTGTGGAAAGAGAGACAGGAAAGGAGCCCGGAGTTGTAGTTCCGGGCTGCTACAGAAGCATACTCCAAAAGGGCCGGGACAGGCTGTTAATGAGGAAAGGGTCAGAGGTAGCCGGGGCAGGGAACGGCCCGCCGGTACCAAGGGTGACCCGGATCACTGCAGGGGAGTGGACTCCCCGTTCCCAGCTGAGGAGAAAGAGAAAGAGTGGAGAAAGAGGCACCTGGCTGCAGGGAAAGAACAGAGGCTGTTGCACCATGTGTAGGACACTAACACCCTCCGTACCGAAGGCTGCGGACTTCGGCAGTTTCTGGTTATTTCCTGACTCTGTGTGAATTTTCTTGCAAAGCGAACTGTGAGTAACAACATCCCCCGGTCCAACCGGACGCACAGCTCTCAGACCGTCTCCATCTCCTCCCTGCACCACCTCACCGGGGTCCCGGGACACCAACACCCTTCCCGTGGAGGGAAATCACCACCTTGCTGCCCACCACCATCCCCGGGATCCATTAACCGGCAGCGGCGGTGCTCCATTACCTCACCGCACACCACGGGTGGCGTCACGGACAATCTCCCTTACCTAATCTCCTTCTTACTGTGGAGCCTGGGATCACAGACTGGGTCACGCCACCGTGATACCCACAGAAGTGACTCCATGGCCCGGATCTGAGTACCCCTTGTCCGCGGGTGACACATTTTGGCGTCACGAACAGGATCCTTACCCATCCAGTTACCTGGAGGAAGTGCACCTTGTTCTGGACTGTCAGCGGTGCTCCGCTGCAAAATTTTTGACAGTCGCTATCTTTGCCGCCATTTTGGGTGTGAAAATCTCCCGCCCAGCGCCTTCTTCCCCGACCGGGGGGGCACGAAAAAGTGGCTCCGCCCCCTGAGAACGCGGGCGGAAGTGATGCTCCGGAGGACCGGAAGCGAAAGGAAAACTTTAAAAAGTTGCTAGAAGGACTGCTCCCGAGTACCAAGGGGAAGCAGTAGGAAGGAACTGCAGTTCATGTGACCAGGACTGTAAAGGCAGGGACGCCAGGGCTTTGCCTAATTCCGTTCATGGACAAGCAGTAGCCGCAACCCCGATGACATCTCACTCGGCTCCGGCAGTCCACCCGGCCGCAACGGTGATGACGTCGGCTCCGGCAGTCCGCCCAGTCGCAGCAGAGGCGACACCCGACCGGAAGTCTTCCCCAGATGCAGCACCGGCCGCTCCCAGGTACCCCGTCCCGGCTGTGGAGCAGCCGGAGTGCACCTGCAAAGAGGAGGAGCAGGCCAGTGAGCGATGGGGCCCTCGGCAGTTAGCGAGGCCGGTTGTAGCTGGCACCGAGGGCATCCGAGTGGGCCTGGCTCCTGAGCAGGAGGCAGAGCACAGAACCCATGCCCCGTACTGGGAGTGGCGGCAGCAGCAGCAGTGGTAGCGGAGCATGGACGGCTACCCGCAAGTTTAAAGTTTACTGTTTTATGGACTGTCACCCCTGTTCAGCATCCTCAAGTTCAGGAGGAGGCCATCTGCACAGCAGGTGGGGGGGTGGCAGGATATTTAGAGTTTAAGAAAACGTACCTCCCGATGTGGAAAGATGTATGATTGTAATGTGTTGATTTTTCCTTTTTTCCAGTTTCAATAAATGTTGGTGCCCAGGCAGCCCGAGGACGGGCTGTGTTTTACCAAGGGGGTGTGTGACGCCTTGGCAAAGCCAGGTTGTCACAGAAAGAGTTAATCCTCCTCGGTAACCTGATCCCACACCAGTGCAGCAAGACAAACCACCTCCCCCAGTGTAAGAGTAAAACAGAGCAGGAGGGGAGGGGTTGAAGCAGAGTGTGTGGAAAGAGACAGGAGAGGAGCCCGGAGTTGTAGCTCCCGGCTGCTACAGAAGCGTGCTCCAAAAGGGCCGGGACAGGCTGTTAGTGAGGAAGGGGCCAGAGGTAGCCGGGGCAGGGTAGCGGCCCACCGGTACCAAGGGTGACCCGGATCACTGCAGGAGAGTGGACTCGCCGTTCCCGGCTGAGGAGAAAGAGAAAGAGTGGAGAAAGAGGCACCTGGCTGCAGGGAAAGAACAGGGGCTGCTGCACCGTGTGTGGGACACTAACACCCTCCGTACCAAAGGCTGCGGACTCCGGCAGTTTCTGGTTAATTCCTGACTCTGTGTAAATTTTCTTGCAAAGCGAACTGCGAGTAACAACATCCCCCGGTCCAACCGGACGCACAGCTCTCAGACCGTCTCCATCTCCTCCCTGCACCACCTCACCGGGGTCCCGGGACACCAACACCCTACCCGTGGAGGGAAATCACCACCTTGCTGCCCACCACCATCCCCGGGATCCATTAACCGGCAGCGGCGGTGCTCCGTTACCTCACCGCACACCACGGGTAGCGTCAAGGACAATCTCTCTTACCTAATCCCCTTCTTACTGTGGAGCCTGGGATCACAGACCGGGTCACGCCACCGTGATACCCACAGAAGTGACCCCGTGGCCCGGATCTTAGTACCCCTTGTCCCCGGGCGACACACATGCAAGGCACAATACATCAAATTTGGAATGATGACCTGAAAAAAAGTGAAGAAGCATCAACTTTATTCTCATCATAAGAAGTGTCAACTCAAATTTGCAAATGGAAGAGAAAAATGAACAGTAGAAAACTGGAAATGGATGATTTGGAGGTTTCAGACGAAAGTCAATAGACCAGTCTCAGATAGGTGCAAATGGGTCTAGAAGAATCAAGGGGAAAAGGGGCTAATAGATCAAGAAATAGATGGAACTTTCAAGTTTGATGAAGGTAGCCTGATGATATGGAGTTGTTTCACAGCCAAAGACGTTGGATACTTGACAAGTATCAATGGTGTTCTCAATGCTGAGCTATATGCTCAAGTTTGGCACTTACAAACTTTTCCAACTGAAATGCTATATGAAAAGCAAAAATATACCAGTGAAAGGATTTAGCCCTCCACTAGGAAAACTTGGAATATGACCAAACTAGTGCATCGTGAAGGAGAAGCCCCTCAAAAGCCAAAAAGCTCTCGATGCTCCTAGTCGCTCATACTGTCAGGAGCGAACTTTTACCAGGTCACCAAGGATGTTACTATTAATATCATCTACTGGGAGGACTTTGCTGCCCATCAAAACTAAACTCTGTGTGTTCCAGGTAAAGTACCTAACCACTATGTTCACGAAGACAAAATTGGTATGATGCCGTCCACTCAGATCCTCAAATGCCCCATAGGCTCAACCAACATAGGAGAGGCTAGCCAGCCGAGGCCAGCCCGTGGAAGTCCCCACCATCCTGTAAACCTTTATATTAAATGGACAGTGAAGCAGCACAACTCTCTGGAGGACAATTCCTGTCCTTGGAATTCCTGTACTTCAAATTGTCCCTCACATAAAGCTTACCCTAGAAACACCACCAAGTCAAATCCCAAAACTTTGTGGAGATCCAATTTGAGTTTAAATACTGTAACCCCACATCCAGTTCCCAACTCAGGCAGTCCCTGAGGGCCAGTGGTTTCTGAAAATGTGTCAACAAAGATCCTGTAATTTCCTCAACTGAGTTCTTATCTCTAACACTCCCAAATCTCAGCAGTGGATGACCTTCAGAACCAGAGTAACATAAGCCGAAAGATGTCCATGGGGTGTGCAAAAGTCCTTCACATGCCCTCCTGTCTTCAATTTCGGGAATAAAGGCCAAAACATACCCCTGCAGGAGAATATCCACAGAGGAGCCCTCTCTATACAGACATTTGAGATGTTAGCTTTCAAAAAGGTGTCCACTAATAACACCACGAGGTTGACCATGCATAAACCCCCTAGTCTCCTTGTGTGATAAGTAACTTCTTGCTTGACTAGTTTCAGTCCCAATAAACTGGAAAAACAGATTTTTAACCTGTGTCTAGAGAGGCTCTGGCAAAATGCAAAATTTAAACACTGCCCAAGTAAATTAACAAAAGGAGCAGGAACGTTTTGCACAAGGTGACCCTTTCCATTAGGGTCAAAGTCAAGCATGTATCCCTTACAGAGCTCCACACTACCCTGCTTCACAGCTTCCCAGAAACTGAGAACAGTGCCAAAATCCCTATGGCAAGGAACAGTGAAGTGCTTGGACTCCTAGAGGAGCTTTGGTGCATACGTCTCCAACCTAGTAAAGCGCACTTTGCCAGAACTTTCCTGTCCACATTGAGAAATGCTATGGGTTGCCAATTCTCAATGTGTGATGGATCTTTACCTTTCAATAGAAGGATCAAAGCAGACCTCCTCATTGATTTTGGCAAAGTGCAACAGGAAAGACACTTATTAAACAACCTAGTCAAAGAGACCGTAAAGCACAGTGGCTCAGTGGTTAGCACTGCGGTCTTGCAGCGCTAGGGTCCTTTGTTCGAATCCCACTAACCACAACATCTGCAAGGAGTTTATATGTTCTCCGCGTACTTGTGTGAGTTTTATCCAGGTACTCTGGTTTCCTCCCACACTCCAAAGACATACAGATAGGGAAGATATATTGTGAGCCCCAATAGGGACAGTGTTCCTGATGTATGTAAAGTTCTGCAAAATATGTTAGCACTATATAAAAATAAAGAATTTTTTTTATACCAGGATGGGTTACATTTACCAGGATAATTGCCAGGATGCGGCACATTTACCAGGATTGGGTACAATTACCGGAATGGGGGACATATAAGGATGGGACACATATCAGGATGTTGTACATTTTCAGGATGTGGTACATTTACAGGATGGGGTACATTTACCATGATGGGGTACATTTACCAGGATGGAGGACATTTACCAGGATATTTACCAGGTTGGGGTACATACCAGGATGGGGTACATTTACCAGGATATTTACCAGGATGGGAGATATACCAGGATGGGTTACATTTATCAGGATGGGTACTTTTACCAGGATGGGGTACATACAAAGATGTCATACATTTACCAGGATGTTGGCACTTTGCAAAAAAATTTGGGGTTTGGGTTGCAGCTTGGGCACTCGGCCTGTGAAAGGTTCGCCATCATAACCATCATTATTTTTATCTCAGATTTATCCCAGTTAAGTTAACTAAAATACCATGGAGAACAAATTTTTTACATAGAAAGCACAATCAGCTTAACATATTAGAACATGTGCAGTAAACCTCAATTGGTGCAATAAAATATACGATAGATATGTCATATTGGAGCATGAAGAGAAAAAAAAATGTCTGCAATTGTCCAGTATTCCTGAGTTTTTAATTACTTTTCAATGTTAATTTAAAGGGTTTGTCTCCTCATAAATTGGTAAAATGACTCAGTGCTTATAAAAACTATTAAGTATATGTGCAATTTACTTGTTAAAAATCCTTTACATTCTCGGGAATGCTGATATTTTTAATTTTATAGTTTAGTGCATGTTTGCTTGGTTGTCGTCCACCTCTGCACTTTATCAGCAGTGGACAGTATTCTAGGCATGAAGCACAATGACTACAAGTTGTTTGCTATAGTTCTTGCAAGCAGGAAAAGCCTGCTCATATAGAAACATTGGAAAATGCAGAGTCCTGGCTTGTGATGCAAAAATGCCCCTAGTCCAAACTGTAAAGCATTCAGAAAATCCATCACCTTCCCTCCTATGCATTCCTGAAGATGAGTTTTGAAGAACCCTTTAAAAGAAAAAAACAGAATGTATATAGAGACAGAAATGTTACCCTCATGGACTGACAAGATCCCTCCTATATGCATCAAATATATATCTAAATATATATCTAAATATATAATATATATATATATATATATATATATATATATATATATATATATATATATATACATACAATTGTAAAAATGCAAGTAAAAAACACTTTCATTGAACATATCCTTAGATAAATATCGGAAAATAAATGGAAATGTAACCCTCGACATATAAATAGTATTATTCAAACTCATCATATTGGCAAAATACAAAGAAAAGCTAATAAAATGCGTCAAGTCAGTTTTTAAGTTCAAGCCCTGTGGTGACTCAGTATTCAGTAAGAGGATAAACTCAGCAAGGAGAATCAATGCCTTCTGAGACTTTATTCACTAAAAGCTGAAAATGAACACAGCCTTATGTTCCATGCAGTACTCACTGTGAGATGAAGTTAATCCAAAGGACTAAATAGAAAAAATATAGATTAAAGAATTTATATTCTTTGTTGGCCATTAAATATATAAACAATTTAATTAAAATATAATAAAATCCTAATCTTTTTACAAAATACAAATGCTGTCAGATGGCTGTGAGAAACAAATATATATATGCTTTCTCAAATATTCATTTGTTGCCTCATTGTGCAAAAAGACTTCCAAGTTATGTGAAGAAAGCTTACTTACTAGATATTGAATACGCCACGCAAAATGGCCAGTCTTCTTGTTCCCTACCCCCTCCCTTGTTATATTCATGTGGCAATAATTCTAGCTCTTGGGATGGTGAGTGCTGCTATTTATTACTTTCTTAACCTTGAATATCTATATATTGAATAGCTATGCATCTTTTTTTAAAGGTGGGTTTCACATACAGTATATCCACTATATTGGGCTCAGATTTTTTAGCCTGTTGTAGCCTGATGGATGAGAACTGATGGCAAAACCGATGCAAAAGTGCATTAGATGCCATGAAGCTGGTTCACTATTTACTCGTAGCTGGATCCAAATGTTAAATGAAATGTTTTAGTCGACCCCTAGATTGGAGGCTGCACCTGTCCTCTGCATTTTATAGGTGACAACAATCCCATTGCAACAATGGAAGCAATCCCTCCAACAGTTTCCATCTGGCGTTGTCGTTAAGTGCTGGTTGGAAACTACAATACAGCACAAGTCATATGTGAGCCCAACTTAATATACCCCAAAAATAATTTATTAATTCTGAGTGGAAACATTTGAAGTCCACAGTTTGGAAGTAATCATAAACAATTGCCAAATTTATAAACCATATTTCAAAAATTCCTCACATTAGAATATTTTAATAATGAAATTATTAAATTATCATGAGTGGAAATCAAAGAATTCTTGCTTTTGTATTCAAAGGCTGAAAATCGGTTTTAATATAATTGACAAACTGTTCTTTGTTAAAATTCTGTACTGATCAAGGAATACTTTTATTTATTGAAAGCTAGAAGTTTAAAAATGTTGAAAACATGAGGGAAAATTTGATGATACTGTAAGTTGAATATATTTTTACTAAAAAGTAAGTAATAAAGGTGCTATCCAGTGTATTGCATAGGTGATAGTTCCATTAGTGCTTCTAGGGACCACACTGAGGGCAACAATGAGGATTTATTATAAAAAAGGAGTTTTTGTGGTGAAAAGAAGTACAAGATCTTTATTTACATATAGTTAAAAATTGGGGTTAGACAACCTGGACCCATAAGCATATGGACAAATATATATACACATCCGGCAAAATGTTTTGCTATAGTATGGATAATGCCAATGGACACCAAAAGGTTGGTTAGACCTCACATAGAATGAACATAGAACAAGACATGAAAACACATCAAAAGAGGGAGACACAGTGGTTATGTAGCAGCACAGGCACCAGAAATAAATCAGGTTGCATGCAGGATACGCATTTAGACAAGTGTTAAATATTGAGAGCCAAAGTGGTTCAGTTAACACACTATCAGCTGAGACCTAAGGCATAAGTAATCATACCTATGTAAAGTGCAAGTACCAATGCTGGTGCAAGTGCTGTTAACGGTGATGGATGATCTCCAGGTAGAGAACCCAACGCGTGTTTCACGTTGTCTATTGCCACTTATTAATGGGGGATAAATACCTGTGACCTGCCAGGAACTTTTTGTAGTCATAGTGATTTATGTCTAAGGTCATGTTCATAGTTAGAGTTCCTGCCTGTTAACTTTTAAATGGCTATAAAAAGCGCTACTGGGCCTACCTGATATCTATACTTTTTGCCACTCCATCCAACTGTCTGAGAAAGACCAACATTTTACGGTACCTGCACAGAGGATTATAAACATAATTACTCACATCACTTAGCACCAATCAAGAGTGCTGGGTTTCCTTTTCTGTGGGATCCTACCACCACCAGTTGAGTGTCATGGTTGCTTTATTTAATTACTAGCTGTAGTACCCGGGCATTGCTCGGGATATTCACTGTCTCTCTCTCTCTCCCAGTCTCTGTCTGTGTGTCACTGTCTGTCTGTCTCTATGTCTGTCTCTTTCCGTGTCTGCTTGTCTCTGTCTCTTTGTTCCCAGGTCTGTCTCTTTCCAGGTCTGTCTCTTTCTCCATCTGTCTCTTTCCCCATCTGTCTCTGTCTGTCTCATTCCCCGTCTGTCTCTGTCTGTCTCTTTCACTGTCTGTCTCTGTCTCTCTATCTGACTGTATCTGTTTTTTTCCCTGTCTGTCTCATTCTGTCTGTCTCTATCTGTCTCCACACTGACATCTTATTACCTCACACATAAGCTTCTTATACTAACAACTGTCTTATACTAATAACTGACCTTTGTTCCTATAGCAACCAATTACAGCTCCTATTATTGACCTGTAGTTTCAGGGTCCAATACTTTTTTGGAGAGTAACTGTAAAGCGTGGGGTTACATTTTTCGGTCAAAACATAGTCTACGTCGTTCCCTGGGTTACATGAGGTGTATGTGCAAATTTTTGTGATTGTAAATGTGACGGTGCGGATTCCTTTAGCGGATATACACACATATACAAATACATACATACATACACACATACATACACTCAGCTTTATTTATTAGAGTAGCTGTAGTACCCGGGCATTGCCCGAGATAATAACTGCCTCTCTGTCTCTCTCCCAGTGTCTGTCTGTCTGTATCTGTCTGTCTGTCTCTGTGTGTCTCTCTGTCTCTCTCTGTATCAGTTTCTCTGTCTGTCTCTGTATCAGTCTCTGTCTGTCTCTCTCAATCTCTGTGTCTATCTGTGTCTGTCTATCTCTATCTGTCTGTCAGTCAGACTTTTTCCCTGTCTGTCTCATTCAAGGTCTGTCTCATTCCCCGGGTGTCTCATTCTCTGTCTGTCTCATTCCCCATCTGTCTCATTCCCCGTCTGTCTTGTTCCAGGTCTGTTTCTTTCCCCGTCTGTCTCGATCCCAGTCTGTCTCATTCCAGGTCTGTCTCGTTCCAGGTCTGTCTTGTTTCAGGTCTGTCTCATTCCCCATCTGTCTCATTCCCCGTCTGTCTCATTCCCCGTCTGTCTAGTTCTTTGTCTGTCTCATTCCAGGTCTGTCTCTTTTCCCATCTGTCTCTTTCCCCATCTGTGTCTGTCTCTTTCCCTGTCTCTTTACTTGTCTCTGTCTCTTTCCCTGTTTCTTTCCTTGTCTCTGTCTCTTTCCCTGTCTGGCTATCTCTTTCCTTGTCTGTCTTTGTCTGTCTCTCTGTCTGTCTCTTTTCCTGTCTGTCTGCCTCTTTCTGTCTCTCTCTATCCATCTCCCCACCAACATCTTATTACCTCATACATAAGCTTTTTATACTAACAATTTATTTTGTTCCTATAGCAAACAATCACAGCTCCTATTAATAACCTAATAGCTCGCAGCTTCATTGACTTTAATAGAGGCAGTTTTTTTGAGAGTAACTGTAAAGCACGGGGTTAAATTTTCCTGTCAAAACATAGCCTATGACATTCCCTAAGTCACATGGGGTGTCTGTGCAAAATTTTGTGATTGTAAATGCGATGGTGCTGATTCCTTTAGCGGACCTGCATACACACATACATACAGTGCCTACAAGTAGTATTCAACCCCCTGCAGATTTAGCAGGTTTGATAAGATGCAAATAAGTTAGAGCCTGCAAACTTCAAACAAGAGCAGGATTTATTAACAGATGCATAAATCTTACAAACCAACAAGTTATGTTGCTCAGTTAAATTTTAATAAATTTTCAACATAAAAGTGTGGGTCAATTATTATTCAACCCCTAGGTTTAATATTTTGTGGAATAACCCTTGTTTGCAATTACAGCTAATAATCGTCTTTTATAAGACCTGATCAGGCCGGCAAAGGTCTCTGGAGTTATCTTGGCCCACTCCTCCATGCAGATCTTCTCCAAGTTATCTAGGTTCTTTGGGTGTCTCATATGGACTTTAATCTTGAGCTCCTTCCACAAGTTTTCAATTGGGTTAAGGTCAGGAGACTGACTAGGCCACTGCAACACCTTGATTTTTTCCCTCTTGAACCAGGCCTTGGTTTTCTTGGCTGTGTGCTTTGGGTCGTTGTCTTGTTGGAAGATGAAATGACGACCCATCTTAAGATCCTTGATGGAGGAGCACAGGTTCTTGGCCAAAATCTCCAGGTAGGCCGTGCTATCCATTTTGCTATGGATGCGGACCAGATGGCCAGGCCCCTTGGCTGAGAAACAGCCCCACAGCATGATGCTGCCACCACCATGCTTGACTGTAGGGATGGTATTCTTGGGGTCGTATGCAGTGCCATCCAGTCTCCAAATGTCACGTGTGTGGTTGGCACCAAAGATCTCGATCTTGGTCTCATCAGACCAGAGAACCTTGAACCAGTCTGTCTCAGAGTCCTCCAAGTGACGCTTTGAAAGTAAAGGTACCTTACGGGCTCGTCTGGAACGGAGACCATTGCGGTGGAGTACGTTACTTATGGTATTGACTGAAACCAATGTTCCCACTGCCATGAGATCTTCCCGGAGCTCCTTCCTTGTTGTCCTTGGGTTAGCCTTGACTCTTTGGACAAGCCTGGCCTCGGCACGGGTGGAAACTTTCAAAGGCTGTCCAGGCCGTGGAAGGCTAACAGTAGTTCCATAAGCCTTCCACTTCCAGATGATGCTCCCAACAGTGGAGACAGGAAGGCCCAACTCCTTGGAAAGGGTTTTGTACCCCTTGCCAGCCTTGTGACCCTCCACGATCTTGTCTCTGATGGCCTTGGAATGCTCCTTTGTCTTTCCCATGTTGACCAAGTATGAATGCTGTTCACAAGTTTGGGGAGGGTCTTAATTAGTCAGAAAAGGCTGGAAAAAGAGATAATTAATCCAAACATGTGAAGCTCATTGTTCTTTGTGCCTGAAATACTTCTTAATATTTTAGGGGAACCAAACAGAATTCTTGTGGTTTGAGGGGTTGAATAATAAATGACCCTCTGAATAAACTTTTCAGAATTTAAAAAAAAAAATAAAAAAAGAAATAACATTCTTTTTTGCTGCAGTGCATTTCACACTTCCAGGCTGATCTACAGTCCAAATGTCACAATGCCAAGTTAATTCCGAATGTGTAAACCAGCTAAATCTGCAGGGGGTTGAATACTACTTGTAGGCACTGTACACACATACTCTCAGCTTTATATATTAGATTTATGTTTAGAGTAAGAAATCCTGTTGAGATCATGTCCAAAATACATAAAAGGGAAAATTTACTTTACGTGTATAATTAGTGAGTGTATCCAAACCCTTTGTCATCAAAAATATTATTAAAGCATAAACAGTTGATAGCGTTTTCATGCAAATCTTTTATTAATGTTTTAATCTAAAACACAAACATGTAAATAAATTTAAAATTGAATCCATGTAACCAATGAAACAAATGAAATACCATAAACATCAAAATCATACCACTAATGGAGATGTTTTTGTTCAATTATCTTTGAAGGTTAGACAGCATTTTGATTTCTTTCTTCATACCATGGTCATCTATGAATGTTTCACCTTGCATTGAGGTGGTTGACAATAGAGTATCTGAATACAAGACAATATTTAGCAGTATAGGCATGAGTGGCCAATAACAGTTATGATGCTTTTCCTCTTCAACTATGATGTAAAGATCAGTCTTCTAACTGGTGTAAAATGCAGAAATTAGCATAGACGGGTCGTAACTACCGCGGTCACAGCAGTCACCATTGCGGCCGGGCCCGGGAGCTTAGGGGCCCGGCGTCCGCCCCGCAGCTCCTGTCAGTTAGAGAGGAGCTGTGCTGATCTGTCACAGACCACGCGGACGCTATATGACTCACTGCCGCCGCCGACACCGGGCCCCCCTGCCTGGTGTCTGCGGCGGCACCGTGGCCCCCTCCCCCGTCACCCCGCACAGTAATGTTGAAGCATAGAGCTGCCGGTGGCATTCTATTCATCATCATTCTTCCCCCCGTGCCTGCGTGGTGACATCACTCCTGTGCGACTGAAGTGCTCAGAGTGCATAGAGCGCAGGACAGGAGGACGCCGACCGGAGCACCGGGAGAACGAGGAGGGGGAGGACGAGCAGCGGTGGAAGAGGAGAGCAGTGAGGACAGAGCAGTGGCTGGGGAATGAGGGGAGCAGTGAGGACAGAGCACCGGCTAATGAATGAGGGGAGCAGTGAGGACAGAGCAGCAGCTGGGGAATGAGGGGAGCAGTGAGGACAGAGCAGCGGCTGGGAAATGAGGGGAGCAGTGAGGACAGAGCAGCTGCTGGGGAATTAGGGGAGCAGTGAGGACAGAGCAGCGGCTGGGGAATGAGGGGAGCAGTGAGGACAGAGCAGAGGCTGGGGAATGAGGGGAGCAGTGAGGACAGAGCAGCGGCTGGGGAATGAGGGAGCAGTGAGGACAGAGCAGCGGCTGGGGAATGAGGGGAGCAGTGAGGACAGAGCAGCGGCAGGGGAATGAGGGGAGCAGAGAGGACAGAGCAGCAGCTGGGAAATGAGAGGAGCAGTTAGGACAGAGCAGCGGCTGGGAAATGAGGGGAGCAGTGAGGACAGAGCAGCGGCTGGGGAATGAGTGGAGCAGTGAGGACAGAGCAGCAGCTGGGGAATGAGGGGAGCAGTGAGGACAGAGCAGCGGTTGGGGAATGAGGGGAGCAGTGTGGACAGAGCAGCGGCTGGGGAATGAGAGAGCAGTGAGGACAGAGCAGCGGCTGGGGAATGAGGGGAGCAGTGAGGACAGAGCAGCGGCTGGGGAATGAGGGGAGCAGTGAGGACAGAGCAGCGGCTGGGGAATGAGGGGAGCAGTGAGGACAGAGCAGCGGCTGGGGAATGAGGGAAGCAGTGAAGACAGAGCAGCGGCTGGTGAATGAGGGGAGCAGTGAGGATAGAGCAGCGGCTGGTGAATGAGGGGAGCAGTGAGGATTAGAGTTGAGCGCGGTTCGCGGTTCGAGGTTCTCCAGTTCTAAGCTCGAGTGATTTTGGGGGCTGTTCAAGATCAAACTAGAACTCGAGCTTTTTGCAAAAGCTCGATAGTTCTAGATATGTTCGAGAATGGTTCTAGCAGCAAAAAGCAGGGCTTTTTACAGCTACAGTGTGCAGGAGCCATCGCTGGCAGCCTGCCAGAAGCTGGTAACCAAGATAAACATCGGGTATCCAACCAAAGCGCTTTGGTTAGTAACCCGATGTTTATCCTAGTTACGTGCAGGAAGCCCACACTTCCCCGCTCAGCTCGCTCCGCCCCCTCCTGCCCGCGGCATGTACACACACACACATACACACACACACACACACTCTCTGCACACATGGCCCCGCTCGGCTTACCTGCGGTGATGAAGTCCCACCATCCCGACCTCAGCGCTGTCACTGTCCTCCATGTCCGCCGCTTGTCACATCACCTCTCGCTTCCGACCCGAGACTGACTAGCGGTGACGTCACGGGCCTCTCGCGATACTTGGTGTGAAGGCGCCGGTCATTGAACTCAGTGACAGGTCAACAGTGCTGGAGATCAGCGCAGGTAATGTACCTCGCTGACAGCAGCACTTGTCATGCCCTGCAGTGACCTGGGCTGACCCATTGATGTTAGCTCAGGTCACTGCACTGCTCTCCCAGCCAATGGGGAACATCCTGATCTTCATTGACTAGGACAGTGTGGATCGTCATGGCAACCCCTTAGATTACACCAGACCTGGATTTGTTTTTCATTCTAATAAATTGGTTAAAGAGGGAATGTTTTGGGTAGTGTTTTTTCAAATAAAAATGTGTTTGTCGTCTATTTTTTTTTTATTACTGACTGGGTTGGTGATGTCGGGTATCTGATAGACGCCTGACCTCACCAACCCCAGGGCTTGATGCCAGGTGACATTACACATCTGGTATTAACCCCATATATTACCCCGTTTGCCACCGCACTAGGGCGCGGGATGAGCTGGGGCGAAGCACCAGGATTGGCGCATCTAATGGATGCGCCACTTCTGGGGCGGCTGCGGCCTGCTATTTTTAGGCTGGGGAGAGTCCAATAACCATGGACCTCCCTAGTCTGAGAATATCAGGCCCCAGCTGTCTGCTTTACCTTGGCTGGTGATCCAATTTTGGGGGACCCCTACGTGTTTTTTTTTTAAATTATTTATATAATTTAAAATAACAGCGTGGGGTGCCCTCAGTTTTGGATTACCAGCCAAGGTGAGGTTGCCAGCTGTGGTCTGCAGGCTGCAGCCATCTGCTTTACCCTAGCTGGCTACAAAACTAGGGGGAACCCTACGTCATTTTTTTTTTCATTTTTTGGCTAAATACAAAGCTAAGCACCCCTTAGTGCCACATGAAAGGCACCAAAGGGTGCTCCACTTTTTCTTCACTTTTTCTCCATTTTTTCTCCACTTATTCTCCATTTTTTCTCCACTTATTCTCCACTTTTTCTCCACTTTTTCTCCACTTTTTCTCCATTTTTTCTCCACTTTTTCTCCACTTTTTCTCCATTTTTTCTCCACTTTTTCTCCACTTTTTCTCCACCTTTTCTCCATTTTTTTCTCCATTTTTTCTCCACTTATTCTCCATTTTTTCTCCACTTTTTCTCCACTTTTTCTCCACTTTTTCTCCATTTTTTCTCCACTTATTCTCCATTTTTTCTCCACTTATTCTCCATTTTTTCTCCACTTATTCTCCACTTTTTCTCCACTTTTTCTCCCCTTTTTCTCCACTTATTCTCCACTTATTCTCCACTTTTTCTCCATTTTTTTCTCCACTTTTTCTCCATTTTTTCTCCACTTATTCTCCATTTTTTCTCCACTTTTTCTCCACTTTTTCTCCACTTTTTCTCCATTTTTTCTCCACTTATTCTCCATTTTTTCTCCACTTATTCTCCATTTTTTCTCCACTTATTCTCCACTTTTTCTCCACTTTTTCTCCACTTATTCTCCACTTTTTCTCCATTTTTTTCTCCATTTTTTCTCCACTTATTCTCCATTTTTTCTCCACTTTTTCTCCACTTTTTCTCCACTTTTTCTCCACTTTTTCTCCACTTTTTCTCCATTTTTTCTCCACTTATTCTCCATTTTTTCTCCACTTATTCTCCACTTTTTCTCCACTTTTTCTCCACTTTTTCTCCACTTTTTCTCCATTTTTTTCTCCATTTTTTCTCCACTTTTTCTCCACTTTTTCTCCATTTTTTCTCCACTTATTCTCCATTTTTTCTCCACTTTTTCTCCACTTTTTCTCCACTTTTTCTCCACTTATTCTCCACTTATTCTCCACTTTTTCTCCATTTTTTTCTCCACTTTTTCTCCACTTTTTCTCCACTTTTTCTCCATTTTTTTCTCCATTTTTTCTCCACTTATTCTCCATTTTTTCTCCACTTTTTCTCCACTTTTTCTCCACTTTTTCTCCATTTTTTCTCCACTTATTCTCCATTTTTTCTCCACTTATTCTCCATTTTTTCTCCACTTATTCTCCACTTTTTCTCCACTTTTTCTCCACTTATTCTCCACTTTTTCTCCATTTTTTTCTCCATTTTTTCTCCACTTATTCTCCATTTTTTCTCCACTTTTTCTCCACTTTTTCTCCACTTTTTCTCCACTTTTTCTCCACTTTTTCTCCATTTTTTCTCCACTTATTCTCCATTTTTTCTCCACTTATTCTCCACTTTTTCTCCACTTTTTCTCCACTTTTTCTCCACTTTTTCTCCACTTTTTCTCCATTTTTTCTCCACTTTTTCTCCACTTTTTCTCCATTTTTTCTCCACTTTTTCTCCACTTTTTCTCCACCTTTTCTCCATTTTTTTCTCCATTTTTTCTCCACTTATTCTCCATTTTTTCTCCACTTTTTCTCCACTTTTTCTCCACTTTTTCTCCACTTTTTCTCCATTTTTTCTCCACTTATTCTCCATTTTTTCTCCACTTATTCTCCATTTTTTCTCCACTTATTCTCCACTTTTTCTCCACTTTTTCTCCCCTTTTTCTCCACTTATTCTCCACTTATTCTCCACTTTTTCTCCATTTTTTTCTCCACTTTTTCTCCATTTTTTCTCCACTTATTCTCCATTTTTTCTCCACTTTTTCTCCACTTTTTCTCCACTTTTTCTCCATTTTTTCTCCACTTATTCTCCATTTTTTCTCCACTTATTCTCCATTTTTTCTCCACTTATTCTCCACTTTTTCTCCACTTTTTCTCCACTTATTCTCCACTTTTTCTCCATTTTTTTCTCCATTTTTTCTCCACTTATTCTCCATTTTTTCTCCACTTTTTCTCCACTTTTTCTCCACTTTTTCTCCACTTTTTCTCCACTTTTTCTCCATTTTTTCTCCACTTATTCTCCATTTTTTCTCCACTTATTCTCCACTTTTTCTCCACTTTTTCTCCACTTTTTCTCCACTTTTTCTCCATTTTTTTCTCCATTTTTTCTCCACTTTTTCTCCACTTTTTCTCCATTTTTTCTCCACTTATTCTCCATTTTTTCTCCACTTTTTCTCCACTTTTTCTCCACTTTTTCTCCACTTTTTCTCCACTTATTCTCCACTTATTCTCCACTTTTTCTCCATTTTTTTCTCCACTTTTTCTCCACTTTTTCTCCACTTTTTCTCCATTTTTTTCTCCATTTTTTCTCCACTTATTCTCCATTTTTTCTCCACTTTTTCTCCACTTTTTCTCCACTTTTTCTCCATTTTTTCTCCACTTATTCTCCATTTTTTCTCCACTTATTCTCCATTTTTTCTCCACTTATTCTCCACTTTTTCTCCACTTTTTCTCCACTTATTCTCCACTTTTTCTCCATTTTTTTCTCCATTTTTTCTCCACTTATTCTCCATTTTTTCTCCACTTTTTCTCCACTTTTTCTCCACTTTTTCTCCACTTTTTCTCCACTTTTTCTCCATTTTTTCTCCACTTATTCTCCATTTTTTCTCCACTTATTCTCCACTTTTTCTCCACTTTTTCTCCACTTTTTCTCCACTTTTTCTCCATTTTTTTCTCCACTTTTTCTCCACTTTTTCTCCACTTTTTCTCCACTTATTCTCCATTTTTTCTCCACTTATTCTCCACTTTTTCTCCACTTTTTCTCCACTTTTTCTCCACTTTTTCTCCATTTTTTTCTCCATTTTTTCTCCACTTTTTCTCCACTTTTTCTCCATTTTTTCTCCACTTATTCTCCATTTTTTCTCCACTTATTCTCCACTTTTTCTCCACTTTTTCTCCATTTTTTCTCCATTTTTTCTCCATTTTTTCATCATTTTTTTCTCCACTTTTTCTCCACTTTTTCTCCACTTTTTCTCCATTTTTTTCTCCATTTTTTCTCCACTTTTTCTCCACTTTTTCTTCACTTTTTCTCCACTTTTTCTCCACTTTTTCTCCATTTTTTTCTCCCTTTTTTCTCCACTTTTTCTCCACTTTTTCTCCGTTCTTTTTCTATGGTCAGTCTACCCATTAGCTCTGCCATGCATACTGTAGCTCTACACCTACTGCACATGTTACTTTATGATTGACATCTCTTTCGTACCAGAGCTGTCTAAGCCTACTCTGACCCCATATTTGTCATTACTATATTGTCCTTGTACTGTATTATGACATTTGTATCATGTGTTTCATTTCTTGCTGTGTTGCAATTTTTTTGCTGCATCCCAATTTTACCTCTACATTGTTCGAGTTTATGTTATTGCTCTCTCACTCTTATGTGATACTTATTATTGTCATTTTTCATGATTACATGCAGATAAGTCCAATCTGACGAAGGCTCAGGCCGAAACGTCATTTGTAACTTATTTTGGACAAAAACATATATGCTTATGAAAAAATTTTTTTTCTTAATACGGACCAATAAAGAGTGATTTTGCATTACTATCAGTTGTGACTTACTGACTTAGTCTGGGAGATTTAGAGTGCCGAGGTTACTCACTAATTGTATCTATTATTACCTCTGAGCACCTATATACCAGTGAGCAGAGCTTCCTCTACAGTAGTTCTCCTGATTAGGCATGCCCTTACCTCATGAGCAGGGCATTGCAGCTTTGGTAGCAACCATTACGACATGGACTCTGCTGCTGTGGACCCGAGAAGAGTGAGTGCAGATTCATTGCACCCACACTCCTCACATGAAGGGTCCGCACTCCTAGAAAATGGGGGATACGTTCCCTGAGTGTCTCCCCCCCATATTCTAGACGGTCCAGAGTCGTCGTGGGACCCCTTTATTTTTTTTCTTACAATAAATTGGTGAAAGAGGAAATGTTTTGGGGACTGTTTTTTCAAATAAATTTCTTTTGTCGATTTTTTTTTTTTGTTAGTACTGACAGTTTATGATGTTGGGTATCTAATAGACGCCATGACATCACAAACTGCTGGGCTTGATCTCAGGTTACTTTACAGCTAGTATCAACCCGATTTATTACCCCGTTTGCCACTGCACCAGGGCACGGGATGAGCTGGGTTAAGCGCCAGGATTGGCGCATCTAGTGGATGCGCCACGTCTGGGGTGCCTGCGGCCTGCTATTTTTAGGCTGTGAAGGCCCAATAACTATGGACCTTCCCACCCTGAGAATACCAGACCACAGCTGTCTGCTTTACCTTGGCTGGTGATCCAATTTGGGGGGGACCCTACTTTCATTGTGTAATTATTAATATTTATAAAATAATTATAAAAAAGAGCCTGAGGTGACCTCCACATTGGATCCCCAACCACGGTAAAGCTGCCAGCTGTCGTTTTTAGGCTACAGCCGTCTGCTTTACCCTAGCTGGCTATCAAAAATGGGGGGACCCAACGTCATTTTTTTTTTTAACTATTTTTTAAATAGAAAAAATTAATGGGCTTCCCTGTATTTTGATTGCCAACCAAGGTAACGGCAGGCAGATGGGGGTGGCAACCCATAGCTGTCTGCTTTATCTGCGCTGAGAATCAAAAATACCGCGGAGCGCTACGTCATTTTTTTAAAGATTTATTTTTACAGTACTGTGATGTCCAGCAATCAAAATACAGGGAAGCCCATTTTATTTTTAGTTATTTAAATAAATTATTAAAAAATATATATATGGGCTCCCGCTGCATTTTTTGTATTGCTAGCTAAGGGTAATCCAAGCAGCTACTGGCTGCTAACCCCCACTGCTTGGTGTTACCTTCACTGGCAATGGAAAATCCAGGGAAGCATTTTTTATTTTTTTTGCCAAAAAACTACAAAAAAAGGACGTGCGCTTTGCCATTTTTTTTGTATGCTAGCCAGGTATAGCAGGCAGGTGCTGGAAGAGTTGGATACAGCGCCAGAAGATGGCGCTTCTATGAAAATGCCATTTTCTGAGGCGGCTGCAGACTGCAATTCGCAGCAGTGGGGCCCAGAAAGCTCAGGCCAACCTGTGCTGCGGATTCTAATCTCCAGCTGCCTAGTTGTACCTGGCTGGACACAAAAATGGGGCGAAGCCTACGTCATTTGTTTTCTAATTATTTCATGAAATTCATGAAATAATAAAAAAAGGGCTTCCCTTTATTTTTGGTTCCCAGCCGGGTACAAATAGGCAACTGGGGTTTGGGGGCAGCCGTACCTGCCTGCTGTACCTGGCTAGCATACAAAAATATGGCGAAGCCCACATAATTTTTTCAGGGGGCAAAAAACTTCTGCATACAGTCCTGGATGGAGTATGCTGAGCCTTGTAGTTCTGCAGCTGCTGTCTGTCTGTATGGAGAAGAGCAGACAGCAGCTGCAGAACTACAAGGCTCAGCATACTCCATCCAGGACTGTATGCAGAATTTTTTTGCCCACCAAAAAAATGACGTGGGCTTTGCCATATTTTTGTATGCTAGCCAGGTACAGCAGGCAGCCACGGGCTGCCTCCAACCCCCAGTTGCCTATTTGTACCCGGCTGGGAACCAAAAATATAGGGAAGCCCGTTTTTTTTTAATTATTTCACTTATTTCATGAAATAATTAAAAAACAAATGACGTGGGCTTCGCCCCATTTTTGTGTCCAGCCGGGTACAACTAGGCAGCTGGGGATTGGAATCCACAGCACAGGTTAGCCCGAGGTTTATGGGCGCCTCTACTGCGGATTTCAGTCCGCAGCCGTCCCAGAAAATGGCGCTCTCACAGAAGCGCCATCATCTGGCGCTGTATCCAACTCTTCCAACAGCCCTGGAGCCGGGTGACTTGTTGGGTAATCATGAGTTAATACTGGCTTTGTTTTACTAGCCAGTATTAAGCCAGAGATTCTTAATGTCAGGCACGTTTGACCCGGCCATTAAGAATCTCCAATAAAGAGTTAAAAAAAAACACCACACAGAGAAAAAATACTTTAATAGAAATAAATACACAGACACATTAGAGACTCCATCTTTATTACCCCCTGTCAGCCCTCCACGATCCTGCTCTTCTGTCTTCTTTCTTTCTAGTGTAGTAGTAGTGACGATTGTAGTGAGGATGAGGTGCACCAGCCCATCACTTGGGGCTGGGGAACCTCATCCTCACTACAATCCTCACTAGTGTAGTAGTAGTGACGATTGTAGTGAGGATAAGGTTCACCAGCTCATCACTTGGGGCTGGGGAACCTCATCCTCACTACAATCCTCACTAGTGTAGTAGTAGTGACGATTGTAGTGAGGATGAGGTGCACCAGCCCATCACTTAGGGCTGGGGAACCTCATCCTCAGTACAATCCTCACTACAATCGGGAAGCAGCGTGCAGCCTTCACTCCGTGAGTGATCAGTGCTGGCTGTCAGCGGTAACAGCGGTAACGCTGACAGACGCGTTACCATAGCAACGGTTCTCTCGGAGCCGCGGTTAGCGGTGACGTCACCGCTAACTGCGTTGCTATGGCAACGGTGATCTCCGTTAATGACCGGCTGTGTCAGCCGGTCCCTAACGGAACGGGGAGTCGACCGTGTGCTAGAGCATGTCGCCGGTGCACGGCGATACACATATGTGCACCGTGTACTGGAGAGATGCACTCGCAGGTCCTACATGACGTGTCATAGTCATGTGACCAGTCTGTAGCCAATGAGATAATAGCCACGTGACTGGTCACATGGCTATTTTGACGTCACGATAGGTCCTGCATCTCTGCTGGCAGTGCCGTCACCGGGAGGATTCAGCGATCATCGGATGGAATAGCGGCAGGAGACAGAGTGCAGAAGGGATCGCGAGGACCGGTAAGTGTTTTGGCATTGTTTATTAACTGTTTGTGTACATTTATAATGCATTTTTATGTGTTTGTGATTGCCTCCCATTATAGCCTATTGGTTCGAGTTCGGTTTGTCGAACGTTCGACGAGCTGAACTCGAACGGGACCTCCGTTCGGCGAACCGACCTCGAGCCGAACCGGGACTGGTTCGCTCATCTCTAGTGAGGATAGAGCAGCGGCTGGTGAATGAGGGGAGCAGTGACAACAGAGCAGCGGCTGGGGAATGAGGGGAGCAGTGAGGACAGAGCAGTGGCTGGTGAATGAGGGGAGCAGTGATGACAGAGCAGCGGCTGGTGAATGAGGGGAGCAGTGAGGACAGAGCAGCGGCTGAGGAATGAGGAGAGCAGTGAGGACAGAGCAGCGGCTGGGGAATGAGGGGAGCAGTGAGGACAGAGCAGCAGCTGGGGAATGAGGGGAGCAGTGAGGACAGAGCAGCGGCTAGGGAATGAGGGGAGCAGTGAGGACAGAGCAGCGGCTGGGGAATGAGAGGAGCAGTTAGGAGAGAGCAGCAGCTGGGGAATGAGGGAAGCAGTGAGGACAGAGCAGCGGTTGGGGAATGCGGGGAGCAGTGTGGACAGAGCAGCGGCTGGGGAATGAGAGAGCAGTGAGGACAGCAGCAGTAGAATGAGGAGTCATGAAGACAGAGCAGGAAGAGAGAGGGTGAGTACTTGTTGTTTTATATATAAATTAGTGACTACACAGTGGCCAGAGGCCTGGGGAGGCTGCATTATACATGGAGGCCTGGAGAGGCTGGCTGCATTAGTATACATGGAGGCCTGGAGATGCTAGCTGCGTTAGTATACATGGAGACCTGGAGAAGCTCGCTGCATTATTATACATGGAGGCCTGGAGAGGCTGGTTGCATTAATATACATGGAGGCCTGGAGAGGCTGGCTGCATTAGTATACATGGAGGCCTGGAGAGGCTGGTTGCTATACTATACATGGAGGCCTGGAGAGGCTTGCTGCTTTTTTATACATGAGGCCTGGAGAGGCTGGCTGCATTATTATACATGGAGGCTTGAGGAGGCTGGCTGCAGTATTATACATGGAGGCTGGCTGCATTATTATACATTCAGGCCTGGGGAAGCTGGCTGCTATATTATACATGGAGGCCTGGAGAGGCTGGCTGCTATATTATACATGAAGGCCTGGAGAGGCTAGCTGGTATATTATACATGGAGGCCTGGGGAGGCTAGCTGGTATATTATACATGGAGGCCTGGAGAGGCTGGCTGCATTATTACATATGGAGGCCTGGGGGGGGGGCTGCATAATAAACATGGACACCTTGTACGTGGACTATAGGGGTGTATTATACATAGAGGTCTATGGGGCTGCATTATACTGGAGGTCTATAGGGCTGCATTATACATGGAGGTCTATGGGGCTGCATAATACAAAATGAAGGACACTTTTTACATGGAATAAAGGGGTGCATTATACATGGAGGAGTATGGGGCTGCATAATACAATCTGAAGTTTTATGGGGTTGCGTTATAATACTATAGGTCTATGGGGGTGCATTATAAAACATGGAGGACTATGTGGTGCAGTATAATATATGGAGTACTATGGGGTGAATTTTAATACATGGAGAACTATGGGAAATGCATTATAATACATGGAGGACTATGGAGGTGCATTCTAATATGAAGGGTTATGTGGGACCCTTTATACTATTTGGAAGGCTATGTGGGGGCCATTATAGTATTTTGAGAACTATATACAAGGGGGGACAAAGATACAAGCAGGGGATTGGAACATTTTATGCTGAGGGAAAAAGGCTCTTTCCCTCAGCATCCAAATTTCCCATGCTCTGCTATACCTCTCAGCACCCAGCTTTCCCATGCTCTGATATACATCTCTCAGCACTCAGCTTTCTCATGCTCTGATATGGGAAAGCTGGGTGCTGAGGACAAATTAAATATCAGAACATAGGAAAGCTGGGTGCTGATAGAGGGATTTCAGGGTGCTGTGGGTCAGAGCCAAGTGTCAGCATCATTATCCTGTACCCCAAGTGTCAGTGTCATTATCCCCTACCCCAAGTGTCGGTGTATGTGGAGGGAGAGCCCAGGTCTGATCTTTGCACCAGGGCCCATCCAACTCTAGTTACGCCACTGAGGATAGATTATTACTTATCAGATATACACTATCTGTAGAAATATTTTTGGTAAATGTTAGAAATTGTATTTTCATATTGCTCAGTTTATCTAGTCCCTGATTCCCAATTTGATTCATCATAAGTGGACTTCAACTGAGAAGGTAAAAAAAGTCTACCACTCATTCTCTAAATACTTTATTTTTAAATGGTTTATAGCTGTCACTTTCAGTCCCGACAGAAATAACGATTGTGCCAGGAAGTTAGAGTAATATGTGAATCTTATTTCTTTATTTTCTAATTATTCTTTCACTTTGGCCAATTTGAGATAATAGAAATTTATTAAGTCCTTCACCCTCAAGCCTGTTTTCACCTTCCTGACAAGGCCAAATTTTACAATTCTGACCAGTGTCATTTTATAAAGCAATAAATCTTGAACGCTTCAACATTTCCCAATGATTCTGAGAATGTTTATTGTGACTCATTGTACTTAATATTAGTGTGAAATTTTGGTCAAATATGATTTGCGTTTAATTTTAAAATATAGAAAATGTGTTTTTTTTTCTTTTCAGTTCTTGAAGTTTGATTTTGTTATGCCGTTAAACCACACAAAATCATTAATAAATAACATTTCTCATATGTCTACTTTACAGAAGCACCTTATTGAAAAAAAAATCTGTTAGGCAGTTATAAGGGTTAAAAATGTATCTACAATTTCTCTTTTCTCGGCAAAATTTACAAATCCAATTTTTGGAGGGATCACATCAAATTTGAAGTGACCTTGAGGGGCCAATGGGAGAGAAACTATGAAAACAGTGACACTATTTTAAAAACTGAACCAATCAATATGCTCAAAACCACATTGAAGAAGTTTATTAACTGTCTATTTGCTTCACAGAAATTAAAGTAATGTGGAGGAAAAAAATTAAAATTTTACTTTTTCCCACAAAAATACAGTTTTAGCCCCAATAACTTCATATTTACTAAGGTAACAGGAAAAAAAAATTCGACCATATAGTTTGTTGTGTGATTTCTCTTGAGTGCAGAGATACCCCATATGTGGTGGAAAACTACTGTTTGGGCACACGGCAAGGCTTAAAAGGGAATGAGCGCTATTTGAATTTTGGAGCACAAAATTAGCTGGAATATATAGGGAACAACATGTCACTTTAGCAGAGCCCCTTATGTGCTTAACCCCTACAGCCCCGGGGCACTTTCCGTTTTTGCGTTTTTGTTTTTTGCTCCCCTTCTTCCGAGAGCCGTAACTTTTTTATTTTTCCGTCAATCTTGCCATATGAGGGCTTGTTTTTTGCGGGACAAGTTTTACTTTTAAATGAAATCATAAGTTTTACCATATCATGTACTGGAAAACAGCAAAAAAATTCCAAGTGTGGAAAAACTGCAAAAAAAGTGATGGCACAATAGTTTTTGGGATCTTTTATTCACTGTGTTCCCTATATGGTAAAACTAATGTGCGGGTATGATGTCTGAGGTTGGTGCAAGTTTGTAGACACCAAACATATATAGGTTTACTTGTATCTAAGGGGTTAAAAAAATTCACAAGCTTGTCCAATAAAAGTGGCGCACATTTTGCGCCATTTTCCAAAACACGTAGCATTTTCATTTTTCTGGATCTATGGCTCAGTGATGGCTTATTTTTTGCGTCTCGAACTGTCGTTTCTAATGATACCATTTTTGCGCAGATGCTACGCCTGTTATTGCATTTTGCGTAAAACTTGCGGCGACCAAAAAACGTAATTTTGGCGTTTGGAATTTTTTTGCCACTACGCCGTTTACCAACCAGATTCATTGTTTTTATATTTTGATAGATCGGGCATTTTTGAACGCGGCAATACCAAATATGTGTATATTTATTTATTTTTTAACCCTTTAATTTTCAATGGGGGGAAAGGTGGGTGATTTGAACTTTTAGGTTTTTTTTATTTTTTTTTATTTTTTAAAACTTTTTTTTAATTTTTTTTTATTTTACTAGTCCCCCTAGGGGGCTATAGCGATCAGCAATCCAATCGCTCTTATCTATCTGCTGATCACAGCTATACAGCTGTAAACAGCAGATTCTGTCACTTCCTGTTTCTCTCTGCTCTTGGCCGAGGGAAAACGAAAGTAAAACTTCATAGCTGCAGGCGCCATCACATGACCCTGTGCTACGATGGCAACCACCGAAAGTCACGTGATCACGCACGTGACTTCCGGTGGGGGGCGGCGGTAAGTAAAAATCATTGCCGCGCGCATATAGATCTCGCTGCCAGACTTTGGCAGCGAGATAGCGAGATTTAAGGGGTTAAATGTTGCGAGTGGAAGCGATTCCACTCGCAACATGCAGGCACACATGTCAGCTGTTGAAAACAGCTGATATGTGTGCCGACCGCCGTCGCCTGCCCGCGGCAGGGTGCGAGGCTTAACGGGATACGCTCCATGATGGATATATCCGTTCATGGTCGTGAAGGGGTTAAATAGTGAAAGCCTCCACAAGTAACTTTTTTTAGAACCTAAACCCCTCTATGAATATATCTAGATATGTCGTGAGCACCTTAAACCCATAGGTAAAACAGGAATTTAATAACGAAATGTTGCCTAAAATTATTTTTTTTACAGGAGAAACAGGAAAACTTGGATCATACATTTTGTTTGTCAATTTCTCCTGAGTACAGGGATACCCCATGTGGGGAGGGAAACTACTGTTTGGGCGCAAAGCAGGACTCGGAAGGAAAGGAGCAATATTTATGATTTAAAGCACAATTTTGGCTGGAATAGATTGCGGACATAATGACACATTTGAAGAGCCCCTGATATGCCAAAATAGCAGAAACCCCCACAAGTGAACCCATTCTGGAATCTAAACCTCTCAATGAATTAATGTAATGAACAATTTTAACCCCCAGGTGATTCACAGAATTATATAACATGACCATTTTGTCCAATAAAATGTTGCTTTGGTCTCATAGTTTTAATTTTTCAAGTGAGTAATAGAATACAATGGACTGTACAGTTTGTTACACAATTTCTCCTAAGCTTGCCAATACCCCATAAGTGGTCTAAAACTACTATTGAGGAACAGTGCAAAGCTCCGGAGAGAAGGATCACCATATTAGAGTTCAGATTTAGTAGGAATGGATTGGGTGTGCCATGTCATGGGCACGGCACGGTGGCTCAGTGGTTAGCACTGCAGTCTTGCAGCGCTAGGGTCCTGGGTTCAAATCCCACCAAGGACACTATCTGCAAGGAGTTTGTATGTTCTCCCTGTGTTTGCGTGGGTTTCCTCTGAGTACTCTGCTTTCCTCCCACACTCCAAAGACATACAGATAGGGACTCTAGATAGTGAGCCCCAATGGGGACAATATTGCCAATGTATGTAAAGCACTGTGGAATTAATAGCACTATATAAATTAATCAAATTGTTATTATTATGTTAGATTAGCAGAGACCCTGATATACCAGAAAAGCAGACCCCTTATAAGTGACAGCAATTTACAAAGTACACCCCTGAGGTGCAGTGAGCATATTGACGCCACAGAAATGATACCATTGGTCAGTGAAAAAAGAATGAGTAAAGATTTTCCCTAAAATGTTATTTTAGTCCTAAACTTTTAAAGAGACTCTGTCAGAACATTTTTGCTATGTAATTTATATTTGTATTCTGAGTAGTTATATGATGTAGTAACATAATAATATACTCTTATCCAAAAAGACTTACAATACAATAAAATACAATAAAGTATATTTAGGGAATAGTTTTACACATGATGTGCTGCAGAGTGCTGCAAATTAGTGGGGATCTGGCTCCTGCCACCCCTACACTGATGAGTCAAAATAAAACTCTGATATTCACAGTTCCTGCATGACCTGCATAGATAGAGTGATGTATGGGCTCAATAGTAGGTGTAAGAGTCCCTAAATTTACTCTCATAGAGCTGTCTATGGACCTAAATAATTACTATGGAGCCTGTTTAAAAAACACTTTTGACTTTTAGGATTGTTACTTCCAATAGGTGGCGCTAGAGTTTGTCTCCTTCCTCACTGGAGGGACAATTTGAATAATTCCCAGAGGGGAATTGCAGCTATAAGTCCCCTTACTAACAGCCAGACTGATTTGTCAGGTCTCCATAAGGAGAATAGTCTTCCCCGTGGTCCCCACATAGCTTCTCATAAGCCAGATCAGATACCCACACTTTGCACTGACGAGGGGTAATCACCCCGAAACACTGTGTCTGAAAATTGGGATTCTAATAGGGCAATGAATCCTAAGTCTTATGAAAAGGCTTGTTTAAACAGCCACTTTTGACTTTTAGGATCCAATAGGTGGCGCTAGAGTTTGTCTTCTTCCTCACTGGAGGGACAATTTGAATAATTCCGAGAGGGGCATTGCAGCTATAAGTCCCCTTAGTGACAGCCAGACTGGTTTTTTATGTCTCCAAAAGGAGACTAGTTTTCCACGTGGTCCCCACATAGCTTCTCATAAGCCAGATCAGATACCCACACTTTGTACTGACGAGGGGCAAGCACCCCGAAACACCATGTCTGCAAATTGGGATTCTGATCTGACAATAAATCCTAAGTCTTATGAAAAGGCTTGTTTAAAAAGCCACTTTTGACTTTTAGGATTGCTACTTCCAATAGGTGGTGCTAGAGTTTGTCTCCTTCCTCACTGGAGGGACAATGTGAATATTGAGCCTGTAGACAGTTTGGGCGTGCAGTTCAAGCATTATCTGTAGACTTTACAGCGGTATTGTGTTTTATTTGTTGAGGTGTCAGAACCCAGACCACCACCAATCAGCAGCACTGTGTAGCACCTTTTATATACAAAAACCTTAATATTGTGACACTTACACTTAAGTATTCCAAGCATAAGGCCGGAGAAAGTGGTGGGATTCATTTTGAATTATTATGGGACCCTCCATTCAATAGGTAGAACAATGTGTTTAAATTTGAAGGGTTACTTTAACATACTGATGTAGCAAGAATCGTAACTAGTGAGAACTCAATTTTGATATAGATAGTAAGTTTAATAGGTTTATAAGCAGTGAGGATATAATGTTAATGACTCGCCCACCCCAGGGCTCTGGGACACCCGGTGCCGGGCCGGACTAGTCCGGGGGGTAGTCAGCGATGGCAGGGCCCGGCTCCGTGACCCTGGTGGGGTCAACTAATATGACGGCTGTAGATGATGGTAATTTATAATGTTTGTGGAATTATATTCGTGACGCCACCTGTGGATTGCGGCTATGGAGCCGCCGCTGCTGGATAGGGCCTCCGGGGCTGATGTAATGGCAGCTGGAATGGTTCTGCTCCCCACAGGTGGAGCGGTACCCCGGGGCAACCGTTGGTGCTTATGAGAGTCTATGCAATGGGGGTGTGGTGTAGAATAAAAGGGAGACAACACCAGGAGTTGCAGTTTCAAGGTCTTTACTCACTGTTGCCAGGGCTGCAGCAGACTGGTTGCGATTGGAGTGCTGAAATTCACTGTCAGGGACCTCCGCCGATCCCAGATAATTCTTAGGGTTAATACCGGTGCACAACTTTTATGTCTCTTTCCTCGACTGACTTCACAGCCTTGACTTTTATAGATGAACTTGTCTTGGCCTCTACCATAGAATCTGGTCAGAGGGCTTGCCTGACTGGAATCTTGCCCTCTTCCCAGGGGATCTATGGCAGATTGTGGCCCTGGGCACTTGCAGACACCCTGGGCCTCGGTGTCACTTTATGAGGAAATGTCTTTCTTCCCTCTGTCTGGGGACCATCCCCGAATGCAGCCAGATCCCTCCACCCGATCTTCTAGTGGAACAGGCCACGAGCTAATAAGCCCTTCCGTGGCCCTGGAATCCTTTCTTCTCTGTCTGTGGTGTCACCTGGGCCTAGCCGGGCCCCAGGATCTCCACCAGTAAACTTCTCTCTCTGTCACTTTCTCTCCACTCTTCCGAGGTAACTACCTCCCTCTAGTTCTCCCTCTCACACACTCTACTGACTGAACTTGAACTTCCTGTTTCTACTCTTACTTTCAGTTGGCTCCTCCCACTTTCCCTGTTGCTAGGCCCCCACCCCATGGGAGGAGAGATGGGTCTTACGGCCCCCCAGCCTACAGCATGGGGGTAGCTGCCACTATCTCTGGTCCCTGTATGTGCCTAACAATGGGTGTTTGTGTAAATTTGCCTGTGAACCGGTATGTACCCTTGTCCTTACCTAGGATGGGACATCACACCTCTGGCTGAGGTGCAATGTCTCTGTGGCGACGAAGCCTCAGGGGCGCCACACTCCCCCACAGCAAATCCCAGCACGTCCGCGGGCTGAAACAAGAAAAATACAGTGGAAAGAAACTGCTAATTTTTATATGCATAAAACATGAAAACCATAAAACTGTTCATCCCTTTATGGAAGGCACTTTTCTTGAACATTGCAAACATGTAAAATAAAACTTTAAAGTCTTTGGTGCACTTTACAGTCCAGTGCACAAGTGCTGCGGTACGTTCCCACCAGAATTCTGGTAGGGAGCACAACTGGTGCAACTATATACAATGGAGTTGCTGACCACACATAGTCCTGTGGCCTAAACGTCTATTTATTTTAACTTTACATAGGGGCAGAACCAGCCACTAAGTCCATTGGCCTGGTTATTCAACAACACACATATATGCATATTCAACTGCGGACCACTTTCAAGTCCAGTGGCCCGGTAACACATAAACAATGGGGGGTGGCATCTTTGAAAAGAACAAAGGGGCGGTGCAGAGGGGACATCTTAAAAAAGGATGAGGGACAAACAGGGGCTATTTGCAGTTCTGTTACTGTTCTTTTATTTAAATCTTGGGATCCAGCTCTGGCATGGCCCCGGACTGCAAGTAGACCGTGCTCAGACTGGTCTTAGTCCATTGGTCCTGTTCTCCAGCTGTTATGAGGCTGCTGCGGGGTGATGGTATCGAAGCTGCATCCCAGTCTGGCCTGAATGGACAGGATGCCGCTGCACGGGACGGTGCAGCAGGGACTTCAGTCGAGATCGCAGCATGGATCACAGCTTGGGTCTCAGCGGGCATCGCAGCATGGATCTCAATGGGAATCGCAGCATGGATCTCAATGGGCATCGCAGCATGGATCACCTCCGGGATCGCAGCAGGGATCACTGCGGCCTCCGGTAGTAACGCCGGTGGGGTCAGCACACCCGATTTGGCAGGGGCAGTGCAGCACTCACCCAGGGCTAGGCCAGATGTGCTCTGTAGCAGAGTCACCATCGCTGGTGTGGGCTCCGGATGGGCGTGGGAGGCACCTCCACACAGGCCTCGCTGCACAGACATCTGCAGACTCCTCATGGCCAGCACCATCTCCTTCCCCCACACGGCTATCTCCCATCTGCTCTGCTCCTTCATGCTGTCAGCCATCCTCCCGACCTCAGCCTTCAGCTCAGTGGCAGTCACAGGCCTGATCCATCCGAGCTCCTCCTGGCCTCCGCTTGCAGGAGCCATCTTCTCTCTTCCTCCAGACAGCATTAACTGCCAGGCAGATACTTTCTTAGCGCACCATTTTCCACTCCTCTCCTTTGCATAGCGGAGGCAGGGCTTAACTTTGCGCTCTTTTCTCAGGCACGACCCCTTTCTTCCCGCGCTTAGCAATTTCAATGGCGGCAGCAGTTTTTACACACAAGTGAAACAGTCTATTAAGCACAGTTCTTTAAGGCGCACAGTACCCGGTGGGACCGGGCACGAAATCCTGTTCGTGACGCCTAGGTTGACTCACCCACCCCAGGGCTCTGGGACACCCGGTGCCGGGCCGGACTAGTCCAGGGGGTAGTCAGCGGTGGCAGGGCCCGGTTCCGTGACCCTGGCGGGGTCAACTAATATGACGGCTGTGGGTGATGGTAATTTATAATGTTTGTGGAATTATATTCGTGACGCCACCTGTGGATTGCGGCTATGGAGCCGCCGCTGCTGCATAGGGCCTCTAGGGCTGATGTAATGGCAGCTGGGATGGTTCTGCTCCCCACAGGTGGAGCGGTACCCCGGGGCAACCGTTGGTGCTTATGAGAGTCTATGCAATGGTGGTGCGATGTAGAATAAAAGGGAGGCGACACCAGGAGTTGCAGTTTCAAGGTCTTTATGCACTGTTGCCAGGGCTGCAGCAGACTGGTTGCCATTGGAGTGCTGGAATTCACTGTCAGGGACCTCCGCCGATCCCAGATAATTCTTAGGGTTAATACCGGTGCACCACTTTTATGTCTCTTTCCTCGACTGACTTCACAGCCTTGACTTTTATAGATGAACTTGTCTTGGCCTCTACCATAGAATCTGGTCAAGGGGGCTTGCCTGACTGGAATCTTGCCCTCTTCCTAGGGGATCTATGGTAGATTGTGGCCCTGGGCGCTTGCAGACACCCTGGGCCTTGGTGTCACTCTATGAGGAAATGTCTTTCTTCCCTCTGTCTGGGGACCATCCCCGAATGCAGCCAGATCCCTCCACCAGATCTTCTAGTGGAACAGGCCATGAGCTAATAAGCCCTTCCGTGGCCCTGGAATCCTTTTGTCACGCTCCCCGGGTCCTCCGCTCCGCTCCCCGGGTCCTCAGCCCCGCTCCCCGGCTCACCTGCCATGCTCCCCGGGTCCTTGGCTCCGGTGCCCGTCCTTCCCAGGCCCCCTGCTCTCCGATCGCGGCGCCCGACGGCCTCCCAGGCCCTGGCCGGCTCCCCTGCGTCCTCTTCTCAGCCTCCTTCCCTGGCTTCTGGCACCCGGGCTGCGCGCATGCGCATTAGGGCGCGCGCAGCGGTCACTGACCCTTCTTAAAGGGCCAGCGTCCATTAACAGGAAATGAGGCTGAACAGGTACAGGGTATATAGGGGTGTATTGTCCAAGAGGGCGGGGCCTGATCTTCGTGTTTCCTGAGCTAGGAGTCAGGTCTCCTTGTGTTTTCCTGCCATACTTACGTATCTCTCTTCTAGAGCTGATCCCGCCTCGCCATCCAGCCCTGCTGAATCCCGAGCCCCGCACGCTGTCCGTCTGCCATCTGACAGTCCGTACCATCTCGGATCCCTGCGGTGACCCGTCATCTCGCTCCAAAGGTTCCGGACCCCGCCTGACATCATCTTGGCTTCCGAACCTGAGCTACGTCACCCGGACTGCCATCTGTGACTCCGTGGTCCCAGGGACTCCTCCGCTACCTTCACTTGCACGGACTGTTCTGCTGCCCATCAGTGCTTCAGCTACCGGACTCCCTACCACCATCTTAGAGTTCGGCCCAGTGGATCCACCTCCTGGGTCTGCCCGACCGCCCGGCCCTGACAGTAAGATCAGGCCATGGATCCCGCTGCAGCACTATTGGCCCTGCAAGAGGAACTCCAACGCCAGCGTGAAGTCCAGACCCGCATGCTGCAATTTATGACCTCCGTGGACACCCGCCTGTACACGTTACAAGCATCAATGACGCCTGCGGCAACCAGGTCCCCCACTAGGCAATCCACGGCTCCCGCACCAGTGGCAGCCGCGTCGGATGCCTCCCGACTCCGTTTGGCGTCACCACCTCGTTATGCTGGAGATCCCAAGACCTGCAGGGGCTTCATAAACCAATGTTCCCTTCATTTCACGCAGCTGCCACATCTGTTCGCCTCCGACCAAGCCAAGGTCGCCTTTATAATGTCTCACCTGGAGGGCGAGGCACTGGCGTGGATGAACCCCTTGTGGGAGAAGGAGGACCCCATGACCAAGGATCTTCAAGAGTTCCTGCAGGCCTTTCGTAGTACTTTTGACGAGCCGGGACGCGCCTCTGCGTCTGCTTCATCACTTCTCCGCCTACGTCAAGGAACACTGACGGTGGGCCAATACGCCATCCGTTTCCGCACTTTGGCTTCTGAACTCGGGTGGAATAATGAGGCCCTGACAGCCGCCTTCTGGGAAGGACTTTCGAGTCGCATCAAAGATGAGTTGGCGGGTCGTGACGTGCCCTCCACCCTAGATGCCCTGATTGCCCTAGCCACTCGAGTGGACATTCGTTTTCAGGAGCGCTCCAAAGAGCTGGTTCGTGAGCGACGTGCGGTACGGCACTCCTCCCTGCCACAGAAATCCTCTGTGCCACAGTCATCAACAGCTGGGATTCCTGTCCACGAACCCATGCAGGTTGACCGAGTACGACAGTCTGACCAACGTCGAGCAGAGCGGCTCGCCAAGGGCCTCTGCTTTTACTGCGGAGAGGGCACACACCTGCTACGCTCCAGTCCAGAAAGGCCGGGAAACTCCAAAGCCTAGGGTTGGTAGGAGAGGCCACCCAAGGTGCTGGGTCTCTCTCCGATCCGGTTATGTGGACTGTGCAAGTGTCTACGGGAGAGACGCGCTTCACGGCTGAGGCATACCTCGATTCTGGAGCAGCAGGCAATTTCATCCAGCAGGCCACGGTGGACAAGTACCAGCTGCCTGTTACTCTACTCGAGAAGCCCCTAGTGATTGCCTCTGTGGATGGGAGACCCCTCTCTGATACCATCTCCTGGGTCACCAGACCGGTCGAACTGCGTATCGGTGCCCTGCACACCGAGAACATCGCTCTCTACGTCCTACCACACATGTCCCATCAAATCCTGCTGGGACTTCCCTGGTTGCGGACACACGAACCATCAGTCAGCTGGGGTACTGGCGAAATCACCCGATGGGGCCCTGCTTGTCATGAGAAGTGTCTGAAGTCCATACAACCCATCCGACGACCTCCGGTTCCAGAGAACCTACCGGAACTGCCCTCGGCCTATTGGTCCTTCGCAGACGTTTTTGACAAGAAGGAGTCTGAGGTACTTCCGCCACACCGTCCCTACGATTGTGCCATCGACCTGCTTCCAGGAACAACACCACCTCGAGGACGGATATATCCGTTGTCTCCCGCCGAAACCAGGGCCATGTCTACCTACATCACAGAGAGCCTGGCAAAGGGATTCATCCGGAGATCCTCCTCTCCTGCGGGAGCAGGCTTCTTCTTCGTTAAGAAGAAAGAGGGTGACCTACGCCCATGCATCGACTACCGGGGTCTGAATCAGATCACCGTCAAAAACAAGTACCCTCTGCCGCTCATCCCCGAATTGTTCGACCGGCTCAGAGGAGCCCGTGTGTTCACCAAGCTGGATCTGCGGGGTGCATACAACCTAGTTCGTATCCGCTCCGGGGACGAATGGAAGACCGCGTTTAATACTCGCGATGGGCACTATGAATACTGCGTGATGCCCTTCGGCTTGTGTAACGCACCAGCAGTCTTCCAAGAGTTGGTGAACGACATATTCCGGGACCTTCTCTACATCTGTGTAGTAGTTTATCTGGATGACATCCTTATCTACTCTCCGGACCTCCAGACCCACAGAGAGAACGTACAGCTGGTTCTACAAAGACTGAGAGAGAATCGTCTCTACGCCAAATATGAGAAGTGTGTCTTTGAGCAGTCTTCTCTCCCTTTCCTGGGTTACATCATCTCGGGCACTGGACTGCAGATGGATCCAAAGAAGGTCTCCTCCATACTCAACTGGCCTCCCCCTTCTGGACTGAAGGCAATCCAACGGTTCCTGGGATTCGCCAACTACTACCGCCAGTTTATCCCTCACTTCTCTGCCCTGACTGCTCCTCTCTCCGCTTTGACCAAAAAGGAGGCTAATCCAAAGGACTGGTCACCTGCGGCCGACGCCGCGTTTTGCTCACTGAAGCGAGCATTTGCCTCCGCGCCTGTACTCCACCGTCCGGAGTTAAACCGCCAGTTCACCTTGGAGGTAGATGCCTCCTCCTCGGGAGCCGGAGCAGTGCTCATGCAGAAGTCCTCCTCCGGCAAGATGGTGACGTGCGGTTTCTTCTCCAAGAGCTTCTCAGCACCTGAACGCAATTACACCATCGGTGACCGAGAACTATTGGCGGTCAAACTGGCTCTGGAGGAGTGGCGCTACCTCCTGGAAGGAGCAGTGTACCCCGTGATTATCTACACGGACCACAAGAACCTGGAATACCTGCGGTTCGCTCAGCGACTGAACCCACGGCAAGCCAGGTGGTCCCTATTCTTTGCCAGGTTTGACTTCCAGCTCCATTTCCGACCCGCGGACAAGAATGTACGCGCTGATGCCTTGTCTAGGTCTTTCATGCCCATGGAACAGGAGGAAGAGACTACCCAACCCATCATCTCTCCTAGCAAGATCATTTCGGTGGCCCCTGTCACCCTGGCCCAGATACCGCCCGGAAAGACCTATGTCTCTGAGACTGACAGGCAAAAAGTGTTACACTGGGGTCATGCCTCAAAAACAGCCGGTCATGCAGGCCAGAAGAGAACATGGGGTGCGATTGTACGCCATTACTGGTGGCCATCCCTTCGCAAGGACGTCGCTGCTTTTGTCTCTGCCTGCTCCTCTTGTGCCAGAAACAAGACGCCCAAACACCTGCCCTATGGCCGTCTTCTGCCTCTGCCTATACCCTCAGTTCCCTGGCAACACATTGCGATGGACTTTATTACGGACTTGCCATTATCCTCTGGACACACAGTCATATGGGTCGTGGTGGACCGGTTCTCCAAAATGGCCCACTTCATCCCCATGGCTGGACTCCCCTCTGCTCAGGAACTCGCGGAAGCCTATATCCATCACATCTTCCGCTTGCATGGCTTTCCATCCCACATCGTATCCGACAGAGGAACTCAGTTCACCTCCCGCTTCTGGAGGGCGCTCTGCAAACACCTAGGAGTAACTCTGGACTTTTCTTCCGCATACCATCCTCAGTCTAATGGCCAAGTGGAGAGGGTCAATCAAATCTTGACATCCTTCTTACGTCACTATGTCAACACCCATCACGACGACTGGTCCACGCTTCTGCCTTGGGCTGAATTCTCACATAACCACCACATCAGTGAGTCGTCCTCCAAATCTCCCTTCCATGTCGTTTACGGACTTCAGCCCTCCGTTCCATTGCCTGTATCCCCATCTTCGGATGTCCCTGCGGCTGATACTGTAGCCCGTGACTTCGCTACCATTTGGGACTCTGTCAAGGCGTCCCTTGGACGCGCTTCCCAGCGGATGAAGAAACACGCTGACAAGAGGCGTCTGGACCCTTCGTGTTTCTCTCCTGGTGACCTGGTCTGGCTTGCTTCCCAGTACATCCGATTGAAGATACCTTCCTACAAGCTGGGTCCTCGCTACATCGGGCCGTTTAAGGTCCTCGCCAAGATCAATGAGGTCTCCTACAAGCTACAGCTCCCGGCCACGATGAGGATACCCAACTCATTCCACGTCTCCCTGCTCAAGCCGGTTGTCCTTGGTCCCTTCTCCGCTGCTGCCAGTCCGGCTCCTCCACCTATTGCCGATGACGACATCTATGCGGTAAGGGATATCGTGGCCATGAAGACCGTACGAGGTCGACAGTTCTTCCTGGTGGACTGGGAGGGGTATGGTCCTGAGGATAGGTCCTGGGAGCCCAGGGAGAACGTGGGCACTCCTCTGATCCGTGCCTTCATGTCCCGGTTGCGGGGAGGGGGGCGTGGGGGGGGGGTACTGTCACGCTCCCCGGGTCCTCCGCTCCGCTCCCCGGGTCCTCAGCCCCGCTCCCCGGCTCACCTGCCACGCTCCCCGGGTCCTTGGCTCCGGTGCCCGTCCTTCCCAGGCCCCCTGCTCTCCGATCGCGGCGCCCGACGGCCTCCCAGGCCCTGGCCGGCTCCCCTGCGTCCTCTTCTCAGCCTCCTTCCCTGGCTTCTGGCACCCGGGCTGCGCGCATGCGCATTAGGGCGCGCGCGCGGTCACTGACCCTTCTTAAAGGGCCAGCGTCCATTAACAGGAAATGAGGCTGAACAGGTACAGGGTATATAGGGGTGTATTGTCCAAGAGGGCGGGGCCTGATCTTCGTGTTTCCTGAGCTAGGAGTCAGGTCTCCTTGTGTTTTCCTGCCATACTTACGTATCTCTCTTCTAGAGCTGATCCCGCCTCGCCATCCAGCCCTGCTGAATCCCGAGCCCCGCACGCTGTCCGTCTGCCATCTGACAGTCCGTACCATCTCGGATCCCTGCGGTGACCCGTCATCTCGCTCCAAAGGTTCCGGACCCCGCCTGACATCATCTTGGCTTCCGAACCTGAGCTACGTCACCCGGACTGCCATCTGTGACTCCGTGGTCCCAGGGACTCCTCCGCTACCTTCACTTGCACGGACTGTTCTGCTGCCCATCAGTGCTTCAGCTACCGGACTCCCTACCACCATCTTAGAGTTCGGCCCAGTGGATCCACCTCCTGGGTCTGCCCGACCGCCCGGCCCTGACACCTTTCTTCTCTGTCTGTGGTGTCAGCTGTGCCTAGCCGGGCCCCAGGATCTCCACCAGGAAACTTCTCTCTCTGTCACTTTCTCTCCTCTCTGACGAGGTAACTACCTCTCTCTCCTTCTCCCTCTCACACACTCTACTGACTGAACTTGAACTTCCTGTTTCTATTCTTACTTTCAGTTGGCTCCTCCCACTTTCCCTGTTGCTAGGCCCCCACCCCATGGGAGGAGAGATGGGTCTTAAGGCCCCCCAGCCTACAGCATGGGGGTAGCTGCCACTATCGCTGGTCCCTGTATGTGCCTAACAATGCGTGTTTGTGTAAATTTGAACTGGTATGTACCCTTGTCCTTACCTAGGATGGGACATCACACCTCTGGCTGAGGTGCAATGTCTCTGTGGCGACGAAGCCTCAGGGGCGCCACACTCCCCCACAGCAAATCCCAGCACGTCCGCGGGCTGAAACAAGAAAAATACAGTGGAAAGAAACTGCTAATTTTTATATGCATAAAACATGAAAACCATAAAACTGTTCATCCCTTTATGGGAGGCACTTTTCTTGAACAGTGCAAACATGTAAAATAAAACTTTAAAGTCTTTGGTGCACTTTACAGTCCAGTGCACAAGTGCTGCGGTACGTTCCCACCAGAATTCTGGTAGGGAGCACAACTGGTGCAACTATATACAATGGAGTTGCTGACCACACATAGTCCTGTGGCCTAAACGTCTATTTATTTTAACTTTACATAGGGGCAGAACCAGCCACTAAGTCCATTGGCCTGGTTATTCAACAACACACATATATACATATTCAACTGCGGACCACTTTCAAGTCCAGTGGCCCGGTAACACATAAACAATGGGGGGTGGCATCTTTGAAAAGAACAAAGGGGCGGTGCAGAGGGGACATCTTCAAAAAGGATGAGGGACAAACAGGGGCTATTTGCAGTTCTGTTACTGTTCTTTTATTTAAATCTTGGGATCCAGCTCTGGCATGGCCCCGGACTGCAAGTAGACCGTGCTCAGACTGGTCTTAGTCCATTGGTCCTGTTCTCCAGCTGTTATGAGGCTGCTGCGGGGTGATGGTATCGAAGCTGCATCCCAGTCTGGCCTGAATGGACAGGATGCCGCTGCACGGGACGGTGCAGCAGGGACTTCAGTCGAGATCGCAGCATGGATCACAGCTTGGGTCTCAGCGGGCATCGCAGCATGGATCTCAATGGGAATCGCAGCATGGATCTCAATGGGCATCGCAGCATGGATCACCTCCGGGATCGCAGCAGGGATCACTGCGGCCTCCGGTAGTAACGCCGGTGGGGTCAGCACACCCGATTTGGCAGGGGCAGTGCAGCACTCACCCAGGGCTAGGCCAGATGTGCTCTGTAGCAGAGTCACCATCGCTGGTGTGGGCTCCGGATGGGCGTGGGAGGCACCTCCACACAGGCCTCGCTGCACAGACATCTGCAGACTCCTCATGGCCAGCACCATCTCCTTCCCCCACACGGCTATCTCCCATCTGCTCTGCTCCTTCATGCTGTCAGCCATCCTCCCGACCTCAGCCTTCAGCTCAGTGGCAGTCACAGGCCTGATCCATCCGAGCTCCTCCTGGCCTCCGCTTGCAGGAGCCATCTTCTCTCTTCCTCCAGACAGCATTAACTGCCAGGCAGATACTTTCTTAGCGCACCATTTTCCACTCCTCTCCTTTGCATAGCGGAGGCAGGGCTTAACTTTGCGCTCTTTTCTCAGGCACGACCCCTTTCTTCCCGCGCTTAGCAATTTCAATGGCGGCAGCAGTTTTTACACACAAGTGAAACAGTCTATTAAGCACAGTTCTTTAAGGCGCACAGTACCCGGTGGGACCGGGCACGAAATCCTGTTCGTGACGCCTAGGTTGACTCACCCACCCCAGGGCTCTGGGACACCCGGTGCCGGGCCGGACTAGTCCAGGGGGTAGTCAGCGGTGGCAGGGCCCGGCTCCGTGACCCTGGCGGGGTCAACTAATATGACGGCTGTGGGTGATGGTAATTTATAATGTTTGTGGAATTATATTCGTGACGCCACCTGTGGATTGCGGCTATGGAGCCGCCGCTGCTGCATAGGGCCTCTAGGGCTGATGTAATGGCAGCTGGGATGGTTCTGCTCCCCACAGGTGGAGCGGTACCCCGGGGCAACCGTTGGTGCTTATGAGAGTCTATGCAATGGTGGTGCGGTGTAGAATAAAAGGGAGGCGACACCAGGAGTTGCAGTTTCAAGGTCTTTATGCACTGTTGCCAGGGCTGCAGCAGACTGGTTGCCATTGGAGTGCTGGAATTCACTGTCAGGGACCTCCGCCGATCCCAGATAATTCTTAGGGTTAATACCGGTGCACCACTTTTATGTCTCTTTCCTCGACTGACTTCACAGCCTTGACTTTTATAGATGAACTTGTCTTGGCCTCTACCATAGAATCTGGTCAAGGGGGCTTGCCTGACTGGAATCTTGCCCTCTTCCTAGGGGATCTATGGTAGATTGTGGCCCTGGGCGCTTGCAGACACCCTGGGCCTTGGTGTCACTCTATGAGGAAATGTCTTTCTTCCCTCTGTCTGGGGACCATCCCCGAATGCAGCCAGATCCCTCCACCAGATCTTCTAGTGGAACAGGCCATGAGCTAATAAGCCCTTCCGTGGCCCTGGAATCCTTTCTTCTCTGTCTGTGGTGTCAGCTGTGCCTAGCCGGGCCCCAGGATCTCCACCAGGAAACTTCTCTCTCTGTCACTTTCTCTCCTCTCTGACGAGGTAACTACCTCTCTCTCCTTCTCCCTCTCACACACTCTACTGACTGAACTTGAACTTCCTGTTTCTATTCTTACTTTCAGTTGGCTCCTCCCACTTTCCCTGTTGCTAGGCCCCCACCCCATGGGAGGAGAGATGGGTCTTAAGGCCCCCCAGCCTACAGCATGGGGGTAGCTGCCACTATCGCTGGTCCCTGTATGTGCCTAACAATGCGTGTTTGTGTAAATTTGAACTGGTATGTACCCTTGTCCTTACCTAGGATGGGACATCACACCTCTGGCTGAGGTGCAATGTCTCTGTGGCGACGAAGCCTCAGGGGCGCCACATTAACATACATGGTAAAATAAATTGCAGATAAATATAAAATATTAGTAAAATGTTATGTGCCTTAAATCGAATTTGTCAGCAAGTTTTTGCTATATAAGGGTGGCTTTACACGCTACGAAATTTCTACAGCTATCTCGTTGGGGTCACGGATTTTGTGACGCACATCCGGCCGCTGTAGCGATCTCGTTGTGTGTGACTCCTAGAAGCAATTTTGGATTGTTGCAAAAACATCCAAAATCGCTCCTCGTTGACATGGGGGTCCTCTCCCAATTATCGCTGCTGTCACTTGGGCGAAGTTGATCCTCGTCCCTGCGGCAGCACACATCGCTACGTGTGACGCCGCAGGAATGAAGAACCTCTCCTTACCTGCCACACGCCAGCAATGAGGAAGGAAGAAGGTGGGCGGGATGTTCGTCCAGCTCATCTCCGCCCCTCCACTTTGATTGGGCGGCCGCTTAGTGACGTTGCTGTGACGCCGAGCGAACTGCCCCCTTAGAAAGGAGGTGGTTCGCCGGTCACCGCGACGTCGCTGAGCAGGTAAGTACGTGTGACGCTGCCGTAGCGATAATGTTCGCTACGGCAGCGATCTCCACATATCGGCATAATGATAGGGGCGGGTGCTATCACGCTTGCCATCGCTAGCATCGGCTAGCAATGTCACAGCGTGTAAAGCCCGCTTAAACTGAGAACAGAATAGTATGAGCTGAGACATTTATTGCAACGAGTTGTCTCTTATTAGGCTGTGTGCTATTGTTGCTGTTGTTTTCACACAATGAATGTTTTACCAACAGGATATTACCACTGTCAGATGAGCTGCCATTCTTGTCCAACTCCACCTCCAGTACTTATTTGCAGCTTACTGTCAATACACAATGCTAATCAGGGGTGCAGGTGGGGTCTATTTTCTGAGCACTTCTACATTGTAAATCTAATAAGTCTGACTGTATCACAGCTGATGCACCCAGAAAACTTAGCCTTACATTGCTGGAATCAGGGTCTCTGTCTCTACATTAAAAAAAAAACACAAAAAAAGCCAGATTACCATACAAGAATCCAAAAAATATTCTGCTATTTCATGAGGAGGCTCTGCATCGGATTAAATGGGAGGAGATTTTGCCAGCACTCAATTTTGAAGAGAAAGAACAAATCCAGTGAGCTCAGCAATTGATGAAATATATAAAACATTTTTCTTTATTTCATAAATCAGTAAAATGTCAAATAGCAGCATATAACAAATTAATTCAGGCAGAGATAGAAAAACTTACCGCTGTAACGCACGATATGACGCGTTTTGGCTTATGCCTTCATCATCGTCATGATGTCATTGTCTGTCATTGTCTGTCTCTACATTATGCTGCTCTCAGATAAGGTTTCAAAAACCTGGTGACAGATTCCCTTTAAGCAAATTTTCTCTTTTTGTGTCAAGGCCAAACACTTTCTCTAATATATTACTTTAGCAATCAGAAACTTGTAAGTCAGCAAAATTAAACATATCATAATATTTTATTAAGTTAAGAGAGATAAGAGGAGAAGATTGAATGAGGAGAGGAAGGTAGAGGGGAAGACATAATAAAGGAAGGAATGTAAGAAGCAATAAAAGCAAAAATAGATGGAGTAGGGAGCAGGTAAAGAAGGGAGTGACAGGCAGGGTAGGAGGCTTGAAGAATATTTTTGTATGAAACTGAAGGGTAGAAGAAAGCAGTTTTTTTACTAAGGTGACAGGAAATAAATAAAGGAAGGATAGAGACAGTAAAAGAGAAAATAGATGAAAGGGAAGGAAGGAAGGAAGGGAGGAAGGGAGGGAGGGAGGAAGGAAGGGAGGAAGGAAGGGAGGTAGGAAGGGAGGAAGGAAAGAAGGAAGGGGGGAAGGAAAGGAAGAATGATGGAAGGGAGGAAGGGAGGGAGGAAGGGAAGAAGGAAAGAAGGAAGGGGGGAAGGAAAGGAAGAATGATGGAAGGGAGGAAAGGAGGAAGGGAGGGAAGAAGGGAGGGAGGAAGGAAGGGAGCAAGGGAGGAAAGAAGGAAAAAAGTGAGGAAAGAAGCAAGGTAGGGAGGAAAGAAGGGAAAAGGGATGGAAAGGAGGAAGGGAGGAAAGAAGGAAGGAAGGAGGACATTTTTATATGAAACTAAAAAAGTCAGTTGGTGGGAAGATTAAAGTTTATTTAGAAGGGAACGTTGACAAGACTAAAGCTGGTGTCACACATAACGACGACGACAACGACGTCGCTGCTACGTCACCATTTTCTGTGACGTTGCAGCGACGTCCCGTCGCTGTCGCTGTGTGTGACATCCAGCAACGACCTGGCCCCTGCTGTGAGGTCGCAGGTCGTTGCTGAATGTCCAGCTTCATTTTTTGGTCGTCACTCTCCCGCTGTGACACACACATCGCTGTGTGTGACAGCGAGAGAGCGACGAAATGAAGCGATCAGGAGCCGGCACTGGCAGCTGCGGTAAGCTGTAACCAGCGTAAACATCGGGTAACCAAGGGAAGCCCTTTCCCTGGTTACCCGATGTTTACGCTGGTTACCGGCCTCCGCTCTTGCTGCCAGTGCCGGCTCCTGCACTGTGACATGTGGCTGCAGTATACATCGGGTAATTAACCCGATGCATACTGTAGCAAGGAGAGCAAGGAGCCAGCGCTAAGCGCGGCTCCCTGCTCTCTGAACTGTGACATGTAGATGCAGCACACATCGGGTTAATTAACCCGATGTGTGCTGCAGGAGAGCAAGGAACCAGCGCTAAGCGCGGCTCCCTGCTCTCTGCACATGTAGCACAGCGACCTTATGATCGCTGCTTCTGCTGTGTTTGACAGCTAAGCAGCGATCATAACAGCGACTTACAAGGTCGCTGTTACGTCACCGAAAATGGTGACGTAACAGCGACGTCGTTGTCGCTGTCGTTTAGTGTGACACCAGCTTAAAACACTGCACATGAAAGATAAGATAATTATACAGTGCTTCAAACAGTAGTTTATTTTAGATTGATATGTTGTTCTTCTATCATACAATAATCTTTTAACAGCCTTCTTCTTGCAGTACAGAACATTCATTTACATAGACAGAAATGAATTAAACCATTCTGATTAAGGGAAATCAAATATTCCTCACTGCTAGAAATTGAAGGTCAAACAATGAATATGGCTGTGTCTCTCACCTCAGTATATCTCTTTTCTTTTCTTAGTGAGATAAATAGCACTGATTGAGTTACTGTGCAAGTACACCTAAGACACCTGGGTGTGAGGATGCTACCACAAGTCACAATGGCAGTAAACTTGATATCATGCAAATTAGCAGAGCAAAAATAATTAATGCAACAGTATTCAGGAGAGCTAAATGAATTGTAAGTGATAAACAATTTTCCCTCTAGATTTAAGTTTCCAGTAATTAAAAAGTATGAAAGAGTGGAAGAAAAAAAATGAGACGCTCATTCTAAATAGTAGCATCTCCACTTTTCAATGCAGAACGGATCATCTTCTTGTCATTTCTCTCTATTGTTTTCTTGATTCCAGAGCCTGATAGTGGTTAAATGATGGAAAACAGACTGCTCAATGACAATTGTTGTATTGTAGACAAAACTCAGAAGTAAAATTCACCCGAGGCTGCTGTCCTCCTTTCGTCCTCACTTACTCATCAGATAACAGTTCAATTACAATTACTCACCTGCTATGACTTCCATACATCTAGACATTACTTTTCTTCTTTCATATTCATTTTAAGACATTTATGGATTTATTGCGCAGTCAGAACATCATTTTGTCTTGTAAAATCCATAATGAATTTTAGATTTCTAGATCCAGTAAGTAAGGAGGTATATTAAGAAATTTACAATGTTTATTACAGTTTATCAGATCCAGTGTAACAAGACAGTAATATGTACTTTTATCTAGAAAATATGCAAGCAGTATATTCTACATGCTATTGTAACAATAACTTTTCAAATATTAAAGTCTTAGATGCTGGAATATTATCTAGAAGTAATTCCTTGTGCACAGATATAAAACACAAACACATCAAATAAATTATTCTTTCTGTTCGGGTCAATATACTTCTCTACTTTTTGCTGTATTTGGGTTAACCTCGGGGATCATTTAAGGGGGTTATATTAGAATAGGCATGGGCTTTGACCTATTATACTTTTTAGTAATCCTTTTTATTTTACTAATCACTTAAACAAATTTGCAGCAGTTACATGTTCACCCAAGTGGATTTGAAAGGTACACTCATGAGCAAAAGGGTAACAGTGTTTTGAACTTTTGACTTTCAGGCACCACATCTCACCAGCCACTACAATTTTGAGCATGAGACTCATTTATTATTTGTTTAACAGCCTTCAGTTTGATTTCGAGTCATGGAGACTAGATAGAAGAATGCTCTGTAGGACAATCGATCTTGCTCAAGCCTTGATATGTCCACTAGGGTCTTCTCTGCCCTGAGAGACTACCTTCATTTTAAAGACAATCATCTAGGCTACTTCATATATAAATTTCACTTACAACTAGTTAGAGTTTGATTAGTTATGCAGATTCTTGTCATGTCTCTGCATTATTACTGTTTTGTTCTTGGTGTTTGAAAATTATTATTCTTCCTGTAAACTACAAATTACAACCTATTATCCCATTCTCTGATAACCCAGTGTGTCATTAGGAGAAAGATCACTGGTTCAAATGAAGCAAAAGTCATTAAAAAGATTCATCAAGAAAAGAGAAACAGCATCATTCAGCTAATCCATAGTGGTCTCTCGGCCACAAAAATTGCCAAACTGCATCATGTGTGTGTCATAACAGTTAGAAGAATACAAAATGATGTTCATTTATCCATTCAAATGCCAAGAGGTGGACGTCCAGGCAAGATATCAAAGTCAACAAGTCGGCTCATCCCAAGGTCTATCAGTTCTGGTTTGACAAACACGGCAGTGGAGGGAGTTTGTATGCATTGTAATAGTGAGATCACAGAGGTCCATGCAAGTTCTGTGCAATACATGTTACACAAGTCTAGAATGGTGGTAAGAACAAAAGTGAAGAAGCCTCAACTTCTCAACTTCAATATCATCGTATGAAGCGTCTGGTCAAGTTTTCAAATTACTTAAAAAATGAACAGTAAAATATTTGAAACGGGTGATTTGGAGCGATGAGACAAAAGTCAATAGACTAACCTCCGATGGGTGAAAATGCATCTGGAAGAAACAATGCTCTTCCCACCTTGATAATGCCATCCCACAGCTGTCTACTTTACCTTGGCTGGTTACCAAAAATACAGGGGAGCCCACTCAGTGTTTTTAAATTATTTTTTTAAATAGTTTAAAAAAAATGTGGTCTCCCCTCTATTTTTGATAACCAGCCAAGGTAACGCAGACATCTGCGGGTTGCAACCTGTATTATTTTTAATCTTTATTATTCACAACAAGATACCGTCATTTCTGTACTGCAGCCTTTTAACAAACATTAACATACAAACAGTACCCAAACATTAAACTTCCACACAGACTTTTTTTTAAAAGTCTGTGTTCGAGTCCCAGCTCTGGACACCCGATGTCCGGGATGAACCCCAAACTTTACAATTTAATATGGGGTTGTTTCACAACCAAAGGCATCGGTTACTTGACCGGGATGGATGATGATCTGACATATATTTCAGTATCCTACAAGACAAGTTACTTTGTACACTCGAGTATTATGGGTATGAAAAGGACGACAGTCTTCCAGCAGGAAAATGACCCAAAGCATATGTTAAAATTGGCAAAGAAGTGGTTCAATGACAATGAGGGGGTGCTATCTTTGACCTCACAGACCCCAGCTAACACTTGTGGATAGAGTTAAAGAAAATGCTGTATACATAACCCAAGGAGCCGACCAGTATTTCATCAACTTTAGGGATGTGTAGAAAAGACCTAGGATTAGATATTGGTGAAGACATGCTTGAATGTGATGTAGAGCATACTCAGAAGGATTGAAGTAGTTTTGAAAGCCAAAAGGTGAATTTAAAGAATACTAGCAAAATGATAAAAGTTAAAATTGAGATTTTTAGAGGCAAAATAGTAACAATGCAATTACATTACAATTATCTGCATAACTAATCACATATTAAATAGTTGCACATCAAATTTATGAAGTTGCCAAGATAATTGTCTTTAAAATGAAGGTAGTCTCATGCTCAAAGCTGTAGTGGATGGTGAGAAATAGAGCCTAAAATTCAAACGTTCAAATATTGTTACCCTTTTGCTCATCAGTGTAAGTATAAATTTTTGCCAACAACGTGGGATTTCTTGAGAAAAAGTTTTTTTTTCTTCTATTGGATCCCTGCACTACTAGAGTGTTATCCCTGCATGTCGGACCTTGCCACAGCTGAGCTGGATCATCTTTTTCCCTTCTGGTTGGAAAATTGTACCTAATAATTAGTAACATGTCAACTGTCGAGGGCAAGAGAAACCATCGATCCAGGTGAGCCCCTTGATCTGTTTGGCCCTATACTATTTAGGGACTACTGTATGCCCATCATACCGCAAATAAACTACCATCATCAACTGTGTGGTTACTTCTGTGGGGCCAACATACTGTATGGGGACTGTTGTCATCCTGTGGCATACTTCTGTGGGAGACATCATACTGTATGGCTCATCATACTGAATGTGGCAGATCATAGTGTGTATGAAATCATATTGTGCATGAGGTTTTATATTGGCCTAAATATATACTGTATATATATATATATATATATATATATATATATATAAATATATATATATATATATATATATAAATAATAAATATATACTGTATATATATTAATATAATTAAAATAATAAATATATATATATATAAATAATAAATATATACTGTATATATATATATATATATATATAAATATAAAATGTTTTTCCCATTATTATAATTATTGTTTTTTTTCTATTTTCCAGTGCACTTTCCTTTTCATTTTCTGCAGAGAAACTGAAAGGAGTTGCTAATGTACATGGGTGTCTCAAGCCTATTGTCAAATGTTTGAGGGAGGAGCTGAGGGTACATTATTACTGTGTGTAGAGTGTGACTTAGGGCCTCTATTTAAAATTAAGCTGGCACTTAAAGATTTTATTACATTATAGGGGCATTCAGTGTATTATACCAATCATAGTGACACAGGAGGAGTTATTACTTTGTATGGCATTCATAGAACAGATTAATATTTTCTAGGAGATCTACCATCTAGATGGTCCACAGGATCCATTATTATTTTCTGTGGCATAAAATGTGGGCACTTAATTTATAAGGTACTCTAAGAGTGTATTAATATTTTCTTGGGGGTAATTTTATCATGTAGAGGGCAAAAAGGGACATTTTACTATGGTATGCAACAGGCACAGTGGTGGACATTATTACTATGAGGAGCACTACAGAAGTGTTATTGTTTCTGTGCCACAAAGCAGGTGCAGTAAGCAGGCTCAAGGCTGGGGCCACACGAGCACAACTGCAAGTGCATCGCATGACACTCAGCTCCCAACTCTGCTGGAGTGTAAGCTGAATGTCATGCCACTGTGATGTGATCCTGCAATCGCAGCACAGCCACGGAGGAATGGACGGGCGCTGCGGAGGAGAAGGGTGCACTAATCTCCCTATCTCCTTCATTGTCAACTGATCCGTATATTGCACTGCACTTCGATGAAATGCAAGTGCAGTGTTATGTTTTTCTTGCCCCATAGACTTGAATGGGTGCGAGTGGAACAAGATCGCTTTGCACTCGCAGGATGCTGCAATTGTTTTCTCGGTCCGATTAGGGCTGAGAAAATAATCACTCATAGGAGTTGCCCTATAGAGTAACATTGGTCCGAGTGGAATGCGATTTTTTTATCACATTCCACTCGGTCCATTTTACTCGCCATGTGTCCTTACCCTTAGAGTAACAACAGGATCAGGTGTTTCTGCAGAGTGAGAATAGATGGGGACAGTGCTGAATGTGTATTTATTGCTGAGACAAGTTGTGTCTGTTAGAAGTCATCTAGGTGGTCTACGTCTGAAGGAAAAGACAATAAAAGCAACCAACTCTATCATAAATACCATCACCTGTTAGTCACTATCTGTAACTGTACTATAATCTTTTATTATATTCTGTAGGACTAGTATTTACCGCTGCATGTGTGCCGCCCCAGTCAGGCTGCTCGGATCCGGGATCGTCGTGGCTCGAGGGGTCTGGACCTGGCTTGGCGGACACTTTGATCCGTAAAAGGGGGATAGTTACAGGGGACAAGTTTGTGACGCCACCTGCGGGTTGCGGTAATGGAGTACTGCTGCTGCTGGAGAGAGGACCGGGGCAGATGGTGTGAAGCAGCAAAGTGTCAGTCTCTCCACAGGTAGGGAAGGCCCCGAGCTCAGGGGGTTGGTAGATTTGGGAGGACAGGCTGCAGGGACCAGGGTACTCACTGCGGTTAGTCGTGGTGTTGGATGAGGTTTAGAAAGAAGACACACACTGTAGGTAAACCAAAGTCTCTGAGTACAGCTACCACTGCCGGGAGCCCGTCCAAGTACCCAGTCCTACCAGTGTCACTTAGTGATTCGGAGCCTGCCTCTGTGCACAATTTGTTGTCCTGGGATGGTCCCCATGGCTTGAAGCTGTTGAGGGCCCTGCTCACTATGTGTAGTGTAGCTGTGCTCTCAAGGGCTGGCACTTGGGACTTCAGTAGGTTGCTGTGTCTGGAAAAACCCTGTCCCCCTCATTGTGCTGATGCCCTCAATCTCTGAGCGTTCAGGGAAGTCCTTGAAGATTCTCTCCCTTTCAGGTGAACTGTAAGGACGTTGAATTGGCACCTGACCTAGGGTCCTGTACCCCGTCGTGCTGGGTACCGGTCAGTTCTGTTAGGCCCTTCTGGTGCAGACAGTCCCTCAAAGACTAGATCCGTCACACCCCTGTCCAATGTCCCTGCAATCGGTCCCCGACTCCTCTGGACCCGGAGCACTGCTTGCAACCCAATCAGTTCTCCTTAGCTCCCCAGGAGCTCAATCTCCCAGCTCCTCACTCTCTGGAGCCTACTTCTTCCCTCTCCATCTCTCCCTTACAGTCTGCCCAGTTTCCAAGTGGCTGGCCCATTTTACAACTAGTCCAACCCCCCTGGTGTGTCTGACAGTGACTGGTGTGAGGTGATTAGGTATTGTGCTGCAGATGGGAGTGACACAGGTTTCTTAGGTACCTGGAATGATGGGGGGTAGGCCCTGCACCCTGGGTAAGGATGCAGTTCCCTGTGGCACCTTGATGCATTCAGGGGCGCCACACATGATCACCATATAGTGATATCCGTCTTGGTCTTTGTAAAGTGAATTTTTTGAAGTAACAGCATGGTCATCTGCTGGATTCCAATTTAACCACTATATATCTTATAAGTGCAGTAGGCCACCTCTGTTCTCAACACGATTACTTAGGTTGGGGCACAATTATATGTGTATTTTAACACCCCTCCTCCAGTGTTGTGCCCCTAGATAAGCCTCTGTTTTAGACAGCATATATGTCTTCACTGATATCTTTTGTTGCCATGAAAGAATTGAGCTGGTTCGGGAGGAGCAGACTGAGATCTGTCAAAAATGATTTAATACATAGTTAAAAAAAAAAATCAGAAATAACCCTGTCTACACATTAGTGCTACTAAAGACTTGAAATCACATGATCCAATTTGTGTTATAATTAAAAAGTCAAAGGTATAGATGTAAATGAGATGGAATGAAAAAAAAACAATGGAAACAATAATTTCAGAGTGTTTCTTAAACCTTTTTAGGCCCCCTTCACACGTCCGTGAAACACGTGCGTGTTTGGCCCGTTTCCGTATGTACCGGAGACACGGCCAAACGTGCACCAATGTTAATCTATGTTTGAGGTCACACGTGCGTTATTTCATAATGTCCGTGTATCCGTGTCCGTGATCCATATATGTTTCCGTTTTGCACGGAAGCATGTCCGTTTTCTGCACGGAACGCGCACACGCAGACACCATGAAAGTCAATGGTTATGTGTGCACAATACGTGACACAGATACATCTCTGTATGCTCCGTGTACGTTTTGTGCTTTTTTCTAGCGATGTCGGTCATTCTTTCTTTTCCTGTCTATGTCGGTCAATCTCCCTCAGTCTGTCGGTCGGTCTCTCTGTCTGTCTGTCGGTCTCTCTCTGTCTTGTCTGTCCTTCTCTCACTGTCTGTCGGTCAGTCTCCCCCCTCTCTCATACTTACCGATCCCCAATCACCGGCGCGGCGCTGCACAGCTGTTCACTAAACTCCGGCGGCTTTTCCTCTTTTGAAAAAGCCGGCCACTCATTAAACAATCTCGTATTCCCTGCTTTCCCCGCCCACCGGCGCATATGATTGGTTGCAGTTAGACACACCCCCACGCTGATTGACAGCTTTCTCACTGCAACCAATCACAGCCGCCGGGGGGCGGGACTATACTGTGCAGTGAAAAAAATAAATAAATAATTAAAAAAAACGATGTGCGGTCCCCCCCGTTTTTATACCAGCCAGGGTAAAGTCACACGGCTGAAGGCTGGTATTCTCAGGATGGGGAGCTCTACGTTATGGGGAGCCCCCCAGCCTAACAATATCAGCCAGCAGCCGCCCAGAATGCGACTGTTCTGGGACTCTACCCGGCTCTTCCCGATTGGCCCTGGTGCGTTGGCAATTGGGGTAATAAGGAGTTAATGGCAGCCCATAGCTGCCAATAAGTCCTAGATTAATCATGTCTCCCCGAGATACCTTCCATGATTAACCTGTAAGTTACAGTACATAAACACACACACCCAAACAATCCTTTATTAGAAATCAAAAACACTAACAAGTTCTCTCATCACCAATTTATTAACCATAACAAAGCCCTCCATGTCCGGCGTAAACCACGGAGCTCCAGCGTCGCATTCAGCTCTGCTGCATGAAGGTGACAGGAGCAGCAGAATACACCGCCGCTCCTGTCAGCTCCACGCAGCTAATGAAGGGAATAGCGCGATCAGCTGAGCTGTCACTGAGGTGAGTAGCGCGATCAGCTGTATCCAGCGGTGGCCGCGATTAACCTCAGTGACAGCACAGTTGATCGCGCTTCTCACCTCATTTGCTGGGTGGAGCTGACAGGAACGGCGGTGTCTTCTGCTGCAACTTACATATCTGGCAGAAAGGCTCCTGTTATCAAAGAGGGTAGGCACAACCTGGTTACAGGGTGTTAAGTCAGAAAGAAATGCACTACAATTATATAAAGAAAATCTGACTTGAACATCCAGCAGGTGTGAACAGGTGCTAGCTGAAGACACATTATAACCACAAAAATTCATACAGCTGCACTCTAAAATGCTAAAACTGAATAAGGGAACTCTAACATTGCATTACTGCCATAAGAATATTTGAAGAATATTTGAAAAAAGAGATTTTTTTTTTTTTGCCCAATGCATGTGACACCCCGACAAGGTAATCTCTTATATAGCAGGACCCTAACTTGAAATGCCTTTATCTGGGTTAAAAACCTCCATGTCTGGTCAGAAAGGATCTATACTATGCTTGGAGTTATGCTCTTGATGACTATCTTCTAAGTGCTGTAATTCTATCATTTTTTGCCAAGGGTTCTATCATTCAAATATGTCACACAAATACTTTTAATAATGCAAACGCATAGTCAAAATTTTTGACCTTGGAATAGATCTCTGTTTGATTATTTTCATTTTATATACTCATTTTGTAATGGCTATGTTGGTAAATGCTGGGCATAAGCTTTCGTTTGTAATCATAAAAGTATTTCAATAGCTATTGTTATGGATTTTGTTCTGCTCGGTGTGCAGGAGATACAGAAAAGAAATAGGAGAAATATCATCTTGGTCTTGAGAAATAGTTCAGATTCATCCAAGTAAATATTTTAGAAACATGAAAAAGTCAGTCTGCTATGCGTTATTGATATTGCACTACAGAAATATATGATATATAAAAGCCACATGTAGAATTGATATGTTTGCAATGATTTGGTCTGTCCAATAAAAATGTAACAACGTAATACACCGCTGTTAAAATGTCATTGAAATCTATGATGCAAGTACAGTTTACACATGGTCATTTCTCACTGAATAAATACATAGGAAAAGTAATCGTCAGTGAAAATATAGATCCAAGGCGAGGAATGAGAAGTGTTTGAACATGTAATTGATAAGAAAATCTTACATTTTCTCAGTTTAAGTGTTATATTTAGATTACTACTTTAGATACAAGTTAATATATTTCTTCATCAGACATACAGTAAGCAACAGTTAAATCAAATAGTTGGAAAGACCATCTCACCCAGTGTAAATTTTGCATTTATCCCAGGTATGGACAGATCTCCTATTCAGCATTCCAGGACAAGCAATGCAAAAAATCTTAAATCCAACCACATGGATTAAAATTCATTTGATGATTCTTTATTTTTTAGACTAAAATTAAAATATCATCAGCGAGAACATTGTAATGGTATGTTCACACTTAGTTTTTGAGACGTTTTGGAACACAATCCTCCAGAAAAGCACGAAACTACTGAAAAACATGGAGTTTCTGCTCAGTTTATGCTGCGAAAACTTGGCAAAAAGACTCAAACCCGCAGAACAGACCTATGTACTTCAAGCATTAACAACTCTTGTAACAATACAATGGTGGAGACAATTTTTTTCATTTGCAGTGGATTTGTCTTTGAGAATTTTTGGTAAAGCATGAATTCTTGGCATTACTATATGTTTCAAACATTAAAACTTCATCTACTGTATATTTTTAATTTTAACCCTCATGTACCAATTATACAGCATTTGGTCATCAGTGAGTTTCCGATATGTACATTCATCAGATAACATATTCTCAACTTCATTATAGTACTGACTAATATCCAGAACAGCCTTTGTCATTGATGTAAATCAAGAAATCCGCTTTGTATTCCAGATCTCTCATGGCTTTACATGGTTTATCTGTAAGTCTGTTATGTGTGACCCTCCCTCAAATAGCTGTGAATTCTGCAAATCTGAAATAAATGTACTAAAATTTAAGCAAATTTATAAGCAAAACTACAATTTCCACCACGAGTAGAGTACATTCACATTAATTTCTAAAAAGTGGGAGAGGGAAAGCTAAGAAGCAACACAGACCATGGCGAAATCAATATGTAACAGATTTAAAGGCAATGTTCATTTTCAAACTTTTTTTTTATTCATTGAACTAGTGCATCTAAAATAAAATAACATTATCTTTACAACAGACCTACATTACTAATCTACTATTTTCATTAGATAGTTCATAAGCCAAAAACCCTTACGGTTTGATTCTGCATCTTGCTAATAGGGTTCTGACTTATAGTGTTGGGGTTGCAATTATATCATGGCACTGGCACCTAGGAATCTACAAAAGGTTCCTTTGACACATATGAGAAGAATATATTCACAATAAGAGTAAAGGGTACTTTACATGCTGCGATATCGGTACCGATATCACTAGCGAGCGTACCCGCACTCGTCGGTTGTGCGTCATGGGCAAATCGCTGCCCGTGGCGCACAACATCGCTTGGAACAGTCACACGTACTTACCTGCCTAGTGACGTCGCTGTGACCGGCGAAACGCCTCCTTTCTAAGGGGGCGGTTCGTTCGGCGTCATAGTGACGTCACTAAGCGGCCGCCCAATAGAAACGGAGGGGCGGAGATGAGCGGGACGTAACATCCCATCCACCTCCTTCCTTCCTCATTGCCGGCTGCCGCAGGTAAGGAGTAGAGTTGAGCGCGGTTCGCGGTTCGAGGTTCTCCAGTTCTAAGCTCGAGTGATTTTGGGGCCTGTTCTAGATCGAACTAGAACTCGAGCTTTTTGCAAAAGCTCGATAGTTCTAGAAACGTTCGAGAACGGTTCTAGCAGCAAAAAACCAGCTAATTCCTAGCTGGCTTTCCGCTGTAATAGTGTAAGTCACTCTGTGACTCACACTATTATGACATTTCAGTGTATAGTGTGCGGGAACAGCGCCTTCAGATCACTGCTGTTTGTATAATGGCGATCCACATTTTTTTTTTTTTTTCCTTGTCTTCCTTCCCTAAACGCGCGCGTGTAGTGGGGCGGGCCGCATGTCAGTCAATCCCAGACACACACACAGCTAAGTGGACTTTTAGCCAGAGAAGCAACGGCATGTGTGATAAGATGTCCATGTCACATGTCCCTGCATTATAAAAACGAGTATCTGCACGTCCGGACGCCATTATCTCTTCTGCGTCATGGGTGTCAGACATCACTGTCGCAGCTCCGTCCTTTGTCCTATCGCCGATACAGCTGTATGCGTTCCATACACAGCGCTAGACAGCTTAGGGAGAGCACTTTCTATCAGTCCTTTTAAGGGCTCAAACCGGCAGGGTCAGAGCCATAGGTGACAGGTCCTGAAAACAGACACAGCGTCTGTGTAGCCAAGGTCAGGGATTTCGTCGCTGCATTTCCCCATTAGGAGGGAATAGAAAAGCAGGCTTCCATTCCTCTACCCAGAGCCCCACAATCCTGGCACTGTACCCTCCTGTCCTCTGCACACTCCAACTCTTTTGAACTAAGCCATTATACTAGCAAACAGTCAGTGTACCTAGTGGCATCCTAAACGTGGCTATTGGACTTTTGTGTAGTCACACTAGTGCAAAGACATTTGCAGCACCTCTGCCTGCATTGCACACTCCAACTCTTTTTAACTAAGCCATTATACTAGCAAACAGTCAGTGTACCTAGTGGCATCCTAAACGTGGCTATTGGCATTTTTGTGTAGTCACACTAGTGGAAAGATATTTGCAGCACGTCTGCCTGCATTGCACACTCCAACTCTTTTTAACTAAGCCATTATACTAGCAAACAGTGAGTGTACCTAGTGGCATCCTAAACGTGGCTATTGTACTTTTGTGTAGTCAAACTAGTGCAAAGATATTTGCAGCATGTCTGCCTGCATTGCACACTCCAACTCTTTTTAACTAAGCCATTATACTAGCAAACAGTCAGTGTACCTAGTGGCATCCTAAACGTGACTATTGTACTTTTGTGTAGTCACACTAGTGGAAAGATATTTGCAGCACGTCTGCCTGCATTGCACACTCCAACTCTTTTTAACTAAGCCATTATACTAGCAAACAGTCAGTGTACCTAGTGGCATCCTAAACGTGGCTATTGTACTTTTGTGTAGTCACACTAGTGCAAAGATATTTGCAGCACCTCTGCCTGCATTGCACACTCCAACTCTTTTTAACTAAGCCATTATACTAGCAAACAGTCAGTGTACCTAGTGGCATCCTAAACGTGGCTATTGTACTTTTGTGTAGTCAAACTAGTGGAAAGATATTTGCAGCATGTCTGCCTGCATTGCACACTCCAACTCTTTTTAACTAAGCCATTATACTAGCAAACAGTCAGTGTACCTAGTGGCATCCTAAACGTGACTATTGTACTTTTGTGTAGTCACACAAGTGGAAAGATATTTGCAGCACGTCTGCCTGCATTGCACACTCCAACTCTTTTTAACTAAGCCATTATACTAGCAAACAGTCAATGTACCTAGTGGCATCCTAAACGTGGCTATTGTACTTTTGTGTAGTGAAACTAGTGGAAAGATATTTGCAGCATGTCTGCCTGCATTGCACACTCCAACTCTTTTTAACTAAGCCATTATACTAGCAAACAGTCAGTGTACCTAGTGGCATCCTAAACGTGACTATTGTACTTTTGTGTAGTCACACTAGTGGAAAGATATTTGCAGCACGTCTGCCTGCATTGCACACTCAAACTCTTTTTAACTAAGCCATTATACTAGCAAACAGTCAGTGTACCTAGTGGCATCCTATACGTGGCTATTGTACTTTTGTGTAGTCAAACTAGTGGAAAGATATTTGCAGCATGTCTGCCTGCATTGCACACTCCAACTCTTTTTAACTAAGCCATTATACTAGCAAACAGTCAGTGTACCTAGTGGCATCCTAAACGTGACTATTGTACTTTTGTGTAGTCACACTAGTGGAAAGATATTTGCAGCACGTCTGCCTGCATTGCACACTCCAACTCTTTTTAACTAAGCCATTATACTAGCAAACAGTCAGTGTACCTAGTGGCATCCTAAACGTGACTATTGTACTTTTGTGTAGTCACACTAGTGGAAAGACATTTGCAGCACCTCTGCCTGCATTGCACACTCCAACTCTTTTTAACTAAGCCATTATACTAGCAAACAGTGAGTGTACCTAGTGGCATCCTAAACGTGACTATTGTACTTTTGTGTAGTCACACTAGTGGAAAGATATTTGTAGCACGTCTGCCTGCATTGCACACTCCAACTCTTTTTAACTAAGCCATTATCCTAGCAAACAGTCAGTGTACCTAGTGGCATCCTAAACGTGGCTATTGGACTTTTGTCTAGTCACACTAGTGCAAATCTATGTGCAGCACCTGTGCATGACACCCTCCTGCTCTGTTTTTAATAAGCTATAATGATAGCAAAAAATACTGCCATTTAGTGGCATCATAGAACTGGCTGTTGTATTCCATTAGTGCCCCACTGGTGCCAAGCTATTTCTAGCACCTCTACATGACACCCTCATGCACATTTTGCTACGCTAATGTTATAGCAAACTCAGGGAATTCATTGCTGCATTTGATAATTCGGAGGGATAGAATGTGAGGCTTCCTTTAGCTTTTCCTTCTGTTCATAGACAGCATCTCCAAGTTCACACCCGAAGAGCAATTTCTCCTCCACGTCTAAGTGTGGAGAGGCAGCTAGTGCGCATGCGTGTGCCGATTTACCCCAGCTGCAGCCTAACTACAGTGTTTTGCCTAGTGAGTATGCCGCTAACTGACGCTAAGTCTTCATTTCGGGATACAGCGCATGCTCCCACACTAAGTGTCAAAAGCCTCTTTGCACAGGTACTTGCATTCCGTGCCGGGTCTAAGTCCTGTTTTGTGCCTAGACACCATGCTAAAGCTGATAGTCTTTTTTCAGAGACTGTATTTCATGCTACTGAGCATGCTCAGGCACTTACTGCATCAGAGACTAGGTCCGGTAATGAACTCTTTGGCCCTGCCCCTGATGTGGGGGTCCCATATAGACCACAGGGCATCAGGTGTCCTCCCAAATGGCTTGCAGAGGCCCACCCCTATGTCTTGTCACCACATTATTGATGGTCAGACGATGACTGGTGAGGTGTTTGGGTCATGGCAGCCATGAGGTCATCATTGAAGTTGCGGTTCCAAATAGGACGCTAGTTATGCCACTCATGACGTGTCACTCTACTTTTGTCTCCAGGAGGTTCATTGTGGTTCACCCTGGTTTGGGGCGGACCCAGGTTATAAAAGGGGCTGGAGCCAACAAGGAGGTGCGCATTCTTCTATTATGCTCCGAAAGAGCACACCTCCATGTGTTGAACCCATTGCGGCTTTAGGCCAGAGGTAGGCAGGGATAGGGTGTCGATGCAGGCCACCACCACAGTTGGTAACGCAGAACGGTTAAGACCAGCTCCTGTCCTACCAGTCCTGCTTGTGCAGCCCAGTGGCATTAACAGGCCTGCTGCTGCTGATGCGCCTGCTGTCCACAGGTGTGGCCCCTATGCACACGGTCAGCGTACTCAATGGCTCCTGTGTTGTTAACAGAGAGTTCCTGGGCTGGGTGGGCATGTGGACCCTGTGACGCTAACAGGGCTCCCAGTCTCCAGATCCGAATGGCGTCTAACTCGGTTCAGGCTACTATTAGTTTCATAGCCACACAGCTCTGTATCCTCCACCAAACCTTCCAGTTGCCAACCTCTCCTTTTCCAACTGGGAGCACGGTGGACACTGACTGCTGATGGGGATATATACCTTTCTCTTTCTTTTCTTATTAATTTTCGTTATATAGCGGTAACATAGTATATACCACCTTATCCAAATCTGCCAGTCCCACTGTAACAGATGGTGTTTCTTCATCAAATGTTACTTTTGCTTAACCACCAAATCTACGGACCAAAACTTTTTTCCCTTTTCCAACACACCTGTTCCCCTTTCCACCAGCATCTGTCCTTTTTCAACTCATTTTGGTATATGACCAAAAGTGCAACTCTGCAGGGACACCGTACTCAACGCCATCTCACCACAGCAGCCATCCCTCGGTCCCTCCGATGTGGACAAGGAAAAGACAATTTCCTCCTATCCATGACAAAGCGTTGAGATTCACTCTGTGCAGCACTGGTGTTTAGTGGAAAAGCAGATCTAAGATTGCGTACCACATTCTGCAGATACTCCTGTATACGTGCGTCCATTTCTATGGCAGGAATTATTTTGCCAAATTTTGTCTTGTACCGGGGATCTAACAGTGTGGCAACTCAGTATTCAGGATTACTTCGAATTCGTACAATCCGAGGGTCATGTAGGTAGTGCAGCAAGAAGGCGCTCATGTGTCTTGTGCATCCAGGAGGACCAAGTCCTTGGTGTGTTGGTGGCAGAGAGGTGAGAATCGTGCCTCCTTCCTCTGCCCTCTCCCCCCAACCTCGCACAACCGAAATGTGAGCAAGCTCTCACTCATCTGCTGAGTCTTCCATGCCCATCGCCAGTTCGTCCTCCATTTCTTCATGGGCTCCTGCACTTTCCTCAACACTTTTTGCTGATACTATGCGCCCTTGTTAATCCCTCTCCCTCACCATGACTGCCGCATAGGTGCCGCTGACCATCTGGACCTCGTAGATCTTGTTATCCCTTCCGCATATGACTCCTCCTGTACTTCCTCCCCTTCCTCTTGTCCCAACACCTGACTCCGAATAATAATTACAGTGTGCTCCATCATGTAGATGACCAGAATTGTCACGCTGAGAATGACATTGCCAGTGCTAAACATCTTCGTCGACATTTGTAAACTGTGTAGCAGGGTGCATAGGTCCTTGATCTGACACCACTCCAGCAGCGTGATCTGCACCACCTCTGGATCAAGTTATCCCAGGCTATATGTCATACCGTATTTCAGCAGGGCTCTGCGGTGCTGCCACACACGCTGCAACATGTGCAGATTCCAATTCCTGCGTGTCGGAACATCGCATTTCCGGCGTTTAACTGCCAGACCCTAAGACTTCCGGAGTGATGAAAGTTGTTGAGCTGCTGTGTGCGCACGATGGAAGTGAGCACATAGCGAGCGTGCCCGCTGCACAAGGCCATGTAGGTCGGGATGGTGTTTTAAAAATTGCTGGAGAATTAGGTTCAACACGTGAGCCATACAAGGCACGTGTGTCACATTGCCCTGACGATGGCCCGCAGCCAGGTTTGCATCATTGCCGCACACGGCTGTTAAGTCACCAACAGAGTACGCTCCGTCAATTTGTACTACGGTCGCCAGGTGACGTGTTCCTTTCATGCATAGTGCTGATGATGGGAGAGGAGTCGATGCCAGCGGCGCAGGTGGACGCAGGTTATGCTCACCCACTGGGCTGCATTACCTTGACAGATGCAGAATCTCTGGCTGAATGTAGCTGGTGGGTATCTCACAGGTGAAATACCATCATTCAGCTACAACCAATGGGAAGACACCACACCCTTTTTTATGCCCATCCTGTCTGCAGACCACTGCCAGACATAGCTATGAACCTCTGGTTAATTTTACCCCCAGTTCAGTTTTATGATTTTGTGTGCTTGTTACCTGACTACTTTTCCTGCTTGCTGTTTATGTACCTTGTTGGCTGATCCGCATTTCACCTCTGCTTGTTTTCTGATTAAGTCCTGGCCGTCCCATTCTGTTCCTGTTCCTCAATTAATGTTTTGACCCTGCCTGACTACTATTCTCTGGAACTGCAGCCTTCCACAGGTATTAATCACCTTGGGCCCTGTGTAATTACTAATCTCTGTATAGGGGTTAAAGGGTTTCAGGGTTCTAGGGGTCCTGCTTGGTGAGTGGCTTCCCTCTAGCCTATCATTTACAGCCCATCTGAGTGTGTGGATCAAGGAAGGCGTTACACCGTGCTCTCTGCAGAAGGCCATGTGGGCCAGGATAGTGCTTTAAAAATTGCTGGACAACCAGGTTCAACATGTGAACCATACAAGGCACGTGTGTCACATTGTCACAGCGAAGGGCCGCACCCATGTTTGCATCATTGTCGCACCCGGCCTTCCCTGGCTGCTGGTTGAGTGGAGACAACCATTGATGAAACTCGGTCTCCAGAGCTAACCGTCCACAACTTCTCAGCGGTGTGACTCACATTTCCCATACATTTCAAAGTAAACCTTTGACCGCCTGATGGCATTGAGCTCTGCTGCCAGCATAGTAAGGAGGTGTGTGGTAGTCCTTGTGCGCAGTTACAAGGAAGGGTGGCCTGACCACACAGGGTTTGCGCCAAGGTGGAGGACCCACACGAGGTTGAAGAGGCAGAAGCAGTGTATTAACTTCTACATACAGAAGAAGGATTGACACAACTCGTGGGGACGACAAGACTTGTACAGCAGACCCTTCTCCATCTCTCCCCACAGTAACCCATTGCCCAGTCAGCGACATGTAACGCCCCTGTCCATGCTTACTGGGCCAATTATCTGTGGTGAAATGCACCCTGTCACACAGAGTTTCTCAAGGAATCAGTGATGTTTAGTGCGACATGCTGGTGTAGCGCGAGCACGCCTTTGTTGGAAAAGGAGTGGCGCCTGGGCATCGGCTCTTGGGGCACTGCGATGGGCATAAGGTCTCGAAAATCCTCGGTTAAAAAGGTTGGAAAGGCAGCATTTTGGTAGCCAACAGTTTCCAGATGCTAAAAGTCAACCTCTAAGCCATGTCATGCCCTTCTAAAAGCATGTAAAACACAGTAAGGGGACTCCAACCACAGTCTCCCTCGTTGCCACTAACTGGGCCAAACACACCCCACTTGACTGGCATCAGTTGACCTTCCCTTTTGAAAAAGAAAAAGATGCTTGGCATGAAGCACTCTCAAAAATAAGCGTGCCTTTCCCGTCCCCTGGCTGACCCAGGGGAAGAAAAGTCCTCTGAGAGCCATGACTTGTTCATCTTGGTTCTTTTAGAAACACAGCGAGGGGACTCCAACCACAGTCTCCCTCGTTGCCACTAACTGGGCCACACACACCCCACTTGACTGGCATCAGTTGACCTTCCCTTTTGAAAAAGAAAAAGATGCTTGGCATGAAGCACTCTCAAAAATACGCGTGCCTTTCCCGTCCCCTGGCTGACCCAGGGGAAGAAAAGTCCTCTGAGAGCCATGACTTGTTCATCTTGGTTCTTTTAGAAACACAGCGAGGGGACTCCAACCACAGTCTCCCTCGTTGCCACGAACTGGGCCACACACACCCCACTTGACTGGCATCAGTTGACCTTCCCTTTTGAAAAAGAAAAAGATGCTTGGCATGAAGCACTCTCAAAAATACGCGTGCCTTTCCCGTCCCCTGGCTGACCCAGGGGAAGAAAAGTCCTCTGAGAGCCATGACTTGTTCATCTTGGTTCTTTTAGAAACACAGCGAGGGGACTCCAACCACAGTCTCCCTCGTTGCCACTAACTGGGCCACACACACCCCACTTGACTGGCATCAGTTGACCTTCCCGTTTGAAAAAGAAAAAGATGCTTGGCATGAAGCACTCTCAAAAATACGCGTGCCTTTCCCGTCCCCTGGCTGACCCAGGGGAAGAAAAGTCCTATGAGAGCCATGACTTGTTCATCTTGGTTCTTTTAGAAACACAGCGAGGGGACTCCAACCACAGTCTCCCTCGTTGCCACTAACTGGGCCACACAGACCCCACTTGACTGGCATCAGTTGACCTTCCCTTCTGAAAAATAAAAAGATGCTTGGCATGAAGCACTCTCAAAAATACGCGTGCCTTTCCCGTCCCCTGGCTGACCCAGGGGAAGAAAAGTCCTCTGAGAGCCATGACTGGTTCATCTTGGTTCTTTTAGAAACACAGTGAGGGGACTCCAACCACAGTCTCCCTCGTTGCCACTAACTGGGCCACACACACCCCACTTGACTGGCATCAGTTGACCTTCCCTTTTGAAAAAGAAAAAGATGCTTGGCATGAAGCACTCTCAAAAATACGCGTGCCTTTCCCGTTCCCTGGCTGACCCAGGGGAAGAAAAGTCCTCTGAGAGCCATGACTTGTTCATCTTGGTTCTTTTAGAAACACAGCGAGGGGACTCCAACCACAGTCTCCCTCCTTGCCACTAATTGAACCACACACACCCCACTTGACTGGCATCAGTTGACCCCCCCTTTTGAAAAAGAAAAAGTAGCTTGGCATGAAGCACTCTCAAAAATACGCGTGCCTTTCCTGTCCCCTGGCTGACCCAGGGGAAGAAAAGTCCTCTGAGAGCCATGACTTGTTCATCTTGGTTCTTTTAGAAACACAGCGAGGGGACTCCAACCACAGTCTCCCTCGTTGCCACTAACTGGGCCACACACACCCCACTTGACTGGCATCAGTTGACCTTCCCTTTTGAAAAAGAAAAAAATGCTTGGCATGAAGCACTCTCAAAAATACGCGTGCCTTTCCCGTCCCCTGGCTGACCCAGGGGAAAAAAAGTCCTCTGAGAGCCATGACTTGTTCATCTTGGTTCTTTTAGAAACACAGCGAGGGGACTCCAACCACAGTCTCCCTCGTTGCCACTAACTGGGCCACACACACCCCACTTGACTGGCATCAGTTGACCTTCCCGTTTGAAAAAGAAAAAGATGCTTGGCATGAAGCACTCTCAAAAATACGCGTGCCTTTCCCGTCCCCTGGCTGACCCAAGGGAAGAAAAGTTCTCTGAGAGCCATGACTTGTTCATCTTGGTTCTTTTAGAAACACAGCGAGGGGACTCCAACCACAGTCTCCCTCGTTGCCACTAACTGGGCCACACAGACCCCACTTGACTGGCATCAGTTGACCTTCCCTTTTGAAAAAGAAAAAGATGCTTGGCATGAAGCACTCTCAAAAATACGCGTGCCTTTCCCGTCCCCTGGCTGACCCAGGGGAAGAAAAGTCCTCTGAGAGCCATGACTTGTTCATCTTGGTTCTTTTAGAAACACAGCGAGGGGACTCCAACCACAGTCTCCCTCGTTGCCACTAACTGGGCCACACACACGCCACTTGACTGGCATCAGTTGACCTTCCCTTTTGAAAAAGAAAAAGATGCTTGGCATGAAGCACTCTCAAAAATACGCGTGCCTTTCCTGTTCCCTGGCTGACCCAGGGGAAGAAAAGTCCTCTGAGAGCCATGACTTGTTCATCTTGATTCTTTTAGAAACACAGCGAGGGGACTCCAACCACAGTCTCCCTTGTTGACACTAATTGGGCCACACACACCCCACTTGACTGGCATCAGTTGACCCCCCCTTTTGAAAAAGAAAAAGTAGCTTGGCATGAAGCACTCTCAAAAATACGCGTGCCTTTCCTGTCCCCTGGCTGACCCAGGGGAAGAAAAGTCCTCTGAGAGCCATGACTTATTCATCTTGGTTCTTTTAGAAACACAGCGAGGGGACTCCAACCACAGTCTCCCTCGTTGCCACTAACTGGGCCACACACACCCCACTTGACTGGCATCAGTTGACCTTCCCTTTTGAAAAAGAAAAAGATGCTTGGCATGAAGCACTCTCAAAAATACGCGTGCCTTTCCCGTTCCCTGGCTGACCCAGAGGAAGAAAAGTCCTCTGAGAGCCATGACTTTTTCATCTTGGTTCTTTTAGAAACACAGCAAGGGGACTCCAACCACAGTCTCCCTCGTTGCCACTAATTGGGCCACACACACCCCACTTGACTGGCATCAGTTGACCCCCCCTTTTGAAAAAGAAAAAGATGCTTGGCATGAAGCACTCTCAAAAATACGCGTGCCTTTCCCGTCCCCTGGCTGACCCAGGGGAAGAAATGTCCTCTGAGAGCCATGACTTGTTCATCTTGGTTCTTTTAGAAACACAGCGAGGGGACTCCAACCACAGTCTCCCTCGTTGCCACTAACTGGGCCACACACACCCCACTTGACTGGCATCAGTTGACCTTCCCTTTTGAAAAACAAAAAGATGCTTGGCATGAAGCACTCTCAAAAATACGCGTGCCTTTCCCGTCCCCTGGCTGACCCAGGGGAAGAAAAGTCCTCTGAGAGCCATGACTTGTTCATCTTGGTTCTTTTAGAAACACAGCGAGGGGACTCCAACCACAGTCTCCCTCGTTGCCACTAACTGGGCCACACACACCCCACTTGACTGGCATCAGTTGACCTTCCCTTTTGAAAAAGAAAAAGATGCTTGGCATGAAGCACTCTCAAAAATACGCGTGCCTTTCCCGTCCCCTGGCTGACCCAGGGGAAGAAAAGTCCTCTGAGAGCCATGACTTGTTCATCTTGGTTCTTTTAGAAACACAGCGAGGGGACTCCAACCACAGTCTCCCTCGTTGCCACTAACTGGGCCACACACACCCCACTTGACTGGCATTAGTTGACCTTCCCGTTTGAAAAAGAAAAAGATGCTTGGCATGAAGCACTCTCAAAAATACGCGTGCCTTTCCCGTCCCCTGGCTGACCCAGGGGAAGAAAAGTCCTCTGAGAGCCATGACTTGTTCATCTTGGTTCTTTTAGAAACACAGCGAGGGGACTCCAACCACAGTCTCCCTCGTTGCCACTAACTGGGCCACACACACCCCACTTGACTGGCATCAGTTGACCTTCCCTTTTGAAAAAGAAAAAGATGCTTGGCATGAAGCACTCTCAAAAATACGCGTGCTTTTCCCGTCCCCTGGCTGCCCCAGGGGAAGAAAAGTCCTCTGAGAGCCATGACTTGTTCATCTTGGTTCTTTTAGAAACACAGCGAGGGGACTCCAACCACAGTCTCCCTCGTTGCCACTAACTGGGCCACACACACCCCACTTGACTGGCATCAGTTGACCTTCCCTTTTGAAAAAGAAAAAGATGCTTGGCATGAAGCACTCTCAAAAATACGCGTGCCTTTCCCGTCCCCTGGCTAACCCAGGGGAAGAAAAGTCCTCTGAGAGCCATGACTTGTTCATCTTGGTTCTTTTAGAAACACAGCGAGGGGACTCCAACCACAGTCTCCCTCGTTGCCACTAACTGGGCTACACACACCCCACTTGACTGGCATCAGTTGACCTTCCCTTATGAAAAAGAAAAAGATGCTTGGCATGAAGCACTCTCAAAAATACGCGTGCCTTTCCCGTCCCCTGGCTGACCCAGGGGAAGAAAAGTCCTCTGAGAGCCATGACTTGTTCATCTTGATTCTTTTAGAAACACAGCGAGGGGACTCCAACCACAGTCTCCCTTGTTGCCACTAATTGGGCCACACACACCCCACTTGACTGGCATCAGTTGACCCCCCCTTTTGAAAAAGAAAAAGTAGCTTGGCATGAAGCACTCTCAAAAATACGCGTGCTTTTCCTGTCCCCTGGCTGACCCAGGGGAAGAAAAGTCCTCTGAGAGCCATGACTTATTCATCTTGGTTCTTTTAGAAACACAGCGAGGGGACTCCAACCACAGTCTCCCTCGTTGCCACTAACTGGGCCACACACACCCCACTTGACTGGCATCAGTTGACCTTCCCTTTTGAAAAAGAAAAAGATGCTTGGCATGAAGCACTCTCAAAAATACGCATGCCTTTCCCGTTCCCTGGCTGACCCAGGGGAAGAAAAGTCCTCTGAGAGCCATGACTTTTTCATCTTGGTTCTTTTAGAAACACAGCGAGGGGACTCCAACCACAGTCTCCCTCGTTGCCACTAATTGGGCCACACACACCCCACTTGACTGGCATCAGTTGACCCCCCCTTTTGAAAAAGAAAAAGATGCTTGGCATGAAGCACTCTCAAAAATACGCGTGCCTTTCCCGTCCCCTGGCTGACCCAGGGGAAGAAAAGTCCTCTGAGAGCCATGACTTGTTCATCTTGGTTCTTTTAGAAACACAGCGAGGGGACTCCAACCACAGTCTCCCTCGTTGCCACTAACTGGGCCACACACACCCCACTTGACTGGCATCAGTTGACCTTCCCTTTTGAAAAAGAAAAAGATGCTTGGCATGAAGCACTCTCAAAAATACGCGTGCCTTTCCCGTCCCCTGGCTGACCCAGGGGAAGAAAAGTCCTCTGAGAGCCATGACTTGTTCATCTTGGTTCTTTTAGAAACACAGCGAGGGGACTCCAACCACAGTCTCCCTCGTTGCCACTAACTGGGCCACACACACCCCACTTGACTGGCATCAGTTGACCTTCCCTTTTGAAAAAGAAAAAGATGCTTGGCATGAAGCACTCTCAAAAATACGCGTGCCTTTCCCGTCCCCTGGCTGACCCAGGGGAAGAAAAGTCCTCTTAGAGCCATGACTTGTTCATCTTGGTTCTTTTAGAAACAAAGCGAGGGGACTCCAACCACAGTCTCCCTCGTTGCCACTAACTGGGCCACACACACCCCACTTGACTGGCATCAGTTGACCTTCCCGTTTGAAAAAGAAAAAGATGCTTGGCATGAAGCACTCTCAAAAATACGCGTGCCTTTCCCGTCCCCTGGCTGACCCAGGGGAAGAAAAGTCCTCTGAGAGCCATGACTTGTTCGTCTTGGTTCTTTTAGAAACACAGCGAGGGGACTCCAACCACAGTCTCCCTCGTTGCCACTAACTGGGCCACACACACCCCACTTGACTGGCATCAGTTGACCTTCCCTTTTGAAAAAGAAAAAGATGCTTGGCATAAAGCACTCTCAAAAATACGCATGCCTTTCCCGTCCCCTGGCTGACCCAGGGGAAGAAAAGTCCTCTGAGAGCCATGACTTGTTCGTCTTGGTTCTTTTAGAAACACAGCAAGGGGACTCCAACCACAGTCTCCCTCATTGCCACTAACTGGGCCACACACACCCCACTTGACTGGCATCAGTTGACCTTCCCGTTTGAAAAAGAAAAAGATGCTTGGCATGAAGCACTCTCAAAAATACGCGTGCCTTTCCCGTCCCCTGGCTGACCCAGGGGAAGAAAAGTCCTCTGAGAGCCATGACTTGTTCATCTTGGATCTTTTAGAAACACAGCGAGGGGACTCCAACCACAGTCTCCCTCGTTGCCACTAACTGGGCCACACACACCCCACTTGACTGGCATCAGTTGACCTTTCCTTTTGAAAAAGAAAAAGATGCTTGGCATGAAGCACTCTCAAAAATACTTGTGCCTTTCCCGTCCCCTGGCTGACCCAGGGGAAGAAAATTCCTCTGAGAGCCATGACTTGTTCATCTTGGTTCTTTTAGAAACACAGCGAGGGGACTCCAACCACAGTTTCCCTCGTTGCCACTAACTGGGCCACACACACCCCACTTGACTGGCATCAGTTGACCTTCCCTTTTGAAAAAGAAAAAGATGCTTGGCATGAAGCACTCTCAAAAATACGCGTGCCTTTCCCGTCCCCTGGCTGACCCAGGGGAAGAAAAGTCCTCTGAGAGCCATGACTTGTTCATCTTGGTTCTTTTAGAAACACAGCAAGGGGACTCCAACCACAGTCTCCCTCGTTGCCACTAACTGGGCCACACACACCCCACTTGACTGGCATCAGTTGACCTTCCCGTTTGAAAAAGAAAAAGATGCTTGGCATGAAGCACTCTCAAAAATACGCGTGCCTTTCCCGTCCCCTGGCTGACCCAGGGGAAAAAAAGTCCTCTGAGAGCCATGACTTGTTCATCTTGGTTCTTTTAGAAACACAGCGAGGGGACTCCAACCACAGTCTCCCTCGTTGCCACTAATTGGGCCACACACACCCCACTTGACTGGCATCAGTTGACCCCCCCTTTTGAAAAAGAAAAAGATGCTTGGCATGAAGCACTCTCAAAAATACGCGTGCCTTTCCCGTCCCCTGGCTGACCCAGGGGAAGAAAAGTCCTCTGAGAGCCATGACTTGTTCATCTTGGTTCTTTTAGAAACACAGCGAGGGGACTCCAACCACAGTCTCCCTCGTTGCCACTAACTGGGCCACACACACCCCACTTGACTGGCATCAGTTGACCTTCCCTTTTGAAAAAGAAAAAGATGCTTGGCATGAAGCACTCTCAAAAATACGCGTGCCTTTCCCGTCCCCTGGCTGACCCAGGGGAAGAAAAGTCCTCTGAGAGCCATGACTTGTTCATCTTGGTTCTTTTAGAAACACAGCGAGGGGACTCCAACCACAGTCTCCCTCGTTGCCACTAATTGGGCCACACACACCCCACTTGACTGGCATCAGTTGACCCCCCCTTTTGAAAAAGAAAAAGATGCTTGGCATGAAGCACTCTCAAAAATACGCGTGCCTTTCCCGTCCCCTGGCTGACCCAGGGGAAGAAAAGTCCTCTGAGAGCCATGACTTGTTCATCTTGGTTCTTTTAGAAACACAGCGAGGGGACTCCAACCACAGTCTCCCTCGTTGCCACTAACTGGGCCACACACACCCCACTTGACTGGCATCAGTTGACCTTCCCTTTTGAAAAAGAAAAAGATGCTTGGCATGAAGCACTCTCAAAAATACGCGTGCCTTTCCCGTCCCCTGGCTGACCCAGGGGAAGAAAAGTCCTCTGAGAGCCATGACTTGTTCATCTTGGTTCTTTTAGAAACACAGCGAGGGGACTCCAACCACAGTCTCCCTCGTTGCCACTAACTGGGCCACACACACCCCACTTGACTGGCATCAGTTGACCTTCCCTTTTGAAAAAGAAAAAGATGCTTGGCATGAAGCACTCTCAAAAATACGCGTGCCTTTCCCGTCCCCTGGCTGACCCAGGGGAAGAAAAGTCCTCTTAGAGCCATGACTTGTTCATCTTGGTTCTTTTAGAAACAAAGCGAGGGGACTCCAACCACAGTCTCCCTCGTTGCCACTAACTGGGCCACACACACCCCACTTGACTGGCATCAGTTGACCTTCCCGTTTGAAAAAGAAAAAGATGCTTGGCATGAAGCACTCTCAAAAATACGCGTGCCTTTCCCGTCCCCTGGCTGACCCAGGGGAAGAAAAGTCCTCTGAGAGCCATGACTTGTTCGTCTTGGTTCTTTTAGAAACACAGCGAGGGGACTCCAACCACAGTCTCCCTCGTTGCCACTAACTGGGCCACACACACCCCACTTGACTGGCATCAGTTGACCTTCCCTTTTGAAAAAGAAAAAGATGCTTGGCATAAAGCACTCTCAAAAATACGCGTGCCTTTCCCGTCCCCTGGCTGACCCAGGGGAAGAAAAGTCCTCTGAGAGCCATGACTTGTTCGTCTTGGTTCTTTTAGAAACACAGCAAGGGGACTCCAACCACAGTCTCCCTCATTGCCACTAACTGGGCCACACACACCCCACTTGACTGGCATCAGTTGACCTTCCCGTTTGAAAAAGAAAAAGATGCTTGGCATGAAGCACTCTCAAAAATACGCGTGCCTTTCCCGTCCCCTGGCTGACCCAGGGGAAGAAAAGTCCTCTGAGAGCCATGACTTGTTCATCTTGGATCTTTTAGAAACACAGCGAGGGGACTCCAACCACAGTCTCCCTCGTTGCCACTAACTGGGCCACACACACCCCACTTGACTGGCATCAGTTGACCTTTCCTTTTGAAAAAGAAAAAGATGCTTGGCATGAAGCACTCTCAAAAATACGCGTGCCTTTCCCGTCCCCTGGCTGACCCAGGGGAAGAAAATTCCTCTGAGAGCCATGACTTGTTCATCTTGGTTCTTTTAGAAACACAGCGAGGGGACTCCAACCACAGTTTCCCTCGTTGCCACTAACTGGGCCACACACACCCCACTTGACTGGCATCAGTTGACCTTCCCTTTTGAAAAAGAAAAAGATGCTTGGCATGAAGCACTCTCAAAAATACGCGTGCCTTTCCCGTCCCCTGGCTGACCCAGGGGAAGAAAAGTCCTCTGAGAGCCATGACTTGTTCATCTTGGTTCTTTTAGAAACACAGCGAGGGGACTCCAACCACAGTCTCCCTCGTTGCCACTAACTGGGCCACACACACCCCACTTGACTGGCATCAGTTGACCTTCCCGTTTGAAAAAGAAAAAGATGCTTGGCATGAAGCACTCTCAAAAATACGCGTGCCTTTCCCGTCCCCTGGCTGACCCAGGGGAAGAAAAGTCCTCTGAGAGCCATGACTTGTTCACCTTGGTTCTTTTAGAAACACAGCGAGGGGACTCCAACCACAGTCTCCCTCGTTGCCACTAACTGGGCCACACACACCCCACTTGACTGGCATCAGTTGACCTTCCCTTTTGAAAAAGAAAAAGATGCTTGGCATGAAGCACTCTCAAAAATACGCGTGCCTTTCCCGTCCCCTGGCTGACCCAGGGGAAAAAAAGTCCTCTGAGAGCCATGACTTGTTCATCTTGGTTCTTTTAGAAACACAGCGAGGGGACTCCAACCACAGTCTCCCTCGTTGCCACTAACTGGGCCACACACACCCCACTTGACTGGCATCAGTTGACCTTCCCGTTGGAAAAAGAAAAAGATGCTTGGCATGAAGCACTCTCAAAAATACGCGTGCCTTTCCCGTCCCCTGGCTGACCCAGGGGAAGAAAAGTCCTCTGAGAGCCATGACTTGTTCACCTTGGTTCTTTTAGAAACACAGCGAGGGGACTCCAACCACAGTCTCCCTCGTTGCCACTAACAAGGCCACACACACCCCACTTGACTGGCATCAGTTGACCTTCCCTTTTGAAAAAGAAAAAGATGCTTGGCATGAAGCACTCTCAAAAATACGCGTGCCTTTCCTGTCCACTGGCTGACCCAGGGGAAAAAAAGTCCTCTGAGAGCCATGACTTGTTCATCTTGGTTCTTTTAGAAACACAGTGAGGGGACTCCAACCACAGTCTCCCTCGTTGCCACTAACTGGGCCACACACACCCCACTTGACTGGCATCAGTTGACCTTCCCGTTTGAAAAAGAAAAAGATGCTTGGCATGAAGCACTCTCAAAAATACGCGTGCCTTTCCCGTCCCCTGGCTGACCCAGGGGAAGAAAAGTCCTCTGAGAGCCATGACTTGTTCATCTTGGTTCTTTTAGAAACACAGCGAGGGGACTCCAACCACAGTCTCCCTCGTTGCCACTAATTGGGCCACACACACCCCACTTGACTGGCATCAGTTGACCCCCCCTTTTGAAAAAGAAAAAGATGCTTGGCATGAAGCACTCTCAAAAATACGCGTGCCTTTCCCGTCCCCTGGCTGACCCAGGGGAAGAAAAGTCCTCTGAGAGCCATGACTTGTTCATCTTGGTTCTTTTAGAAACACAGCGAGGGGACTCCAACCACAGTCTCCCTCGTTGCCACTAACTGGGCCACACACACCCCACTTGACTGGCATCAGTTGACCTTCCCTTTTGAAAAAGAAAAAGATGCTTGGCATGAAGCACTCTCAAAAATACGCATGCCTTTCCCATCCCCTGGCTGACCCAGGGGAAGAAAAGTCCTCTGAGAGCCATGACTTGTTCATCTTGGTTCTTTTAGAAACACAGCGAGGGGACTCCACCCACAGTCTCCCTCGTTGCCACTAACTGGGCCACACACACCCCACTTGACTGGCATCAGTTGACCTTCCCTTTTGAAAAAGAAAAAGATGCTTGGCATGAAGCACTCTCAAAAATACGCGTGCCTTTCCCGTCCCCTGGCTGACCCAGGGGAAGAAAAGTCCTCTGAGAGCCATGACTTGTTCATCTTGGTTCTTTTAGAAACACAGCGAGGGGACTCCAACCACAGTCTTCCTCGTTGCCACTAACTGGGCCACACACACCCCACTTGACTGGCATCAGTTGACCTTCCCGTTTGAAAAAGAAAAAGATGCTTGGCATGAAGCACTCTCAAAAATACGCGTGCCTTTCCCGTCCCCTGGCTGACCCAAGGGAAGAAAAGTCCTCTGAGAGCCATGACTTGTTCATCTTGGTTCTTTTAGAAACACAGCGAGGGGACTCCAACCACAGTCTCCCTCGTTGCCACTAACTGGGCCACACAGACCCCACTTGACTGGCATCAGTTGACCTTCCCTTTTGAAAAAGAAAAAGATGCTTGGCATGAAGCACTCTCAAAAATACGCGTGCCTTTCCCGTCCCCTGGCTGACCCAGGGGAAGAAAAGTCCTCTGAGAGCCATGACTTGTTCATCTTGGTTCTTTTAGAAACACAGCCAGGGGACTCCAACCACAGTCTCCCTCGTTGCCACTAACTGGGCCACAAACACCCCACTTGACTGGCATCAGTTGACCTTCCCTTTTGAAAAAGAAAAAGATGCTTGGCATGAAGCACTCTCAAAAATACGCGTGCCTTTCCCGTCCCCTGGCTGACCCAGGGGAAGAAAAGTCCTCTGAGAGCCATGACTTGTTCATCTTGGCTCTTTTAGAAACACAGCGAGGGGACTCCAACCACAGTCTCCCTCGTTGCCACTAATTGGGCCACACACACCCCACTTGACTGGCATCAGTTGACCCCCCCTTTTGAAAAAGAAAAAGTATCTTGGCATGAAGCACTCTCAAAAATACGCGTGCCTTTCCTGTCCCCTGGCTGACCCAGGGGAAGAAAAGTCCTCTGAGAGCCATGACTTGTTCATCTTGGTTCTTTTAGAAACACAGCGAGGGGACTCCAACCACAGTCTCCCTCGTTGCCACTAACTGGGCCACACACACCCCACTTGACTGGCATCAGTTGACCTTCCCTTTTGAAAAAGAAAAAGATGCTTGGCATGAAGCACTCTCAAAAATACGCGTGCCTTTCCCGTCCCCTGGCTGACCCAGGGGAAGAAAAGTCCTCTGAGAGCCATGACTTGTTCATCTTGGTTCTTTTAGAAACACAGCGAGGGGACTCCAACCACAGTCTCCCTCGTTGCCACTAATTGGGCCACACACACCCCACTTGACTGGCATCAGTTGACCCCCCCTTTTGAAAAAGAAAAAGATGCTTGGCATGAAGCACTCTCAAAAATACGCGTGCCTTTCCCGTCCCCTGGCTGACCCAGGGGAAGAAACGTCCTCTGAGAGCCATGACTTGTTCATCTTGGTTCTTTTAGAAACACAGCGAGGGGACTCCAACCACAGTCTCCCTCGTTGCCACTAACTGGGCCACACACACCCCACTTGACTGGCATCAGTTGACCTTCCCTTTTGAAAAAGAAAAAGATGCTTGGCATGAAGCACTCTCAAAAATACGCGTGCCTTTCCCGTCCCCTGGCTGACCCAGGGGAAGAAAAGTCCTCTGAGAGCCATGACTTGTTCATCTTGGTTCTTTTAGAAACACAGCGAGGGGACTCCAACCACAGTCTCCCTCGTTGCCACTAACTGGGCCACACACACCCCACTTGACTGGCATCAGTTGACCTTCCCTTTTGAAAAAGAAAAAGATGCTTGGCATGAAGCACTCTCAAAAATACGCGTGCCTTTCCCGTCCCCTGGCTGACCCAGGGGAAGAAAAGTCCTCTTAGAGCCATGACTTGTTCATCTTGGTTCTTTTAGAAACAAAGCGAGGGGACTCCAACCACAGTCTCCCTCGTTGCCACTAACTGGGCCACACACACCCCACTTGACTGGCATCAGTTGACCTTCCCGTTTGAAAAAGAAAAAGATGCTTGGCATGAAGCACTCTCAAAAATACGCGTGCCTTTCCCGTCCCCTGGCTGACCCAGGGGAAGAAAAGTCCTCTGAGAGCCATGACTTGTTCGTCTTGGTTCTTTTAGAAACACAGCGAGGGGACTCCAACCACAGTCTCCCTCGTTGCCACTAACTGGGCCACACACACCCCACTTGACTGGCATCAGTTGACCTTCCCTTTTGAAAAAGAAAAAGATGCTTGGCATAAAGCACTCTCAAAAATACGCGTGCCTTTCCCGTCCCCTGGCTGACCCAGGGGAAGAAAAGTCCTCTGAGAGCCATGACTTGTTCGTCTTGGTTCTTTTAGAAACACAGCAAGGGGACTCCAACCACAGTCTCCCTCATTGCCACTAACTGGGCCACACACACCCCACTTGACTGGCATCAGTTGACCTTCCCGTTTGAAAAAGAAAAAGATGCTTGGCATGAAGCACTCTCAAAAATACGCGTGCCTTTCCCGTCCCCTGGCTGACCCAGGGGAAGAAAAGTCCTCTGAGAGCCATGACTTGTTCATCTTGGATCTTTTAGAAACACAGCGAGGGGACTCCAACCACAGTCTCCCTCGTTGCCACTAACTGGGCCACACACACCCCACTTGACTGGCATCAGTTGACCTTTCCTTTTGAAAAAGAAAAAGATGCTTGGCATGAAGCACTCTCAAAAATACGCGTGCCTTTCCCGTCCCCTGGCTGACCCAGGGGAAGAAAATTCCTCTGAGAGCCATGACTTGTTCATCTTGGTTCTTTTAGAAACACAGCGAGGGGACTCCAACCACAGTTTCCCTCGTTGCCACTAACTGGGCCACACACACCCCACTTGACTGGCATCAGTTGACCTTCCCTTTTGAAAAAGAAAAAGATGCTTGGCATGAAGCACTCTCAAAAATACGCGTGCCTTTCCCGTCCCCTGGCTGACCCAGGGGAAGAAAAGTCCTCTGAGAGCCATGACTTGTTCATCTTGGTTCTTTTAGAAACACAGCGAGGGGACTCCAACCACAGTCTCCCTCGTTGCCACTAACTGGGCCACACACACCCCACTTGACTGGCATCAGTTGACCTTCCCGTTTGAAAAAGAAAAAGATGCTTGGCATGAAGCACTCTCAAAAATACGCGTGCCTTTCCCGTCCCCTGGCTGACCCAGGGGAAGAAAAGTCCTCTGAGAGCCATGACTTGTTCACCTTGGTTCTTTTAGAAACACAGCGAGGGGACTCCAACCACAGTCTCCCTCGTTGCCACTAACTGGGCCACACACACCCCACTTGACTGGCATCAGTTGACCTTCCCTTTTGAAAAAGAAAAAGATGCTTGGCATGAAGCACTCTCAAAAATACGCGTGCCTTTCCCGTCCCCTGGCTGACCCAGGGGAAAAAAAGTCCTCTGAGAGCCATGACTTGTTCATCTTGGTTCTTTTAGAAACACAGCGAGGGGACTCCAACCACAGTCTCCCTCGTTGCCACTAACTGGGCCACACACACCCCACTTGACTGGCATCAGTTGACCTTCCCGTTGGAAAAAGAAAAAGATGCTTGGCATGAAGCACTCTCAAAAATACGCGTGCCTTTCCCGTCCCCTGGCTGACCCAGGGGAAGAAAAGTCCTCTGAGAGCCATGACTTGTTCACCTTGGTTCTTTTAGAAACACAGCGAGGGGACTCCAACCACAGTCTCCCTCGTTGCCACTAACAAGGCCACACACACCCCACTTGACTGGCATCAGTTGACCTTCCCTTTTGAAAAAGAAAAAGATGCTTGGCATGAAGCACTCTCAAAAATACGCGTGCCTTTCCTGTCCACTGGCTGACCCAGGGGAAAAAAAGTCCTCTGAGAGCCATGACTTGTTCATCTTGGTTCTTTTAGAAACACAGCGAGGGGACTCCAACCACAGTCTCCCTCGTTGCCACTAACTGGGCCACACACACCCCACTTGACTGGCATCAGTTGACCTTCCCGTTTGAAAAAGAAAAAGATGCTTGGCATGAAGCACTCTCAAAAATACGCGTGCCTTTCCCGTCCCCTGGCTGACCCAGGGGAAGAAAAGTCCTCTGAGAGCCATGACTTGTTCATCTTGGTTCTTTTAGAAACACAGCGAGGGGACTCCAACCACAGTCTCCCTCGTTGCCACTAATTGGGCCACACACACCCCACTTGACTGGCATCAGTTGACCCCCCCTTTTGAAAAAGAAAAAGATGCTTGGCATGAAGCACTCTCAAAAATACGCGTGCCTTTCCCGTCCCCTGGCTGACCCAGGGGAAGAAAAGTCCTCTGAGAGCCATGACTTGTTCATCTTGGTTCTTTTAGAAACACAGCGAGGGGACTCCAACCACAGTCTCCCTCGTTGCCACTAACTGGGCCACACACACCCCACTTGACTGGCATCAGTTGACCTTCCCTTTTGAAAAAGAAAAAGATGCTTGGCATGAAGCACTCTCAAAAATACGCATGCCTTTCCCATCCCCTGGCTGACCCAGGGGAAGAAAAGTCCTCTGAGAGCCATGACTTGTTCATCTTGGTTCTTTTAGAAACACAGCGAGGGGACTCCACCCACAGTCTCCCTCGTTGCCACTAACTGGGCCACACACACCCCACTTGACTGGCATCAGTTGACCTTCCCTTTTGAAAAAGAAAAAGATGCTTGGCATGAAGCACTCTCAAAAATACGCGTGCCTTTCCCGTCCCCTGGCTGACCCAGGGGAAGAAAAGTCCTCTGAGAGCCATGACTTGTTCATCTTGGTTCTTTTAGAAACACAGCGAGGGGACTCCAACCACAGTCTTCCTCGTTGCCACTAACTGGGCCACACACACCCCACTTGACTGGCATCAGTTGACCTTCCCGTTTGAAAAAGAAAAAGATGCTTGGCATGAAGCACTCTCAAAAATACGCGTGCCTTTCCCGTCCCCTGGCTGACCCAAGGGAAGAAAAGTCCTCTGAGAGCCATGACTTGTTCATCTTGGTTCTTTTAGAAACACAGCGAGGGGACTCCAACCACAGTCTCCCTCGTTGCCACTAACTGGGCCACACAGACCCCACTTGACTGGCATCAGTTGACCTTCCCTTTTGAAAAAGAAAAAGATGCTTGGCATGAAGCACTCTCAAAAATACGCGTGCCTTTCCCGTCCCCTGGCTGACCCAGGGGAAGAAAAGTCCTCTGAGAGCCATGACTTGTTCATCTTGGTTCTTTTAGAAACACAGCCAGGGGACTCCAACCACAGTCTCCCTCGTTGCCACTAACTGGGCCACAAACACCCCACTTGACTGGCATCAGTTGACCTTCCCTTTTGAAAAAGAAAAAGATGCTTGGCATGAAGCACTCTCAAAAATACGCGTGCCTTTCCCGTCCCCTGGCTGACCCAGGGGAAGAAAAGTCCTCTGAGAGCCATGACTTGTTCATCTTGGCTCTTTTAGAAACACAGCGAGGGGACTCCAACCACAGTCTCCCTCGTTGCCACTAATTGGGCCACACACACCCCACTTGACTGGCATCAGTTGACCCCCCCTTTTGAAAAAGAAAAAGTATCTTGGCATGAAGCACTCTCAAAAATACGCGTGCCTTTCCTGTCCCCTGGCTGACCCAGGGGAAGAAAAGTCCTCTGAGAGCCATGACTTGTTCATCTTGGTTCTTTTAGAAACACAGCGAGGGGACTCCAACCACAGTCTCCCTCGTTGCCACTAACTGGGCCACACACACCCCACTTGACTGGCATCAGTTGACCTTCCCTTTTGAAAAAGAAAAAGATGCTTGGCATGAAGCACTCTCAAAAATACGCGTGCCTTTCCCGTCCCCTGGCTGACCCAGGGGAAAAAAGTCCTCTGAGAGCCATGACTTGTTCATCTTGGTTCTTTTAGAAACACAGCGAGGGGACTCCAACCACAGTCTCCCTCGTTGCCACTAACTGGGCCACACACACCCCACTTGACTGGCATCAGTTGACCTTCCCGTTTGAAAAAGAAAAAGATGCTTGGCATGAAGCACTCTCAAAAATACGCGTGCCTTTCCCGTCCCTGGCTGACCCAGGGGAAGAAAAGTCCTCTGAGAGCCATGACTTGTTCATCTTGGTTCTTTTAGAAACACAGCGAGGGGACTCCAACCACAGTCTCCCTCGTTGCCACTAACTGGGCCACACAGACCCCACTTGACTGGCATCAGTTGACCTTCCCTTTTGAAAAAGAAAAAGATGCTTGGCATGAAGCACTCTCAAAAATACGCGTGCCTTTCCCGTCCCCTGGCTGACCCAGGGGAAGAAAAGTCCTCTGAGAGCCATGACTTGTTCATCTTGGTTCTTTTAGAAACACAGCGAGGGGACTCCAACCACAGTCTCCCTTGTTGCCACTAATTGGGCCACACACACCCCACTTGACTGGCATCAGTTGACCCCCCCTTTTGAAAAAGAAAAAGTAGCTTGGCATGAAGCACTCTCAAAAATACGCGTGCCTTTCCTGTCCCCTGGCTGACCCAGGGGAAGAAAAGTCCTCTGAGAGCCATGACTTGTTCATCTTGGTTCTTTTAGAAACACAGCGAGGGGACTCCAACCACAGTCTCCCTTGTTGCCACTAATTGGGCCACACACACCCCACTTGACTGGCATCAGTTGACCCCCCCTTTTGAAAAAGAAAAAGTAGCTTGGCATGAAGCACTCTCAAAAATACGCGTGCTTTTCCTGTCCCCTGGCTGACCCAGGGGAAGAAAAGTCCTCTGAGAGCCATGACTTGTTCATCTTGGTTCTTTTAGAAACACAGCGAGGGGACTCCAACCACAGTCTCCCTCGTTGCCACTAATTGTTCCACACACACTCCACTTGACTGGCATCAGTTGACCTCCCCTTTTGAAAAAGAAAAAGATGCTTGGCATGAAGCACTCTCAAAAATACGCGTGCCTTTCCCGTCCCCTGGCTGACCCAGGGGAAGAAAAGTCCTCTGAGAGCCATGACTTGTTCATCTTGGTTCTTTTAGAAACACAGCGAAGGGACTCCACCCACAGTCTCCCTCGTTGCCACTAACTGGGCCACACACACCCCACTTGACTGGCATCAGTTGACCTTCCCTTTTGAAAAAGAAAAAGATGCTTGGCATGAAGCACTCTCAAAAATACGCGTGCCTTTCCCGTCCCCTGGCTGACCCAGGGGAAGAAAAGTCCTCTGAGAGCCATGACTTGTTCATCTTGGTTCTTTTAGAAACACAGCGAGGGGACTCCAACCACAGTCTCCCTCGTTGCCACTAACTGGGCCACACACACCCCACTTGACTAGCATCAGTTGACCTTCCCTTTTGAAAAAGAAAAAGATGCTTGGCATGAAGCACTCTCAAAAATACGCGTGCCTTTCCCGTCCCCTGGCTGACCCAGGGGAAGAAAAGTCCTCTGAGAGCCATGTCCACATTGTCAGTGGACAGACAGATGTGCTTATCTGCCAGCAGACCCCCAGCAGCACTGAAGACAGGTTCCGAGAGAACGCTGGCTGCAGGACACGACAAGATCCCCAAGGCATACGTGGCGAGCTCAGGCAATTTATCAAGATTGGAAGCCTAAAATGAGCAGGGCTCAAGTTGAACAATAATGGAATCGATGTTTCCTTGCATATACTCATATATCTGTGTGTCCTCCTCTTTTTCCTTGTCCAGCTGTTTTGTTTTCGCATGAGTATATGTCCTTGTCACTTTCCCATGTGTTTGTGTTGTGTTGTGAGTTGTTTGTCACCTTTTGGACACCTTTGAGGGTGTTTTCTAGGTGTTTTTCTGTGTTTGTGATTGCCTGCCATTGTTTCCTATGCAGTTCGAGTTCGGTTCGTCGAACGTTCGATGAACCGAACTCGAACGGGACGTCCGTTCGGCGAACCGACCTCGAGCCGAACCGGGACCGGTTCGCTCATCTCTAGTAAGGAGATGTTCCTCTTTCCTGCTGTGTCACACATAGCGATGTGTGCTGCCGCAGGAACGAGGAACAACCTCGTTACTGCACATACAAAATTTTTGGTAATTAAATGATCTCTCCAAAACCAATGATTTTTACCTCTTTTGCGATCATTGCAGGTCGCTCGTACGTGTCACATGCTGCGATGTCGCTAACAACGCCGGATGTGTGTCACAAACACTGTGACCCTGACGATATATTGTTAGCGATATCGCAGCGTGTAAATGGCCCTTAAGTTGTGTGTTCTTGTTGGAGATTTTGTATTAGGGCCCAAAGCCTAGGGTTACGTCACTGTTTGGGCATCTACAGAAAGTATGTTAATATAACGTTGGGAACAGATGGAGACATGAAGGGAACCTGTCAGGTGCAATATGTACCCAGAACCACGAGCAGTTCTAGGTGCATATTTCTAATCCCTGCCTAAATGTCCCAGGCTATAGTAGCATAGATAAAGAGATCTTTATAAAAAGTATTTATAATGATCATTTATGATATGCTAATGAACATAGGGACTAGTCACAAGGGCATTACTTCCTGCTCTCTTTCTGCCCTCTTAGGTTGTTAGCACACCCACAGAGGCATGCTAACGTGCTATCGAATGCCCACTGCCCAGCATCATCAACGGTGATGTATGTACCTGTGTCTGTAGTCACCACTTCAGAGGGCCAGCTTTATGCTCAGTGCTCATGGTCATAATGCCCTACATTTCCGGTCATCGGCACTATGAATCTGGGTGTAAGCGTCAGAGAGGACTAGTGTGCATGACCTGAAGTGCTGGACATTCTAATCATGAGAACTGACTATAAGCCAATGTACTAAAGTGATTACAATGGGCGTCACTGCTGATGAACTTGGGCAGTGGGCATTGAATAGCACTTAAGCATGCCCCAGTGGGTGTGCTAACATGCTTAGAGGGCAGATTGAGTGCAGGAAGTAACACTCTTGTGACTAGTCCCTGTGCTCATTAGCATATCATAAACGATCTTTAGAAATACTTTTTCTAAAGATTTCTTTATGTATGCTACTATAGTCTGTGACAGTTAGGCAGGGATTCACAATATGCACCCAGAGCTGCTCGTGGTTCTTGTGGAGACACGGGGCTCAGTGGATGCTCTCATCCGCTGGCCCAGCCACCTTTAGAAAGACAGCATGGCTCAGGGCTCATCCCAACTGAACGCATGACCTCCTTAACCGTGGGCAGAACACTACTCAGACAACACAGGGTAAGGGAATCACAATATTAAGACTTTATTGGATCCCCAAATATTAACGGCACATAACACATAACCAGCAAAACACAAATGTAACAGGCAATAGAGTCTCACCCTTCCGCTGGCTCACCAGGGATTAGAATGTTCGTGCCTCAGAGCTTCCAGGGCCACTTACTCCAATCCAGCAGCACCCGCTTTCAGTTTGCACCCAACGAGAAAGGAATAGCGCCGGATTTAGGAAGCTGTGAGAGGCCTGCAAAGTCTATAGTCAGGAGACCAAATTGTCCCAACCTGGGTTTCTTCCTTAAGTAGTCCTTGGTTTGATGATATAATCCTGGCAGCAGGAGTCGAAATCCCTAGACTGTGGATATGGTCTCCAATCGGAACCGAAGAACTGAAGCCACAAGGTATCCTGATCCTCTAGCCAGCTCCTAAGAGCTTAGACTGGATTATGCACATCCATCAACAACAACCTGGTCACTTAAAGAAATCCCTTTTATAGCCACAGCCTTCCCTTAGGATAAACTGTGCCCTTATCGGATTGGTTGTACAAGGTTGCTTCTCTTATTGGATGAATTTCAAGCTGCATGGATAATGTTCATTTAAATGATGTGGACAGAAAGACTGAGGCTATCTGGTGTCTGGAATGCACAGACTAGACAATGGCTACTAAGGTAGTTTACATTAGATTAGCAATACACAACTACATTACAATGAATGCTCAGAGGGTCTGGTCCAAAACAATAGTTTAGCAAACAGGAGAACAAACAGAAGAACAATACGTCTGGCTGAATTTTAAGAAACTTTAACCCATACTAGGCATTGGGTGTCCATGTCGTCACATTCCTCCCCCTTCTTAATATTAGCCAGACAGGATGGGCTTCCGATCATCCTTCTCCTCTTGACGGCATTGTCCTTTTTAATGGTGAGGTCAGCAACAGAGGCTTGCATCTATACACCTCCCCCTGATTACCTCCCCCAGGTTAAGCAGCCATATTGCAGACAAGCACTAAGTTGGGGTCCATGAGTTGGGCTTGCATACATTTCTTACTATCAATCTTCCCCCAGTCAATAGCCACAGTGTGGTTAGGCTTACTCACGGTTCTTGGCTCAGAAGTGGATGTTGGAGACTTGGAATGTGAATTATCCTTGGAAAAGATGTTAGAAAGATCCACATCAGGGTCCCGCTTGGCTTGGAAGTGGGTGATGGCTGCTTCAAACTGACTGGATAGTCCTTGTTCTAGGTCATACTCCAAAATAACTGGTGTGAGCAGGTAATCCACACACCCCACTTCCACTCCCCTCTGGGTGGTATCCAAAACAACAGGCTTGGTAGGGCCATCCATGAACCCGACTTCAATTTTCTCCTGATTAGTCCCCGAAATAACAGAAGTGGGGAGACCATGCATGAGCCCTACATCAACTTCATCCTGGTTAGTCCCCGAAACAACAGGTGTGGGGAGGCTGTCCATAAACTCCATATGGACCTCTTCCTGGTCAGACCCCAAAATAACAGGTGTGGGGATGCTGTGCATTACCTCCACATCAGCCTTGCTCTGGTTAGTCTCCACAATGACAGGTGTGGGGAGGCTGTTCACAAGTCTCACATCAACCTCTCCCTGGTCATTTCCCAAAATATCTGGTGTGGGGACGGTGTCCATAAGCTCCACATCCGCCTTGCTCTGGTCAGTCTCCACAATGACCGGTATGGGGAGGCTGTTCACAAGCCCCACATCGATCACTTCCTGGTTGGTCCCCAAAATACCAGGTGTGGGGAGGCTGTCCACAAGCTCAACCTCAACCTCTCCCTGGTCGGTCCTTAGGTCCAACTGCACACATGCCAGAGGGATGTCTGAGCGCTAGCCCTCAGCCAAGGAGATGGATAATTAGGAATCTGGTAAAGGGTCTTCTGGAGAAACAATAACTGGGCTTACCAGGGTAATGGAAGATCCAGTGTCTCGAAGTCCCTGGGCCTGTATATCACCGACCCTGACCGTCTGGATGTGGGGATGGAGGTTGGCTGGTGTACGGTGTCCAGCCTGCCGTAGGGTGTGGACTGGGTAAACCACTTCCTCAGCTATTGGTGTTTCTCCGGAGTAGCATTCATCAGGTCTCGTTGGTTCATCTCGGCATATGTTGACTGGTTGGACTGGCAGACGGGCTCTAAGCATGCGGCCTCTGTTTTGGAGACAATCTTTATCGATATGTCCATGGCGCCCACATGTATAACAGCGCCATAGATTGGGCGAGTCACAGGCCCTGTTTGTAGTCCTTTGTTTTGGCGCAGCTTCTGCTGGGTAGCGGGACCATCCTTCTCGAGCAGCTGGTGTTAGCAGTACGGCAGCTGGAATCCCATAAACATATTCCATATCCCATAAACAACATTCCCTCTCTTCTCTTGAGGATTTAGGCCCCAAAGCAGCCAACAATGCTGTGGCTTGGGCCATTTTGGACCAAGTTGATTCCCGATTGTCACTAGATCCATGGTGTGGCACATAGTTTAAATCCTCTGGGTCAATATCGGCGGGATCCTCATCGTCCTCTGCATCATTCTGGGCATCCCAACGGACTAATTTCCAGATCAAGTCTGACCGAGTGTCAGCGTTCCTGCGGTCAATCTTTTGCCTCTGGCACAGATCCTGTAGCATCCATTTACTGCTGCGGTCGTATCTCCTCTCTTTTCCCTGTCCCATGGCTGAGCTGGTGGGGTTGGACATGGCAGGACCCGAAACCTGAATGCCTCCCTTATGGCCCACTAGGTATGCTTATGTGCCTCCCTGGTTGTTGAGCCCTGGACGGTGTCCACGAACACCAGTCCGCTGCAGCTCCCCTGGGTAAACCAGGCTGAGTAGGATACCACTGCTGCCACCAATTGTGGAGACATTGGGCTCAGTGGGTGCTCTCGTCCGCTGGCCCAGCCACCTTTAGAAAGACAGCGTGGCTCAGGGCTCATCCCAACTGAACGCACGACCTCCTTAACCGTGGGCAGAACACTACTCAGCTCCTAGCCAGCTCCTAAGAGCTTAGACTGGATCATGCACATCCATCAACAACAACCTGGTGACTTAAAGAAATCCCTTTTATAGCCACAGCCTTCCCTTAGGATAAACTGTGCCCTTATCGGATTGGTTGTACAAGGTTGCTTCTCTTATTGGATGAATTTCAAGCTGCATGGATAATGTTCATTTAATGATGTGGACAGAAAGTCTGAGGATATCTGGTGTCTGGAATGCACAGACTAGACAATGGCTACTAAGGTAATTTACATTAGATTAGCAATACACAACTACATTACAATGAATGCTCAGAGGATCTGGTCCCAAACAATAGTTTAGCAAACATGAGAACACACAGAAGAACAATACGTCTGGCTGAATTTTAAGAAACTTTAACCCATGCTAGGCATTGGGTGTCCATCTCGTCACAGTTCTGTGTGCATATTACACGCAACAGGTTCACTTTACAGAGAATCAGGACCTTTTCTGATACTATTATAGAAAAGATTGCTAGACATGTTTTAGTGGCAAAGAAGATTTAAAAATGTTTAGTTCTAAAACACCCATCAACATCACATCCTATATTTTATTTGCACTGTGTATACGACGGATACCAGGGTTATGTTCTCAATAACTGACTCTCATTCTGAAAATGCACATTACAGCACCGTGATACAACTTTCTCTTTAGGTATCAGATGACTCTCAGATGTCCATGCAAAGGAATGAGCCCAAAATTAAAGTAATGTACAGATCTATATTGCAAAGCAATATAACACTATTACAATATGATACTTTAAATAACGAGCCTTTCTCTAACATAACAAAAATATGTTAAAAGTTGAGAATAACATATTTGAGGAATAAAATTTGTAGCACTTAATTCCCAATTTTTTTCACTAAACATACCAATTCATAAACATGCACACTATAATTCAAAATAAATACCTTATTGTGTAGTTATCAAAAATGGATACCTTATGGAAGCTTCAGTCATTAATGTTTATGCGAACTGCAGATTGGGCCTGGAATTAGAAACAGCATAACCTGTGCTCAGTAAGACAAAGGGTGCTTGGTTCATTTTTGAATGCCAACATAATAAAATTCATGTTGCATTTTCTCTATTTGCTTTGTACATAAACTGACATGAAAGTTGCATCTTAAAGAAAAGAAATAGAAATCTTAATTTTTCAAGCTTGCTTTGCATAAAAACAATAACAATTTGTGTATTCTGAATGCTCACAACATCGCTACCTAAAAATTTTAAGGGGCATTGTTTTCAATATAGGGTTATTTTTGGAGGAGGTGTTAATATTTTACAATTTTTTGTCTATGAAAACTGGCTTCCATCTTTAAAGTGATTGTCCACTTCTGAACAACCTCTACTTAAAAGGGTTATCTACTACTATTACATTTAGTTACATAGTTACATAGGTTGAAAAAAGACCTAGGTCCATCTAGTTCAACCTTCCTCCATCAATTATACATTTATCACTACGTCACTTATAACCAACAATGTTATAGTATCTTCCATTACTACCTCTTGTGGTAGGGTGTTCCACAGTCTGACTGCTCTAACTGTAAAGAATTAGTTCCTATTTAGCTGCCGGAATCGCTTTTCTTCCACTCGAAGTAAATGCCCCCTGGTCCTTAGTATTGTCTATCGAAATAATTAGTCATGTGCCAGTCCTTTATATTGACCACACATTCCTGGCATCAATGTCTAATCGGCCGGGGTACGACACCCATCACCCCCGCCAATCAGCTGTCAGAAAACTGGGCAGCTCTGGAGCTGATTGGCAGGATATGGGGGTGTAGAACCCTGGCTGATCAGACATTAATGACCTAGTATAAGTCATTAATGTAAAAGTAGGGGACAACATGTTCAATAGCACCAATGTGCAGAACAGAATTGAAAAATGCAAACTTCCCTCCTTGTTCAACAATGTCCCTCATATGTTTGTGCTTTATTGTGCTCATGTGATACAAGGACTGCAGTCTTTCACTTTTCTGTCAGAACAGAAATAAGCTAGGATGAAAAAGATAAGGCTACAGTCAATCATTGAGTGCAGATTAGGCTGCATCGGTCATGTGAGAAAGCAATGTCACATTACCACCACGAATACAGTATGCACAACAAATGTACAGTATATCACAATATATTTATACCATGGGACAACACTGAAGATATGACACTTTGATAAAATGTAAGATAGCCAGTCTACAGCTTGTATAACAAATAGCAAATTTGGTGGGTCAACTAAATAACTTGATTCACAACCATTAATGTCAGTACCACTGGCAACAAAAGTGAATTCACCCAAAGTGAAAATGGCAAAAATGTGCCCAAATAGCTATTTTTCCTCCACAGTGTCATGTGACTCATTAGTATTACACGCTCTCAGGTGTGAATGGAGAGCAGGTCTGTTATATTTGGGGCTATCAGTCAAACATCTCTCATTCTGGTTAATGAAAGATTAGCATGGCACCTCATGGCAAAGAATTGTCTAAGGATCTGAAAAAGAAAATTGTTGTTCTACCTAAAGATGGCCTAAGCTATAAGGACATTGCCAATGTGACGCCCCAGGGGTGATGATCCTATTCAGGGACGCCACAGGACTTGTGTAATATGGCAACAGGTACAGTCAGTTTTATTTTATATGTCATGACGCCACTCATGGCTTGCGATCAAGGATGTGAATGACCGCCGCTGCAGGTTTTACGAGTGACTGGGGCTGATGGGGTCTGCAGCCAGATGATGTAGCCTCCCATGAGTGAGGCAGGCCCCAGGGACTCGGGTGAGTAGGATAGCGGGTCCCGGAATAATACAGGCTGAGTCCAAAAGTCTTTCAACTGCTTTTTACTCACTTAGGTGTTGTTGTGAGCTGACCCGGGCATTGCTGCGATTAACCAGGTAAAACCAGGGTTCGGGCCAGTCTGAGGGTAACCTGTTAGCTCACCTTCCTAGCACTCTGTGTTCGGATAACCCCCTGACATCGGCTACCATGGGGGTCTATCCAGGGAGTCGTTACTGCCTTTTCTCCTCTGTGTTCGGCCCGTTTGCCGGCAGCGGGGACCAAGTGAGATGGCTTCTGGCTCTGTCCCCTTATGGGTCCCTGTGTTGCTGCTGAGGCTCGGACTCTGTGTGGTTGGTGAGGTACCTGTAGTTCCCCTCACCAGCAGGTTTAGCAGGTCATTAAACTGGAGTCTGCTCTAGGGACCTGTACCCCATATGTGCTTAGTCACCGGGAGCTCCGTACTCTTACTACCAGGTGACCGTTCTCCCTCGCCAATGGCTACCACCCGTGTGCAGGGTCTGGCTCGCGACAGCGTGCGTATCTCCACGCGACCGCCGCTCACCACTAGCAGACTGGCTCTCCTCCCTCTTTTCCTGACAGCCTCTGCACTTTCTAGCTCCAAACCCCTCCGCTTCACCCCTTGACAAGAATTGAAGGCCAGCTCCCTCTGGAGACTGCCCAAGAGTCCCATCTAATGGTGTGGGAGAACTGGTTTCTATGTGTATATGCGTACACACCTCGTTCTGGCCCTTAGGATTACCTGGAAGTACTGTCCCAGCATGGGTGCAGTACTCAGTGGTGCCTGACCAGGTCAGGGGCGCCCCACCAACACCCTGAACTGAGTTACAGCACGGTGTCCAAGACCATATAGTATATAGTAGTTTAACAAGACATGTTCCACTCAAAACAGGTATCATCATGATTGACCAAAGAAGTTGAATGCGCATGCTCAGTATCATATAAGAAATTGTGTTTTCAAAACAGACATATGATTGCTGCCAGCATTGATGCAGAGGTTAAAGTGGGTGAGGGATCAGCCTTTCAATGCTCAGATCATACACCAAACACTGCATCAAATTGGTTTGCATGGTTCTCGTCACTGAAGGAAGCCTCTTCTAAAGATCAAAAAACAGAAGAAACATGGAGTAATAAATAGTGCAAAAATAGTAACAAATTTTATTCAATTATATGAAAGTGAACAAAACACAAATGAAAGGAAAGAAGGAAATGGCCATATAAACACAATAAAATGCATGGAATGGGGGAGTGGGAATAGAAAGTAGCCCCAGGGGAAGCGGCAGCAGCATGTATGGAAATAATCACAAAATGTCAGTTTATTGACCTAGATGGCTGTTGTTACAAACAAAACACCAACATGACGGCATATGATAAATAAATAGTCATAAAGTGCTAAGTGCTTGAGTGGGTTCAGTGCAAAAAATAGCAGCATACAAAGTTTATAAAGTGCCAAGTGCAAACATGAAGTAGTAATGCTGCTATAAGCACAATACATATGTAGAACTCACTATATCTCCTGCCATCAACATAGTGCCATGTTAAACAATGCGCAGGAAGCTGCTTGCAAAAGATGCTGGTTACAAAACAAAGCCAAATCCCCAGGTAGGGAGACCCCCCATAGAGGAAAGCCCCCTATAACCTCCAACGTACGTTTCGCAAGGTGAATATTACCACTGTGGGCACTGCTTCATCAGGGAGGAAAGGCGAGGGTGATAAGGATAGAAAGCCTCACTGATTTATAATGCCCGCTGTGTGTGCGGCTTCCTGGAGTGACGCCCACCGGAAATGACGCGCACGGGAACCGGCACCACACCTCCCCACTGAAGGAGCGCCGTCAGACCAGGGGCGCGCACGTGGGAGCAGGGACGCGTGACTCACATCCCACACACGCGCCCCCATCCAATGAGACGGCGATCGCATCAGAGAGAGGGGAGGGGCCGGCGAACCGGCGCGTGCTGGAGGGCGGCAGGCCAGGAAGTCAGGGGAACATCACTACTTATGACAAAGAGAAGTCCGATCATGTGACCAAATGGGGCGGGGCCAAATCGAATATACAAGCAGTATGGACATGCAAAATAAGTATCATAGAAAATGCAACACTAGATAACATATATGGCGAACCTCCGCCACAATTAATAATCAGTCCATATAGGTGACCAGGAACGAGAATCCCATCCGAATAACTTCTGAAGTCGTTGGCATAGATGTAGTTAAACTTCACTTGATGGGTCTTAAATCCAAAAAGATTCCCAGACATCAACAGGGCATGGAACCAAATATATTCATACTGAGCACTACCTATTTAGGAGTGTAAAAAATGCAATAAATAACGGCAATGAGGCACAGAATTCAAAAGAAAAAGAGGGAGGGGGGGAGGGGAAAGGAGGGGGCAAAACGTCTTCTAAAGATGATGGATAAGAAAGCCGACAAACAGTTTGCTAAAGACAAGCAGACTAGTGACATACATTTTTGGAACCATGTTCTGTGGCCTGATGTGAAAAAGATTAATATATTTGGTTCAGATTGTTAGATAAGCAAATCTTTTAACCATATAAATCATGATTGCGGGTGGGTGCCAGCATATGTCACCCCACCACATACACAAACTCCATAGGGAGAGTATACAAACAGAAGGACATGAGTTATATGTGTTTAAATATTTTTTATTTTAGATGCAAGAAGAGGTGATGGCACACACATAAAACAAATCATGTGACATAAAAGAAATAAAGGGACACTAATGTCTGATAACGTTGATGACACATGGTAATATGGCATATGGTAAATGTATTTAAAGATCACAGTCATGCATCAGGCAGAAAGTACAGGAATTATTTATTCCATTGGGAGTGAGCATCTACTTCAAGGGCGACTGCATATAGGGTAAATATAGGGTAAATATCTCATCCCTCATCTATGTCCTTTGTATTAAGTGCTTGGTGGAAGAAAAAAGATGATCAGTTTGAAGGGAAAATGTCTATGAGTATAATTCCGCATACATACCATTCAAAAGAGTGGTTAGTGCTTCCAGAGAGTGGCAGCCATCAGTGTCCCATAGGAGGGAGGTTCCCCCACCAACCACCAATGCGCGTTTCGCCAAGGAAATGAGTGATTCCTCATATGGCTTTTTCAGGGAGGGTGAATGGTGTCTCCTCTCTCTCAGTGCCAGTTTTTAAATGCCTTCTCTCACCAACGTCTGCATACATCATCCCCCCATATGACGCATGCGCCGTCAGCTAACTGCGACGCCGCAGGCAGTACAGCCGTGAAGCAACACAGTGCATGTGTGGGAGCAGGGACCTGTCATCCGGCTCTGGTGCAAGCGTCGTTGCTATGGTGATAGCAGACTCATCGTTCGTGAGACAGCATGGACACCACATGTGTACTAGGGAGGACACCGTGGGTAGCAATGGGGATGTCAGCAGGAACATAGGTGATTCGTCAATACAATCTATGCATATATCATGGCAACATGAAAAATGCAAATACACCCCATGTTGCTCAAAACACAATAAGTGACTATGACAATGAGAGCTCCGGGCAAGGAGATAGTAGTAAATTGTGACTACTCTAAAATTAAATACAGACAAGCCTCCATATAGTTTTACATAAACATCTCTTGTACTCCTCTTAAGGGTACTTTACATGCTACGATATCGGTACCGATATTGCTAGTGAGCATACCGCACTCGTCGGTTGTGCATCACGGGAAAATTGCTGCCCGTGGCGCACAACATCACTAACACCCGTCACACTACTTACCTTCCCTGTAACGTCGCTGTTGCCGGCAAACCGCCTCCTCTCTAAGGGGGCAGTTCGTGCGGTGTCACAGCGACGTCACACGGCAGCCGTCCAATAGCAGAGGAGGGGCGGAGATGAGCGGCCGGAACATGCCGCCCACCTTCTTCCATCCTCATTGCCGATGGACATAGGTAAGGAGATGTTCATCGCTCCTGAGGTGTCCCACATAGCGATGTGTGATGCCGCAGGAACGAGGAACAACATCGCTACTCACCAGACAATGATATTTGGTGTTTGGACGACCTCTCCAACACCAACGATTTTTACCACTTTTGCGATCGTTGAAGGTCTCTCGTACGTGTCACCTGCTGCGCTGTCGCTAACGACGCTGGATGGGCATCAAAAAAACACCATGACCCCGACAATAAATTGTTAGCGGTATCGCAGCGTGTAAAGCACCCTTTAGTCCAATACAGCAATTCCTTATGGGCATTTTTACTTCTTATCAAATGGGGGATCATGTTGACAAGCTGGGAAAGTTCCCACAGCGGGCCTTTAGCAGGAAGGCTGACTCCATCAAAAATATGAAGAGGGGCAGTATATCTCCAATGGCTCTAGATATGTTTAAGTAAAAAAGACAATGAATTTTCAATACCAACCAATAAACATTAGGGCTACTCGGAGAGAAGAGAGGGAAACAACAGGAATAAAAAATTAATAAAAAACATATGATAGAAGAGTGTGATAAGAACCGAAAACGGTGAACAATTTTTTTTACAAAAAATGGGCAAAATTGATGATCTCATTCAATCCTTTTGTCATGGGTGCTTATCCACCGTTCTTCACACTGGGCTAGGTTTTTTTTTTAGATGCCCACCCCTGGTTCCACAATTGACGACATCAATGCCTCGTACCTCCAGCAATGTTGAGTCACATACATGAAGTGCCTTACAATGACATGGTATGCTCTTGAGTAGAGATGAGCGGTGTTCGAAGCGAACTGTTCGTTAATCTCAAATTCGACCTATTTTAGGCGATGTTCGAGTCGTTTGACGAACGTGAACAATTAGCTTCAAGTTCGACAGTTCGAGGTTATGTTTGATAACGGTTCGATCACCAAAAGAGTAACTGGATTTTCACAGTAAGTGTAATGCGATCATTGTTTCTCTCGCACCCATTCAAGTCAATGGGGCGAGAGAAAAATCACACCGGGATATAGTGAGTGCAGAGCGAGAATGGCAATAGCCGGCAACGGAGGAGAGAGGGAGAGAAATCCCTCCCTCCCCTCCTCCGTGCTGGCCCGCCCCTCCGCAGCACCGGCCCGCCCCTGCCCCCCGCAGCTGAGGTCTGCTCGCACGAACAGACCTCAGTCACAGGGAAACTCGCATGACACTCAGCTCTTCTTTACAGCCAGAGTGAGCCCAGTGTCATGTGAGGGGATCGCAGCAGATCCCCGTGTGGCCCCAGCATAATATCCAACTTTTGTGTATAGCGTGTGGGGGGGGGTTAGATCAGTGCTGCTGAAATAATGGCGATGTTCTTTTTTTTTTTTTCCTAACTGCATGTAAAGTGGGGCGGTGCAGGCTGTCAGCCAATCACACACACACACACACACACAGCAAAGTGCATTTTTTGCACACAAGCAAGGGGATTGATGTACTTTTTTCCTGCATGTCCTGAGGAAGGGAGCAGAGACTCCAGAAACGCGTTGACCTGTAAATGAAATAAAAAGTAACATAAATCTTACAGACGTCCATAGCGGTCATTGGCGCGGTGTTAAAACCCAATTCTACTACTCTCCGTTATTGCACACAAGCAAGGGCATATGTCATTGGCTGTGTACGTCACATGCCCTTGCCCTATAAGACACGGATATTTTCCCCATCACCGCCATTACCTCAGTGCTGCAGTTGTGTGTCAGTCACCACACTGCTACTGCTGCTGTGGGCGCTATAAAGTTTAATAGAGAGATAGGTTTAGGGAGTAGGGACTAGTTTTAATTTCAGCCCTATTGAGGGCTTGGTTAGAGCAGTTCCTAGCAATTTTTGCCAGGAAGGTCTGTGACAAAGCTGTGCAAGTGTTTTTCACAGCATCTAGCCAAATGTAGCTCAGGCAATCCTTTTGGGCAGGTAGTGTAGTACTGCTGTATAGAAAGCTACACCGTCTGTCTATCCAGTAGCCAATTTTTTACTGCAGCTACCCCAGACAATCCCTTGGGCATAGTAGCAGTGTCTGCTAGTTAGTGTTGTAGCACTGCTGTGTAGAAAGCTACACAGCCTGTCTATCCAGTAGCCAATTTTTAACTGCAGCTAGCCCAGGCAAACTCTTGGTCATAGTATCAGTGTCTGATGGTCAGCTGTGTAGCACTCTTGTAAAGTAAGATACACCACCTTTCTTCAGTTGCCAATTTTTAACTGCAGCTAGCCCAGGCAATCCCTTTGTCATAGTATTAGTGCCTGATAGCTGTGTAGTACTTTTGTAAAGTAAGATACACCACCTGTCTCCAGTTGCCAATTTTTAACTGCAGCTAGGCCAGGCAATCTTTGAGGAGGTGCATGCGGAGATATAATGTTGCCTTCATCCAAAGGTGGTGCTCTCTATGTCTGAGAAAGCTCAACACCAGCAGCTGTTTCCACTTCCAAAACAACTGACGACCTACCAATCACACTGCCTGTTGCGGATATGATTCCCAGGCTACACTGTGACTGAACAGCTCTGCAGACTCAACCATCTGTGTTACCCCATACTCAGCAGGGCGGGTGGAGACTAGAGAGCTGGTAGGAAGCAAGTGCGATTGGAGTGACACCTCAGAGGACTGGAGTATTTGGGATGTTGAAGTTGAGGTGGAGGAGAGGCCACTTGATGGAGCATTTGAGATCCATTCAAGCACCTGTTCTTTTGGTGCCTCATCTACATTTGGTAGCGATGGTCGTGTCCATAAGAAAGGGATCATATCAGATTGTCCACAGAAAGAAGTAGACTTCTTATTTTGGCTGGAAGATGGTGTTTCTTCAGCAGATGTTACTGTTGTTTTACCACCTACCCCACGAACACAAACATATTTTCCCTTTCCAACACGCCTGTTCCCCTTTCCACCAGCATCTGTCTTTTTTCCACTCATTTTGTATATGACCAAATTAGCAACTCTGCAGGGACACCTTTCTCAACGCCGTCTCAGCTCAGCAGCCAGCCCTCGGTCCCCCAGATGTGGACAAGTAAAAGACCATTTCCTCCTAGTCATGACAAAGCTGTGAGATTCATTCTGTGCACCAATGGTGTTTAGTGGAAAAGTCGATCTAAGATTGTGTAACAGCTTCTGCTGATACTCCTGCATACGTGTGTCCCTTTCTATGGCAGGAATTAGTTCGCCACATTTTGTCTTGTACCGGGGATCTGAGAGTGTGGCAACCCAGTAGTCAGCATTACGTCAAATTCTGACAATCCGAGGGTCATGTTGTAGGTAGTGCAACAAGAAGGCGCTCATGTGTCTTGCACATCCAGGAGGACCAAGTCCTTGCTGTGTTGTTGGCGTCGAGGTGAGAATCATGCTTCCTTCTTCTGCCCTCTCCCACCAACCTCACACAACAGAAATGTGATCAAGGTGTCCCTCATCTGCTGAGTCTTCCATGCCCATCGCCAGTTCGTCCTCCATTTCTTCCTGGGTTCCTGCACCTTCCTCAACAGTTTGGCTGCTACCATGTGCCCTTGTTAATCCCTCTCCCTCACTGTCCCATGCCTGCCACCTAGGTGCTGCTGACCGTCTAGACCTTGTAGATCTTGTTACCCCTTCCACATATGACTCCTCCTGTACTTCCTCCCCTTCCTCTTGTCCCACCATCTGACTCCAAATACTATTTAGAGTGTGCTCCAGCATGTATATGACAGGAATTGTCATGCTGATAATGGCATCGTCAGCGCTAAACATCTTCGTCGCCATTTCGATACTGTGCAGAAGTGTGCACAGGTCCTTAATCTGAGACCACACCAGCAGCGTGATCTACCCCATCTCTGGATCTTGTTGGCCCCGACTATATGTCATAATGTATTGCACCAGGACTCGGCGGTGCTGCCACAGTCGCTGCAACATGTGCAGAGTCGACATGGACATAAGGTCTCGAAAATGCTGTGTGTCCACTAGGCGGAAAGGCAGCAATTCTGTAGCCAACAGCTTGCAGATGCTGAAAGTCAACCTCTTAGGCATGTCATGCCCTTCTAAAATCATGTAAAACACAGCAAGTGGACTCCAACAAGAGTCTCCATTTTTTTCAAACATTTGGGCACAGACACCACTTAAGTGGCATCAATTGTTCCACAGTTGCAAACTTAAAATGGTTATGTTCATGATGAAGCACATTCAAAAATCCACAAGCCTTTAGTCTCCCCAGGATTACACAGGGGTAGAAAAGTCTTGCGGATCCATGACTTGTTCATCTTGATGAACGTTAGTCTGTCCACATTGTCACTGTACAGATGCGTGCGCTTATCTGTCAGCACACCACCAGCAGCACTGAAGACACGTTCCGAGAGAACACTGGCTGCGGGACATGACAAGATCTCCAAGGCGTAAGTGGCGAGCTCAGGCCATTTTCCAGATTGGAAGTCCAAAATGAGCAAGGCTCCAGTTGAAGAGTCATGGCATCGATGTTCACTTGGAGATACTCCTATATCTGTGTTTCCTCCTCCTTTTACTAGTCCACCTCTTTTCTTTCAGCATGAGTATATGTACTTGTCACTTTTCCATGTGTTTGTGGTGTCTTCTGAGTTGTTTGTCACCTTTTGGACATCTTAGAAGGTGTTTTCTATGTGTTTGTATGTGTTTGTGTTTGCCTGCCATTGTTTTCAATGGCGTTCGATGGTGTTCGACGAACGTTCATTGAGCGTTCGACGAACACACCCACCGTTCGGTGAACCGAACGCGAACACTTGGGTGGTGGCTCATCACTACTCTTGATATTCAGCATATATAAATGGCCATGAAGGGGCAACTGGGCAGATATACTAAAGGCCATTTATATATGCTAAATATCTAATTTTTCTTAGATTTTCCTTAGCAGTAATGCAGGTCCATGTTCACACAAACTGTCTTTTTTTGTATTTTATGTCATGTTCAGTTATGCACCTGTTCACACCTCTGTTTGGTTAGTGCTGTCAGTCTTTTTGTCTATGTTACAGTAGTCCAGCAGTCAGGATTGCATATTCAGGTGAGTAAAAGTCACCTCATAATAGTCAGATTTTCTTCTGGTGCTATATCACACACCTGAAATGTCAATATATCAATACATAAGTCCAAAAACAAGACAAAAGCACAAAAGGACACTTAATGAGTCCAAGATATAAGCCAACACCTGATGTAATAGTTTACCCAATGCATTTCCGCTCCTGTACTAGAGATTCATCAGGGATATTATCCGTGTAATATGTCTAAATAATGATAGTTGCTGTCAAAATATTTAATAACTGGAATACGAATCATATACAGCTGTGTGAAACAAGAGAAACTTTTCAAAAAACCATAAGCACCATAACCACTGTGATTATATCACAGTGTATAATTACATAGAAGAAATTTATTTTCAGAATAATTTTGTTCAGTCTATTCCACCAGGTAAGGTTCATATCCTACTGAACCTACAGCAATGATCAATCCAATGGAGTTCCGGTCCAGCTAAACTTGTGACCTATAGGGATACACATCACCAGGGGGACACTTTATCAATAGTAAGTAAATAAGAGGCCATAGATACAATGGGTTAATACATTTACTTACTGGTGTAGGTACACAAAGGAATTCCAGTATTAATGTAAACAATCCATATCAAGGCACATCCTGGCACCTATGATAATCCAATGGTAATCAACTCAAAATTGAGATAATAGTAGATTTTAAATGAAGAATGGCCCATACACCTAGAGGTTTATTGAGAGACACCCAAATATAGGGCAGATCAGTAGCAAAGGCCTGCACCAGATCACCCAGGCCAAAAAAACAAAGTGTATAGCCCCAAGTCACCAACACACAAAAATTAATACTCAGAGGGTATCTTACTGTATATCAAAAAACAGCAAAATTATATGGCCTATGGTGTCCAGAGGACATAAATAGTCCCAGCTGTAAATGAATGGAAGTAGCAGCAAATAATAGAGAGAGAACTGTTTGGCGAACACAGGGAAAGCTGGCAAACAGGACCAAACAGAACCTTGAAAGGTTCACTCATCTCTGGTGGCAGTGTCTTTATGTGGCACTGTATGCATGCTCCTGGTGTCAGGGGGCTACATTTTATTGATGATATAATGAAATTACAGATGTATTGTTCTACATTGAAAGAGAAAGAGCTACCATTACGCCTTGCCATTGGAACAGACAAACAATTCTCTGTTATGATAATTATCCAAGGCATACATGTGTTGCAACTCTGAGGAGAACAGGGTGAAAGTCTTTTGCTGGCCAAGCATGTCTCTTGTGTTGAACCCAACCAAAACACTTATGGGTGATTCTGATGAAGCAAGTTAAAGGGGTATTCTCTTCCCCAAGAGCCTATCTCAATATGTAGTAGGTGTAAAAATAATAATATTAGCAAATATGTCCAATTAAACATATTGTATATTTTTCCTGATTAGCTCACATGCTTACATTATCTCACATGCTTCATGTGCAAGGTATTGCAGCAGCTAAGGTATTCACTGTTACGACCACTCATACAGTAACAGTTTGTTAGTTGGTAGTGATTATAACGATGGATACCTAAGCTTCTGGATTGCCTTGCACATGAGTGACAACCGTAGTGACAGATTCCCTTAAAGCATGGCAACTACTTTCCTTCTTTCTTCTCCTTTTAATACATAACATCTTCTATTGATCTTGAAGGCTGCCCATCACACAAGGTGTCAAACGTTTCTTCCTTCCATCCTTAGTCTCGTTCATGCTTCTTTGTAATTCAATTTAAGGGGCACTGGGAGTTGGGTAACATTCTGAGCAACATGCTCTGGATATTATTAATGTTTTTTTGCAATTTTAATCTTTTGAGCCATTTTGTCTTTAGACATGTTTTTTTTACTTACTCTGTTGCATTACATCTTTCACTTTTCCACTGTAATTTCATTGTTGCCGGTTTGCTTTTTGTTCATAATTGTAGATTTCTAAAAAAAAAAACAAAAAAAACCCCATAATTTTAAAGAGAAACGCTATATAAATTATTTGATGCTTAATATTATTTACATTGAAGTGCCTATTAATGTTAATTTTATCTCATCTGAATAAAGAGCTATTTCTTATATTATTCTTTATTGTTCAAAATCGCTTCTTATACATGTTGCAAAGTCAACTAAAGCTTATATTTATAATAAACCTCTCATTAAACTGTTTCTCTTTAGTAAAATACAGTACAGTCATATGAAAAAGTTGGGCACCCCTATTAATGTTAACCTTTTTTCTTTATAACAGTTTGGGTTTTTGCAACAGCTATTTCAGTTTCATATATCTAATAACTGATGGACTGAGTAATATTTCTGGATTGAAATGAGGTTTATTGTACCAACAGAAAATGTGCAATCCGCATTTAAACAAAATTTGACCGGTGCAGAAGTATGGGCACTTCAACATAAAAGTGACATTAATATTTTGTAGATCCTCCTTTTTTAAAAATTAGCCTCTAGTCGCTTCCTGTAGCTTTTAATGAGTTCCTGGATCCTGGATGAAGGTATATTTGACCATTCCTGTTTACAAAACAATTCCAGTTCAGTTAAGTTTGATGGTCGCCGGGCATGGACAGCACGCTTCAAATCATCCCACAGATGTTCAATGATATTCAGGTCTGGGGACTGGGATGGCCATTCCAGAACATTGTAATTGTTCCTCTGCATGAATACCTGAGTAGATTTGGAGCGGTGTTTTGGATCATTGTCTTTCTGAAATATCCATCCCCTGTGTAACTTCAAATTCGTCACTGATTCTTGCACATTATTGTCAAGAATCTGCTGATACTGAGTTGAATCCATGCGACCCTCAACTTTAACAAGATTCCCGGTGCCGGCATTGGCCACACAGCCCCAAAGCATAATGGAACCTCCACCAAATTTTACTGTGGGTAGCAAGTGCTTTTCTTGGAATGCCGTGTTTTTTTGCCTCCATGCATAACGCCTTTTTGTATGACCAAACAACTTAATCTTTGTTTCATCAGTCCACAGGACCTTCATCCAAAATGTAACTGTTTGTGGCATGCTTGCAGAAACTGCTTCTTTCGCATCACTTTCCCATACAGCTTCTCCTTGTGCAAAGTGCGCTGTATTGTTGACCGATGCACATTGACACCATCTGCAGCAAGATGATGCTGCAGGTCATTGGAGGTGGTCTGTGGATTGTCCTTGACTGTTCTCACCATTCTTCTTCTCTGCCTTTCTGATATTTTTCTTGGCCTGACACTTCTGGGCTTAACAAGAACTGTACCTGTGTTCTTCCATTTCCTTACAATGTTCCTCACAGTGACAGTTTAAATCTCTGAGACAACTTTTCATATCTTTCCCCTGAACAACTATGTTGAATAATCTTTGTTTTCAGATCATTTGAGAGTTGTTTTCAGGAGCCCATGATGCCACTCTTCATAGGGGATTCAAATAGGAGAACAACTTGCAAGTGGCCACCTTAAATACCTTTTCTCATGATTGGATACACCTGCCTATGAAGTTCAAAGCTCAATGAGGTTACAAAACCAATTTAGTGCTTTAGTAAGTCAGTAAAACGTAGTTAGGAGTGTTCAAATCAAGAAATTGATAAGGGTGCCCATACTTTTGCACTGGTCAAATTTTGTTTAAATGCGGATTGCACATTTCCTGTTAGTACAATAAACCTCATTTCAATCCAGAAATATTACTCAGTCCATCAGTTATTAGATATATGAAACTGAAATAGCTGTTGCAAAAACCCAAATTGTTATAAAGAAAAAAGGTTAACATTAATAGGGGTGCCCAAACTTTTTCATATGACTGTATATGCTTCTGATACTTTGAGAATAAGCCAATAAGATTTCACAAGGTACCAATTTCCACAACAAATAATGAATATATCTGATCAAACTGTAAGAGAATATATCAATGCTGTAAATGAATCAAGATACGAGTGATTGTTACAAAACTATACAACCTGTTTAAATTACTTCTTCTAGTCACAGTGACAAGGAATGAACTAATTATTGTTCCGGCTCTTTTACTAAAGATCTCCAATTCCTAGCTGGATTCTGTGCAAATCGTAAAGGTTTAGAAGCAGACCCAAAGTAATTGACCTTTACCTCTTCACATCTCATTTGCCCTAAGTGTTAATTGACTTTGAAAAAAAAGCAGTATATTATTCTTTAAAAAAAAAGTGGAGAATGCCAACATTACATAGCTTCAAAAATAAAATCGTAGCAGAGGAAATTTGAGCTGAATTAAAAGAAGGCATGCATTGCCATCTACAGTTGAGATAAAAAAAGCAGCTGGAGCTTTGTTGTGCAATGGAGGATTCTATCTATCTATCTACATATATACAGTGTATATATATATATATATATATATATATATATGTATATATACATATATATATATATGTGCCTTTCAAAAGTATTCACCACCTTGGCATGTTCCATGATTTGCTACCTCAAAACCTGGAATTTCACAATTTTTGGGGGAGCGTTTGCTTCTGTTCATGTAAAGAGCATGCCTACAATTATGAATGTGAACATTTAGTTTATAGTTTACTGTGAAGCAAACAACAAATATAACAAAATAACTGAAAACGTAAGTGTGCATTATTATTCATCCCCCTTAAAGTCATTACTTTGTAGAGCCTCCTTTGGTGGCAATTGCAGCTGCAAGTCACCTTGGCTAAAGGTACCATCACACTAAGCAACATCGCTAGCAACATCGCTGCTGAGGCACAACATGCTAGCGATGTTGCTGTGTGTGACATCCAGCAACAACCTGGCCCCTGCTGTGAGGTCGTTGGTTGTTGCTGAATGTCCTGGACCATTTTTTAGTTGTTGCTCTCCCGCTGTGAAGCACACGTAGCTGGGTGACAGTGACAGAGCAACAAATAAATGTGCAGTGAGCAGGGAGCCGGTTTCTGCGGACGCTGGTAACCAATGTAAATATCAGGTAACCAAGAAGCCCTTTCCTTGGTTACCCGATATTTACCTTCGTTACCAGCGTCCGCCGCTCTCACACTTAACCAAGGGAAGGGCTTCTTGGTTACCCGATGTTTACCGTGGTTACCAGCATTCGCATAAGCCGGCTTCCTGCTGCCTGCACACGTAGCAGAGTACACATCTGGTAATTAACCCGATGTGTACTGTGGCTAGGTGTGCAGGGAGCCAGCGCTAAGTGGTGTGCGCTGTTAATCAAGGTAAATATCGGGTTGGTTACCCGATATTTACCTTAGTTACCAAGCGCAGCATCGCTTCCATGTGTAGCGATGCTCCAGCAATCCCTATCAGGTTGTATCGTTGTTGGGATCGCTGGTAAATTGTTTATTGTGAGTGGGCCTTAAATCTATATGAGCTTTCCCCATCTTGTAAGTGGGATTTTTGCCAATTCCTGAAGGTAAAATTGCTCCAGCTCCTTCAACTTAAATGGTTACCTCTGATGAACAGCAATCTACAAGTCTGACCGCAGATTTTCAATTGGATTAAGGTATGGGCTGTGACTAGGCCACTCCAATACATTTACACATTTCCCCTTGAACTTGCTTTGGTTCATTATTTTGTTGGAAGGTTGAACCCCTGTCCTAGTGTCAAATCACTGAAAACTTAGTGCTCAAAAATAGTGTTGAGTGGATATTTGAGTTTGCTGAACCAGGATGAACAAAAAAGAAAATCGAACTTGACCCTGAACAATGAACCCCATACAAGTCAATGGGGAGCCTAAGTTTGGGGCTTTAAAATAGTTGTAGTAAATGCTACTGGGCTCCAAAAGGAACCTAAATGGTGGTAAGGGCATGCTAATTGCCCTACAAATAAATGTGGATAGGTAATTGAAATAAAAGAGTTCTGTCACCATTGCAATTATGGTTACATAGCAAGTAAATTAAGAAACTAAAAATTTTAACAGTGACCCCACAGAGATTGACTTCAGAGATTCTCCACAGACCAACAATTTAAAAAAGGGCCCTTAAAGAGCCTTTATTCCCAGCTCATCCCCACAATCAAGATTGCCAGAATTCCCCAATAGAGCAGCAAGTTTAACAAATTTCGCCTATGCAGTTTGCATTCCCAGTCCACCCACGCAGTCAAGATAGGCAAAGTTGCCCCACAGAGCAACAATTTTAAAAAGACCCATATGGAATCCATCCACACCTCCAGCTCGGTGGAGAATTTCAACCCCAAAGAGCTGAGTCTCAGAACAGCCTATTGTTGTTTCCCTCTGGCTCTGGTGACTTGAAGTTGATCATGTGGGTGTTATGCTGACCAGATGAGGAAGAGGTGGACCAAGTGGAGTAGTAGTACAAAGAAACACAGACAAAGAAATGTGCACCAATCTTTGGTGGTATTAGGACATGCGCTAAAACAGTTTCCGCCTAAGGTACAGCCCAAATTACATTACACCCTGCTGAAACTCTTTTCTCATTTAACCATCACAGCCAAGATTGAAAGAATACCCTCACAGAACAATTTGTTTTTAAAAAAAAGGCCCCAAGTTAGCCTGTTTTCCAAGTTCCCCCTACAGAACCTAATTTTTAGCTCCTGTCATATACAGAATGTGTGTTGGAGTTAAAAAGCTCACTCATAGTTGGATTTGTGAGTGAGCTGGCGGTCCGCCAGCTAGACTTGACACTGCCGGTCCCAGCCACTTAGGCTTGCAACGGATCACCCTTGCTGCTAAGTGTCTATCCTAGGGATCTAATGCATTTATTTTGAGAAAATTATTGCTCAAAGCAGGCAGACATAAAACTTTGGCATAGTTTACCAACAGAGCAACAAGTTTAACAAATCATGTCCCCTATTTAGCCTGTATTCCCAGTTCACCCAGACAGCCAAGATTGACAAAAGCTCTCCCATAGACCATCAAATTGTAAAAAAGACCCTGTAACAGCCTGATTACCAGGTTAATTCTCAAAGCTCTCATTGCCTGAGATTCACCACACAGCACCCAATTAAACACAGAACCCCATCCAACAGAGTGATCAAAAACCATAAGGGACAGGTGTCCAGTGCTTTGCTTGTTTTCAAGGGGGGTGACATTGACGAAATATGCTCATGCCCCTGAAGTGCCAACTCTGTGCTTTCAGCAATGCACTAATTCCTAGACTGCTTGTTTTAACATGGCACATAGAGACCTATCCAAAGTGACATGCAGCTGTAATTGCTGCATAAGGAGACTCTACAAAGTACTGACATTAAGGTGGTAAATAGTTCTGCACACTGAAGTTTTAAGTTATTTTGTTTTATTTGTTATTTTTTCACAATAAAATGAAAACCAAATGTTCAAAGTTGTAGGCATGTTCTTTAAATAAACTGATGCAAACCCTCAAAAAAAACCAGTGAATTTCCAGGTTGTGAGGTAACAAAACACGAAAAATGCTAAGGACGGGAATACTTTTGCAAGGCACTGTATATACATAATGGGTTAAATAAGTGTGGTAAGAACACATAACTAATTTTGTAATAAATATATTTCTAAAGGTGCTACTGATATGAATTCTTTATCTATGTATTGATTTATTTGCCTGTGATTGGATGGGTTACAATGGACATCTGGTGAGAAATTCATGTCAATAGCACCTTTAAAGCTATATTTACTTAGAAAATTGGTGACCTGTGCAATACATACTTCATTCTTTCTATATATAAAGGCTCTACATAAGGATGGCCTAGGCTATAAAAAGATTGCCAACACACTGAAACTGAGCTTCAGCACAGTGGAAAAGACCATGCAGTGGTTTAACAAGACAGGCCTTGCCATGGTTAACCAAAAGAGTTGAGTGCACGTTCTCTGTGTCATATCCAGCAGTTGTTTTTTCAAAATAGACATTTGAGTGCTACCAGAATTGCTGCAGAGGTTAAAGAGGAGGGTCAGTCTGTCAGTACTCAGACCATACATCACACACTGCATCACATTGTCTAAATGTCTGTTTTCCCATAAGAAAGCCTCTTTTATAGATGATGAACAAGAAAGCATGCAAATAGTTTGCTAATATAAAGCAGACTAAGAACATTACTGGAACTATGTCCTGTAGTGTTTATGAGTCAAGATAAATTTATTTGGTTCATATGGTATCAAGTGTGTTTGACGGAAACCAGGTGATGAGTAGACAGACAAGTGTGTCTTGCCTACAGTCAAGCATGGTGGTGGGAGTTTCATAGTTTTGGGCTGCATGTGTCCTGCTAGCTGTAGGAAGTTAAAGTTTACGAGGAAACCACGGATGCTTAACATGTACTTTGACTTCCTGAAGCAGAGCATGATCCCTTCTCTTTGGAAACTGAGCCACAAGGCAGTATTCCAACATGATAATGAACCGAGCTGCACCTCCAAGACAACCACTACCTTGTTAAATAAGCTGAGGATAAAGGTGCTGAACTGGCCTAGCATCCCTCTAGATATAAACCCTATTGAGCATCTGTGGGGCATCCTCAAATGGAAAGCAAAGCAATGCAAGCTCTCTAATATCCACCAGCACTGAGATGTCATCATGGAAGAGTGGAAAATTCCAGTGGAAACTTGTAAAGCTCCGATGAACTCCATGCCCAAAGAAATTAAGACAGTGTTTGAAAAAAATTGTGGCCACCCAACATATTGATTGTTGTTTCAAACATATTTTTCTTCCTGTAATTATAATATTATCTCACATTCCCTAACAGCTCACTTTTTTGTTAGGTTGATTCCAAGACAAAAGGTCACTTTTTTGAATTAAGGTGTAGCCATGATGAAAACTTGCCAAAAGTAAATAGTAAAAGATTAAAAATAAGTGATTATTTTTTATTTGGAATAAGTGATTATTTTTTATTTGGAGCGATGAGATGATTGTAAATAGACTGAGCTCTGAAGTGTGTAAATGGGTCTGGAAGAAAGAAAGGAAAATGGGGCTAATGGATTAAAAAATTGAAGGAACTGTCCAGTTTTATGGAGTAAACTGATGATATGGGGTGTTTCACAGCCAAAGGAAATTTATACTTGACCAGGATCAATGGAGGCCTCAAAGCTGAGCTATATGTGAGTATCCTACAAGATGAGTTACTTTGTGCACTTGAGTACTGTGGGTACGAAAAGGACAACGTAGTCTTCCATCAGGACAATGACGAGAAGCATACGTTGAGATTGGTGAAGAAATGGTTCAATAACATTGAAGTAGAGGTTCTGGTTGGCCCCTACAGTCCCCAGACTTAAATCCAATTAAACTTGTACTTAGAGTTGAAGAAAAAGGTGTATATATACCCAAGTGAGTTGACTAGTATGCACCAACATTGGGACCATGTAGAAGAGACCTGGGATCAGATATCAGTTGCGATACACTTGAATTTGATCTGGAGCATGCCCAAAATGATCAGGCAGTGTTGAAAGCCAAAGTTACAAAAGACTCAAAAAATAAAAAGTAAAATTTAGATATTTAGGAGCAAAACAGTAACAATGCAGTGAAATGTTAAGACTCTGCATAGCTAATCATATACTAAATAGTTACAGATGAAATTTCTGTATGAGATAGCCAAGATGATTGTCTATAAAATGAAGAAAGTCTCATGCTCATAGCTGTTGTTCATGGTTAGATATGGAACTTGAAAGTTAAAATATTGTTACCCTTTTGCTTGTCAGTGATATATATATATATGTATGGACTACAGACAGGTAACAAGCGGAAGAGACTTGTTTGGGCTAGAGAACACAAGGAATGGACATTAGACCAGTGGAAATCTGTGCTTTGGTCTGATGAGTCAAAATTTGATCTTTGGATCCAGCCACCGTGTCTAAGCAGAAAAGGTGAATGGATGAACTCTACATGTCTGATTCCCACCGTGAAGCATGGAGGAGAAGGTGTAATGGTGTGGGGGTGCTTTGCTGGTGACACTGTTGGGGATTTATTCAAAAATGAAGGCATACAGAACCAGCATGCCAACCACAGCATCTTGCAGCGACGTGCTATTCTATCCGGTTTGCGTTTAGTTGGACCATCATTTATTTTCCAACAGAACAATGACCCCAAACACACCTCTAGGCTGTGTAAGGGCTATTTGACTAAGAAGGAGAGGGATGGGGTTCTACGCCAGATGACCTGGTCTCCACAGTCACCAGACCTGAACCCAATCGAGATGGTTTGGGGTGAGCTGGACCGCAGAGTGAAGGCAAAAGGGCCAACAAGTGCTAAGCATCTCTGGGAACTCCTTCAAGACTGTTGGAAAACCATTTCCGGTGACTACCTCTTGAAGCTCATCAAGAGAATGCCAAGAGTGTGCAAAGTAGTAATGAAAGCAAAAGGTGGCTACTTTGAAAAACCTAGAATATAAGACATATTTTCAGTTGTTTCACATTTTTTTTAAGTATTTCATTCCACACATGTTTTAATTCCTAGTTTTGATGCCTTCAATGTGAATCTACAATTTTCAGAGTCATGAAAATAAAGAAAACTCTTTGAATGAGGTGTGTCCAAACGTTTGGTCTGTACTATATATATATTATATATATATATATATATACTAATGTAATTCTGCATCCATAGATTGAAACAAGTGTGTGTCAGAGCTTATAAAGGAGCGATATATTCAGCTATTCAAATCAGCAACTAATTAGCCAGAGGGAGAGAAAAGATTCTGATCTAAGAATCTGCCTCGCAGGCAAGAGACTGTCAGACTGGCTTAGGCTGTGATGGTGCTTCAAAGCTTTGTGAAAAAGGGGGAAAGTAAAAAAAAACCATTTGGCACAATTCACTTGAATGAGAATCAGCGCATCATCCTCAGATTGGAGATTCTTTGCAGTAGTTTCATAATGTACTTACCGTAAGTCTACAACATTTTTGTGTTTTTCGTATAAAGTTAATCAGTACCTGCTAGGAAATACATCATCTTATTTCTGCCTTTAAGCAAAGAGTGGAAATGTGTTTTCATACACTGAAGCTTGCAGATATTTTATAAGACAGAATGTTAAACTGCAGATAACACCCTGGAGCTGTAAATGGTTTAAAGTGATTACTGCAGTTTAGCGGTGAATTAAAGCATTCAATGAACAACATTTTATTGATCAATCTCCTGGGGCTTCTTTTTAATAAATGAATCAAGATAATTAATTTATTAAAATTGCTATAAACATTTGTATGGTGATGTCCCTTAGGATACTGGATTAAGGCTATGAGTTTTTGTTGTAGAAAAAAAATATATCAGGATTTTCTTAACCTCACACATTCAGGCACTGCAGTATATTTTGTTGAAATAATAAAATACAAGGAGATCAAACTTGCAATTTTTCCTGGAACATCCAGAAGGCGTCAGGTAATATAGAGGCTGCCGGTGGAAATGCAAAAGATCCTACAAAGACAGCACTTTTAACTGTATTTGCATCCTAAGGATGTGGCTACTGTAGAATGTTGAAAACTATGGTGGAGCAGAGAGCCATTGGCTCCCTGTGCTGCCACTAACTGTGCAACAGACTGTTCACATGGGACAAGTTTGCAAATTGCATGTAAAAGCCATTTACTTGTTATGTAAATTGTGCTTCATTCTCTCTAAAGGCCCAGTCACACACAACGACTTACCAGCGATCCCGACAATGATACGACCTGATAAGGATCGCTGGTAAGTCGCTGGGAGGTCGCTGGTGAGGTGTCACACAGTCAGTCCTTACCAACAACAGAGTAACGATACAGGTCGCAGTAGTGACCTGTATAACGATCTCGGCGGTCATTGGGACCCTGTCACACAGCGTCAAACACAGTGATGTGTCCTGCCCAGCAGGACATCACCTTTGAAGAAAATGGTCTGGATCATTCGGCAATGACTAGCGATCTCACAGCAGGGGCCTGATCACTCTTAGGTGTCACACATAACGAGATCGCTGGCGAGATCATTGCTGCGTCACAGAAACTGTGACTCAGCAACGATAGCGTTAATGATCTCGTTGTGTGTGACGGGGCCTTAAAGCTTTCTGTTTTATTTTATTGTTTACTGCTTCTTGGCAAGGGGATCTGGCCACCCCTGGATATGCAAACATGTGCAGTGCTTACAATCTCGTTCATCGACAGTATGTACCTACTGCAGTAAGGCAGAGCACATGAGCACAAGCACTTTACTTGGCACAGCACTTAGCAGAGCACTTAGTTATTTAGCATAGGTTCAAGTATCTGTGGCTGGATCTCACATCTAGGTCATGCATTTGCCTGCAGGCATTTGCAGAGGAGAGATATATCCCAATATTAGGCGATCATGGTGATCTAATCAGTAATGCACTGCATACAAACTGCTGCACTTTTTAAATGAATTAATGTGGGATGTACTGACACTCCCATTTATTATGATTTCCATGGGAGCCACACCAATGTGTACAGGTGTGGCGCCCCTGACTTGGTCCGGCACCACTGAGTACTGCACCCATACTTCCAGGTAATCCTAAAGGCCAGAATGCAGTGTGTACACACAGACACATAGCAACCAGGTCTCCCACACCTTTAGAGGGGACCCTTGTGTAGTCTCCAGAGAGGGCTAGCCTTCAATTCTTTTCAGAAGGTATAGCGGCGGGGCTGGGAGCTAAAGTGCAGAGGCTGTAAGGAAAGGAGTGGAGCGAGCAAGTCTGGTAGTGGTAAGCGCGGTTGTTAGGAGACGCAGACGCGCGCTCATGTGACACCCTGGCAAAGCCAGGTTGTCACAGAAAAAGTTAATCCTCCTTGGTAACCTGATCCCACACCAGTGCAGCAGGACAAACCACCTCCCCCAGTGTAAGAGCAAAACAGAGCAGGAGGGGAGGGGCTGGGGCAGAGTGTGTGGAGAGAGAGACAGGAGAGGAGCCCGGAGTTGTAGCTCCCGGGCTGCTACTGAAGCGTGCTCCAAAAGAGCTGGGACAGGCTGGTAGTGAGGAAGGGACTATGTGACCGGGGCAGGGTAGTGGCCCGCCGGTGCGGAAGGAGATCACGGATCACTGCAGGGGAGCGGACTCCCCGTTCCCGGCTGAGGAGGAAAGAGGAAGAGAGTGGAGAGAGAGGCACTTGGCTGCAGGGAAAGAACAGGGGCTGCTGCACCGTGTGTGGGACACTAACACCCTCTGTACCAAAGGCTGTGGACTCCGGCAGTTTCTGGTTAATTCCTGACACTGTGTGAATTTCCTTGCAAAGCGAACTGTGAGTAACCACATCCCCCGGTCCAACCGGACGCACAGGTCTCAGACCATCTCCATCTCCTCCCTGCACTACCGAACCGGGGTCCCGGGACACCAACCCCATACCCGTGGAGGGAAATCACCACCTTGCTGCCCACCACCATCCCCGGGATCCATTAACCGGCAGTGGCGGTACTCCGTTACCTCACCGCACACCAGGGGTGGCGTCATGGACAATCTCCCTTACCTAATCCCCTTCTTACTGTGGAGCCTGGGATCACAGACCGGGTCACGCCACCGTGATACCCACAGAAGTGACCCCGTGGCCCGGATCTGAGTACTCCTTGTCCCCGGGCGACACATTTTGGTGTCATGAACAGGATCCTTACCCATCCAGTTACCTGGAGGAATTGCGCCTTGTTCTGGACTGTCAGCGGTGCACCGCTGCAAAATTTTTTACAGTCGCCATCTTTGTCGCCATTTTGGGCGTGAAAATCTCCCGCCCAGCGCCTTCTTCCCCGAGCGGTGGGCGCGAAAAAGAGGCTCCGCCCCCTGAGAACGCGGGCGGAAGTGATGCTCCGGAGGACCGGAAGCGAAAGGAAAACTTTAAAAAGTTGCTAGAAGGACTGCTCCCGAGTACCAAGGGGGAGCAGTAGGAAGGAACTGTAGTTCATGTGACCAGGACTGTAAAGGCAGGGACACCAGGACTTTGCCTAATTCCGTTCCTGGACAAGCAGTAGCCGCAACCCCGATGACATCTCACCCGGCTCCGGCAGTCCTCCCGGCCGCAACGGTGATGACGTTGGCTCCGGCAGTCCACCCAGCCGCAACGGTGATGACGTCGGCTCCGGCAGTCCGCCCGGCCGCAGCAGAGGCGACACCCGACTGGAAGTCCGCCCCAGATGCGGCGCCGGCCGCTCCCAGGTACCCCGTCCTGGCTGTGGAGCAGCCGGAGTGCACCTGTAAAGAGGAGGAGCAGGCCACTGAGCGATGTGGCCCTCGGCAGTTAGCGAGGCCGGTTGTAGCCGGTGCCGAGGGCATCCGAGTGGGCCTGGCTCCTGAGCAGGAGGCAGAGCACGGAACCCGTGCCCCATACTGGTAGTGGCGGCAGCAGCGGTGGTAGCGGAGCATGGACGGCTACCCGCAAGTTTAACGTTAACTGTTTTATGGACTGTCACCCCTGTTGAGCATTCTCAAGTTCCGGAGGGGGCCATCTGCACCACAGGTGGGGGGGTGGCAGAACAGTTTAGAGTTTAAGTAAACGTACCTCCCGATGTGGGAAGATGTATGATTGTAATGTGTTGATTTTTCATTTTTCCAGTTTCAATAAATGTTGGTGCCCAGACAGCCCGAGGACGGGCTGTGTTTTACCAAGGGGGTGTGTGACACCCTGGAAAAGCCAGGTTGTCACAGAAAGAGTTAATCCTCCTTGGTAACCTGATTCCACACCAGTGCAGCAGGACAAACCACCTCCCCCAGTGTAAGAGCAAAACAGAGCAGGAGGGGAGGGGCTGGGGCAGAGTGTGTGGAGAGAGAGACAGGAGAGGAGCCCGGAGTTGTAGGAAAGAACAGGGGCTGCTGCACCGTGTGTGGGACACTAACACCCTCTGTACCAAAGGCTGCAGACTCCAGCAGTTTCTGGTAAATTCCTGACTCTGTGTGAATTTCCTTGCAAAGCGAACTGTGAGTAACAACATCCCCCGGTCCAACCGGACGCACAGCTCTCAGACCGTCTCCATCTCCTCCCTGCACTACCGAACCGGGGTCCTGGGACACCAACACCCTACCCGTGTAGGGAAATCACCACCTTGCTCCGTTACCTCACCGCACACCACGGGTGGCGTCACGGACAATCTCCCTTACCTAATCCCCTTCTTACTGTGGAGCCTGGGATCACAGACTGGGTCACGCCACCGTGATACCCACAGAAGTGACCCCGTGGCCCGGATCTGAGTACTCCTTGTCCCCGGGTGACACACTCACACTAGTCAGACCCTGCGAGGTATAGTGACAATTGGCGGGAGAGAACGGTCTCAGGAGGACGCAGAAAGAGGTGCTCCTGGTGACTAGGTACGCACGGGATTACAGGTCCCTAGAGCAGACTCTAGTTTAACTATCTGCTAAACCTGCCGGTGAGGGGAACTACAAGTACCTCACCAACCTCATCAACCTCACAGGTCTGAGCCTCAGCAGCAACTCAGGGACCCATAAAGGAGACAGAGCCTGAAGCCATTTTCCTTGGTCCACGCTGCCGGCAAACGGGCCAAACACAGGGGAGAAAAGGCAGTTGCGACTCCCTATATAGACCCCATGGTATTTCAGGTCAGAGGTTATCTGAAAATAGAAGTGCTAGGACGGCGAGCTACCTGTTACCCTCAGACAGGCCCAAAAGAATACTTGGTTCTACCTGGTTTAATGCAGCATCGCCCAGGTCAGCTCACAACAGCACAGTGAGTAAAAATCAGTTAAAGACTGTTGGACTCTGCCTGAGTTATTCTGGGACCTGTTGTTCTACACACCTGAGCCCCTGGGGCCAGCCTCACTCACGGGAGGCCACACCATCTGACTGCAGACTCCATCAGCGCCAGACGCTCATTAAACCTGCAGTGGCAGTCACCCATAATACGATAATAAAACGATAATAAACGATAATAAAACTAATATTCTAGCATAGCGTCTTTGTAACAGTCCTGTTAGTACCCTATAAAATATTTAGATAGGTGATTGCTGGGCATAGTAGTACTTCATATTTATTTAAATTGTGGTGGAGGTATTTATTACCAGAACTTATTTGTTGCCGGCATATAAGAACAAATTATTACATTTGCCAGCTAAGGACCACATTGTCCTAACCTCTATCTTTTAATGACATATTGACCCATTTTTGGGCTCGGCCTCGTCAACCTACTGCAGAAATACGTGCGCTTTAGTTCACAATAAGGTACATACGGTACATCTTTATTGTTACTGGTGTCTTTATTGGGTACTATAGGTAAATTTAATATTTTCATTTTACTTAATAAAGGATATATTTTACGTTAAAACTCCAAGTTACTCCGATGGTGAAACGATCTCTAGGATTGCTGGAGCTTGATGTTAGCCCTTTCCAGCTTGCTTAAATTCCACTGCACTTCCAATGCTGTAGCGGTAACATTGTCTTCATATCAACATCGGGAGCAGACAATTCAGTCAGTTGTGTGACGATGATGCTGGCCTAAACTGTCAGTAAATTAAGAGTGCCTTACCCCAAGTAATTAGAAGCCGGGAGGTGCTAGGGCATATGGCATAAGAAAATTAAAAGGCCGAATTTGGGGATAAAAAGAGCAAGATTACCATTTTGGGGCTGAGACCATTACTATTCTATGGATCACATATTTGGGCATCACTATGTGCAGGCAAAAATGTGTACATTACTGTGTAGGACTACAAGGAGTATTATCATTATTTTTAGTTTTATTGTGTGATGCACAAAAAGCATTATTAACACTAGAACTACTGGACTCGTGACACCTATATAGAAATACATGGTGCAAAGTAGTCAAAATGACTACCTCAGTAGTTCTAGTGTTAAAGGGAACCTGACGTCCCCAAAATATTATTCACTTAAAGAAATATTGTTAGTCTGCACGTAAATAACATCAAAACCCTGGGTAGCTGGCTGACGAAGTGTGGCTACACAGAGAAAATCAAGGTGTAATCACCATGTATTGGATTTCTTTAGTGACAGGCTTCCTGCAGCCGGTGTGTGCAGGGCGATATGTCACTCACAGTGCCAAGGCGTGATTAAAGCCACACTCGTTGTATACTGAGCGGTTATGTAATCACTCCCCTGAACCACCCAGATTAGTTGGAGTGAGCCATTATGCAATGATTACAACATGATTTTGCGCTTCAACCCATACAGCTACACAGGGTTTTTCACCCTACATCAGTGTAGATTAATCTCATCTCTGCAGCTTAGTTGCATTATAATCGATGTCCACAACAATGATGAATCTGGAACATCTATTTTGGAGCCAGATTTTACTGTTCCCTCCTCCGATCTTTTATATGACATTTGAGCCAATTCCTTATATCCTTGATTGCTAAAAATGTAGATTCTCTGGAAAAAGAGTCTTGTTTTTGCCTCCCAGTAGGAGGCAAAAACAAGAACCTTCTCTTCAAGGGTCCATTGAAGTTACATGGGCTGTCTCTATGGTATATGTACCCTATGGAACAATTATTAGTTATCTACTGTGTATATTATAAATGCACTGTATATAAATGTAGCAGTTTTTTTGCAGGCAGGGCGCTGCAGACATTACAAACTGATGATCTATTAATTTCCATCAGCAAAATCATAACTTTGTGATTCACATTTCCTGGCTGAAAGAGAAATTATGATTCATGATCATTAGGAAACTGAAAACTTGAGCGGAAATATAAGGGCACTTTTAGGCTGGTAAGTTTGAGAACATCCAAGTATAAGAAGTAAGATTTCACAAGGGAAGAATGTTTAGGGAAGAAATGGAGTCTCAGAGGTTATTCAAAACAAACTGTACAAGTTGCAAAATTCTTGAGTTTTCTTTGAATTTTTAACTGATAGGCACAAATCTTGTTTTAGTCTTCGATTACTCTGTTTTTGAGCACAGCTTGCTGCCACCTTAATCCATCCAATTAGATGTCAACATATAAATTATTAATTATTGTGACATCAGCAAAATCTGTTCATGTATAAAAGAGATATTTGTGAAAAGGAAAATTATTATTATTATTTATTCATAGTACACCATTGATTCCATTTCCTATACATGAAAATGGGGTACATCTAAAGTACATATTTAGATTACAGTACACAGACTGGTATAGAGGGGAGAGGGCCCTGCCCTTGTGAGCTTACATTGTACAGGATAATAGGTTAGGGGGGGTTGCGCCAATGTACCATGTTTTTTCAAAAATAAGACACTGCCCCCCCAAAAACACTAGGGCTTATTTTTGGAGAAGGTCTTATTCTTGGAGAAACATGGTTGGAGGTAAGCTTACCCCTCCAAAAAATCAGACCTCCCTTTCCCAGGAGACTCATACTTACCAAACCCGGACATTTGCGTGGCTTCCAAGTCCTCCTGTGATCTCCAGTGGGTGTTGCACGCTGTCCTCCCCTGCTTCTGGCAGACACACACACACAGCAAATCACACACACACACGCTCATAGACTGACTCACTCACTCATTAAATCTAGTATTATAGAATGCTTCCGGCTGCAGGGAACAATGAGAGGAAGTCACGTGTTCGCAGGTCCTGTAAGCTAGCATTGCGGCAGGTCATTGTGCTCCACTGCACAGCCTCTCAGGATTCTGCCAGCGAGAAGAAATCGGAGTCGCTGGATGTGGTGAGTGTGTGTGTGATCTGATGTGTGCGTGATCTGATGTGTGTGATCCGATGTCTGTGTGTGATCTGATTGTGTGTGTGATCTGATTGTGTGTGTGATCCAATGTTTGTGTGTGTGATCTGATTGTGTGTGATCTGATGTTTGTGTGTGTGATCCGATGTATGTGTGTGGTCTGCTCACTGCAGGTCCTCTGCTCGGCATCTGGTGAGTATGATTGTGGGGTGTCTGCTGTCTATAATGAAGTGTCCTGCAGTATTATTTAACTTTTTTAGCTGCATGGACACTTCATTATTGAACCCCGACTAGGGCTTATTTTCAGGGGAGGGCTTATATTTAAGTCATGCTCAGAAAATGCTGAAAATCCCTGCTAGGGCTTATTTTTGGGGTAGATCTTATTTTTGGAAAAACACGGTAGCATATAATATGTGTTGGGACTCAGAATTCCAGAAGTTGGGGATACTTGGGAGAAGTCTTGGAGGTGGTTTGCTGAAGATTGGATAAATGTGGAAGCGAAAAGGAGGTCTTGAAAGGACTGAAGATTACTTGTTAACGTATATTGAGAGAGTAGTTCAGAGGAGTTAGACCATGGTTGACTTTTTAAGTTAGCGTTAGTAGCTTGAATTATATATGCTGGGAAATTGAGAGCCAATAAAGGGATTTGCAGAGGGGAGAAGTGGAGGAGTAGCAAGGACAGAGGTGGATTAGTCACATAGCAGAGTTAAGGACAGACAGGAGAGGTACAAAAGTATTGGCAGGAAGGTCACAGAGGAGGATGTTGCAGTAGTCGAGGCAGGAGATGATAGGGGCATGTACAGCATTTTTGTAGATTGGAGTTGAGGAATTGATTCTGGAAATAATTTTATTGTTGAAGGCAGCAGGAGTTGGAGAGCTTGGATGTGCTGTTTGAAGGACAAAGCAGAATTGAGGGTTACTCTGATGTAGTGGACTTCAGGTACTGTGGAGTTCGTGGTGTCATTTATTGTAATAAATAGATCAAGTAGGCTAGATAAGTGAGATGGGAGAAAGATGATGAGATCAGTTTTGTCCACACTGAGCTTTAGGAAGTAAAAGGAGAAGAAAGAGGATGTGGCTGATAGACACTCCGGGATTCTGGAGAGCAGAGAGGTAGATCTGAGAATCATCAGTGTATAGCAGGTACTAGAAGGCATGGAACTTTATGACTTATCCAAGGAATAAAGTATAAATTAAGAAGAGTATGGGTCCCAGGACAGACCTTCTAGGGATACCAACAGAGAGTGGGAGGGATGAGGAGCTAGTGTGTACGTGGGAGACACTAAAAGTATGGTGCGTATGTAAAGGCTTGATAAAATCTAGGAAAGGTCAAGGTCACTGACACAAAGGAAAGAGAGGATCTGTAATAGGAGCGAGTGGTCCACAGTGTCAGAGGCAGAGAACATGTCTAGAAGGAGGGCCATAGATAATTGTCTGTTAGCTTTGGCAGTAATGCCCATTGGTTAATAAGTGGTTTCTGTGCACTGCCATTAATTTTCAGATGGAATGAGTCTAAATAATCTTAAGAATACCATATGGTTTATTATTCTACATGTTTCAAGGCCAAATTGCCTCTTTTCCAGGGTGAAACCGTAGTAGCAAGCATGAGGTACAAAATGCATTATGTTCAATCTATTTTTATTGGAATTATGAAACAAAATAACAGGAGTAAAGGCAAAGACAAAATCATTGGAATAGAGCAGTAAGCAAATATCCAAAATCGTATATGGAACATATTAATTATCAATTATCATCGTATCTTCTAAAGCATTTGTTAATAATCAGTCTCTCAATTACTGCAAAACAGATACTCATACTCAAATATTCAAAAATTGTGGCAATGCTTAAGTTGCCATTACCAATAAAGGAATTCCCGGAAGCAGAATTTATATAGAATGAGAAAGAACAAAGTATTTCCTCTGCTCCTAATTGTAATATTAAAATTAGGTCCAAATTAAAATGTATACAATATTATTATATTTCTTATTATTCTTACTTTTGGGAACTAAAAGTAGATACTATGAACATTAAGTGTATAAGAATACAAGATAGAAGGCATAGAATAGATAGAAAAAAAGAGAAGAGAATAAAAGAAAAAGAAAAAGCAATAAAATAATATAGGGAAAAAAAGGGGGGGAGGAGTGGGAAGGCGGGGAACCTAAGTCAAGAAAAGTAAATATAAGTTAAAGCAAATTAAAGTAGAATAAAGTAGGAGCCTGGGAGAACATTAATGGGAAACAGGGAAAGGGAAGTATAGGAAAAGGAAGGTTAGGGGGTCGTCTGAGATCTACCACTCAAGTGATGATGCAATCTGTCTAGAGTATCTCCAACCCATTCTTTCCACATGGCGCCCCCCGGGACCCTATCAAATCGAGCCAGAACCTTATTAAAACAGTTTATGAAAATCTGGTGAATCCCTAAACAGTATCCATTCGCTCCAGGTTCTATAAAACTTTTCACTAGTGCCAGCGGTGTTGGCAGAGAGCTCCTCCATCCTACAATTATTTGCCATCTCCACATACCACTCGGAAATAGGAGGAGTTGTGGGGGTTTTCCAGTATCTTGGGATGTTGGAGCGCGCCACTGTCAGGCAAAAATGCAGAATGTCTCGCTTATGGTATGTAATTGAGTGAGGCAGGATGGAGAGGAGTGTTATCTTGGGACAGTTCTCCACTGTTTTCCCAGTAATAAGCTGGTAATTTGTGAGAACTTTCTTCCAGAACTGCTTCACTCCATCGCACTCCAACCAAATATGCGTCATTGTACCAACTTCCCGTCCACATCTCCAACACAGCACTGATGCCAAGGGAAATATTGAATAAAGTTTAGATGGAAACTGGTACCATCTTGTTAAAATTTTAAAGTTCTTTTCCTGTGCAGAGCACGTAACTGACAATTTATGTGTAAATAAGAAGCACTTTTCCCATTCAACCCGACGAAATATGTTGTTTCAACTCACTTTCCCAAGCCAACTGGTAGCCTCGTTTGCCCGAGATCCCAACTCCATTAAGAATACTGTACAGAAGGGAAACCGGACGCTCAGGCTGGGCCTCTATCACAAACAAGTCTTCGAAGGTGCTACAGGTATCTCGAACTCGGCCATTGGACCCCAATGCAGAGACAAAGGCCTGCAGTTAAAAAAAGCAAAATGCATTATATAGTTTTAGATTGAAAAGAGAGCACCAACAGGACTGCATCGGTTGTCAAAGTTAAACATATTTCAACAATTCAAACTATTCTAGTATCTAGAAATTGAAGTAACACATTTGAATTAATCTGTTATGTGTGAGAACACAATAACCAGAACTAAAGGGGGCTTTACACACTGCGACATCGCTAATGCGGAGTCGTTGGGGTCACGGAATTTGTGACGCACATCCGGCCGCATTAGTGATGTTGCTGCGTGTGACACCGATGAGCGATTTTGCATCGTTTCAAAAACGTGCAAAATCGCTCATCGGTGACATGGGGGTCCATTCTCGATTATTGTTAGTACAGCAGTAACGATGTAGTTCGTCGCTCCTGCGGCAGCACACATCGCTATGTGTGACGCCGCAGGAATGAGGAACCTCTCCTTACCTGCCTCCCGGCCGCTATGAGGAAGGAAGGAGGTGGGCAGGATGTTCCGGCCACTCATCTCTGCCCCTGCGCTTCTATTGGGCGGCCGCTCAGTGACGTCGCTGTGACGCTGCACGGACCGCCCCCTTAGAAAGGAGGCGGTTCGCCGGTCACAGCGACGTCGCCGGGCAGGTAAGTATGTGTGATGGGTCTGCGCGATGTTGTGCGGCACGGGCAGCGATTTGCCCGTGTCGCACAACAGATGGGGGCGGGTACCCACACTAGCGATATCGGGACCGATATCGCAGCGTGTAAAGTACCCTTTAGTGTGAGGTAAAATAAAAGGAAAACATTTTTTGGGGGATAAACATTAGAAATAAAGGTGCATCAATGTTTTTTTGTGTTTAAACTTGCGTTCATGTAAAGGAGTAATGTGGTATTTAACGTGGTGTGTTACTTAAAAAACTTCTCTTTTGTGAATGGGTTGTGTAGCCGTGATTTGTACATTGCCGCTGTGATTGTGGTATAAATTGGAGCAGGAGAGATTGATGCATTACTTGAGATTGTTGTGTACAAGGGAAGAGCAAGTGGGCCTTGAAACGCTTAGAATAATAAACCATATATTATTCTGGAGATTATTGGGACTCATCCCATCTGGTTGATGAATTAATACTGCATTTAGCATCTCATCAGTGATTTCACTTGTGGGTCTGCAGCCGATGCTGGATAATGATGTTTCTCTTTTCTTGGGAAATTTTCTGAATTCTAACCAGTTACTTTTCACTTGGGAATAAACCTAATAACAAAGTGAGCTATTAGAAAATGTGAGAACAGGTTGTTATTTGTAGTATACAGTAAGAAAATATTTTTTGCATCACCAGGAGCACACAGTAACAATACAATGACATGACAAGAATCTGCATAACTAATTATATGCTAAATAGTTGCAAGTCAAATTTATTTATGAGATAGTTAAGATAATTTTCTATAAAATAAGGTAGTCTCATGTTCAAAGCTGTAGGGGATGGTGTGATATAGAGCCTGAAAGTCAAACATTCAGAACATTGTTACCCTTTTGCTTGTCAATGTATGTGCATCTGTGTGGTTAGCTAACGAGGTCCGCTGAGTAAAGCCAAAGGTGTATGTCCATCTGTTTGGGTGGCTAAGGAGGTCCACTGGTAAAGGCCAAAAGAAGCAGGGGTTTTGTGTCAGTGGGGAAGTTAAAGTCGCCCATGATGATGAATGTCAGCAGAGAGAAAGTGTATAAACCAGGTGGAGAATTGGTCAAAAAAGGTAGCCAACGGGACCAGGAGTCGGTATATGATTGCTGATTGGAGGAGGGAGGGAGAGTACATATGGACAGAATGCACTTCAAAAGGGAGGATAAGGAAGGATAAGGGAGGATAGAGGTGAGATTCGGTTGAAGCTACAGTTGTTAGAAATAATAATAATAATAATCTTTATTTCTATAGCGCCAACATATTCCGCAGCGCTTTACAATTCAGGAGGAACATATACATATCATATACACAAACATATACAAACAAGTAACAATTATAGAGGATACAATATTTAAAAGGAAAAATGGCAACCCTGCTCGTGAGAGCTTACAATCTACAATGAGATGGGGGGAGGGGCAAGGTACGTGTTTATTTAAAATGACAATCCAGCCAGCTCATGGGGGATAGATGATGGCTTCCTGGACCAGTTGGCCAGAGCCTTGAGATGCATTTGGGTGCCATGGAGTTTGACGTGGGGTTATGTTCTGAGAAGTTGTAGAGGGATTAGGTGAAATTAGTTTGGCTAGGGAGTGTGATAGGCCGCCCTAAAAAGATGCGTTTTTAGGGAGCGTCTGAAGATGAGTAAGTTGTGATTTGTCCTAACTTCTTGGGGTAGAGCGTTCCAGAGTTTTGGTGCAGCTCGGAAGATTCGGGAGTGGGAGGTTCGAATTAGTGTGGATGTTAGTCGAAAGTCATTTGCAGAGCGTAGAGAACGGGTGGGATGATAGACAGAGAGGAGGGTGGAGATGTAGGAGGGTGCTGCACTGTGGAGAGCTTTGTGGGTGAGAACAAGCAGTTTGAATTGGATCCTGTGATATATGGGCAGCCAGTGCAATGACTGGCACAGAACAGAGGCATCCGAGTAGCGGTTGGCCAGAAAGGTGACCCTTGCTGCTGCATTAAGGATGGACTGTAGAGGGGAGAGTCTAGTTAGGGGGAGACCAATTAATAGAGAGTTACAGTAGTCAAGGCGAGAGTGGATCAGGGCCACGGTGAGGGTTTTTGTCGTTTCCATTGTGAGAAAGGGGCGGATTCTAGCAATGTTCTTGAGGTGCAAGTGGCAGGTGCGGGCAAGAGATTGTATGTGGGAGGTGAAGGAGAGATCAGTGTCAAGTATAACCCCCAGGCAGCGGGCTTGCGGCCTAGGACTTATCGTTGTGCCACACACAGAGAGGGAGATGTCAGGTTTAGGAAGGTTGGGAGATGGAGGGCAAAGCAGAAGTTCAGTTTTGGAAAGGTTAAGTTTCAGATAGAGAGCAGACATGGTGTTGCAAACTGCAGTCAGGCAGTCACTTGTGTTCTGTAGTACAGCGGGGGTGAGCTCAGGGGATGAGGTGTATAGCTGTGTGTCATCAGCATAAAGATGGTACTGAAAGCCAAATCTGCTGATGGTCTGTCCAATTGGGGCAGTGTAGAGGGAGAACAGAAGAGGGCCAAGGACTGAACCTTGAGGGACCCCAACAGTGAGAGGGAGAGGAGAAGATGTGGAGCCAGCAAATGATACACTGAACGAGCGGCCAGAAAGATAGGAAGAGAACCAGGAAAGAACAGTGTCCTTTAGGCCAATAGAATGGAGCAAAGAGAGAAGGAGATGGTGGTCAACAGTGTCGAAGGCTGCAGAAAGGTCAAGAAGAATAAGCAGAGAGTGGTCACCGTTACGTTTTGCTGTCAATAGGTCATTGGTCACTTTGACAAGGCCAGTTTCTGTTGAGTGTAAAGGGCGGAAGCCAGACTGTAAAGGATCTAGAAGAGAGTCAGTGGAAAGGTAGCGGGTGAGACGAGAGTAGACCAGGCGCTCCAAGAGTTTAGAGATGAAGGGGTGATTGGAGACTGGTCTGTAGTTGCTTGTGCAGGACGGATCAAGGGAAGGTTTTTTTAATAATGGAGTAATAATAGAGTGTTTGAGGGAGGAAGGGAAGATACCAGAAGAGAGAGAGAGATTGAAGATTTTAGTTAGGTGAGTGGTGACAACCAGAGAGAGTGTCTGGAGAAAGCGTGAGGGGAAGGGATCAGTAGAGCAAGTGGTGGGACGAGAAGAAGAGAGGAGCCTGGAGACTTCCTCCTCTGTGACTGGGTCAAATGTGGAAAGTGAGCTGGATGGGATATGGGGAGAGATGGGATTCACAAAGCTTGGTGACTGGGAGCTGATCTCTTGGCGGATGTTTTCTATTTTCTCTGTGAAATACGAGGCCAGGTCATCAGCATGAAGGTCTGTGATAGGGGTCTGTGCTTTGGGACTGAGGAGGGAGTGAAAGGTGTCAAAGAGCTTTTTTGGATTGTTGGCTAGTGAGGAGATAAGGGTGGTGAAGTAGGTCTGTTTGGCGAGGTGAAGGGAAGAGTTGTAGGTCCTTAACATGAACTTGTAGTGGATGAAGTTTTCTGGTGTGCGGGATTTCCTCCATAGGCGCTCGGCACTCCTAGAGCATTGCTGGAGAAATCGAGTTTGTGATGTGAGCCAAGGTTGTTTTACTCTGTGTTTGGAGGTTCTGAGGGTGAGGGGTGTTACTTGGTCCAGGGTGCTTCTGAGTGTGTCATTGTAGTGCTTTACAGCCAGATTAGGGCATGAAAGTGAGGAGATAGGGGATAGTGATAAGTGTAGAGAGTCTGTAAGTGTTTGAGAGTCAATGGCCTGTAGGTTTCTGAATGTGTGATAGGTGGGAGTGTGCTGGGGCGGACGAGGGTTTGTGAGCTTGAAGGAGAGGATGTTGTGGTCAGAGAGGGGAAGAGGTGAGTTGTCAAAGTGAGAGATTGAGCAGAGGCGGAAAAAGACCAGGTCAAGGGTGTTACCATCTTCATGTGTCTCTGAGGATGAGAGTTGTGAGAGGCCAAGGGAGGTGGTGAGAGATAGAAGCTGGGATGCAGAAGGGGAGGAGGGGCTGTTCATGGGGATGTTAAAGTCTCCTAGGATCAGGGTTGGCAATTCAATAGAAAGGAGAAGACCCAATCCTCTACCCTGTCTATTGCCAGGGCAAGGATTGTAGATGAAGTGAAGGCCACCATAACACAGTGCAACAGGGGCAGCCATGTCGGAGGGTGTTAACCATGTTTCAGTGTGGCCCAGGAAGGAAATATTGTAAATTTTGAAGAGCTTGTGGATGATGTTCAGACAGAAAAGGCTTTCAATAGTTTTCCAGAGAGAAGAAATGGAGGAGTGGGTGTCAAGGGAATTGACATTTTGCTGGAGAGATTGTGGTAGTTTCTATTAAGTGGGGAAAAGGTAGGAAAGTTAATTGGGGGTATCAGCTGTAGAAATGCAGAATTGGGAAATATATCGGCACCAGTGAGGAAAAGTAGAGAGTGGGAGAGTAAATGGGAAAAGGTAAGTGGCTGGTCTATTTAGTGTTATCGTAGGAAAATTCTGAGGTTTAGGAGCAGGTCAGCAGATGAGACCAAGTGGGAAGTACTAGGGAAGATTAAATAATTATTTGTTTTGAGGGTTCTAGGGTTTGGGAATATGGAAAGAAAGTAAAGCATAGTGGAGCAGAGACTATAATGTGAGCATGGTGAAAGAGGAAGTTTTGAAAAATGCAAAGGGAAATTCAGCCAATAAACAGAGGTAGCTCTTAACTTCCGGTCACTTTTGAAACATTTCTGGTATATTTTTGCTGTCCACTTAATGAGCTGCACAGACCTTTGTCATCACAGACCTGTGTCTCCAAATTTATACATCTTCAGATGTACATAAAATAGATCAGGTGTGAGCAGGAGGGAGGATCCAAAGGGAGACATGTCAGAGAATCACAGCAGGGAATTAATTAAGAGACAGAAGATTATATGAATCTTTGGCTTGATACACAGCAGGGGAAGCAGACACATATCAAAATGGACAGATGTGGAAGGGTGTGAATTAGGATCAAGGAAGACATAATGTATTCAGGAAGCAGACACATACCTATGGATGAACCAGATGGATTTTCAGTTCAAGAGTAGTGGTGACATTGAAGGATAAACACCATGGGATTATATTTCTGGTATATTTCTGCTGAACAAATAAAGAGCAGCATTTTTTGAGCTCCGCAGACCAGGGTCTGTGCAGCTAATCAAAACAGTATACAGGATATTACAGTATTTCACAAAAGTGAGTACACTCCTCACATTTTTTTAAATATTTTATTATAACGGGACAACACTGAAGATATGACATTTTGATACAATGTAAAGTAGTCAGTGTACATCTTGTATATCTGTAAATTTCCTGTGCCCTTTAAATAATTCAACATACAGCAATTAATGTTTAAACCGCTATGTTAAACTGATGCTGGACCAGGGTTGATCAACCAGGCTGGCTCATAACCAGGGGTCCACATGTTCTAAGCAGGTTTGTTAACTGCTGCATTTTTAATGGACCCAGCTGCTTCACTAACGGGACATCCATTACCCCTATTCCCCTTTTGGAGTCCACCAATAAGTTTGTAATCTGGTCCATGTCCAGGTGTTATAAAGGAGAAGGAGAAGAAACTGCTAAATTAGTGTCCTATCGTTCCTCATACACTTTTATCCAGGGTGAAGATGAATCTTTTTCCACTGTGGCCTGGGATGGCTAAGGGGCCTTCTAAATTAAAGGTAACTCTCTGGAATAGATCTCCTATAAAGGGCATGAACACAGGTACAGGTTTTATCTAGGCAGATTCGGGCTTTTCCTAATATAAGATCCCTTCTCCCATCTACACACCACCAGCAGATTTCTTAACCAAGGTTGAGCAGTTGCATTGTGGAAAAGATCTAAGATCGGCTCTATGAGTTGGGTTTCCATAAAATTCTTATGCTCTATCTTTTTTAAGTCAATGATCATAGTCTGGTTAGGTTTACTTACTGTCGTTGGCTCATAGGATGATGATGGAGGCTTGGTTAACCTTGCAAGGGGTGTCAGAAGGATCTGCATGGAGGTGTTGCTTGGCTTGGTTGGAGGTGACGACTGTGACAAACTGGCTGAATAGTCCTTGTCCTAAATCATTCCTCAAAATAAATTGTATAGGGAGGCCGTATATGAATCCCACTTTGGTCCCCTAGTCCAACTGCACATGTGCCAGAGGGATGTCCTTCGAGTACCGACTCCCAGTCAGAGAGATTGTCACTTGGTGGCCTGGTGAATGATGTTCTGTTGGAACAATATCTGGACTGATCAGAGTGATGGAAGATCCGGTGTCTTGAAGTCCCTGGGTCTGGATTTCACCAACCTTGAATGGCTGGATATGGCGATAGTGGTTGGCTGGTGTAGCGTTGCTAACACATCATAGGGTGTGAACAGGCTATATCACTTGCTCTGCTACTGGTGTATCTCAGCGGTACCATTCCTCAGACTCCAATGGCTTATCTCAGTAGATGGTGACTGCCTGGATTGGCAGATGGGCTCCAGTCATGGTGCCCAGCACTGGAGACAGTCTTTGGCCATATGCCCAAGGCACTCGCATGTATAACAGAGGCATAGGTTGGGCACGTCATGAGCCCTGTTTGAAAACCTTAGTCATGGTGAGGTCTCTGCTGAGTAGCGCATTATCGTGCCTCAATGACTGGTGGGCACTTAAGTCCCTGGTTGAGGGATTTTCTGGGATATATGGCCATATCGGGTCTTCGGCAGGGGAGATTGGCTTCAAACTTGGCGGCCAATTGAGATGCTTCCTCAGGGGTGTTGGGGTTCCAGTCAGCTACCCACTCTCATATTTCTGCGGTCATCTTCTCTATAAGTTGTTCGAGCACAATTACATCCTGGAGGAGATTGCAGTGCCATCATCATTGACTGCCACATAGTACATAGTACCAATATTTCTTGGTGGGATGTAAGAAAGGGCCAACATGGTGCTCTTATTAGTTCCATAGTCCAGGCAGTCATGAGGCCCAAGTGACCGGACAACATTCTGGGCCCACACAGTCAAACTAGTACACAGGCATTTAGTCAATTAGCTGAGGGCACCTGGTGCATCAGAATCAGTCTCAAAGCTTTGTAGGGGTTCATCTACATTGGTGTTGGACTTATTAAATACTGGCACATCTCTGCAGTGGATATTATTTTCTTGATGGCGGACCATCATATAGGTTGTGTCGATGCTGCTGGTAGAGAATCTAGAACTCCGATAACTGATTTCATAACACAAGCCCCCTCCCTGCTTGAGACTCTGAGTCTGAATATGGCCAACAGCTCCTGGATTCAGGCTGCTTGGGACTGGGTTGTTGATTCCAAACTACCACTGGATCCTTCATCTGGCACTCAGTTTAATTCCTCTGAGTCAACCTCAGAGAGGTGTTCTTCATCCTCAATTTATGGGCATCCCAACAAACAAATTTTTGTATCAAATCCATTTGAGTGTCCATAGCCCAAAATTTGATCTGTCTCAGCTGGCTCAGCTCCTTTAGTTATCATTTCTCATTTTGGTTTCATATCCACTCTGGTCCTCTTCCCAAGGCCGAGCTGGTTGGGTTGAACATGGTGGTATATGAAACCTGAATGCCTCATCTATGGCCTGCTGGGTATGCTTATATGCCTCCCTGGTTGTGGAGCCCTTCAGCAGTGTCTATAAACAACAGGCCCCTGCAGCTACCTCAGATCAGCTGGACTGAGTGGTATCCTACCACTGTCATCAGTTGTGGAGACACAGTAGGTGCTCTCAATTGCTAGCTAGGCTGTGTTTAGAAAGGCTGCATGGACAAGGGCTCATCCCACTAATGCTACCAGTTGTGGAGACACAAGGGTTTTTAGATGCTTTTGTCCACTGGCCATGCTGTGTTTAGAAAAATCACACGGACGAGGCCTCATTCTACTGAATGCTCTCACTCCTTTCTCATGGGCAGCACACTAGTCAGACAACACAGGATGAGAGAACCACATATTGGTAATCCTTTATTGAGTCACAAACAATCAGCCAAGATAAGTGCACGGCTGGGGGCTGCAGCCTATAGCCATATATTTTAACAGTGCTGGGCATCACAATATGTGGGATCCTATGCCAATTTTTTTATTTATTTTTACACTAAAAGTATGCACACCACCTGTGATTAAAAGCAGTCATACACTCTGCCACTCAGACTGGAGACGAGTTTGACTGCAACCAATCAGAGATGCTGGGACTGCTGGTGGGCAGGGGAAACAGAGAGTATATTTCATGGATAATGAGTGGCAATGGAAGTAGCGTTACAGCTGCGCGGAATACTGCTAAACATAACACACTTGCTCTAATCCTCCTATCCATTCTACCAAGATTTTAAACCACCGGATTCTGGTCCCCATAGACTTATATGAGGACCACCATCCATACAGATATTAAGGATCAATTTCGGGCTGGAACTGAGATTTTTTTTTCAACCCAATTGGACCCTCTGATCCCAGGATCGGCGGTTCCACTCAATACTACTAATAAACCAAATGTAGCACTTCCTATAGAAACTATAATTTACTTTGCATTTTCTAATATTCATCTTTGCCTTATTTAGCAGAATAAATTCATCAGTCAGATTTTCCCTGAGGGGTTTGTGGGCATAGATATTTTAATACCTATCAACAGGATAGCTCATGAACAGCAGACTGAGGGTTGGAAACCCAGTGCCTGCACCGATCAGCTCAAGTCTGCTCTGGTGGTAGCTCCATTCAAAGTGTACTGACTGCTGACGGCTGTTTGCTGCCTTTTGCATTCCAGTGTCTTTTTGAAAAAAACAACAGATGGGGCACAGTAGCCGTCTACACTCTGACTTTGCACTGATCAGGAGCAAAAAACAGCTGAACGGGAGGGAAAGGGGGAATAGGATGACAGATGTGATATCAATTATTTATCCTGTAAAATGGATCTTAAAATACCTATACATGGATAACCCCTTTAATCCTAACAACATTCACCTTTCCTAACATATTAGTTTGTAGAGCTGAAAAGGTTAATAGTTGGATATTTTAATTGCCCTCTGATTATTTTTCTGCTGATAAAATAGAAATAGTTCAAAAAAGGAAAAAAATAGCTATTGTCTTACCTATTGTTTTCTGTGATAAATTAAATTACTATTAGAAGCAGCTTTGACGATGATGATGATGATGATGCAGAAGACTTTGCAGCATGCAAAGAGGTAATTCAGCTTCTAATGAGAGATGTATGTGTACAGATCATGCAATTAAATAATTACAAAAGCTTAACCATATAAGACCATGACCACAGCATCATCATTAACATTGTTAAATATCTAAATGAGAAAGCATCAACTCAACTATCACTCACGAAACATCAATATTAGATCAATATCCTCTACTGTAAATAAAGGCGAAAACACAGAGGAAACAAAGGTTCTTCACACAATGTAATGAAATAATTTATCACTTATTGTAATTCAGAGGTGGGATTTATTGTTTCACAGAGGCCCACTTATCATTGCAGTAGGAACTTTTCACAGTTTAAGTCATCAGCAGCATTATGGAGCTTTATTATGTTGTAGCACTTTTTTTTTGTTTTAATTATAATAATAATAGACTTTTAAAGGAGGGTGATTTTTAAAAATAGCCATGATTACGGTTGTAAACTTTTTCTCATCTCCCAACATTCCATTTACCACATGATGACAAAAATAGTAAGATCTATTAAAAATTTCAGTATTTTGAAGGGTTTCACCTTCTCTTATTGAGGAAGCCGACATCGGAAAAGAAGCATTTTATGACCATGGCTTTCTGTTACTACTAACAACGTAATTTATCAGCGTATCCCTGATGGTTATCCTCCAGATGAACTGTGATCCAAGATGTTCCAGAGAATACAATAGATACAAGCAAGGTAAAATACTTTTGGGATAACCTGGAATGTATAGTGAATGTTTGCAGAATGTAAGCCGTTATTTTATTCTGAAAACCGTTTCATGTTTTGAAGGCTCCAGAGAAAGTTCAGCAATGATAAAAGCCCTTTTCACTTTTGCTAAGAAATGGAGAGTGAATCAAGGAACGGATTACCCAAATTTATGTTACCCAGTCTCTTCAAAGGAAAAAATCAGTATGGGTCATTTATTCATTTTGATTTCCGCAAACCAGTTGAGTAAAATCAACTTTCCTGTATTTCTCTTTTTACCATTGTCTTTGCCATAAAATCAATTTAAGAGGCAGAAATGAAGAATTCTATGTGTTCATATTTTAAACTCTGTTGCATTCTAAGGGCTAATGTAGCACCCCTGTGGTACCAGGTGCCACAAATGTAGCCCGTGGAAACCCAAACCCCGGAATGCCCATGCCAGCAAGTACACCAGCACCTTCAGGCCACATACACAACCCCAACATCAAACTGGGGGACTGCCTGGTAACAGGGAAAAGGGGAGGGCACTGATTGGATGTAGCCACCCAGCCTGTAGGGAGAGACCCAGCGAGGGGTAGGGGCGAGTGGTCAGTGGGGAAGCTGGCAGGAAGTAGTGAATAGTTGGGAGTAGTAGTGAGTAGAGTGAGGAAGTGATGGAGAGGAGAGTGAAGAAGTAGAAGGAGAGGGAAGTACAGAAACAAACCTGAAGAACCACCAGAGTGCTGTAAAAGGAGTTAGAACTGTGGAATATGGAACCAGGACTCCAGGCACCTTGGGTTACCTGTGGAAGCACCAGACAGCTGGCATGGAGAATAAGGGGAGCGGGTAGACCTGGAATCGGCATCCACGGGTTCAAGTACCAAAGTAAACAAGGCAAGTAGAAACTGCAATACTGGTGTGGACTGTGTCCTTGACGGCATGCACTCACATAGACTGTTCCCACTACTATCCCCATCATCCACTGCTGGGGCCTGTCCCTGCTTGCGGACACAAACACCTAAGCTGCACCACTCCATTAGCCACAGCAGAAACCTGCAGCGGCAGCTCCAAATAACCTGGCCGCTCATCGCAATGGCGTGGTCGAGAACTCTTTTATTATTTTATTTTTATTTTTCCCCTTTTTCTTATATTTTGCATTCTCCTTTCTTTCTTGAGGGGACGGCACTCCAAGGGCCATGGTACCAGGCCGCGACCACGACTGACCCCCACTGTGCACCACAAGACCGAGACCAAGTACCCCACAGCCCTGGGGTGTCCCACTAAGGATTACTCTACAACAGGAAATTCACACAAAGCAAAGATGGCACCAAATTAATATAAGTTTTGACCATTATGGTCTCTGATGATTGGTTTGATGAACTTTATTGGGGGAATTCCATACATATATCTACATCAAGTATCTTCCTACATTGCCAACTTTAGATATCCACATAAACAATGACTCACAAAGGGACCTGCATTGGACACACTAGTCTTAATGAAGGCAGGTAAAAGGGTACGATGTGCCTAATACATTAAGAAATGAATGCTACTTAATAAATAAGGCACATCTTACTAGTGTCATAAACTGGATTACATTTCTGTTGAAATTTACTCAAATAAAATGGCAATTTTAAAATAGTAACTTTTTAGAAATTAGATAAGCGGGCTTAGTGTTATTCTACTCGGTCCAAGTTCCACACTTTGGGCAAAGGTGTTTGTGACCTGCATTAAAATGCCAGTAGGCACAACTTTTTTAGGCAACCTTCGATCCTTTATGCTATAATTCTTACGTAAACATGTTAATGACCCAAAAGGTTTAACAGAGAACGCTGGTATATTTTGTCCTCATCCTACATGACAAGTTGGCATGAGCAGATGGCCACATCTATGTGGAAACTAAATGACAACATATCTTTCCTCCTGAAGGCCATAGAAATTACATTTAAGCTACTTATCCATGCGGTTTCTACCTGAATGTGGTGGCTTATTATCACATTAATTAACGTATTGGTAATGTTACTAATAGTTCAATGTAGGGAAAGTACTGGTTAAGGGACTAGCTAAGTATGGATTCTTGCAGACAATGCTTCATGGAAGAAAAAAAATATATTATATAGTAAGCATCGCCTACATGAAGTAACTACTCTATAAATCATAGTGCACCTTGCAATGTGACCAGAGATAAATCCCAAGTCAGAACCTCATCTAGACACAGCTTGATTTGGGTTGTTTTCTCCTCCTAAGTGTATAACAGAGCCTTGGCTGGCTTTGTTTCTTTCATTATTTGAGAGTGTTAATTTGCAAAAATATTTCAGTTTTGCCCTTGTTTAGTCTTTCAGGTAATGAATTTTTAACCATCAAAATTTTCAGTATCTGTATGTGATGTAGAAGAAGAACTTAACGGACATGTCCACCTTTCTGGACAATTTAGTTTTCTATTAAATACATGTATTTTGGTCTTAAAACCTTTTTCTTTGTTATTGAGATTCAATATCATTTTTGCTTTGCCTACCTTCTGCTGTCTCAATGTTTCACTATCTAGTGCTACATGTGGAACTGAGAATCCGCCACTGTGAAGGCCTGATGATGAGATTGTAGCTCTTTATTATGGGTATTACTGAGCTCCTATCTGAGGATTTATAATCACAGACCACCTCAAAGTTGAATGTGCAGGGAAACAAAGGTCATGAAGCCCAAATTGTAAAAAATGATTGAAACACAAATTGAAAAAATTAATTTTAGCTCTAGATACACTCCCTTTTTTATAACTGTTTTGCATATCTTTGTGTCACTTTATTTTCAACTTTTATACATTTTATTGTAAGCACTAGATTTTTTTATTTTAACCCTCTTTTTCCTCTCTTTCTTCCAAAAGCCATAACCTTTTTATTTTTCCACCTATAAAGCCACATGAGGGCTTGCTTTTTGTGGGACGAGTTTTACTTTTGAACGACACCACATATTGTGGAAATGATCAAAGTGAGAAACGTGTAACAACACTCTAGGATCCTACAAATTAATGTTGAGTAAGTAAAGGGTATATTTAGAGGTTACACATCAATTACAGATATCGTGGCACAAGGGACAGTTCCAATTTTACCCCATAGTGTGACAGAATATGGGGAAAAAAAATCCAAGTGCGGTAAAATTGAAAAAAAAAAGTGCAATTGCACGATTGTTTTTTTTTTATTTTCCATGTACACTATATGGTAAAACATTGCTGTTTTGATCGCCTGTTATTGCATTTTAATGCAATGTTGCGGTGACCAATAAGCCACAATTCTGGTGTTTTAGTTTTTATCGATATGCCCTTTATCAAACAGATTAATTAATTTTATATTTTGGTATATCGGCCATTTATGAATATGAAAACACCAAATATGTATTTTTAATAATATATAATATATAAATTAACCTTTGCAGGTGCACTACATGTCATTTGCTGAGAATTGTGTACTTGACAATGTTTGAATTGTGTATTTGTTGTGTGCTTTATGTGTTTGATGTATGTATTGTGTTTTTTGATGTCTATGTTGTGTATTTTGTGTGTGTGTGTATTTGTGTGTTTCAGTGATGTTGAAAGCCATGCAGTTTGCAATGTATTTTGCTATCAAGGACATCCCAGTCTTTCAGGTTTCTAAGTATAGACATGTAACACCTGCCTGGATCCACAGACTCAGATGGGCTGTAATGGGGAGGCTAGAGGGAAGCCACTCACCAAGCAGGACCCCCAGAACTCTAAAACCCTTTAACCACTATACAGGGATTTGGAATTACACCGGGCTCTGGTGACCACTACCTGTGGAAGGTTGCAGTCCGATGAGAGTAGTAGTCAGGCAGGGTCAAACCAGGAATTGCGGAACAGGGACAGAATCAGCAGGCAATGACGTAGTCAGCAAACGTAGCAGAGGTCAAATCCGGATCAGGCAGAGAGGTATAAAACAGTAGGCAGGAGGGTAGTCAGAAAACACGCAGAAGTCAGCACACAGGAATAACCAAAAAGAATAGGATGTAACAGGAGCCAGGAAAATCAGAACTATCTCTGGCAGTGGTCATGTGACAGGAGGGGGAACAAGAAGGGTGTGATGTCTTCCCATTGGCTGTAGCTGAACGCTGATAACTTCAGCTGGAAGACACGTCACCCACAGTCAGCCAGCGGTACTGCAGATCCCAAGATAACCCAGCCCAGTGAATGATCGGAGCCTGCACCCACCGGTGCCGCTGGCATCGACTCATCTCCCATCACAAGCACCACCCACGGGAGGAACACGGCGACGCCTGGCGATCGGAGCAGAAGTCGCTGGAGCAGACTCCGGCGGTGACGTAACAAGACACAAGGCACTCCCAAAATTCTTGATGCTGTGATTTTATTTAACAGTGGATGTGCATAAATAACATTTTCAGTCACAGAAGACCTTCTTCAGTTGCACTGTATACAAAAATTAATAAAAAAAAAATTCAAAATACATGATATTAATATTACAACATGTATACAATAAAGAGGAAAATGGACAGTGCAGAATCCAATATATATACAAAATAACATAAACATATAGAAAAAATTATTTTGATTTATTGCACAAATGTGCGGCGAGAATAGGAGGGCAAGAAGCGGAGAAAGAAGAAAGGAGGGGAAAAAAGGGGAAGGAAGGGAAGAGAAGAACAGTAAATGATGGAAGGTATACTGAGGAAGTAGAACTAGAGAGTTATGAGTGAGACAAGAGATAATCAACGAGATGTGTGACTAAGTGCAGGAAAATTAAATGTAAAAAAGGGAATGATATAGAGCAGACCTGGGCAAGGGGCGGCCCGCGGGCCACATCCGGCCCGCCTACTCTCTGTGACCGGCCCGCCTAGCTCAGGGCGTCCTTGCTGGCCGGTCACTGATGAGAGCAATCTGACCTGTTGTCCGGAGCTCCAGGCTCCGGGAGGCGCGTGGTCAGATTGCCCTCATCAGTGCCCGGGCAAATGCCGGGGCCCTGGAGAGCCGGGGGGGCCCACTCGGCCTCGTCAGTTCTGGTGACCCTTGGCCAGGACCCACTCGCCTTAGTTCTGCTGCCCCCCGGGCCGAGTAGGAATCTGCAGCGCCGTCCCTTTAAGGAGCAAAGACTTCCTGGCTGAACTTAATCTGTGGGCGGAGCTACCAGCCGGCGTTCTGCTCATCCCACAGATGAGAGTTGCAGTGCCAGCCAGCGACCCCCAGCACAGTGCTTCTTTCCGGCTCTGTGTGGGCCCCCTCTCCACCGTGACCTGAGCGGTATGTGCCCTCCCCACCCCCCGATTTATGGGCCCTGGTGAGCTGTATGGGCTCTTCTCCCCCCCAGGTGTATTCCCTGCAAAACCCTACCCTCCCCCCCCCCCCCCGGTGCCGTATGTGCTGGGCCCCAGAGCCGCGTGTGTGTCTGTCTGTATGACTGTATATATGTAGCAGAGCTATGTGTGTATGTATGTATATATGTAGCAGAGCTATGTGTGTATGTATGTAGCAGAGCTATGTGTGTATGTAGCAGAGCAATGTGTATGTATGTATATATGTAGCAGAGCTATGTGTGTCTGTATGTAGCAGTGCTATGTGTGTATGTAGCAGTGCTATGTGTGTATGTAGCAGTGCTATGTGTGTATGTATGTAGCAGAGCTATGTGTGTATGTAGCAGAGCAATGTGTATATATGTATATATGTAGCAGAGCTATGTGTGTCTGTATGTAGCAGTGCTATGTGTGTATGTAGCAGTGCTATGTGTGTATGTAGCAATGCTATGTGTGTATGTATGTAGCAGTGCTATGTGTGTATGTATGTAGCAGTGCTATGTGTGTATGTATGTAGCAGAGCTATGTGTGTATGTATGTAGCAGAGCTATGTGTGTCTGTATGTAGCAGTGCTATGTGTGTATGTAGCAGTGCTATGTGTGTATGTATGTAGCAGAGCTATGTATGTAGCAGAGCTATGTGTGTATGTATGTAGCAGAGCTATGTGTGTATGTATGTAGCAGAGCTATGTGTGTATGTATGTAGCAGAGCTATGTGTGTATGTAGCAGAGCAATGTGTATGTATGTATATATGTAGCAGTGCTATATGTGTATGTAGCAGTGCTATGTGTGTATGTAGCAGTGCTATGTGTGTATGTATGTAGCAGAGCTATGTGTGTATGTATGTAGCAGAGCTATGTGTGTCTGTATGTAGCAGTGCTATGTGTGTATGTAGCAGTGCTATGTGTGTATGTATGTAGAAGAGCTATGTGTGTATGTATGTAGAAGAGCTATGTGTGTATGTATGTAGCAGAGCTATGTGTGTATGTATGTAGCAGAGCTATGTGTGTATGTATGTAGCAGAGCTATGTGTGTATGTATGTAGCAGAGCTATGTGTGTCTGTAGCAGAGCTATGTGTGTCTGTAGCAGAGCTATGTGTGTCTGTAGCAGAGCTATGTGTGTCTGTATGTATGCAGCAGAGCTGTGTGTCTGTAGGCATGTATAATGTGTATCTATGTATGTCAGTGTATATGGCTGTATAGATGTGTCCGTTCTATATGTATTTTTGTGAGTTTGTCTTTAAATATGTATGTGTACGTATGTGTGTCTGCGTGTTGATGGGGCCCACTGGGACTCTTCCGCCCGGGGCCCACAAAAACCTGGAGCCGGCCCTGACCCTCATCACACGCTGCGTGTCGGGCAGGAAACAGAGGACAGATCCTGAAGCTCCGCACAGTGTAGGCAGCGGAACGCAGGAATCTCTCCTCTGTTCCTTGCCCGACACTTTTCTCTGTGACACACGCGCGCCCTGATATCGTCAGTATGGCGCGCGTGTGTCATTTGAAAAGTTCCTGCCCGGAAGGAGAAGCTGCAGAGACGGGGGCCGTATGGAGAGAGGCAGCGGCGGGGGCTCCTAGGAATACAGCGTCGGCGCAGCCTGGCCATGTGAAGTAGAAGCAGCTCAGCGGGGGGCTCGTACGGAGGTGTCTGAGGACGGGAACGATAAAAAGAGAGGTGAGTGGTTACTAGTAACCTGCAGGGACAATGGGGGCTTGCAGGCGGGGGGCTGGGGGAGAGGGGTAACTTTTGACAAATATTTGGGGTGTAGTGGTTTAGTATATGGGAATGTAGTTTTACAGGTGTGGTATATGGGGGGGGTGTAGTGGTGTAGTTTTATAGGTGTGTAGTGGTATAGTATAATACAGGTGTATATAGGAGTGTAGTATAATACTACACCCCTATATACACCTGTATTATACTACACCACTACACCCCTATATACACCTGTAATATACTACACCCCTATATACACCTGTATTATACTACACCCCTATATACACCTGTATTATACTACACCACTATATACACCTGTATTACACAGGTGTATATAGGGGTGTAGTAGTGTAGTATATTACAGGTGTATATAAGGGTGTAGTGGTGTAGTATATTACAGGTGTATATGGGGTGTAGTGGTGTAGTATATTACAGGTGTAGTGGTGTAGTATAATACAGGTGTTTATAGGGGTGTAGTGGTGTAGTATAATACAGGTGTAGTATATAGGAGTGTAGTATAATACAAGTGTAGTATATAGGGGTGTAGTGATGTAGTATAATACAAGTGTAGTATATAGGGGTGTAGTGATGTAGTATAATACATACAAGTGTAGTATATAGGGGTGTAGTGATGTAGTATAATACAAGTGTAGTATATAGGGGTGTAGTAATGTAGGTTATCACAGGTGTAGTATATAGTGATGTGCTGCAGTTTATTACAGGTGTAGTATATAGTGATGTAGCATATTACAGGTATATATAGGGGTGTAGTGATGTAATATATAGTGGTATAGTATATAGAGGTGTAGTTTATTACAGGTGTAGTGTATACTGATGTATATTACAGGTGTAGTATGTGGCGGGTGTAGTGATGTAGTATATGGGGATTGTGTGTGTATGTATACATTGTGTGTATGTGTATATATATTATACACGCACAGTATATATGCGTGTTTGTGTGTGTATATATATATATATATATGTGTATATGTATATGTATATATATATATATATATGTGTGTGTAGAACCGAGGTAATTATATTAGTCCGGCCCTCTAAAACCATCCCAATTTCTCATGCGGCCCCATGGGAAAATTAATTGCCCACCCCTGATATAGAGTAAGGAGGGAAGAAATGTTGTACTGTAATATGAATCAATAGGATATATGTATGAGGTATGGAAGAGTGTAGAAAAATAAGGATGGTTGAGTGTATTCAATGTATATGTGTATGATAAACTATTGAAGGTGAGATAAAGTATATACTTATGTAAATTATGTGATGTGTAGAAGGATATGTAAAGTAGCAAACAGATGATAAGGGGTAAAGGCCCCGTCACACTAAGCAACATCGCTAGCAACATCGCTGCTAACGAACAACTTTTGTGACATTGCTAGCGATGTTGCTGTGTGTGACATCCAGCAACAACCCGGCCCCTGCTGTGAGGTCGTTGGTTGTTGCTGAATGTCCTGGGCCATTTTTTAGTTGTTGCTGTCCCGCTGTGAAGCACAGATCGCTGTGTGTGACAGCGAGAGAGCAACAACTGAATGTGCAGGCAGCAGGAGCCGGCTTCTGCGGAGGCTGGTAACCAATGTAAACATCGGGTAACCAAGAAGCCCTGTCCTTGGTTACCCGATATTTACCTTTGATACCAGCCTCCGCCGCTCTCACTGTCAGTGCCGGCTCCTGCTCTGTGCACATGTAGCTGCAGGACACATCGGGTTAATTAACCCGATGTGTGCTGTAACTAGGAGAGCAAGGAGCCAGCGCTAAGCATTGTGCACTGCTCCCTGCTCTGTGCACATTTAGCTGCAGCACACATCGGGAAATTAACCCCATGTGTGCTGTAACTAGGAGAGCAGGGAGCCAGCGCTCAGTGTGCGCTGCTCCCTGCTCTGTGCACATGTAGCTGCAGCACACATCGGGAAATTAACCCCATGTGTGCTGTAACTAGGAGAGCAGGGAGCCAGCGCTCACTGTGCGCTGCTCCCTGCTCTCTGCACATGTAGCTACAGCACACATCGGGAAATTAACCCCATGTGTGCTGTAACTAGGAGAGCAAGGAGCCAGCGCTAAGCAGTGTGCGCTGCTCCCTGCTCTGTGCACATGTAGCTGCAGCACACATCGTGTAATTAACCTGATGTGTGCTGTAACTAGGAGAGCAGGGAGCCAGCGCTCAGTGTGCGCTGCTCCCTGCTCTCTGCACGTGTAGCTCCGTGCGGTGGTAACCAAGGTAAATATCGGGTTGGTTACCCGATATTTACCTTAGTTACCAAGCGCAGCAGCTTCCACGCGGCGCTGGGGGCTTGTCACTGGTTGCTGGTGAGCTCACCAGCAACTTGTGTAGCCACGCTCCAGCGATCCCTGCCAGGTCAGGTTGCTGGTGGGATCGCTGGAGCGTCGCAGTGTGACATCTCACCAGCAACCTCCTAGCAACTTACCAGCGATCCCTATCGTTGTTGGGATCGCTGGTAAGTTGCTTAGTGTGACTGGACCTTAAAGGAAACAGAGATAAGCTGCAGACAATGGAAAGAGCAGAGAAGGGAAGATAAGAAAGTTACATTGCTAGAGTATGCTGGAAAACAGTAAGGAGATTAGCTGAATGAGGTGCAGGCTCTGATCTCTGAGAAAAGAATCCTGACACAATGATTAAGGCTATGTGCGCACAGTGCGTTTTTCGCGGCGTTTTTGCGCGGCGTTTTTCGGGTGCGTTTTTGGCCTCAAAACTGCAGGACTTTGCTTCCCCAGCAAAGTCTATGAGTTTTCATTTTTGCTGTCCGCACACATCTGTTTTTTTTACCTGCGTTTTTGAGTTAAAAAAAAAAAATGGACATGTCAGTTCTTTCCTGCGTTTTTCTGCATTTTCCCCCCATGCAATGCATTGGAAAAACGCAGAGATCAAAAACGCAGCAAAACGCAGCCAAAAACGCACCAAATCGCGGCAAAAACGCATGCGTTTTTTGACGCGTTTTTTCGACGCAGGTGCGTTTTTGTGCGTTTTTAGCGGCCAAAAACGCACAAAAACGCAGCGTCAAAAAGACGCAGTGTGCGAACCTAGCCTAATAGTGTTGCTTACCATGGGGAGACTAGATGGTGCTCTTGACACAGCTCGGTATCCACCGCTGCATGGGGGCCACCATGACAGTAGCAGAAAGCCTAGACTATATGGGTGTGTAAATGGAGGGGGCGGGACGTGCAGGATGTCACAGTGGGGAGCGCATGTGTGATCCGGACATTAGCAATTGCATGGAAGAGAGTGAAGGTGCTTACTGGGCATGCTTGAGAAAGTCCAAAGGGGGAACAAAAAGTTAAGTGGTGTGTCATTATCTGTGAAGTGATAGTGCAGACAGCACTGGTGCCACTGTGTTGGTGGTCAGGGTTTGGGAACATCAGGTTTCAACTGAGGTCCCAAACTAAGCATAATGCCCAAAGTCAGTGTCAGCATCAGGACATTTAACTATGAAGTGGTTTGTATTGACAACATACAACTGTAATTTAGTGTGGCTCCTTCATGGGAACCACATTACAGCACTAAAAAAACCCTGGAAATCTATTGTGCCATAAAAACTTGATGAAGGGTGCCGCAACATAAATTTGATATTGTACTTGAAGACTAGCCCCTAAGTTGTAAGCCACTTAATAAGCTACTGGGGAATAGCCAGTGCAACTGAGTATGATCAAGTCTCATGCCGTGCCAGGATCAAAGTCACAAGGACGTTTTGATATTGATATCGCTTGGTCAAAAGAGAAGATTTAAAGCTGCAGAGATGTTTGGAATTTGGAACGTACGAACCATCCATGAACCAAGGCAAACTCGACATCATCAAAGCCAATATTCACAGAACAGAACTCAACTTACTTGGAATTAGCAAACTAAGATGGACTGAATACAGATTAACGAACATTGGGTCTAATATGCTGGCAATACTAACCAAAGAAGAAATGGTGTCACTTTTATTCTCAACTAAATTTTGAAGTACTATGCAGTCAGTGATAGAGTTATCTTGATACAACTACAAGGGATGTCAGTCCCTGTCACTGTTATAAATGTATACTCACCAACAAAACATGCCGAGGAGAAGGATATTCTACAATCAAGTTCAAGAATAAATCCACAAGATTACACAACAAGACTTACTCATTATCATGTGAGACATGAATGCCAAAGTGAGCCACGGTAAACAAGGAACCATTTTGGTGTTGTTGAATGAAACGAGGCTAGAGGAAGCTTCATTGAGTTTTGTATCATACATCAACTTTCCATCATGAACACCTTCTTCCAAAATCACAAATGAAGACTCTACATTACACATGGACATCACCAAATGAGGCCTATAAGATTGACTACATTTGTGTTCGCCAAAGATGAAGGTTGTCAATCATTACCATGAAAACAAGGCAAGGAGCTGACTGTGGAAATGTTTATGAACTTTTGACAGGAAAAATTAGAGTCAAGCTCAGCAAACATACTAGATAATAGGTCATCTCAAACTTCGATTTGACTAACATATTCAAAGTTTTTTTAACAGTCTGCATAACCAATTTATATCACGAGACACAAATGAAAGAAAGACTGAAAAATTATGAACACAAATAAGAACTATTATGACTAGAGAAGCTAGAAATACAGGAGGCTGAAGACACCACCGCAGGCATGAATAACAGAAGAGACCCTAAAGAGCATCGAAGAAAGATAAATGGCAAAAGCACAAGGTAACAAGCAGGTTACAGACAACATTGGTATAAAGCTGGGTTTACACACTGCAACATCGCAAAGGACATCGCTGTAATGTCACCGGGTTTGTGACGTTATAGCGACCTCCCCAAGTCTCTGTTGAGTCGCTGGTGAGCTGTCAAACAGGCAGATCTGGCCAACGACGCAACAGCGATCCGGACCTGCAGAGCGACCTAGCTGGTTGTTGGGGAAGTTGTAAAGCTGCTATTTGAAAGGGAAGTCGCTGTAAAGTCCCCTTTACACACTGAAACTTTCTAGCGATGCATGCTGCACAGCGGGAAACAAAGGACCTAGGAATGGTCCTGAACGATTTGTAGCGATCACAACTTCACAGCAGGGGCCAGGTCGCTGATAGGTTTCACACACTGCAATGTCGCTGGGGAGGTCGCTGTAACGTCACAAAACCGGTGACGTTACAGCGATGTTGTTTGCGATGTTGCAGTGTGTAAAGCCACCTTAAGACTAAAGAAAGTCAATTGCGTAAACAAAGAACTTTATTACCAAAATATATGTACAGAGATAGAAAGCTAACATCTGAAGGGCAAGACCAGGAAAGAATACCAAAAGATCAGATATACAATGAAAGTTTCAACCAAGAGTGAAAATGTTGAAAGACACCAAAAACAAACTGAGCCAGAACAGATCAAGGAGAGATAGAAAGAATATACGGAGCACCTCTACAAGGACAACTCAGTGATACGGGAAGAATCTGAGACTGGAAATGATAGAGAAGTGAACATTTTGAAAGATGTAGAGATTGCTCAAAGTTTCTGCCAAAAAATAAAGCACCTGTATATGACAATATTCAAATAGGTCAACAGATATAAGTCTAGTTTTTAACTAGTTTTTAACTAGTCTAGTCTAGTTTTTAAACTGGTTAATGGCCCAAGGACTAGACAAGATCAGTGTTTATTCCTATTCCAAAGTAGGGAGATGCTGCGGACTGTGGAAAATATTGGACTTAGTTTGACAAAAAGCTGCCAGAGGAATAAGCAGGATTCAAAAAAGGCAGAGGAACAAGAGATGTATTTGCTTGCATTAGATTGATAATGGAAAAAGCCAAAGATTATAACACATAGATGTATTGTTTTCTTCATAGACTACAGCAAAGCTTTCCACTGTGTTGATCACCAGAAACTCTGGAATACTATGAAGGATATGGGTGTTCAGAACCACCTGATAAGCCTCATTAGTAGAGTTGAGCGAGGGTTCGTGGTTCGAGGTTCTCCAGTTCTAGGCTCGAGTGATTTTGGGGCCTGTTCTAGATCGAACTAGAACTCGAGCTTTTTGCAAAAGCTCGATAGTTCTAGAAACGTTCGAGAACGGTTCTAGCAGCAAAAAAACAGCTAATTCCTAGCTTGGTTTCCGCTGTAATAGTGTAAGTCACTCTGTGAATCACACTATTATGACATTTCAGTGTATAGTGTGAGTGAACAGCGCCTTCAGATCACTGCTGTTTCTATAATGGCGATCGCCATTTTTTTTTTTTTCCTTGTCTTCCTTCCCAAAGCGCGCGCGTGTAGTGGGGCGGGCCAGCATGTCAGCCAATCCCAGACATACACACAGCTAAGTGGACTTTTAGCCAGAGAAGCAACGGCATGTGTGATAGGATGTCCATGTCACATGTCCCTGCATTATAAAACCGGACATTTTCCTCCAGCACGCCATTATCTCTTCTGCGTCTTTGGTGTCAGACATCACTGTCGCAGCTCCGTCCTCCTGAGTCCTATCGCCGATACAGCTGTATGCGCTCCATACACAGCGTTAGACAGCTTAGGGAGAGCACTTTCTATCAGTCTTTTTAAGGGCTCAAACCGGCAGGGTCAGAGAGCCATAGGTGACAGGTCCTGAAAACAGAGACAGCGTCTGTGTAGCCAAGGTCAGGGATTTCGTCGCTGCATTTCATCATTAGGAGGGAATAGAAAGGCAGGCTTCCATTCCTCTACCCAGAGCCCCACAATCCTGGCACTGTACCCTCCTGTCCTCTGCACACTCCAACTCATTATAACTAAGCCATTATACTAGCAAACACTCAGTGTACCTAGTGGCATCCTAAACGTGGCTATTGGACTTTGCTATAGTCCCACTAGTGCAAAGACATTTGCAGAGCACGTCTGCCTGCATTGCACACTCCAACTCTTTTTATCTAAGCCATTATACTAGCAAACAGTCAGTGTACCTAGTGGCATCCTAAACGTGGCTATTGTACTATTGTCTAGTCACACTATTGCAAAGATATTTGCATCACGTCTCCCTGCATTGCACACTCAAACTCTTTTTAACTAAGCCATTATGCTAGCAAACAGTCAGTGTACCTAGTGGCATCCTAAACGTGGCTATTGGACTTTTGTGTAGTCACAGTAGTGCAAAGATATTTGCAGCACGTCTGCCTGCATTGCACACTCCAACTCTTTTTAACTAAGCCATTATACTAGCAAACAGTCAGTGTACCTAGTGGCATCCTAAACGTGGCTATTGGACTTTTGTCTAGTCACACTATTGCAAAGATATTTGCATCACGTCTGCCTGCATTGCACACTCCAACTCTTTTTAACTAAGCCATTATACTAGCAAACAGTCAGTGTACCTAGTGGCATCCTAAATGTGGCTATTGTACTTTTGTCTATTCACACTATTGTAAAGATATTTGCAGCACGTCTGCCTGCATTGCACACTCCAACTTTTTTTAACTAAGCCATTATGCTAGCAAACAGTCAGTGTACCTAGTGGCATCCTAAACGTGGCTATTGTACTTTTGTCTATTCACACTATTGTAAAGATATTTGCAGCACGTCTGCCTGCATTGCACACTCAAACTTTTTTTAACTAAGCCATTATGCTAGCAAACAGTCAGTGTACCTAGTGGCATCCTAAACGTGGCTATTGGACTTTTGTCTATTCACACTATTGTAAAGATATTTGCAGCACGTCTGCCTGCATTGCACACTCAAACTCTTTTTAACTAAGCCATTATACTAGCAAACAGTCAGTGTACCTAGTGGCATCCTAAACGTGGCTATTGTACTTTTGTCTATTCACACTATTGTAAAGATATTTGCAGCACGTCTGCCTGCATTGCACACTCAAACTCTTTTTAGCTAAGCCATAATACTAGCAAACAGTCAGTGTACCTAGTGGCATACAAGAAGTGGCTATTGTACTTTTGTCTATTCACACTATTGTAAAGATATTTGCAGCACGTCTGCCTGCATTGCACACTCAAACTCTTTTTAACTAAGCCATTATACTAGCAAACAGTCAGTGTACCTAGTGGCATACAAGAAGTGGCTATTGTACTTTTGTCTATTCACACTATTGTAAAGATATTTGCAGCACATCTGCCTGCATTGCACAGTCCAACTTTTTTTTAACTCAGCCATTATACTAGCAAACAGTCAGTGTACCTAGTGGCATCCTAAACGTGGCTATTGTACTTTTGTCTATTCACACTATTGTAAAGATATTTGCAGCACGTCTGCCTGCATTGCACACTCCAACTTTTTTAACTAAGCCATTATACTAGCAAACAGTCAGTGTACCTAGTGGCATCCTAAACGTGGCTATTGTACTTTTGTCTATTCACACTATTGTAAAGATATTTGCAGCATGTCTGCCTGCATTGCACACTCCAACTTTTTTTAACTAAGTTATTATGCTAGCAAACAGTCAGTGTACCTAGTGGCATCCTAAACGTGGCTATTGTACTTTTGTCTATTCACACTATTGTAAAGATATTTGCAGCACCTCTGCCTGCATTGCACACTCAAACTCTTTTTAACTAAGCCATTATACTAGCAAACAGTCAGTGTACCTAGTGGCATCCTAAACGTGGCTATTGTACTTTTGTCTATTCACACTATTGTAAAGATATTTGCAGCACGTCTGCCTGCATTGCACACTCAAACTCTTTTTAACTAAGCCATTATACTAGCAAACAGTCAGTGTACCTAGTGGCATACAAGAAGTGGCTATTGTACTTTTGTCTATTCACACTATTTTAAAGATATTTGCAGCACGTCTGCCTGCATTGCACACTCCAACTCTTTTTAACTAAGCTATTATGCTAGCAAACAGTCAGTGTACCTAGTGGCATCCTAAACGTGGCTATTGTACTTTTGTCTATTCACACTATTGTAAAGATATTTGCAGCACGTCTGTCTGCATTGCACACTCAAACTCTTTTTAACTAAGCCATTATACTAGCAAACAGTCAGTGTACCTAGTGGCATCCTAAACGTGGCTATTGTACTTTTGTCTATTCACACTATTGTAAAGATATTTGCAGCACGTCTGCCTGCATTGCACACTCCAACTTTTTTAACTAAGCCATTATACTAGCAAACAGTCAGTGTACCTAGTGGCATCCTAAACGTGGCTATTGTACTTTTGTCTATTCACACTATTGTAAAGATATTTGCAGCATGTCTGCCTGCATTGCACACTCAAACTCTTTTTAACTAAGCCATTATGCTAGCAAACCGTCAGTGTACCTAGTGGCATCCTAAACGTGGCTATTGGACTTTTGTCTATTCACACTATTGTAAAGATATTTGCAGCACGTCTGCCTGCATTGCACACTCAAACTCTTTTTAACTAAGCCATTATACTAGCAAACAGTCAGTGTACCTAGTGGCATCCTAAACGTGGCTATTGTACTTTTGTCTATTCACACTATTGTAAACATATTTGCAGCACGTCTGCCTGCATTGCACACTCAAACTCTTTTTAACTAAGCCATTATACTAGCAAACAGTCAGTGTACCTAGTGTCATACAAGAATTGGCTATTGTACTTTTGTCTATTCACACTATTGTAAAGATATTTGCAGCACGTCTGCCTGCATTGCACACTCCAACTCTTTTTAACTAAGCTATTATACTAGCAAACAGTCAGTGTACCTAGTGGCATCCTAAACGTGGCTATTGTACTTTTGTCTATTCACACTATTGTAAAGATATTTGCAGCACGTCTGCCTGCATTGCACACTCAAACTCTTTTTAACTAAGCCATTATGCTAGCAATCAGTCAGTGTACCTAGTGGCATCCTAAACGTGGCTATTGGACTTTTGTCTATTCACACTATTGTAAAGATATTTGCAGCACGTCTGCCTGCATTGCACACTCAAACTCTTTTTAACTAAGCCATTATACTAGCAAACAGTCAGTGTACCTAGTGGCATACAAGAAGTGGCTATTGTACTTTTGTGTATTCACACTATTGTAAAGATATTTGCAGCACGTCTGCCTGCATTGCACAGTCCAACTTTTTTTAACTAAGCCATTATACTAGCAAACAGTCAGTGTACCTAGTGGCATCCTAAACGTGGCTATTGGACTTTTGTCTAGTCACACTAGTGCAAATCTATGTGCAGCACCTCTGCATGACACCCTCCTGCTCTGTTTTTAATAAGCTATAATGATAGCAAAAAATACTGCCATTTAGTGGCATCATAGAACTGGCTGTTGTATTCCATTAGTGCCCCACTGGTGACAAGCTATTTATAGCACCTCTACATGACACCCTCATGCACATTTTGCTACGCTAATGTTATAGCAAACTCATGGAATTCATTGCTGCATTTGATAATTCGGAGGGATAGAAAGTCAGGCTTCCTTTAGCTTTTCCTTCTGTTCATAGACAGCATCTCCAAGAGCAATTTCCCCTCCACGTCTAAGTGTGGAGAGGCAGCTAGTGCGCATGCGTGTGCCGATTTACCCCAGCTGCAGCCTAATTACAGTGTTTCGCCTAGTGAGTATGCTCAGCCTGACTGTGTTATTCCTGACGCTAAGTCTTCATTTCGGGATACAGCGCATGCTCCCACACTAAGTGTGAAAAGCCTCTTTGCACAGGTGCTTGCATTCCGTGCCGGGTCTAAGTCCTGTTTTGTGCCTAGACACCATGCTAAAGCTGATAGTCTTTTTTCAGAGACTGTATTTCATGCTACTGAGCATGCTCAGGCACTTACTGCATCAGAGACTAGGTCCGGTAATGAACTCTTTGGCCCTGCCCCTGATGTGGGGGGGCACATATAGACCACAGGGCATCAGGTGTCCTCCCAAATGGCTTGCAGAGTCCCACCCCTATGACTTTTCACCGCACTACTGATGGTCAGACGATGACTGGTGAGGTGTTTGGGTCATGGCAGCCATGAGGTCATCATTGAAGTTGCGGTTCCAAATAGGACGCTAGTTATGCCACTCATGACGTGTCACTCTACTTTTGTCTCCAGGAGGTGCATTGTGGTTCACCCTGGTTTGGGGCGGACCCAGGTTATAAAAGGGACTGGATCCAACAAGGAGGTGCGCAGTCTTCTATTATGCTCCGAAAGAGCACACCTCCATGTGTGGAACCCATTGCGGCTTTAGGCCAGAGGTAGGCAGGGATAGGGTGTCGATGCAGGCCACCACCACAGTTGGTAACGCAGAACGGTTAAGACCAGCTCCTGTCCTACCAGTCCTGCTTGTGCAGCCCAGTGGCATTAACAGGCCTGCTGCTGCTGATGCGCCTGCTGTCCACAGGTGTGCCCCTACGCACACGGTCAGCGTACTCAATGGCCCCTGTGTTGTTACCAGGGAGTTCCTGGGCTGGGTGGGCATGTGGACCCTGTGACGCTAACAGGGCTCACAGTCTCCAGATCCGAATGGCGTCTAACTCGGTTCAGGCTACTATTAGTTTCATAGCCACACAGCTCTGTATCCTCCACCAAACCTTCCAGTTGCCAACCTCTCCTTTTCCAACTGGGAGCACGGTGGACACTGACTGCTGATGGGGATATATACCTTTCTCTTTCTTTTCTTATTAATTTTCGTTATATAGCGGTAACATAGTATATACCACTTTATCCAAATCTGCCAGTCCCACTGTAACAGATGGTGTTTCTTCAGCAAATGTTACTGTTGCTTAACCACAAAATCCACGGACCAAAACTTTTTTCCCCTTTCCAACACAACTGTTCCCCTTTCCACCAGCATCTGTCCTTTTTCAACTCATTTTGGTATATGACCAAAAGTGCAACTCTGCAGGGACACCGTACTCAACGCCATCTCAGCACAGCAGCCATCCCTCGGTCCCTCCGATGTGGACAAGTAAAAGACCATTTCCTCCTATCCATGACAAAGCGTTGAGATTCACTCTGTGCAGCACTGGTGTTGAGTGGAAAAGTAGATCTAAGATTGCGTACCACATTCTGCAGATACTCCTGTATACGTGCGTCCATTTCTATGGCAGGAATTATTTTGCCAAATTTTGTCTTGTACCGGGGATGTAACAGTGTGGCAACCCAGTATTCTGGATTACTTTGAATTCGTACAATCCGAGGGTCATGTTGTAGGTAGTGCAGCAAGAAGCCGCTCATGTGTCTTGTGCATTCAGGAGTACCAAGTCCTTGGTATGTTGGTGGCAGAGAGGTGAGAATCGTGCCTCCTTCCTCTGCCCTCTCCCCACAACCTCGCACAACCGAAATGTGAGCAAGCTCTCACTCATCTGCTGAGTCTTCCATGCCCATCGCCAGTTCGTCCTCCATTTCTTCATGGGCTCCTGCACCTTCCTCAACACTTTTTGCTGATACTATGCGCCCTTGTTAATCCCTCTCCCTCACCATGACTGCCGCATAGGTGCCGCTGACCATCTGGACCTCGTAGATCTTGTTATCCCTTCCGCATATGACTCCTCCTGTACTTCCTCCCCTTCCTCTTGTCCCAACACCTGACTCCGAATAATAATTACAGTGCGCTCCATCATGTAGCTGACCAGAATTGTCACGCTGAGAATGACATTGCCAGTGCTAAACATCTTCGTCGACATTTGTAAACTGTGTAGCAGGGTGCATAGGTCCTTGATCTGACACCACTCCAGCAGCGTTATCTGCACCACCTCTGGATCAAGTTATCCCAGGCTATATGTCATAACGTATTGCAGCAGGGTTCGGCGGTGCTGCCACAAACGCTGCAACATGTGCAGATTCAAAATCCTGCGTGTGGGCACATCGCATTTCAGGCGTTTAACCACCAGACCTAAAGACTTCTGTAGCGACGAAAGTTGTTGAGCTGCTGTGTGCGCACGATGGAAGTGAGCACATAGCGAGCGTGCATGCTGCACAAGGCCATGTAGGCCGTGATGGTGTTTTAAAAATTGCTTGAGAATTAGGTTCAACACGTGAGCCATACAAGGCACGTGTGTCACATTGCCCTGACGATGGCCCGCAGCCAGGTTTGCATCATTGCCGCACACGGCTGTTAAGTCCACTCCGTCAATTTGTACTCCGGTCGCCAGGTGACAACGTGTTCCTTTCATGAATAGTGCTGATGATGGGAGAGGATTCGATGCCAGCGGCGCAGGTGGACGCAGGTTATGCTCACCCACTGGGCTGCATTACCTTGACAGATGCAGAATCTCTGGCTGAATGTAGCTGGTGGGTATCTCACAGATGAAATACCATCATTCAGCTACAACCAATGGGAAGACACCACACCCTTTTTTATGCCCATCCTGTCTTTTGACCACTGCCAGACATAGCTATGACCTCTGGTTACTTTTACCCCCAGTTCAGTTTTATGATTTTGTGTGCTTGTTACCTGACTACTTTTCCTGCTTGCTGTTTATGTACCTTGTTGGCCGATCCGCATTTCACCTCTGCTTGTTTTCTGATTAAGTCCTGGCCGTCCCATTCTGTTCCTGTTCCTCAATTAATGTTTTGACCCTGCCTGACTACTATTCTCTGGAACTGCAGCCTTCCACAGGTATTAATCACCTTGGGCCCTGTGCAATTCCTAATCCCTGTATAGGGGTTAAAGGGTTTCAGGGTTCTAGGGGTCCTGCTTGGTGAGTGGCTTCCCTCTAGCCTATCATTAACAGCCCATCTGAGTGTGTGGATCAAGGAAGGCGTTACACCGTGCTCTCTGCAGAAGGCCATGTGGGCCAGGATAGTGCTTTAAAAATTGCTGGACAACCAGGTTCAACACGTGAACCACACAAGCCATGTGTGTCACATTGTCACAGCGAAGGGCCGCACCCATGTTTGCATCATTGTCGCACCCGGCCTTCCCTGGCTGCTGGTTGAGTGGAGACAACCATTGATGAAACTCGGTATCCAGAGCTAACCGTCCACAACTTCTCAGCGGTGTGACTCACATTTCCCATACATTTCAAAGTAAAACTTTGACCGCCTGATGGCATTGAGCTCTGCTGCCAGCATAGTAAGGAGGTGTGTGGTAGTCCTTGTGCGCAGTTACAAGGAAGGGTGGCCTGACCACACAGGGTTTGCGCCAAGGTGGAGGACCCACACGAGGTTGAAGAGGCAGAAGCAGTGTATAAACTTCTACATACAGAAGAAGGATTGAAACAACTCATGGGGACGGCAAGACTTGTACAGCAGACCCTTCTCCATCTCTCACCATAGTTTGGAAAAAACTATTGGTTTTTTTGCACGAACACTCCTAGTCTTATTGTGTTTGGTTGTAAACTCACCATAGTTTGCCAGTGCCCAGTCAGTGACATGTAATGACCCTGTCTATGCTTACTGGTCCAAGTATCTGTGTTGAAATGCACCCTGTCGCACACAGAGTTTCTCAAGGAAGTGGTGATGTTGTGTGCGACATGCTGGTGTAGCGCGGGCATGCTTTTCTTGGAGAAGCAGTGGTGATTGGGCATCTTGTACTGGATCACAGCGACAGACATAAGGTCTCTAAAATCCTGTGTGTCCACTAGGCGGAAAGGCAGCATTTCGGTAGCCAACAGCTTACAGAGGGATAGAGTCAACCTCTTAGCTTTGTCATGGGTCGCAGGAAGTGGCCTTTTATTTGACCACATCTGAGGGACAGAGATCTGGCTGCTGTGTGTAGACGGTGTTGAGTAGGGTGTCCCTGGAAAAATGCAGGTTTGTGAGGAAAGTGCAGGCGGAGACATGATGTTGCCTTCATCCAACGTTGGTGCTATCGATGTCTGAGAGAGCTGTACACACTCACTTGTTTCCCCTTCCAAACCAACTGATGACCTACCAAGCAAACTGCCTGTTGCGGTTACAGTGGTGGAAGTTGTGGGTGGAAAAACAGGTGTGACAGCTGTCCCCACAGTCCTAGAAGATGACGAGCATGCGGATGCACTGGAAGGGGCAGGCGGTGGATGGTTCGCTCCGCTAGGCCGCATTGCAGCACGGTGAGCTTCCCACCGGGCCATATGATATTTATTCATGTGACGATTCATGGAAGAAGTTGTCAAACTGCTGAGGTTTTGACCTCTACTAAGAGAACCATGACAAACTTTACAGATCACATAATTTGGGCGATCTTTTTCTATGTCAAAAAAGGACCAGGCTAGGCAAGGCTTAGAGGCCATGCGACCTGTTGATCCACCCCGAATAATGCTCAGAGGCAGAGTGGTGGCTGAGGATGCAGTTGTAGACGTGCTACCAGTGCTCCGACTCTGTCCAGGAAGGCGCAAGGTAACTTTGTCGTCGGTTGCATCCTCCTCCACCGCCTCTGTTGACCTCCTCGAGTGTCTGACTGTGGGTTGACAGTAGGTGGGATCTAGAACTTCATCATCAATTGTTGTGTTTGCACTCCCCTCCCCCTCAGACCGAGCCTCTTCTTGCCCTGACCGAATATTTAAGTTGTCATCCCAATCGGGTATCTGCGTCTCATCTTCATCAGTATGTTCCTCATTGTCTATAACCACAGGTGTTGGAAAGGCAGCATTTTGGTAGCCAACAGTTTGCAGATGCTGAAAGTCAACCTCCAAGCCATGTCATGCCCTTCTAAAAGCATGTAAAATACAGCGAGGGGACTCCAACCACAGTCTCCCTCGTTTCCACTAACTGGGCCACACACACCCCACTTGACTGGCATCAGTTGACCCCCATTTTCAAGATGAAAAAGATGCTTTGCATGAAGCACTCTCAAAAATACGCGTGCCTTTCCCGTCCCCTGGCTGACCCAGGGGAAGAAAAGTCCTCTGAGAGCCATGACTTGTTCATCTTGGTTCTTTTAGAAACACAGCGAGGGGACTCCAACCACAGTCTCCCTCGTTTCCACTAACTGGGCCACACACACCCCACTTGACTGGCATCAGTTGACCCCCATTTTCAAGATGAAAAAGATGCTTTGCATGAAGCACTCTCAAAAATATGCGTGCCTTTCCCGTCCCCTGGCTGACCCAGGGGAAGAAAAGTCCTCTGAGAGCCATGACTTGTTCATCTTGGTTCTTTTAGAAACACAGCGAGGGGACTCCAACCACAGTCTCCCTCGTTTCCACTAATTGGGCCACACACACCCCACTTGACTGGCATCAGTTGACCCCCATTTTCAAGATGAAAAAGATGCTTTGCATGAAGCACTCTCAAAATTACGCGTGCCTTTCCCGTCCCCTGGCTGACCCAGGGGAAGAAAAGTCCTCTGAGAGCCATGACTTGTTCATCTTGGTTCTTTTAGAAACACAGCGAGGGGACTCCAACCACAGTCTCCCTCGTTTCCACTAACTGGGCCACACACACCCCACTTGACTGGCATCAGTTGACCCCCATTTTCAAGATGAAAAAGATGCTTTGCATGAAGCACTCTCAAAAATACACGTGCCTTTCGCCTCCCCTGGATGACCCAGGGGAAGAAAAGTCCTCTGAGAGCCATGACTTGTTCATCTTGGTTCTTTTAGAAACACAGCGAGGGGACTCCAACCACAGTCTCCCTCGTTTCCACTAACTGGGCCACACACACCCCACTTGACTGGCATCAGTTGACCCCCATTTTCAAGATGAAAAAGATGCTTTGCATGAAGCACTCTCAAAAATACGCGTGCCTTTCGCCTCCCCTGGCTGACCCAGGGGAAGAAAAGTCCTCTGAGAGCCATGACTTGTTCATCTTGGTTCTCTTAGAAACACAGCGAGGGGACTCCAACCACAGTCTCCCTCGTTTCCACTAACTGGGCCACACACACCCCACTTGACTGGCATCAGTTGACCCCCATTTTCAAGATGAAAAAGATGCTTTGCATGAAGCACTCTCAAAAATACGCGTGCCTTTCCCGTCCCCTGGCTGACCCAGGGGAAGAAAAGTCCTCTGAGAGCCATGACTTGTTCATCTTGGTTCTTTTAGAAACACAGCGAGGGGACTCCAACCACAGTCTCCCTCGTTTCCACTAATTGGGCCACACACACCCCACTTGACTGGCATCAGTTGACCCCCATTTTCAAGATGAAAAAGATGCTTTGCATGAAGCACTCTCAAAAATACGCGTGCCTTTCGCCTCCCCTGGCTGACCCAGGGGAAGAAAAGTCCTCTGAGAGCCATGTCCACATTGTCAGTGGACAGACGCGTGTGCTTATCTGCCAGCAGACCCCCAGCAGCACTGAAGACAGGTTCCGAGAGAACGCTGGCTGCAGGACATGACAAGATCCCCAAGGCGTACGTGGCGAGCTCAGGCAATTTATCCAGATTGGAAGCCTAAAATGAGCAGGGCTCAAGTTGCACAATAATGGAATCGATGTTTCCTTGCATATACTCATATATCTGTGTGTCCTCCTCTTTTTCTTTGTCCAGCTGTTTTGTTTTCGCATGAGTATATGTCCTTGTCACTTTCCCATGTGTTTGTGTTGTGTTGTGAGTTGTTTGTCACCTTTTGGACACCTTTGAGGGTGTTTTCTAGGTGTTTTTCTGTGTTTGTGATTGCCTGCCATTGTTTCCTATGCAGTTCGAGTTCGGTTCGTCGAACGTTCGACGAGCCGAACTCGAACGGGACCTCCGTTCGGCGAACCGACCTCGAGCCGAACCGGGACCGGTTCGCTCATCTCTACTCATTAGGAACCTTTACAATGACTTAGAAGCAACAGTCCAAATGGAACACAGTGAGATGGCATAGTTCAAAGCAGAGCAAGGTGCCAGAAAAAGCTGCATCCTCTCACCATTTCTCTTCAATTTATAAATTTATATGTAGAAGCTATTTTCAGGAAAGCTGGACTTGTCAAAAAAGGAAAATAAATCAAATTTGCTGGACGAATCATCAACAATTTTAAATACACAGATTAAACAATATTGGTAGCAAGAAGCATAGATGGAATGAAGGACTAATTAAGGAGTATCAAGATGGATAGCTGGAACATGGGACAACTACTTAATACAAAAATGACAAAGATATTGACTACTGGCAGGTAGGACACATTTGAGATGGAAGACAAACTTGAAGTTGTAAAGGACTTTCACCTAATCGGATCAATAATCACTCAAGATGCAGCGATGACACCAGAAGTAAATAGGGGAAAAGCTATGGGCAATACAATAGTGAAGTCACTGGACAAAGTCTTCAAATTAAGGAACATTTTACTGGCGATGAAGACATGGCTTGCACATAGTCTCGTCTTTTCTTATAGTAACATATGGATGCAAAACCTGGACGAAAGAGAAAGATGACAAAAGAAGAATCATTGTTTTTGAAATGTGGCACTGGAGAAAGATGTTATCAATAACGGATGGCAAGAAGAACAAACAAATCAATTTTGGAACAAAGCAAGCCAGACATGCCTATGACTTGCATACTTTAGACACATCATTAAAGAGAGCAATCACTGCAGGAGAACATAATGGTCAGAAGAATTAAAGGAACAAGGTGAAGAGGAAGATCAACAATTTGATGGCTTGATACAATCATGATAACAGGGGAGATGACCCTACTGGACCAATCTAGGCTTGCAGAAGATATTCATCCAGCAAGTCACCATGGCTGAAGATCAAGCTTAAGCCGTTAGATAATAATATAACACATCATGTACCTTTCCATTTTTTGCCGCTTTAGTGGTCATTGAAAGTCTTTCTCATTTATTATATAGTTGTAACATGCCAACATCTACATGAACACTAAAACCAATCCATTCACTAGCCTCAGCATGGCATCACCTCTAAGACCAGAGATTGAAAGTGGTCATTTGTGCATGTAGATCATATCATGACTGCAGGACAAGTCAACAAGACCTACCATGGACCACCAGAGAGGCAAAGCTAGAGAGGAGGGGGATTTAGCCAGGATTAATGGTTTTTATTTCATCACATTTCCTTTTTAAAATGTTTTTATATCTTTCTGCACCTTGCAATTTATTAAAGGTTACTTTCACTGCCATATGGTCTTGCATTGCCTGCTACCTCATTGTTTATATGGGCCCCTTAGTGCCTCATATATACTGTTTTTCTTTTAGATTTTTCTTTAATGATATTTTCTGACATTAGGTTAGCTTTTTCATTTCCCAGTGAATCTCTTTAAAGATAGTGTATACTTGGTAAAATGTAAATCCACACCACTTTATCACAGTAAATTGTGAAAAAATATGTTAGAGCTTTATGTTGTTTGATATTAATTACAGTACTTTCCTGATGGACACATTATTAGTGATCCAGTAGTTTATCATCGCTGTTGGTCAGTAAATTAGGCTGAAACACTGATTAATAGTTTTATAATCTTTAATCAATTCCTGACTTGGCAATTTTCCAATTTTGCCATTTTTTTCACTTCTTCCAAGAGCCATATCTTCAAAATTATCAAAAAGGGCTAAACTTTGTCACTGACTGTTGGGCTCCAATGAATTGGCCAATTTGTGATCTAAGTACATCAATTTTTAACATACTTTCTATAGCAGTACAGTGGAATCTTGGATTAAGAGTAACTTAGTTTGAGAGTGTTTTGCAAGACAAGCAAAGCTTTTAAAAAATGTGTAACTTGGTTTAAGAGCAATGCTTTGCAATAAGAGCAAATACTCATTGTGACACTTCCCGTTCTGTCCTTTCACCAGGCTCTGACCCGCTCTGGAGGTAAATTTCTGTACATATGTACTGTATACAATATACCATTGTACAGGACAGTATATACTATATAGCATGCTATTAATTTGCATTTGTGGATTCAGTATTGTACTTTCTGCTAACCAGTACAGCACATTGCTTGTATTGTACCTCCCAAACACCAATAATTCTATTGTAAACTAAAGTGCAGTTTAATTTGTTTTATATGCTTTTACTGTACTGTACAGTATTTTGTATTAGTGTACTGTAATAATTTTATATGAACACAGTACATTATTTTGTATTACTGTAATAGGTTTGTATAAATACAGTAAATATTTTTGGGTTGTGGAATAAATTGTCTGCGTTTCAATTATTTTCTATGGGAAAATTTGCTTTGATATAAGAGTAACTTGGTTTTAGAGCACACTCCTGGAACAAATTATGCTCGTAATCCAAGGTTCCACTGTATTGCAATTTCAATTTCCAATATTGAATGTTTACGTATTATACCATTTCAGAGTGCAACTATTTTTTTGTTATATTGATAAGTTGTCTCAGCTTGCACCTGTTCACACTTGTCTTATTTTTGGAGATGCTGGTGAGGTTGTCTGATTTATTTTTATTTTTCAATCAATATAGCCATGGGAGGACTTTTTTGCAGGAGAAGTTATACTTTAAAATGACACCATCCATTTTATCATGTAATGTACTGGAAAGCAGGAAAAAAAATACATCTGCAGCAAAGTAGCAGAAAAAAGGCACAATTCTGCAAATGTCTTTTTTTTTTATTCACTATGTTCATTATATGGTAAAAATCACCTGGAATTATGTTTCTTTGGATACATTTACAGCAATATCAAACGGGCCTTGTTTTTTTTTTATTGAAGTTATAAAAAAAAAATCAGAGATTTATAAAATATTTTTTTTTTCTTGTGTCACAGATTTTCAAAAACCATACTATTTTCAATGTTTGGGCAATAGAGCTGTGTGAAGGCTTGTTTTTGCACACTGAGCAGACATTTTTATTGATACCATCTTGGGGTAGATGTAATTTTTTGATTGCTTGTTATTGCATTTGTTTTACTTTGTTGCAGTGGCTGCAAATGCAATTTTGATGTTTTGATTGTTTTTCTCGGTATACTATTTACCAAAAGCGTTAATTCATTTTATATTTTGGTACATTGGACTTTTACAAATGTAGGTTGCAATCTGGAGCACTGTAAATGTGTTCTATAGAGATCACACTTCTTTGGGCGCCTTTCCACTCATGTATAGCTTCCGATGCAAGAGCATGGGAAGCGAAACACTAGTAAACCTCTGCTACGAGCATCAGCTGAGGGTCATGCACCTGTCATCCAATCTTGCGATCAGATCACAACTGCGGAAGAGGGGGGAGCACTTTCTCCCTCTTCTCCACGGCCTGTCTCTGCGTGCCTCCCACTGCGGTTGGATGACATGCGAGTGCAGTGCGATGTTTCACATGCACCCATAGACTTGTATGGGTGCATGTGAGCCGAGAATCACTGCCAAATGCAGCTCTGTGATTCATTTCTCATGCTGATATAGCATGAGAAATCAATCGCAGATGGACACTGCCCCATAGTTTTGGACTAGAGTGAGAGTAATCAGATGTTTTATTGTATTGCACTCGTCCGTGCAAAATGCAAGTGGAACAAAGGCCTTTATCTGAAAATCTGCTGGGTTAACATTTCTGGATTTTGTGAATTTGCCAGGAGAACATTACTTTGCAGACTGTATTATGTCATCTATATAGTCAGGTACATGAGAGTTAATTCTATAGAGTTGTTTTTTGAAGACTGAGATGGGCCTATTCTAGGGAAAGGCAATCTTCATGCTTTAGCATACCAAGAAATTTTGGACAATTTATGGCATACTTTTGTGGAAGGTCTTTTTGTGTTCCAACATGATTGCTCTGGTATCCCAAACTGATTCTCTGCTTCTTCTGTGCATAGCTCAGTGATACCCATGTGATGTCCAGCTCTAGCCGATAAATTCAAAATAGCACAGTATACTCTGTAATTCTTAAAAAACAAATTATAAAACACAGCTGCAAAAATTTAGCATGTTCGCTCTGATTTCTGCCGAAAAATGTTGTTTCTAGTTTGTTTTTACATAAAACACAGGAGGTAGAAGGGAAGCAAGGTCTTTCATTCTATTCTATTCATTCTTGAGCCTAAATGAATTTAGGGAAAAATTACTTTAAGGTGATCTGAAGTTTTTTGGACTCAAGGGTCTGAAATTATATGAGTCAATATCAAAGAAGGACACAATAAAAAACCCAAGAATATGTGCGAAAATCTAATTTAATTTTAATAGAATGTACATACAACGTGAAGAAGCTAAAACTATGCTAACAAAGATACTAGGTTAGCAAAAACTGTGCATTGAAGTGTCTGTCTTCTCGATGCAATACACAATGAGTGTGTCCAGGGGAAAGTGTAATGGACACCATTGATTTACCAGTGCTTAGGGATGCTTTAGTGAAGTTAATTTTTATTATATTACAATCTTGATGGTTCCTTTGGGAGCTATACTGCTATTGAACATTATCTACAAATTGCTTCATTTCTGCCACTTTACTGCAGGGAGTTTATTTTAATATTGTGTATTCATAGATACAATTGCTCTATACATATACTATAATGGTACAGGACCCATACTATCTAAAATTATACACAGAAAAAAAAATGATGTAGATACCGTACACCACATCAAGATAAAATAATAATTTTATTAGCTATACCTTCTTAAAAAAATGTATCAAAATAGATACATGTAAAAGTGGAAAACCTTACAGACAGAAAATAGAGGTATGTGGATCGGCTTATATTGAACACAGTACATAAACCCCCAAAATATAAAAGTTTGTCAGTTACATATAATGATTTGCACATTGCAGCTTAGCTAAATGCGAAAGACATAGAGTATAAAACCTTTGAAGAAGTTTTTTTTTTTACTTTATTTGCACTTTTATGACAGTCTAATACAATTACTTTTTATCCTGGTATGGTAGCTTACATTTTCCATGGATTTATATTTAATATATTTTGATTATATTGAGATATATTTATTTTTCTCACTTATTTAGGGCTATTAATTCCATAACGCTTTACAGACATGATCACTGTCCCCATTGGGACTCACAATTTAAATTCCCTATCAGTATGTCTTTGGAATATATGAGGAAGAGCTCTTTTCCACTTGTGTACCACATCCGATGCGAGAGCATCAGAAGCGATATACTAATGACCCTCTGCTGCGTGCGTTAGCCAAGGGTCATGCGATTGTATCACAGCCTCGGAGAAGAGGGAGGGAGCACTTTATCCTATCTCCTCCGCTGTCTGTGCCTATATCGCACTGCACTCTGATTACATGCGAGTGCAATGCGATGTTTCACACGCTCCTATAGGCTTGCATGGGACGTGCGTGAGCCAAGACTCACTGCAAAATTACTGAGCCACCATGCTGCTCCATATTTGTGCATGGCTCCGTTATGCTGTGTTACATCACCCTGGACATCAATGCTCAATCTGTACTATTTGCAATATGTTGAAGGTGTATTCTGATGATTGAAGTGACATTATTTAACTATACCTTATCTTAATTTTCAATTTGCGCTTATGCTTGGAGTTTCTTGGCATTGTATTTATAAATTAACAGGTTCACTATTTTTGCATAGAAACTTCAGCATTTGATACGTTCTTTTTTTTTTGTTTGGCTGGTTGTGGGAGAGGCTCCTTACCTTGATGTGGCTAATTTTTAAGCTACACAGAAATTTATTTTGCCGTCTGGTCTTGAGTCGCTTGCTTTGATGCCCCTGTCCTGAATATTATGCATTGCTAGAAAAGCCTAGTTGTCCCTTATTTATTTTCTGCATTTGGAATCTGTTCTCCACAACAGTGAAATTACAACCCAATGAAAGACAATACATAAGGTTATAAAAATTGGGGAAGTAGAAGGTGTGTTTAACTAATCTAATTTAGCTCCATCCAGATCCATGTGGAAGATGCATAAAATCCAGATTAAAAATTGATTTTTTTTTAAGCCAAACGGAACCTCAAAAATTGGATCAAGTCTCGTTAAATTGTGTGATGCCTCCTGTTTATCGCTGTGCCAGTTATCGTTACTGGTCACAAACTGAAAGAGATGGAATCCTTGAACTAAAGGCTGCTTTACACGCAGCGACATCGCTAGCGATGTCGCTCGTGAAAGCACCCGACCCCGTCGTTTGTGCGTCACAGGCAAATCGCTGCCCGTGGCGCACAATATCGCTAGTACCCGTCACACACACTTACCTTCCTAGTGATGTCGCTGTGGGCGGTGAACAGCCTCTTTTCCAAGGGGGAAGTTCGTGCAGCGTCACAGCGACGTCACACGGCAGGCGTCTAAAAGAAGCGGAGGGGCAGAGAGTAGGAGCATGAAAGTCACGCCCACCTCGTTGCCGGAGGACGGCGGTACGGAGATGTTCGTCGTTCCTGGGGTGTCACATGTATCGATGTGTGCTGCCTCAGGAACGACGAACAACCTGCATCCAAAAGCAGCAACGATATTTGGGAAATGGACGACGTGTCAAAACAATCAATAATTTGGTGAGTATTTTGCATCGTTAGCGGTCGCTCGTACGTGTCACACGCAACGACGTCGCTAACGAAACCGGATGTGCGTCACGAATTCCGTGACCCCAACAACATCTCGTTAGCGATGTCGTTGCGTGTAAAGCCCCCTTAAGACACCTGGATTCATTACTCTTCCAGATCACAATGTTAGTAGGCTAAGATGTTATTACTGTTCTTTGTTGCTTCACTTATGTGGGCTTGACAGGAGACAATAGATTGTGCGATATGTCGTCGTTGTCACGGTTTTCGTGACGCACATCCGGCATAGCGCACGACGTCATCTCGTGTGACACCTCTGAGCGACGCAGTATCGCTCACAAATCGTGAGTCGTGTACTCGTCGTTAACGTTCATAATCTTGTTTATTTTCATGGGTGCAGGTTGTTCATCGTTTCCGTGGCATCACACGTTGCTCCGTGTGACACCACGGGAACGATGAACACAGCGTACCTGTGTCCCACGGCACCCGCCGGCTTAATGGAAGGAAGGAGGTGGGCAGGATGTTTACATTCCGCTCATCTCTGCCCTACCGCTTCTATTGGCTGCCTGCTGTGTTACGTCGCTGTGACGCCGAACGTCCCTCCCACTTCAGGAAGTGGACGTCTGTCACCCCCAGCAAGGTCGTCCGGAAGGTAAGTACGTGTGACGGAGGTTAAACGAGTTTGTGTGCCACGGGCAGCAATTTGCTCGTGACGCAAAAACGACGGGGGCGGGTACAATCGATTGTGAAATCGTACAATCGGTCGTCCCGTGTAAAGCAGTCTTTAGTGATTCGGTGGACAACAATGTACTGGAATTGCTGCAAGGGATGCATAGAGGCAAAACATTACAGACAATTGATCAGAAGAATGGTATGTAATTATCCTGTACTGCAAACCAAATTGGCATTATAGTTATCAAAGAGTGCCTACAGAAAGCGTTGGCATGACATTTGGCTACTAGCTACACATCCAGATATAGCTGTTCCATTGACCCAACATCACTCTCAAAGGCTACAATGGTGCAGGACGGCAATGGATGCCAGAATAAAACTTTTCCCTATAAAACAATCCAACATTTGCCTTGTACACAGTAATATCTGGAGATTAGTCTGGGTAATACCATGAAAAAGCTTTCACAAGAGAATGTTACAATGGTCCTACTCCCATGATTAAAGTTTGGAGTGGTATAATATATGGTAGCCAGACTCATCTAGTCTTAATTTCAGATACACTAACAGCTCACTATTAGGCTAAAGTCAGACGAGCGTGTATTCTCTCATCCAAGAGAATTGGGCCGATTATTCAAATCACACTCTGATCAAACTATGATCTTATTTTCTTCAATTCTACATGTTCTCTATTTTGACAGTGGAAATCAGACCACACTCAGATGTCATCCGAGTGCAGTCCAAAGTTTTCCATGGCCTCCTTGACTTGCATGACCCAGTATAATCCGTTAATGATTCAACTTGGACATGCTGCGAATATGACTTTTGCACAGCCCCATAACATTATTTTGAGTGTGATTTCGATGTTTTTGTTAATGCACTTGGATCAAAGTTAACAAGCCCTTACATCAATTTGCTTGTGGAATCAGTTTTATGGCCATTTCTCCAGTGTCTAAAGAGAAAATTTCAACACAAATATGCCAGTACACATGTTGCTCATGCTGGTGTGAGCAACTTGCATGACATAATCTGGCTACTATGTCCTGCAGCATTTCCAGACATGTTTTCCCATCAAGCACATTTGGGATGACGTCAATGGTTGGCAACTGCAAATGAATAAATAACGATTTGCATATCCAAGTGCATTGAGCCTGGTGAGGCAGAACATTCCTCAGACCTTTTAAAGGATACCGGTCACCAGATTTGTCCCTTGTAAATTGCGGCCACCACCGTTATGCACATATATACAGTATTACTGAATGCTGTATACAAGTGCCCAGGTCGATTTGTATAACATGAATAACTTATTTTATTTTACTCACCTGTGGGGTGGTTGGGTCCAATGGGCGCCCTCTGTCTGACACCTCCTCTCTTCCTTCCATTGCCATCTTCCTTTCCTGCTCCGTGTAGATCAGAGGTCTCAAACCCATGGCCCGCGGGCCGCATGCGGCCCCTGAGGCTGCTTGTTGTGGCCCGCAACCCCTGTGATGATCGTGACCCGCAGACCCCGTGACAGTTGCGGCTCTATGCTGAGGGTTGGCGCCAGCAGGATTTTACTGCATTTGAATCCATTTGCGGTGCAGCGCAGAAGAGCTGTCAGATCTTTACCAGTTGCTGCTGCTTTATGACAATCAGATGCAAGTAGGTGATGTCAGACAGCAATGTCACTTCCTTGTATCTGACTGGCAGGCAGCAACCATTGGTCCAGACACAGCTTCTCTGCGCGGCACCGCAAATGGATTCAAATGCAGAAAAGTTCCTGCTGGCGCCAACCCTCAGCATAGAGCCACGATTGTCACGGGCCGCAACAAGCAGGTAAGGTACGTGGTCAAGATCAGGATCCGCTGCATCCCGGACGCAGCTGGTCCTGATCGGCGGGGCCGCAAGTCTCCTCCTTAGGAGACCGCAGCTGCCTGTGTCCGTGATCAGGGTTCGGGATGCTGCGGTCTCCTCGCTGTGTTCTGCCAAGGGAGGACGCTTCAGACTTCACAGCATAAAATTACATGCTGCAGCCTCTGCAAGCCACACCACAGGTCTGTTTACACTGCTGGCCGTACACACACAGTGGACATAAGGTTTTTAGAAATCCCATCCACTCTGCTTGTACTGTACATAGCAGGGCTTTGAACGCAGCTGAAGCATGCTGCATCCAAAACTCTGCAAACCCTTATCGTGGTCACGCAGGGAACGGAGGAAAGGTGAGAAGATTTTTTTTTTGCGTGTTACGAAAGGATGGGCAGAATACTACAGGGATGGCCACAATACTACAGAGCACAATACTACAAGGGTGGGCAGAATATTACAGGGCACAATACTACAGGGATGGCCACAATACTACAGGGATGGGCAGAATACTACAGGGATAGCCACAATACTACAAGGATGGCCACAATACTACAGGGATGGCCACAATACTACAGAGCACAATACTACAAGGGTGGGCAGAATATTACAGGGCACAATACTACAAAGATGACCACAATACTACAGGGATAGGCAGAATACTACAGGGATGGCCACAATACTACAGGAATGGCCATAATACTACAGAGCACAATACTACAAGGGTAGGCAGAGTATTACAGGGCACAATACTACAGGGATGGCCACAATACTACAGGGATAGGCAGAAAACTACAGGGATGGCCACAATACTACAGGAATGGCCATAATACTACAGAGCACAATACTACAAGGATGGGCAGAATATTACAGGGCATAATACTACAGGGATGGCCACAATACTACAGGGATAGGCATAATACTATAGGGATGACCACAATACAACAGGGATGGCCACAATACTACAGGGATGGCCACAATACTACAGAGCACAATACTGCAAGGGTGGGAAGAATATTACAGGGCACAATACTACAGGGATGGCCACAATACTACAGGGATGGGCAGAATACTACAGGGATTGCCACAATACTACAGAGCACAATACTACAAGGGTGGGCAGAATATTACAGGTCATAATGCTACAGGGATGGCCACAATACTACAGGGATAGGCATAATACTATAGGGATGACCACAATACAACAGGGATGGCCACAATACTACAGGGATGGCCACAATACTACAGAGCACAATACTGCAAGGGTGGGAAGAATATTACAGGGCACAATACTACAGGGATGGCCACAATACTACAGGGATGGGCAGAATACTACAGGGATTGCCACAATACTACAGAGCACAATACTACAAGGGTGGGCAGAATATTACAGGTCATAATGCTACAGGGATTGCCACAATACTACAGGGATGGCCACAATACTACAGGGATGGCCACAATACTACAGGGATGGGCAGAATACTACAGGGATGGGCAGAATACTACAGGGATGGCCACAATTCTACAGGGATGGCCACAATATTACAGGGATGGCCACAATACTACAGGGATGGCCACAATAGTACAGGGATGGCCACAATACTAAAAGGACGGGCTGATTATTACAGGGCACAATACTACAGGGATAGCCACAATACTACATGGATGGCCACAATACTACAGGGATGGCCAAAATACTACAGAGCACAATACTGCAAGAACGGGCTGAATATTACAGAGCACAATACTACAGGGATGGCCACAATACTACAGGGTTGGCCACAATACTACAGGAATGGCCACAATACTAAAAGGATGAGCACAATACAGCAGGGCACAATACTACAAGGATGGGCAAAATACTACAGAGCACAATACTACAAGGATGGCTACAATAATACAGGGATGGCCACAATACTACAAGGATAAGCACAATACTACAAGTATGGGCACAATACTACAGGGCACAATACTACAGGGATGGGCACAATACTACAGGGATGGGCACAAAACCACAGGGATGGGCACAACACTACAGGGATGGGCACAGTACTACAGGGATGGGCACAATATTACAAGGATGAGCGCAATACTACAGGGAGGAGCACAATACTACAGGGATGAGCGCAATACTACAGGGATGGGCACAATACTACAGTGATGGGCACAATACTACAGGGATGGGCACAATACTACAGGGATGGGCACAATACTACAGGGATGGGCACAATACTACAAGGATGAGCACAATACTACAAGGATAAGTGCAATACTACAGGGACGAGCGCAATACTAAAGAGATGAGCGCAATGCTACAAGGATGGGCACAATACTACAAGGCACATTGAGGGGCACAATATTACTGGGCACAATACTACAGGGCACAATGATGGGCACAATATTACAGGGCACTATACTACTGGGCACATACTACAAGGATAAGCCGAATACTACTGGGCACAATAAAACAAGGATGAGCACCTTACTACAGGGCACACAGATGGAGACATTACTGCAGCATGGGCACATTACTACAAGAGGTTGGCTAAGATATGATACTGCTAATTGTAAAACAATATTACAAGAAGGTGATAAAATGTAAAAGAAAAAAAAAATCATGCTTTTTTATATATAAACTTAACAAAAAAAAGTGCACGCTTGTTTTAAATACAAGCAAAAAATGTTTAAAAAAGTGATCCAAAGGTGTATAGAAAAAACCATGAAATCACTAAAAATGTTCACTTTGTTCTGCAAATAATGCGGCCCCTCTCAATTTTGTTTTTCTATATGCGGATCATACCCCCAGCTGAATTTATGACCCCTGGTGTAGATGATGAGTATTACAACATCTACACTGAGGCCTCCATTGTGCTCCTGCACTTGGAAGTAACCAAATTTTCATAATAGGAGCAGAAGTGGTGGAAAAATTCTGTACCATTAAAAATTCACAAAAAACTCATTGTAGAAACTTAAGCGGGCTTTACACGAGGCGATAGATTGTGCGATATGTCGTCGGGGTCACGGTTTTCGTGACGCACATCCGGCATACCGCACGACGTCGTCTCGTGTGACACCTCCTAGTGACGCAGGAACGCTCACAAATCATGAGTCGTGTACGCGTCGCTAGGTTTCATAAAATTGTTTAATTAAAATGGTGGCGGTTGTTCATCGTTTCCATGGCATCACACGTTGCTCCGTGTGACACCACGGGAACGATGAACAGCAGCTTTACCTGCCTCCCGTGGCACCCGATGGCTTAATGGAAGGAAGGAGGTGAGCGGGATGTTTACATCCCGCTCATCTCCGCCCCTCCGCTTCAATTGGCCGCCTGCCGTGTGACGTCGCTGTGACGCTGAACGTCCCGCCCACTCCAGGAAGTGGACGTTCGTTGCCCACAGCGAGGTCGTCCGGAATGTAAGTATGTGTGACGGGGGGTAAACGAGTTTGTGCGCCATGGGCAACTAATTGCCCGTGACGCAAAAACGACAATCTATCGTCTCGTGTAAAGCAGGCTTAAGCCTTAAGGCCGCTTTACACGTTACTACATCGCTAGCAATTGCTAGCGATGTCGAGCGCGAAAGCACCCGCCCCATCGTACATGTGATATCGTGTGATCACTGCCGTAGCGAACATTATCGCTACGGCAGCGTCACACGCACATACCTGCTCTGCGACGTCGCTGTGACCAGCGAACCGCCTCCTTTCTAAGGGGGCGGTTCGTTCAGCGTCACAGCGACGTCACAGCAGCGTTACCGAACCGCCGCCCAATAGAAGTGGAGGGGCGGAGATGAGCGGGACGTAACATCCCGCCCACCTCCTTCCTTCCTCATTGCGGCCTGCTGCAGGTAAGGTAAGGTTCCTGTGGTGTCATACATACCGATGTGTGCTGCCACAGGAGCGACGAACTACTTCGTGCACCGAGCAGCAGCGATATTCGAGAATAGGGGGGCATGTCACCGATGAGCGATTTTGACCGTTTGTGTGACGATTCAAAATCGTTCATAGGTGTCACATGCAAAGACATCGCTAAAGCGACCGGATGTGCGTTACAAATTCCGTGACCCCAACGAGATCGCTTGAGCGATGTCGCAGCGCACAAAGCAGCCTTTAGACTATATGCGCACGCTGCAGTTTTTGTCACTTTTTTGTTGCATTTTTTGATGCAGTTTTTGTGTTAGAACTTTTGAACTTTTGACTTCCCAGCAGTCTATGAGAAGTCAGATTTGCTGTGCACAAGTTGCAGTTTATTTGTCAGTAGTTTTTTTACACATTTTTGTGATGAAAAAAAAGAAGCAGCATGTTCATTCTTCTTGTGTTTTTGTCAACTTTTGTCACCCATTGAAATCAATGAGGAGTTGAAAAATGAATGGCAAAACGGATTTTTACAAATTGTTTGCATTTTGCATACGTTTTACCCATGGTTTTGTCAACAAAAACGCAGCTCACGAACTTAGTTCCATACTGACAAAATCAATCCTGGTGTGATTTTAGGATGTCGGTGTCTCTCACTCTCTCTCTCTCTCTTTCAGTCTACCTGTCTCTATCTCTCTCTCTCCAAGTGCTTCATACTCACCAATCAGCATGGTGGCTGTCACACTGCTCCTGCAGCAGCTCTTTGTTCTTCCCGAGCCAGCCACTCATTAGGCTCATACATATTCACTACACCTGCTCATTAGGCTCACACATATTCACTGCTTCTCCCACTCACCAGCGTCTGTGATTGGTTGCAGTCATACAGCTGTCACTCAGCATGGGGGCGCATCAGACTGCAACCAATCACAGCTGTCGGTGGGTTGGTCCATATCGTACATTAAAATAAATAAATAGTTTCAAAAAATGGTGAGTGGTTCCCCCCAATTTTTATACTCAGCCATGATAAAGCCCCACAGCTGAGGGCTGGTATTCTTAGACTGGGGAGGCCTATGGTTATTTGGATCTCCCCAGCCTAAAAATATCAGCCAGCCGCCACCCAGAATTGCTGCAACCATTAGATGCGACAGTTCCGGCACTTTATCCAGCTCTTCTTGATTGCCCTGGTGTGGTGGCAAATGGGATAATAAGGGAGTTAATGGCAAGCCACAGCAGCTACTAAGTCCTAGATTAGTGATGGCAGGCATCTATGTCACACCCCCTCATCACTAATCTGTAAATGAAAGTAAATAAACACACACATCTAAAAATTCCTTTATTTGAAATAAAAGACAAAAAAGCCACCCTCTTTCACCACTTTATTAACCCCCCAAACTCCCCTCCAGGTCCAATGTAATCCACATGAGGTCCCATGAGTCTTTCAGCACTGCTGCATCTGACACTCACAGCAAGTGCCACAGAACAAGACTGATTGCTGTTACAGGACAGGGATGTAGCAGAGCTGAATCGCTGTGGGACCTCACGTGGATTACATCGGACATAGAGGTGTTTTTGTGGGCTTAATAAAGAGGTGAAAGAGGGTGCTTTTTGTCTTTTATTTGAAATAAAGGATTTTTTGGGTGTTTGTGTTCATTTTTTTCACTTACAGATTAATAATGGGGGGTGTCTCATAGACGCCTGCCATTCCTAAGCTAGGGCTTAGTAGCAGCTATGGTCTGTTATTGACATCTTATTTCCCCAATTGCCACCGCACCAGGATAACAGGAAGAGTCGGGCCCAGCATCAGAATTGGCGCATCTTATAGATGTGCCACTTCTGAAGGGGCTATGGGCTGCTAATTTTAAGTTGGGAATGGCCAAATAACGATGGCCCTTCCCACCCTAATAATATGAGCCCCCAATTGTCTGCTGTACCTTGGCTGGTTTTAGAAAAATGGGGGGAATCCCACATCATTTAAAAAAAAAAATCAAATAATTTAAAAAAAAGTAGGATCCCCTCTATTTTTCATATCCAGCCAAGGTACAGCAGAGAGCTGAGGGCTGCAGTCTGCAGCTCTTCCTGTCTGTGCTGGATATGAAAATTGGGGGCACCCTACGTAATTTTTTACCCCCCAAAAATAAAAAAAACAGCTGACCAAGCTAGCTGTTCCTGTATCAAGCTATTCTGTTATTTCTTTCTTTCTATCTATTTTTTCTATCTATTCTAGCTATCAATTATCCTATTATATTTTGTTTCTCCTTTAAAAAATGTAGTAAATAAAATCGGCAAAATTGCGGTAAAAACACGGCATAAACACACCATCATTACAAGTGTTTTTTTTACATTTCCAAGCTCTCTGTGACAAGGTGCAGTTTTGGTTGCAGTTTTGATTGCAGTTTGTGTGCAGAAAATACAGCAGCAGGAGCATATAGCCTTATTGTCATGGCAAGCCCACTAAGTATACTATACATAAATGCTAATAAAATTACAGTTACTGGAGCAAGCAGTTCCTTAGCTTATTCTTGTCTGTCATCAAGGACACAAGCATTAAAGTCCCCGTCACACTAAGCAACATCGCTAGCAACATCGCTGCTAACGAACAACTTTTGTGACGTTGCTAGCGATGTTGCTGTGTGTGACATCCAGCAACAACCTGGCCCCTGCTGTGAGGTCGGTGGTTGTTGCTGAATGTCCTGGGCCATTTTTTAGTTGTTGCTGTCCTGCTGTGAAGCACAGATCGCTGTGTGTGACAGCGAGACAGCAACAACTAAATGTGCAGGCAGCAGGAGCCGGCTTCTGCGGAGGCTGGTAACCAATGTAAACATCGGGTAACCAAGAAGCCCTGTCCTTGGTTACCCGATATTTACCTTTGTTACCAGCCTCCGCCGCTCTCACTGTCAGTGCCGGCTCCTGCTCTGTGCACATGTAGCTGCAGGACACATCGGGTTAATTAACCCGATGTGTGCTGTAGCTAGGAGAGCAAGGAACCAGCGCAAAGTGTGCGCTGCTCCCTGCTCTGTGCACATTTAGCTGCAGCACACATCGGATAATTAACCCGATGTGTGCTGTAACTAGGAGAGCAGGGAGTCAGCGCTAAGCGGTGTGCGCTGCTCCCTGCTCTGTGCACATTTAGCTGCAGCACACATCGGGTAATTAACCCGATGTGTGCTGTAACTAGGAGAGCAGGGAGCCAGCGCTCAGTGTGCGCTGCTCCCTGCTCTCTGCACGTGTAGCTGCGTGCACTGGTAACCAAGGTAAATATCGGGTTGGTTACCCGATATTTACCTTAGTTACCAAGCGCAGCATCTTCCACGCGGCGCTGGGGGCTTGTCACTGGTTGCTGGTGAGCTCACCAGCAACTCGTGTAGCCACGCTCCAGCGATCCCTGCCAGGTCAGGTTGCTGGTGGGATCGCTGGAGCGTCGCAGTGTGACAGCTCACCAGCAACCTCCTAGCAACTTACCAGCGATCCCTATCGTTGTTGGGATCGCTGGTAAGTTGCTTAGTGTGACTGGACCTTAAGTGTCTTAGAATTACTTAGTCATTGCTGTCACCTTCATTACTTTGTAATCACCTTCTTTTCCTGCATATTGTCTTCTCCTTATATATTTGTATTCTGCATTGAAGCATGCACCATCGAAACTCTATGGACTTTCACGTTACAAATGTCTTCTGCTAATAAAAAAGTATAGTTTCCTAAGGTGTTCAAATGTATAATGGAGACAAAGCAAATATATCTTCAAGCAAGGCTAGAGCCTTGCTAATTTGTAATCTAAGGGATGACCCTGAACAGTGACCATGAACAATGACATGTGCGCACATATCTTGTTCCTATTATTTAGTTAATATGGCAATGATATGTTTCTGATTATGATTTCTTGTCAATGACAAGGTTATATCTATCATTTTTTTTCTTCGCTGCTGCTGATTTTCAATGTTCTTTCCTTAATTATTTACTATATATGTATTAGCATACAATCCGAGCACGTATTTTCTATAAAACATCCTTATTGTTAGGATTTTATCGTTGAACAGGAGTACCGCCAAGTCTACCTGGCATGAAAAAAGGTTACTTCTATATAGTTTGCAATAAAGTCCTTTATATTTTGTTTTTTTTCTGGCTATTATATATTGTAATTGTAATGTGGTAACATTACTTGTGAATTGTATAAGAAGATTCATTTGCTATTATTATGTTGGAAGACAATACTAAATAAAAAGCTAGCACCGTAGAGAGATTGTGAAAAGGTCATTAATTAAAGTCTGCTCAGTGAATTACATTTGCAATGTTTATAACTTTAGTAAGTGCAGGGTAACTGTGGTCACTTATAAAATCTGGACAAAGGAAGATAAATTGCCGCCATCAAGAGAGAATAAAGATTTTTACATGCCATGAAAGTGAAATATTCTCTCTGTTGACTCAATTCTGCTTGGTTTATTCCTCCAGCAAACTTCTATTGATAAGAATATAATTCCAGCCAGTGCTCAGGAAGGTCTACATAGTGTACATGTAAAATATCTAAGACGCTGTGACATAGAAAAGGAAAAAGGACAGGTTAATACTCTTTGAATTAATACTTTTACGGGACTAAAAGCCCGCTTGATTTACTTACCATATTAAATTATGAATAAGAAATCTGAAATAGGCAGAAGTTATCCAATATAAACATTTCTAGTTTCTTCATATTATAAAACTGTTACATGTGATATGCTATTTATATTAACTAGTTTGCCTATTTAGAAAAGAAGTAAATTTCCTTCAACTGTGCATTCAAAAAATGTTAAAGGATTATTGTGCAGGCCGTGATTAAAACTAGAGAGGGGGTGGAACATGATGGATCTTAACAGTGTGTAATGTACTCACTGTTAACATTCTGCTTTACAGGTGTTATGAGGGTCTCTAGCAGAGATGAGCCACCCCCTAGTGTTCGAGTTCGGTTCGTTGAACGGCGGGTGTGTTCGTCGAACATTCGACGAACGTTCGACTAAAACCTTCGAACCCCATTGAAAACAATGGGAGGCAAACACAAACACATAAAAACACATATAAAACACATTCTAAGGCATCCATAAGGTGACAAACAACTCAGAAGACACCACAAACACATGGAAAAGTGACAAGTACATAAACTCATGCTGAAAGAAAAGAGCTGGATAAGTAAAAGGAGGATAAGACACAGATATAGTCATGTCATGCCCTTCTAAAATCTTGAAAAACACAGCAAGTGGACTCCAAACAGAGTCTCCATTTTTTCAAAAAATTGGGCCACAGACACCACTTGAGTGGTATCAATTGTCCCACAGTTGCAAACTTAACATGCTGATTTGCATGAAGCACAATCAAAAATCCACAAGCCTTTACTCTCCCCAGGATGACACAGGGGTAGAAAGGTCCTTGCGGATCCCTGACTTGTTCATCTTAATGAACGTTAGTCTGTCCACATTGTCACTGGACAGACGCGTGCGCTTATGTCAGCACACACCCAGCAGCACTTAAGACACGTTCCGAGAGAACGCTGGCTGCGGGACACGACAAGATCTCCAAGGCTTAAGTGGCAAGCTCAGGCCATTTTTCCAGATTGGAAGCCCAAAATGAGCAATGCTCAAGTTGCAGAGTCATGGCATCGATATTCACTTGGAGATACTCCTGTATCATCCTCTCCAGGTGTTGACTATGTGTCAGACTTCTTGTGTCTTCTGGCCTTGCAAAGGATGGTCTAAAAAATTCATGAAACGATTCCATAAAATTTCTGTTACCACCAGATACGGTGTTGCTGGTATGGTTTGAGTGATGATGACTCGACAGTCCCATGGTTGGCAAGTTAGAACTGTAAGATTCACTCTGTGCACCACGTGTGTTTATTGGAAAAGCCGAGCTAAGATCGAGTAACAGCTTCTGCTGATACTCCTGCATACGTGCGTCCCTTTCTATGGCAGGAATTATTTCGACAAATTTTGACTTGTACCAGGCATCTAAGAGTGTGGCAACCCAGTAGTCAGCATTACTTTGAATTCTGACAATCCAAGGGTCATGTTGTAGGTAGTGCAGCAAGAAGGTGCTCATGTGTCTTGCGCATTCAGGGAGACCAAGTCCTTGCTGTGTTGGTGGCGGCGAGGTGAGAATCATGCTAACTTCCTCTGCCCTCTCCCCCCAACCTCGCACAACAGAAATGTGATCAAGCACTCAGCAGCACTGATCTAAACCCCGTCCCCCCCCCGCACACTATACACTGAATTTTGATAATATCATTAGTAACAGTGACTGACAGTATTACAGTTAAAAGCCAGCTAGTAACTAGCTACGCTTTTGGTGATCGAACCGTTATTGAATGGTAACTCGAACGGTCGAACGTTAAGCAATCGTTCAATTTCGTCGAACGACTCGAACATCGCCCAAAACAACTCAAATTTGAAATTGGCGAACGGTTCGCTTCGAATATCGCTCATCTCTAGTCTCTAGTTCTAGTAAGATGCTGAATCCAGGCATACCTGCTATAGATAGATGCAGTGCTTGGTAGCAGAAATGTCCTTAATGAAAAATGCAGAAATGCACTGCACTTTGATTGACAGGTGCAGCAGGGCGGGCCTTTGTGGGTCAGATCCTCATTGTAAAGTCCTCCTTTAGCATCTTCCATGACATGCCCCCTTTTCTTTATTTGAATATTGCGCAGTGCCGCCATTGCTGTTGTTGGCAGCGCATGTGCGCATTGACAAAGTAATTCTGTCTTCGTTATAATGGTGCAGGGGTGCACGCATGCACATACCGTGATCTATAGCATCATTTTATTGAAAACACTGCGGTCATGACTATGAGAGGCACCGGCAAGTGCAGATATTTTATTTTTATATTGTGCGCATACTCCTTCATGGCATAGTCTTCACCGCATCGTCTTTAATAATAAAATGGCACCAGAGATCATGGTTCAAATACACGTGGACTCCGGCTTCATTTTAATGAAGAAAGAATTATGTCACGCTCCCGGTGTCCCGGCATCCCTCCTTACCCACTGAGCCGGTTCCTGCATCGCACCACCGCTCCATACCCACTGATCCAGTCGTACCTGCATCGCACCACCGCTCCGTACCCACTGATCCAATCGCACCTGCATCGCACCACCGCTCCGTACCCACTGATCCAGCCTCGCCAGCGCACCACCGCTCCTTGCCCACTGATCCAGTTCACATGTCCGCCGGTCACGCCTGCCGCTTCCGCTCATGCTCCCCTGAGTCCTGTTCCTGGTCTCAGGAGTCTGACTCTGAGTCTTAGCCACATGGTTCTGTATAGGACCGGGCCGCGCCCACCCTCCTGGTCTTATAGGCCCAGCACACCTGCAGCAGGAAATGACATGAGGCTGTGCTGGGTATATAAGACTGACCTATCCATGTGGGCGGCGCCTGATCAACGTGTCCTGAAGCTTGTCTTTTGAGCTAGGTGCTCAGGTCCCCTTGTGCTGTGTCCTGTTACCGGGAGTACTGTTTGTCTTTGCTACCGGGTACCTGTGCCTGTTTCCTGTATTGTCCTAAAGAACTCCGTGATCCTGGTGACCTGGTTATAACTGTCCCTGCCACGCCAGTGCTCCGGCTGCCAAGTACCCGGCCCTTCGGTGGGGTACATGGTCCAGTGGATCCACCTCCTGGGCCCACCAGTCCTCCCGGCCCTGACAAATTACTGTATCAATGCACATGTGCAGCCAACCAAAGCAATAGCAGAGTGGTGTAATATTCAAGTAAAGAAAAGGGTGAACGTGACAGAGGATAACTTTGCAGCAAGAACCTGAAACACAAAGGCTCACAGATTTGATTAAAATATTTCTGCAACTAAGCAGCTCAACTTTCTACAACAAGTGTGTCTGGATTTAGCATCTTAGTGCCTGTATGGCATTGTGTTTGGTTCATATAGAAAAATCCTGGTGGTTGGTTCTCTTTAAGAGACAGGTTTGCGGTTGCCTTGTAAGACTGATTTTTAATCGTAGTTGCTTTTTTATGCAGCAAGGGTTAATTACATTTTCCTTGCTAGATGTTACTTACTACTCCTATCCCAGGTGTAACCAATTTGTGACCACTCACATCCCCTTTAAATAGTCACTTGTTCAATCACCTGATGCTGGTTATAGAAAGCATTCTGAACTGACTACAGTTGAAGGAGGAAGTCTGTGGAAGCTGTTCAAGCCACGCTGTAGCCCTGGTGCTTGACTGCAGTAGTTTACTTTCTGACCTCTAGCCTCTTACAGCCCTGGCGTTTGACTGCAATAGTTAGTGCATATGCTTTTGTCTCTGTACCCCTATCTGCATTCCTTCCCTGTGTTTTATTACAGTAGTGGTGATGTTTAGTGCACTCACTGGCATTGGCACAATACAGGGTGAGTGGAGGAACAGATAGGGACTTGACACATGATGGAAAGAGGGGAAGGACCTGTAGACTATTCTCTTAGTAACTGGACAAAAATCAATCACTGTCCTATTGCCTTGTCATATGATAATATTTATTTATTCATGCTGCTAATAAAGCACCAACATATTTTTCCTTGATTTACAATGCACTTAGGCGGGCTTTGCTCGTTGCGACATCGCAAGCCGATGCTGCAATGTCGCACGTGATAGTCCCCGTCCCGTCGCAGCAGCGATATCTTGTGATTCCTGGCGTAGCGAACATTATCGCTACGCCAGCTTCACATGCACTCACCTGTACTGCTACGTCGCTCTGGCCGGCGTCCCGCCTCCTTCTTAAGGGGGCGGGTCGTACAACATCAGAGCGACGTCACACGGCAGGCGGCCAATCAAAGCAGAGGGGTGGAGATGAGCAGGATGTAAACATCCCGCCCACCTTCTTCCTTCCGTATAGCCGGCGGCGGCAGGTAAGGTGATGTTCCTCGCTCTTGCGGCTTCACACACAGCGATGTGTGCTGCTGCAGGAACGAGGAACAACAACGTACCTGTCGCTGCACTGGCATTATGGAAATGTCGGAGAAACCACCGATGATACGATAACAACGCTTTTGTGCTCGTTAATCGTATCATCTAGGATTTACACACTACGATGTCGAAAGTGACGCCGGATGTGCGTCACTTTTGATTTGACCCCACCGATATCGCACGTGCGATGTTGCAGCATGCCCTTAGACTGTTCATAGTGCATTAACACCCCCCCAATGCACTTCCAGACTTATTTACATATGGCTTCTATAACATTTTCACGAGTGACATCTTTCAAAAAAAATAAAGCATAATTTTAGTGGGGTGACAAGTGCATATAAAGTTATGCCATTACTTCCAATTTCACAAACTTGCTGATAAGTTCCATTAAATGGAGATAAATGTTTGGTGTGATACATAAAGTGGCCGATTAAACAAGATTGGCATTGCCAACTAAAGTCTTAATGAACCACTCATTGGAGTGTGATGTGCCAAATTCGTTAGGAGGTGCATATAACTTAATGCATTTGGTTAATCTGCTCAGTGGCTTGCTTTGCCATATACCATGCCACCATTCTACAATAGCTCCTCTCCTTATAACCCTATATTGGCAGAGCTGCTTCAAACCGGTGTAAAAACACCAAAAGATGCAACATTTTTGGGCAACTTTGCTTATCACCAAAACTTACATTTCAAAGCTTTGCTGAATTTGGGTGATATTGTTTTTTAACTGTTAAAAATCAAATACATCTAAATGTTGTTTATAGATTACATATAAATGTAATTTAAGAACTCATTATTTATAAATGAAAATATTTATATACCTCATAACAGTGAACAGGGGGGATTCTAAACCAATATTACATTGAAAACTAAGAATTAGATTAATCTAGCTGACTCCATTCTAAAGGCCCCGTCACACACAGAGATAAATCTTTGGCAGATCTGTGGTTGCAGTGAAATCATGGCCATATTGTTCCATTTGTACACAGCCACAATCCTGGCACTGATTGTCCACAATTTCACTGCAACCACAGATCTGCCGCAGATTTATCTCTGTGTGTGACAGGGCCTTGAGAGTCGATATTCATGATGATCACAGGCCTATATAGTGATAGTAATTGTTGTATATAAGTTAAGGCCTCATTCACACATCAGTATTTTTGATCAGAATTTCATCAGTATTTTTATGCCTAAACCAGGAGTGTCAACAAAACACAGAACAGACGTTAGTCTTTTTAATTATAGTTATCCTCTAGTTGTTCTACTCCTGGTTTGGCATAGAAACACTGATGCAAAATACGGACCAAATAAACCCTAAGGCCAGAGTCACACTTGTGTATGACTCGGCGAGTCTCGCATCGGCATCACCTGACACGGCTGCTAACTCATTACAATACAATACAATACAATAGACGAAACATGCTCTTAGTAGTAGGGTCAGCTCTCAGAATTTCCAAGACCTTAGAATTAGGTGTCAAAAGGTCAAAAATCCTTCATAAGTGTTGTAGTCAGGTGTCAAAGTTATCCCTTATTTGTGGAATAGGAAATAAGTCCCCAATCAAGGGAGTCCAACTGCTAGGAATCTCATTAATCCCAAATACTGAGACTCTTAGGAGCCCCAAGTAAATGAGGTGGTGGTCAATTTATGCACACTGCCATACCATTCATTCTCTTTTCGACGCCAGGAGAAACTCGAGTTCTGCAATCAGCTGCTCTTCAGCATTAAGGCTATGTGCGCACGTGTGCGCTCGGCACCGCACCGAAAATGTGCACTTCAGAGCGCAGCTGAAAAGCTGCGTTCTGAAGCGCATGGTGCCGGCAGATTTGTGCGCTCTGCATGCTGCCTCTCCCTATAGACAGCATGCAGAACGCACGGAAGAAGTGACATGTCACTTCTTAGAACGCAGCGATTCGGCAAGCAGCCGAATCGCTGCGTTCTAACGTGCCACGTGCGCACGGCCCCTGCACAATCTCCATAGATTAAGCAGGGGACGCAGGACGCATGCAGTTACGCTGCGGTGCAGAACACAGCGTAACTGCATGTAATACGCACACGTGCGCACATACCCTAAGAGTAAATGCAGCGGCAGTGAGCATGATCCACTACTACTCCATTCGTTACATATGGGACTCCAATAGACAATTACTGGAGTAGTGTTTGATCCTAAAATAAATGTTAACATTTAACTTGTTAAGGACCAGGTGATTTTTTTAATTTTTGTGCTTCTGTTTTTTCCTCCCCTAATTCAAAGAGCCATAATATTTTTAATTTTCCATCTATATACTGTAGCTGTGTGAAGGCTTGTTTTTTGTGGGATGAAATTTACTTTAGAATGACACCATCCATTTTATCATGTGATTTAATGGTAGGCAGAACAAAAATTCCAAGTGAATAAAAAGTGAAATTCTGCAATTTTTTTTTTTTTATCATCATTATTTACAGCATTCATTTTACCATAAAACTGACCTGGCATCATGATTCTCCAGATAAGGACAATTCCGTAGATACCAAACATGTATAGTTTTCATTTAAAGTGGTGAAAAAAATTTAGACATTTTTTTAAAAAATAATTCTTGCTTGAGTTTTGACTTTCCGAGAGTTGTAACATTTTCAATTTTTGGGATATGAAGCTGGGTAAGGACTTGTTTTTTGTTCCTTGAGCTAATGTTTTTATTTACATTATTTTGGGGTAGATACAATATTTTTATCACTTATTACATTTTTTCTGTTGTTGCAGTGAGCAAAAAAACTGCTTCTGGTGTTTTGTTTTTTGTTCTTGTTATGCTGTTTACCGATTGGATTAATTTAATGGAAAGATTGGACTTTTATGAACTCAGCTATACCATATACAGTAGGTGTATTTTTTTTGCTTTCTTAATTTTGTCGTGGTAAAACGTAAGTGATGTCAACTTTAAAATTTTTTTTGTTATTTCATATTTTTAAAACATTATTTTCTACTTTTAACTGAATATAATAAACACGTTAGGGTACTTGAACCTGCAGTGGATGGATTCAGAATTGTTATATATAGAAGAAATCACTATCTCTGTAGAATGCCGGCCACTGGCTGATTTTCACAGGAGTGAGTGATGACACGTACGGGGCTCTTCAGCAGAAGATGTGTCATTACAACACATCTGTCTTCCGCAATCATGTTGCAGGAGCACTGATGAGGGGTAAGAAGAGCATGCCCCTCTCTTAATGCACTAAATGCCACTGTCAGAGATTGACAGCTGCATTTAACAGGTTATACAGCCGCAGGCAGTGCCACTTCACGCACAGCTGTTAGAGGCAGATGAAAGCTGAATAATTTTGCCTTTATCTGCAGGATAAGATGCGCGCTCATCAAAGGCAGGGAGACATCTTATGACATGTATAGAACATTATAAGACTTTAAGGGGTTAATCTTATTTTCTTTCCAATAGCTTCAATCTTCTCCACAAAATTGCATAGTCAAAATATTCCCCCACAGAAATCTCTTTATTCTTATTTTCACTGCATTTCTCCACTGATTTTATTTATTTCATTCCCATGGCCTCTTCTATTTATTTTATATTCTCCCTGACAATCGCAGAATGGTGCGACTTTTCTCTCATCCAGAATCTGGATGAAAAAATGCTGACGGTCTACCCTCCCTCATTGAATAATATTGGTCCAAGCGAAATTCGAGATTTTAACGCATTGCACTCCTCTATTTCATACGCTTGTGTGAGTGTACCCTAATATTCAAAACAGTATCACCCGATTGGCTTGTGTACTTTTGCTCCCCTACGGTTGTTTTCTACCATCAGTCATAAAGTGACAGTTGAAAAATTAAAAGCTCAAAATAGGTCATAATTTTAAGTGGTCTATGGGTCTCTTGAGCATTGTTGTGACTGAACAAACTTGAGCATTGTTGTGACTCTATATAGGAGTGTATATAAAAATCATGGCATGCAACAGGAAAAATCCTATTTGGGCACCACCGAAAAAACTAAATTTGGTAGAATAGGTGCAGTCACATAGTCACATAGAGTGATATCTTTCAACATTTAAAGTCAGTGAGAGGGATATATAATGTGACACATACACAGTCATTTTGCTTATACTCAATTAACTTAGTGTTCTCATTCATTACTTCCAGGGCCCCTATAGAGTATGATGCCCCCAAAAATGCACTCTACATACAAGATAATACCCCAAAATGAATCCCTCAACACAATGTGTCGATAATTCCCCAAAAGCAGAGTATGATAACCCCACAGAGCTGCCAACACTGTGTGATAACTCCAAAGTGCCTCCAAAGAGTATAATGTATCTAAAGTTCACCCTCACAAACTAAGATGACAGACAGTGCGTCCATAAGGCATGATCTATTGAAATCAGATGAACAGGCTAATTGATGGAGCAGGAAACTGACAACTCCCTTTTCCACCATTGCATTCAATTGTAGCTGCATCCTGAGAATGGAGATATCATTGAAATCCAAATGTTTTGTGAAACATTGAGGGTTTTTTGTTTGGTAGACAAAAACAACCAACTCACAGGCGCCATAGCAGCCACATGGTCTGCCACTATCAGAGGTATGACATGCTCCATAATCCAGAAGTCCAGTACTCTACCAAATTGAGAAAATCAGTCCAGGTTGTTTAACATTCCAATATTAAACAGGAAAGATGCTATATTAAATGTATAGTGAATACACAATATATACTATAAAAAATGCTCAAACACTTCACAGATCATGTCTCATCTACTGCCAATATACTGTACTATTGAATGGAGTGACTCAGCAGAAGCAGTTACAGTTAGAAGCTTATGCTTTGCTAAAGATTCAATCCCAAAGTGATAAATGGTATATATTTCTTCATCTTCACTTTGAAAATGTTTACTTCTTTACTTCTCACTGTGTTTGCCTATTTTGTAGGGCAGTGTAACACCTGGCATAGCAAACCTGACTTTATGAAATCAATAAAAAGTTTCCGCACTACTAAAGCTCAGCATGCCACATTACAGAGCATTTCTTTCTTTTTACAAATGGCTTTACAGTTTTGGTCGTAGCATGACAAATTTTCACCCATTTTGGTTTCTCCACAGTAAGATTTTGCTAGCAGTGTATAAACCTATTTCTTATTTTGTCATATAATAAACACTTTATATAGAAAAAAATGTAGAAACTACTGATTCTTTTCTAAATAATCCACTTATCGCCTATTGCACACTTTTGCTTGCACACTCAACTGTTCTTATTTTTATTTATCAGTCCTATTAATTTTTAATTCATGTTAATGTCCAAGAAATTTGGAGCTAATAACCATTTTATAAATAGACATATTTTAATTTAATTTTTTTTCAATGTAAAAGGGAACCTGTCAGCTGACTCATGCTGGCCAAACCATGGGCAGAATGAATCAATCAAGTATATTTTTCTCATAAATGACCCATTCTTTCAGAACAAATATAGCTTGAAGATTTGGTCAGGGACCATAGACACAGAAGAGATTAGACTGGTATTGCCCCAGAAGGTTTTTCCCAGCGCTGCTCCAGGTGATTGAATGGTCTGTTTCTTTGTATACACAAAAGAGATGTCTTTGAGTCAACTAGAGCAGTGAGGGAAGACGCAGGCCTGTGGCGATACCACACCCACCTGACGAAGGCTTCTACCGAAACACTTGTAGGGCTTTAGTGTCGGCAAAGCAGGAGCGGGACATGGCCTCAGGTAAACACAGGCAACCCTGAATACTTACCATCTCATTTATAGCACTGCATACCTGTCTCTTGCACTATGCTTGTATTCTTTGACCAGCATCTATTTTTGTAGGCATTATTTGTTCTTGTACATTTGATACTTACATTCAGATTAACTATTTGTGCCCTATATTTGTGTTTCCCTTTCTCATTCATACCTTATTCATATTATGTGTGTGCATTTTTTGTACTCCTATGTGTACTGATATTTATGTATTATACTGACAGTATGCGCATTTTATGTGACATCACTGCACATATATATATATATATATATATATATATATGTATATATATGTATATATATATATATATACAGTACAGACCAAACATTTGGACACACCTTCTCATTCAAAAGGGGGTTTTATACGGTAGCGATATCGGTACCGATATCGCTAGCGTGCGTACCCGCCCCCATCATTTGTGTGACACGGGCATATCGCTGCCCTTCGCACACAAAATCGCGCTCCCCCATCACATGGTTTACCTGCCCTGCGACGTCGCTCTGGCCAGTGATCCGCCTCCTTTCTAAGGGGGCAGGTCATGCAGCATCACAGCGACGTCACATGGCAGGAAGCCAATAGAAGCGGAGGGGCAGAGATGAATGGGACGTAAACATCCCGCCCACCTCCTCTTTCCGCATTGCCGATGGAGGCAGGTAAAGAGATGTTCCTCGCTCCTGTGGTGTCACACACAGCGATGTTTGCTGCCGCAGGAACGAGGAACAACATCGCTAATGATAGGTAAACGATTTTTTGTTTTAGGACGACCTCTCCGCGGCAAACGATTTTGGCCGCTTTTGCAATCATTTTAGGTCGCGAATAAGTGTCACACGCTGTGATATTGTTAAGGAAGCCGGATGTGCGTCACTAACGACGTGCCCCCGACGATAAAACATAAACGATATCGTAGCGTGTAAAGCCCCCTAAAGAGTTTTCTTTATTTTCATGATTCTGAAAATTGTAGGTTCACATTGAAGGCATCAAAACTATGAATTAACACATGTGGAATGAAATACTTAACAAAAATGTGTGAAACAACTGAAAATATGTCTTATATGCTTGGTTCTTCAAAGTAGCCACCTTTTGCTTTGATTACTGCTTTGCACATTCTTGGCATTCTCTTGATGAGCTTCAAGAGGTAGTCACCGGAAATGGTCTTCCAACAGTCTTGAAGGAGTTCTCAGAGATGCTTAGCACTTGTTGGCCCTTTTACCTTCACTCTGCAGTGCAGCTCACCCCAAACCATCTTGATTGGGTTCAGGTCTGGTGACTGTGGAGGCCAGGTCATCTGGCATAGCACCCCATCATTCTCCTTCTTAGTCAAATAGCCATTACACAGCCTGAAGGTATGTTTGGGGTCATTGTCCTGTTGGAACCAGGTATGTAGAGTCCATCTGTTCCTAAGCCATAAAGGAAGCCTTTCGTGAAATCCATGCTGTCCAAAATATGGGCAGCATGAATCAGACACTGGTTGCACTATTACAACGATGTATGTTTTTCTCTAAAATGCTCTAGTGTTTCAAAGAATACATTATCTTGTGACTATGTACAGTACCTACCAAAAGTTTGGACACACCTCATTTAAAGAGTTTTCTCTATTTTCATGACTCTGAAAATTGTAGATGTTGTGCTGCGCCAGATGACCTTGCCTCCACAGTCACTAGACCTGAACCCAATCGAGATGGTTTAAGGTGAGCTGGACCACAGAGTGAAGGCAAAAGGGCCAACAAGTGCTAAGCATCTCTGGGAACTCCTTCAAGACTGTTGGAAGACCATTTCCAGTGACTACCTCTTGAAGCTCAACAAGAGAATGCCAAGAGTGTGCAAAGCAGTAATCAAAGCAAAAGGTGGCTCCTTTGAAGAACCTAGCATATAAGACATATTTTCAGTTGTTTCACAGATTTTTGTTAAGTATTTCATTCCACATGTTAATTTATAGTTTTGATGCCTTCAATGTGAATTTACAATTTTCAGTCATGAAAATAAAGAAAACTCTTTGAATGAGAAGGTGTGTCCAAACTTTTGGTCTGTACTGTATGTGAGATGAATATGTCAAGGCAGTTAAATGGTTGCAACTGGCAGGTTTCTCCCCTACACAATCACAGAGAGGCCTTTCAGTCTAGTAACACAGTGTGGAGAAACCACCTAGGAATGGCCTCAATGTAGTCATCTAAGTCATAATCTCCAAACAGCTTTTCTAAGTATGTTTTAAAAACTTACATGACTGCAATAACATAGCCACTGTCCATAATACACTGTGTGCATAATTTTCCTCACTTACATATATAGTGCTATTAATTTCACAGTGCTATATAGTTGTGATCATCACTGTCCCCATTGGGGCTAACAATCTATGTTCCCTATCAATATTTGTTTGCAGTGTGGGAGGAAACCGGAGAACCCAGAGAATCCTGAGGAAACCCACTCAAACACGGAGAGAACATGCAAACTCCCTGCACATGTTGTCCTTGGTGGGATTTGGTCCCAGGAACCAAGCAGCACAATGCAGCAGTGCTACCAACTGTGCTACCTTGCTGCCCCAATTATTAGACAAAATATATTTTCCAACTCTAAGATGTATAAACCTGAATGCTTAATATTAATTTTAAGTATATCAGGTGATTTGTTGATTTGTATTTGTGTAATGATTGAGATGTGACAAGGATATCAACACTCTATATCAAGCTCTGCAGAATTATGAGTGCGATCACATCTCAGCAACAAAAAAAACACACCCTTACATAACACTCGCATAACATATAGATGCTAGAGAAGAAAAAAACGCACACTCTCATAGCACTCACATGACATATAGATGCTAGGTGAGGAAAAAACGCATGTCATTTGCTTGACACCAACTTTTCTGGTTGAGAATATCAGCGATTATATATATGTGCAGATGCGATCGCACCCTTAAGCAGATTGTTTTCCTAAAGTAAAATGAGCCCAAAAAGAGATTTATCTGACTTTGAAAGTCAATTTTTTTAAAAGTCTTAAGCCTGCTTTACACGGTACGACTGATTGTGCGATTTCACAATCGATCGTACCCGCCCCCGTCCTTTTTGCGTCACGGGCAAATCGCTGCCCGTGTCGCACAAAGTTAGTAACCCCCGTCACACATACTTACCTCTCGTGCGACCTCGCTGTGGGCGGCGAACGTCCACTTCCTGGAGTGGGAGGGACGTCTGGCGTCACAGCGACGTCACACGGCCGCCGGCCAATAGAAGCGGAGGGGCGGAGATGAGCGGGACGTAAACATCCCGCCCACCTCCTTCCTTCCACATATATATAAGTGCAATGCGATATACGCAGAGACAGACAGCAGGGAAGAGGGAGAAAGTGTTTCCTCCCTCTTCTCTGAACCTGTGATCCAATTGCAAGATCAGATCACAGTCACATGGTACACGGCTCACACTCACAGCAGAAGTTCATTAGCATATCGCTTCTGATGCTTTTGCGTCGGAAGTATTATGCAAGTGGAGCTGAGTCTTTTCATAGAGCCACAAAGTACTAGACTCCTTGGCTAACCAGTAAAGACATTAAAGATAAAATAATAATGACATAGCCCTTCCTCCATGACCTAAATCCTATTGAAATTTATAGGCCTTTCTTAAACAGGAGATTTCTAGTGATGGAAACCTGTACACCTCTCTGAACAGTATCAAGGAGGATAAGATTGGTAATGCCGGAAATGTTAATCTTCAACAGATTAAGAAGCTAACTTGACTCCATGGATACAAAGGGTAAAGTTTGTGGCTTTTACCAAACACCAGGTGTACAACCTACAAAGAACTACAACACTTTTACATAGAAAATATCTTTATTAAGAGAATATGTATATAAAACAAGATAAAAATGCACAGCAATACAATGACATGAGGATAGGAGACAGCTTTTTCTCTGGTTGAAATCACATGGTGGCCAGCAATAATAAATATATATTTCCTAGACAGATGAAGTGTAAACAAAATCCCCTCTGAAAATTACTTCCAGGAATTTATTTCAAAAAATGCATCCGACTGAATAAAATTGAATACTTTGGCCAAATATACAATGAAAAAGTCTCAAAAGCTGAACCCAAAGTCTGTACACCCTGTACAGCAAATGGATGGCAAGAAGAAATCAGGACAGTATGTCTATAGCAAGAGTGACAGATGTGACACTGCACGGACTGTAGAAATGCATGAACATTTAGTAGTGTAATGGGGAATGTCAGGAGTCAATGCCATTTATAAATAGGTAATGCCATAACCAAATGAATGGAATATGGGGTAATAATAACAAGAAATGAGAGTCCTGACATGCCGCAACACACAAAATAGATAGTCACATGCAAGTGTACAAAAACATCTAGAGTAATCACATACTGTATCTTACCATGGGACACCCTGACGCGTTTCGCCAATGCTTTATCCAAGGGCGCTTATGACAAATGTAAGGTTTACAGAGGTTTTTATATCATTGGTAATTCACACCATCCCATAATTGCTAGAAAGGTTGAGCCAATACACTCATAGGAATCACTAAATGATCAACCGCATTGGTGGTTTCAAAAAATGCACAATGTTATTAGCATAATTACTTACTTCATCAAATCGAAAATCAATTGCACAGATGGAGATTCCCATTTCTTGTATGTGGGGTAACCCGGATAATCCTCCCCTCTGTGACCTCTCTGAACAGTTCCACTGGCCGGAACTGCCACATAAAGTGATGCATAAGGAAATCGGAAAACAGGAAGTGAGGAATCATAATGTGGTCCATCAGGGATATCCTTCCCCAAAGCTCACAAAGAAAGGTTCCGCTACCCGTAAACGCTGTATATGTTTGTTACACATTTGTGAGCGCAGTGGAATGCAAATGCGTTGCACATATGCGGAAGTGTTTGCACATGTGGTGCCCTGGACAAGCCAGGGGCCACAGGTAACAACACACACACACCCCCACCCCCTGCAGTTTCACAGCAGACATCCCCAGTGAAACTTGATTCCTTTCCTCGGGCTCAGACTGACACACCAGGTGGATGGAGTCAGGAGATGGAGACGCCCACCCAGGAGTTAGCTGGCCTGAGGCAGGAAACAAGCCCAGACAAGTCTAGGAGAGGAAGAGAGAGGAGGTCTGCAGAGAGGCAGATGCAGACTGGGGCCTAGGATTGGAGCCTAGTGCCCTCGTGCAGCAGAGAGTCAGGCAGACGGTAGTGGCCGTCTGCAGGGAGCCGGGGAGACAGTTGGTGGAACCGGGGCTGGGCGGTGGCCCACCGGTACCGAACCGGGGATCCAGCTGGAAGCCGGAGTGCAGGAGGAGCGTGCACGGAGGTGGAAGAAAGGACTTACACCACCAAACTGGGTCAGGGGAAAAACAACAACCGCAGCCGTCTGTGGGCACCCATCCATCCAGAAGAGTGTTTTACTAAGGACTGTGTCGTGATTACTGGCTGAGTGAGTACCCCGTGCCGTACGGCACAGCGCTGCCCCTGCGACCCTGCACCTCACCAGGCCCCGTAACCCGCCTGCTACCCATCTACCTACTTCACCGGGCCCCGGGACAACCAACCCCCTACCCACGGAGGGGAGAACTAACATCTAGCTGCTCCATACCATCACTCCCGGGATCCCCGTCCAGAGCAGCGGTGGTGTCACAACCTCACCACAACCGTGGGTGGCATCACGGACAATCTCCCTTACCAAATCCCCTTTTACTGTGGAGCCTGGGATCACAGACCGGGTCACGCTACCGTGATACCCACAGAAGTGACCTCGTGGCCCGGATCTGAGTACCCCCTGATCCACGGGCGACACACACATTATACAAATGGAAGTATTTTTCGTTTTTATATGAAAAAATAGAACTATAAAACCACCAATATGATTTAAAAGATCATAAAGAGACATATTACACAATGCCCATAAAAATAAATGTATATATAAGTACATAAAGCAAAATTTGATAAAAACAAGATTATGCATTTTGCAATATAAGTAGGGTTATACATTTTTGTAGGGTTATATATTTCTCAATGTAAACAATAAATACAAAATCCTTTGTGCTTGTTAAAAAATCATTAGTGCTCATAGAAACATATAAATACATACGGAGAGAGGAGTAAGAGAATGCACACATGCTCACGCACATTAGTGCATGAACATGTGTGCAGAGTCCACCCCCATCCCATAAGAAAGCATACACACATATATATACATATACATACACCATACATATATATATATATACGCATGCATACATTACAACGTGAATAATTAGAATCTACAATGTCACTTATACTATAAAAAAGAACAGAGTAGAGAGGTACACATATGCACACGCACATTAATTGCGCATATACATATGCCACAACCAACTCCAAACTCACTTGGTGAAAAAATATATATGTCTTAGGATAATCAAAGAAACATTTTGATTAACAAAAAAGTGCATAAAGTGCGCAGTGCGAGTGAAAAACACACGTGACAAAAAACATTTCTTATAAAAAATAAGAAAAAAATATATAAATATAATTTATAAACACAATATAGTGTTTAATAAAAGGATTTTTATTTGTAAGAGTGTAGACTATTGAAAAGAGTCCCCACAAAGTATCTATAATTTCTCCGAGCAGTAGGATAAGATATCTCCATTCACAATACTCAAAAAGGCTCAACCTAAGAAAATAAAAATAATAAAAAATAAATAAAAAATTAAAACAAGTGTACAAAGAACTAACACCAGTAGGAAGAGCTAATAAAAAGGAACTAGGAAGCTTAATCACAAGAAGGGTACATAACTGATATTCTCATTTAACCCATGAGGTACTAGGGTATTCAAAGTAAAAATCCTTCGTGATTCTTTTTGGGCTAGAGCTTTTTTCCATTTCCCCCCTCTTTGACTTACCATAACTCTATCAATTGCACGTATCCGTAATAGAGAGGGATTACACTGGTGGAATTGCCTGAAATGGCGAGGAATGGTTGTCAATCTGGATACATCCTCTTCATCCTTTGCTGCAGAAATGGCTAGAACATGCTCCCTTGCTCTTCTCCTGAATTGCCTGGTTGTGAGGCCAACGTACCTAAGGTTGCAGGGACAGGAAGCCAAGTAAATCACCCCCTTTGTACTGCAGCTGAGGGCATGTGTAATTTTAAATTCCCTCTTGTTGTCCGAGCTAAAGAAATGTTTTACTCTCTCGACATTGGGACATGCCACACAGTCACCACATGGTTTACAACCCCATGGAATCTTTGAGGAGTCCAAAAAAGTTTGGCTTACCTGATCTCTGTGATGACTGTGTACAAGAAGGTCCTTGAGGCTCTTAGATCTCCGAAAAGTGAAGTTCGGATCTGATGGAACATAGTGCCTCAAGATGTTGTCCAGTTTTAGAATCCCCCAATGTTTTTTTAGGATTGCACGTACCTCCTCAGAATGCGAATTGAACGTAGAGATGAATCTCACGATATCCTCATGGGGTTTGCTTCTCTTGACAAACACCAGGTGTCTAGCGCTCAGACTCGGACACAGGCTTTTAAGAAAAGTCTCTCCCACTCGTCACACAGTGTTTCTGCAGTTTCTCATTGCTTTCAATGTTGAAGCAAAAAGCTGCAAACATATTCATATAAAAGAGGGATTGCAATATTCCCTGGAAGACATGTCGAGGAGAGCCTGAAAATATTTTTTTGACAATTTTAAAAAGAGTAGTACTCTTACAGTGGTAAAGCCCATGCAGTAGGCGCAAGTCCAAGCAAACATATAAAGGAGGGAATGCGATACACTCTAGAAAACAAGTAAAGCAGGACCTCAGAATACATTTTGGGACAATTTTAAAAAGAGTGGGACTACCCTGCACAAAATGCAGGGCCTGAAAAACTAACCTCTTACTGACATTGGACATATTGGGTACGTCCTAGCTCATGTCTGTTTAATTACCGCTGGCTGGTGCGGTGAGTCAGCTGTGAGTTCAGCACATGACTGCTGATTTGTGCAGCAAATATGTGTGGCTATCATAATAGAAGAATTGCCGGCACTTCCTAAACTGATGGTTGCAACTGGTGCAAACTGAGCATAGCATACATTATTAAAAATAACAGTTGCACCCAAGTAAAGGGGAGGGAAAAATAACTGAAGGATGTAAATAGTGAATATTGAAATGAGAATATGCATTGCTGCCCAGAAAATATAACATATTTTTTTGAGAAAAAATAAGTTATATTGCAAATAAAATTGTCCAAATGTACTTGAGCCCAGTTACCACGCCATGGTATAACTCTCAGCTTGGTCTAAATCTAAATGTCTGTCTCTTTTTGTGTCATTCCTGACCTTTTTATAAGGGCTAGAAAAGAAACTGCAAAAGAAAAATTAAAACACCTGTGGTCACTGGGAGGCGTGTACAGACAAAGGACATGACTTCATAATAGAAAATAGAAGAACTGTCGGCACTTACTAAACTGAAGGTCTGAATTGGTGCAAACTCAACATAGCATACATTATTCAAAATAACAGTTGCACTCAAGTAATAGGGAAAAATAACTGAAGGGAGTAAATAGTGAATATTGAAATGAGAATACGCATTGCTGCCCAAAATACATGAAAAAAAAAATTCTCTCCCCTTTACTTGAGTACAACTGTTATTTTCGATAATGTGTGGCTATTAGGCGCAGTTGGATCTGCGAACCACCCGTGCCTGTTAACCCCTTAGGTCGCGATGTCAAAATGTGACAGTGCAATGTAAGTCACCATCGCGATGAATGTGCCTTTCCCTGTCGCCATCCAACGCCCCATGACGCGATCACGGGAAGCTGATAGTTGCCATGGTAGCACAGGGTCATGTGATGACGCCTATCGCTATCATGACTCACTTCCCATTACAGCCGACAGAGCAGTAGCTGTAACACAAGACGAACATTTTTGCTGATCTGAGCTGTGCAGCTATGATCAGTAGAAATGAATCAGAGATCAGACTGCTGATCCTTATAGTCCCCTAGTGGGACTAGTAAAATAAAAAAAGTAAAAAAAAGTTTTAAAAATTAAAAGAATAAGAATAAAAGTTCAAATAACCCCACATTTCCCCCATTGAAAATTAAAAGGTTAAAAAATAAAAAATATACCCATATTTGGTATCGCAGTCAGAAATTACTTATCTATCAAAATATAAAATCAATTAAACTGATCTGTAAACAGCGTAGCAGCAAAAAAATTCCAAATGACAAAAATACATTATTTTTTGGTTTTCGCAAAATGAAATAACAGGCGATCAAAAAATAGCATCTGCACAAAAATGGTACAGTTAAAAATATCAGCTCAAGATGCAAATACTAAGCCATCATTGAGCCCTATAGCCCTAAAAATTAGAACGCTAGAGGTCACTGAAAATGGTGCAAAAAGTGGGCCACTTTTTTGGACACACTTCTGAATTTTTTAACCCCTTAGATAAAACTAAACCTGTACATATTTGGTATCTATAAACTCGTACCAACCTGAGGATTCACACAAATACATCAGTTTTACTATATAGTGAGCACAGGGAATAATATATCCCAAAAGCAATTGTGCAATTGCACTTTTTTTGCAATTTTTCCGCACTTGGAATTTTTTTGCCATTTTTCAGTACACTATATGGTAAGACTCAGGGTTTTAGTTAAAAGCACAACTTGTCCTGCAAAAAACAAGCCCCCATAAAACAATATTGACAAAAAAATAAAAAGTTACGGTTCTCGGATGAAGGGAGCAAAACAAAAAAAAGTCCAATCGCCTGGGGGTAAACAGGTTAAGAGCGTTCATATATTGTGAATGAAGAGGAAAACAAGCAAAAGATAAAACCATGAGCCAGATACTCTTGTTTGGGTGGAAAGTGGTGCATTGTAATGCACTAGAAAAAAAGGAACGTTTTAATCCGCTTTACATTCCGTTGCTGGTGGGTTGAGAAGCCTTGACCCATCAAGTCTTGGATCAGTGTAAGTGTCAGCCTGTCAGCAGTTACAGTTGACAGTTGTATTCGTCCATCAGTTAATATGCCTCCAGCGGCACAAAAAAAACCACTTTGACAATACACTAGCAACAGGGCAGGCAAGTACCTGCAAGTTATAGAGGGATAGTTCATGTAACATGTCCAGCTTGAATACACAAACTGTATGGCACAGACGAAACACAGAGGATGCTGGTACGATCGGCTAGGTACTCATTCACCTTCCTCCAAATATTTTCCCTTCTTTTCCTTAGGGCCAAGGCACTGAGAGGGCCTAATGAAACTGTCCCAGAATTTTGATAATGTTCTCCTGCCTCTGTTGGACCTTGTGTGTTTCTCCCTAGTCTCTACTCTTTGGTTGTCCAATTAACTATGACCTCTGCTGCCAGCACTGTTACATGGGAATTTTTTATTAATTGTTCAACTAGAGCCTTCTGGTATTGTAGCATTTCAAAAGCTATCTTTGTCACTGGAGGGAGAGATTGAAATATTTCCTTGTACCATAGGTTGAGAAGGGTGAACATCCAGTAATCAGTGTTAGCCAAAATGAATATAACGCGAGGGTAACGTGAAAGTCAGGACATAAAGTCTGCCATGTGTTGCATGCTCCCAACAGGCAAGACTTCCTTGTCCCTACTCTCTATCTCCTCCTCCTACTTCTCCAGCTCCTCCTGCTCCTCTTTTTCAGGCAATACAAGCTGAACAAATAAGAAGCTGGTGTTGGTAGTACCCTATGTAGCACAGGCAATCATTTCTTGTTCTGCTACCTCAGTCTCCTCTTCATTATCACTGAATCCGCAGTGAGTTTAGATGTAGCTTTCTTCCTCCATCTCGACCTGGTCAGCATGCAAAGTTTTCTCTTTATTTGTGAGCAGCAAGTGTTGAGTAGACACAGAAGCGGGATGGTTACACTGTTTACGGCATCATCGCCACTCACCATTTTGATTGATTCCTCAAACGTTTTGAGAACCTCATAGATGTCAGACAATTATGCAAACTCGATCATTCTTATAAGTGGAGGCTGACAAGTATACCAAAAGGCATATTATAGCTGGCATTCAACTACTGCTGTCTTCTGCTCACAAAACCTTGCTAGCATGGCAACATATGAAATATTGAGTTTATTTACCAGTAAAAAAGGACTTTTGTTTTTATGTTGCAGCAGCAAGGCCTGTAGTGATTTATTCCTTCTCTAGCAGCTAGCCATACATTAAAAGAAGCTAAAAGCGGTATTATTAGAAAACACTATAGAATTTTAGAATTTTTACATTCCAGCAGCAAGGACTGTAAGGCAATAATCCCTGCCTAGATGTCTATAATAGACTATCCCTTCTCCAGCAGTAACCCCTACACTAAATGCAATTAAGAACAGTATTATTAAAGAATTCAATAGATTAGACTTAGCCCTGAAAAGGACTTTTGGTTTTACATTGCAGCAGCAAGGACTCTAAGGCAATAATCCCTACTATAGATGAGCGATGTTCGAGGTTCGCCAACTTCATGTTCGAGTGATTTTGGTGGGTGTTTGAGTCGTTCGATGAACTCGAACGATTTCCTAAAAGTTTGACAGTTCGAGTTACGTTCGAGAACGGTTCAAGCACCAAAAGCGTGGCCTTTCACAGTAAGTATGTGCGCACCTTTCGTATCTACATGCGTCCTGTGTCCCCAGTGCAATCCCTCTCTCTTTCCCACTCACTGATCACGGGCGTCTCGCTGCACAGCTGTCACAAATCTCCAGCGGCATTTCCTCTTTTGAAAATGGCTGCAGCTTCATTATTCAATTAGTTATTCCGTGCTTTCCCGACCACCGGCGCCCATGATTGGTTGCAGTCAGACACGCCCCCACGATGAATGACAGCTGTCTCACTGCAACCAATCACAGCCGCCGGCGGGCGGCTCTATATAGTGCAGTAAAATAAATAAATAAATAATAAAAAATAAATAAAATGCGGTTCTCCCCATATTTGATGCCAGCCAGAATAAAGCCACACGGCTGGAGGCTGGTATTATCAGGATGGAGAGCACCACGTCATGGGGAGCCCACCACCCTAACAATATCACCCAGCAGCCGCCCGGAATTGCCGCATCCATTAGATGCGACAGTCCCGGGACTCTACCCAGCTCATCCCGAATTACCCTGGTGCGGTGGCAATCGGGGTAATAAGGGGTTAATCATGGCAGCGTCTCCCCGAGATACCTTCCTTGATTAAACTGTAAGTGAAAGTAAATAAACACAAACGAAAAATCCTTTATTTAGAATAAAAGACAAAAAAAACCCTCTTTCACCATTTTATTAAAATCCCCAAATACCCCTCCAGGTCCGAAGTAATCTACACAACACTGTCAGCCTTGCTACATGAAGATGACAGGGAGCACCGTAGAACACGATCGCTGTGTCCTCTCCACGTAGCACCTGAAGTGAATCTCACTGTCACCAGACACTTCAGTCTGCAATGCAGACGTCAAGATTACCAAATCTGCCTATGTTTCTCATTAGAGCTGAATGGTTAGAGCTCTCACCTAAGAAGCATGAGTTCAAGTCCCGGCTGTCCTGGGAAAAAATTTAATTTATTTTTCATTTTAAATTATAATTATTTATTTATAATTATAATTTAATTATGCACTGAGGGGAGGATGATGGGGTTGTAGTGTCTGCAGTGATGATGGTGGTTTTAGCGCCTGCGTGTGCGCGGTACTGCCGGTGTTTGCCCGTCCGCCTACCCATCCGCCTGCCCGCCCATCCATCCGCCCGCCCATCCATCTGTCCATCCATCCATCCATCCGCCCGTCCATCCGCCCGTCCATCCACCCATCCGTCCGTCCGCTCGTCCGTCCGTCCGCCCGTCCGTCCGTCCGTCCGTCCATCCATCCATCCATCCATCCATCCATCCATCCATCCATCCATCCTTGCAGCTGAACAATCTGCTTCTAGATTCTCTACTGCAGTATAGAGCTAAAGATTACCAAATCTGCCTATGTTTCTTATTAGAGCTAGTGGCTCAATAGTTAGAACTCTCGCCTAAGAAGCATTAGTTAACGAGTTCGTGTCCCGGCTGCCCCGGTGAAGAATTTCATTTATTTTTAAATTATAATTATTATTTATTTACAATTATAATTTAATTTAATTATGCACTGAGGGGAGGAGCCGGACATCAGCTGTGAGCCACGGGACATACCTCTAAAATCGGAGCAGTTTACGGAATGAGGCTGCATTGATCTCTCCTCTCTCTCTTCTCTCTCTCTCTCTCTCAATATCTCTCTCACTCTCTCCCTCTCTCTCTCTATTTTTCTCTTTCTCTCTTTCTCTCTCTCTCTATTTCTCTCTTTCTCTCTCTCTTTTTCTCTGTTCTCTATCTCCCCTCTCTCTTTTACTCTCTTTCTCTCTCTCTCTTTTTCTCTTTCTCTCTTTTTTTCTCTCTCTTTATCTCAGTCTCTCTTTTTCATTTTTCCCTCTCTCTCTCTCTCTCCTCTCTCCTCTCTCTCGTCTCTCTCTTCTCTCTCTCTCTTCTCTTCTCTCTCTCCTCTCTCTCCTCTCTCTCTCTTCTCTACTCCTCTCTCTCTTCTCTCTCTACTCGCTCTTTTCTGTCTCTCTTCTCTCTCTCTACCCTCTCTCTATCCCTCTCTCTTCTCTCTCTCCTCTCTCTCTCTTCTCTCCTTTCTCTCTCTCTTCTCTCTCTCTCTTCTCTTTTCTCTCTCTTTTCTCTATCTTCTCTCTCCTCTCTCTCTTCTCTCTCTATACCCTCTCTCTCTCCCTCTCTCTCTCCTCTCTCTCGCTTCTCTCCTCTTCTCTCTCTCTTCTCTTTTCTCTCTCTTTTCTCTCTCTTTTCTTTCTCTCTTTTCTCTCTCTCTTCTCTTTTTTTTCTCTCTCTTTTCTCTAACTTTTCTCTCCTCTCTCTCTTCTCTCTCTCTCTCTCTCTCTCTTCTCTCTCTCTCCTTCTCTCATCTCTCTATCTCTCCTCTCTCTTCTCTCCTCTTCTCTCTCTTTCTTCTTTCTCTCCCTCTCTCTCTTCTCTTTTCTCTCTCTTTTTTTCCTCTCTCTTTTCTCTCTCTTCTCTCTATCTTCTCTCTCTCGTCTTTCTCTCTCTCTCTCAGACCTGGCAATGATCAAGCTGATGCGGTTACCTAATGGAATCAGCTGGCACTATAAGTCGAGCGGTGAGGCCGGCTTTTTACCGCCCAATCAGCTGCTGTGTCATGTGATTCAGGCCCTTGAACCTGACACAGCATCTGATCGCTTTGCCTTCCATCAGATGATATTGGATCCGGATTGGACGCCGCGGGACCCTTGACCCAGGATTACTGCGGAGGGGGGTTCTTTATTTCAATAAAGATGGAGTTACTAATTGTGTTCTGTTTTATGTCTAATAAAAATATTTTTCTGTGTGTTGTGTTTTTTTATCTGTACTAGAAATTCATGGTGGCCATGTCTAATATTGGCATGATACCATGAATTTTGGGCTTAGGGCTAGTTGATAATATAAAGCTAGCCCTAACCCCATTATTACCCAGCAAGCCAACCGTCACCAGGGCAGCCGGAAGAGTTGGATACAGCGCCAGAAGATGGCGCTTCTATGAAAGCGCCATTTTCTGGGACGGCTGCAGACTGCAATTTGCAGCAGGGGTGCCCAGAAAGCTTGGCACCCTGAGCTGTGGATTCCAATCACCAGCTGCCTAGTTGTACCTGGCTGAACACAAAAATGGGGCGAAGCTCATGTCGAATTTTTTTTTTATTATTTCATGAAATTCATGAAATAATTAAAAAAAAAAGGGCTTCCCTATATTTTTGGAACGGGGCCTCTGTTCAACGAACCAAACTCGAACACCAGGGGGGTGGCTCATCTTTAATCCCTACATAGATGCTTCTGATATACTATCGCTTCTCATTCAGCTGTCCCTATACTAAATGTAACTTAGAGCAGTATTTTTCAAGAATAGAATAGATTACACTTAACAGTGAAAAGGACTTTTGGTTTTATTTTGCAGCAGCATTAGACCAATAAGGACTTTAAGGCTATAACCCTGCCTAGATGCCTCTAATACACTATCCCTTCTCCGGCAGCAAACACTTCACTAACTGCAGCTAAAAGCAGTATTTTTACAGAATAGAGTAGATTTTTCATGTGGCCACAGCAAGGACTATAAGGCAATAATCACTGTAATACTCTATCACTTGTGCAGCAGTTCTCCTACACTATTTCACTGGGTCTTATATAAACCTAATGATTTCATGCTGCCGGCAAATCCCAGTCATGCCAGTAGTCAACATCACTACACCATTACCTTAATTGGCAGGCAATTCTTGCATATTTAGTGGCTGAAAAACAGCTTTGAAACATTTGTACCGCAAGTGCCAAGCATGCTAGCTTATCACTGGTGATAATATAACTCCTTAAAAGAAGACCTATCACATACTAGAAAACTAAACTACAGTATATACAGTAGGTAAAAGGAGTATTTGATACACTGCCTATTTTGCAAGTTTTCCCACCTACAGAGAATGGAGAGGTCTGTAATTTTTATTGTATATACACTTCAACTCTGACAGATAGAATCCCCTCAAAAATACAGAAAATCACATTGTAAGATTTTTAAATAATTTATTTGCGTTTTATTGCTTGAAATAAGTATTTGATCAACTACCAACCAGCAACAATTCTGGCTCTTACAGACCTATAAAGCCCCCCTACTCTGCACTAATTACCTGTATTAAATGCACTTGATTGAACTTGTTTCCTTTATAAAAGACATTTATTCACACACTCAGTCGATCATACACCAACCTTTCCACCATGGCCAAGGCCAAAGAGCTGCCGAAAGACACCATGGACAAAACTGTAGACCTGCACAAGGCTGGGATCGGCTACAAGACATTAGACAAGCAGCTTTGTGAGAAGGCAACAACTGTTTGTGCAATTATTAGATAATGGAAGAAATACACAATAGCTGTCAATCTTTCTCAGTCTGGGGCTCCATGCAAAATCTTGCCTTTTGGAGTATGGATGATTCTGATAAAAGTCGAGAATCAGCTCAGAACAACACAGGATGACCTTGTCAATTACCTGAAGACCTGACGAAAGCTAGCACCACAGTCTCAAAGATTAAAGTTAGTAAAACACTATGCTGTCATGGATTAAAATCCTGCAGAGCACACAAGGTTCCCTTGCTCATGACAGCACATGTCCAAGCCCATTTGAAATTCACAAAAGACCATCTGGATGATCCAGAGGAGTCATAAGAGATGGACATGTGTATAGATGAGACTAAAATAGATTTTTTTGTTATCAATTCCATTCACCGTGTTTGGTGTAAGAATGATGAGTACATCTCCAAGATCACCATTTCAAATGTGAAGCATGGGAGTGGAGAGATCATACTTTGGGGGTGCTTTTCTGCAAAGTGGGAAGGGCAACTACACATATTCAAGGGAAGATGCATGGATAGATTAGGTCTTGTGTCTTGAGATTTTGGCCAACAACCTTCTTCCCTCAGAAAGAGCATTGAAGATGGGATGTGGCTGGGTCTTCCAGCATGGTTATGACCCAAAACACACAGCCAGGGCAACTAAGGAGTGGCTTCATAAGAAGCATTTCAATGTCCTGGAATGATTTAGCCAGTCTCCAGACGTAAACCCAATAGAAAATCTTTGGAGGGAGCTGAAACTCAATGTTGTCAAGCAAAAGCTTTGAAACCTGAAAAATCTCGAAAATATCTGTATGGAAAAGTAGCCCAAAGTCCTTGCTGTACAATGTGCAAACTTCATCAAGAATTAAAGGAAATGTCTGACCTCTGTATTTGCAAACAAAGGTTTCTGTAACAAATATTAAGTTCTGTTTTACTATTTTATCTATTACTTATTTCATGCAATATAATGCAAAAGAATATTTAAAAATTATGCAATGTGATTTTTCTGGATTTTTTTTGGCAGGGGGGATTCTGTGTGTCACAGTTTAGTAACCTCTCTATTCTTTGTAGGTGGGAAAACTTGCAAAATCGGCAGTGTATCAAATACATTTGTGGCGCCCCAGCGGTCTGGTTGCCCCAGCAGTGTTGCCCTCCTCAAAAGGGTTAATGCTGAGCCTGGGGGTAGATAGGGAAATCCATTGGCCAGTAAGTACCATCATTCAACACAGTTTCTCCTCTGGGCCAGCAGAGGGAGCTCTAAATCTGGAGTACCAGGGAGGATTCCTTAAGCTCTGACCTGGGGGAAGAGTTACTGAGTCTGAGAGAAAGGAACTCGAGTAATGTGGTGTGTGAGCTGTGAGCTGAGCCGGATCGCTCAGCCCAGGAAAACACAGTCCACAGAGAGGCAAAAGAGGAGAAGGACCTTGGGGAGTGGAGCGCAGCCAGCTCACCCCGACGTCATCGCTGAAAAACCGAATACCGGAGTTCGGGCCCACTCGAGTACTCGAGTACCGGAAAACACAGTCCACAGAGAGGCAAAAGAGGAGAAGAACCTTGGGGTGTGGAGCGCAGCCAGCTCACCCCAACGTCATCGCTGAAAAACCCAATACCGGAGTTCGGGCCCACTCGAGTACTTGAGTACTGGTAATCGCATCCGGAGGCCGAGAGGACTGCAGATCTCCGTCCACCCCGCACCCGGAGGCGCAGCTGTAGAGCCAGGACTAGGAGCCAGGATAGAAAGAGCGGCACCTGTGACAGTCCACGCAGCCTGCCATACGGGGGAGGTAATAAACTACCTCAGAGAGCAACAGAATGGGTCTCAGAATTGCTGAAACAGTGAGACCCCGTTTACCTAGACAGAGCGTAGGGAGCAGGTCTCATTACTCACCGGGCCAGTGTGAGTTCCCTGACTGCTTCCAGTCTACCAGATTGCTGCTACCATCTGTAACAGACTCCCTGGAGGTCACCGACTCAGGACAAGTAAAGGAGAAGGTAAAAGAAACCATTGTCTGTGTCTGTTCCTTTCCACTGCCCTGTCGGCCCTGCACCTTGTCCACAAACACCAGAGACTTTTCCAAAGGTTGCCCGGGGTACCCGCTCCACCTGTGGGGAGCAAGAACCACCTGAGCTGCCACAACATCAGCCCCCCCTTCCAGCAGCTGCGGCTTCAGAGCTGCACAATTCCACAGGTGGCATCACGAATCTTATATAAACTTTATTATCATCTTCCCCATACCGCCATTTTAATTGACTCCACCAGGGTCACGGAGTCGGGCCCCGCCACCGCTGACTACCCCGGACTAGTCCGACCCAACACCGAGTCACCTAAGGCTCTGGGACGGGCGAGCCATTTTCCCCAGTGTATTTCTATAAAATGTAACAGAAAATTAATGCTGCGAATATTCTAAGTAAGGAACCATTAACTACATGGCACAAACTGCTAAGTTATTTCCATATAGTTTATATATTTCGGCATGTTTTCTGAATAAAAGCATAAGTCTTTCCCTTTATTGTGTAGTGAACTTTCATATTTTCCAGATTCTTTGTTTTCCTCACTGCTTCTCTTGCCTAAGGGTACAGTGTCTGCTCAGCTTAAAAAGCAGGTTGTTCTCGTCTTGTCCTATTTGTCCCCAGAGAAAATTAGCAAAAGCGGGCTATATTAACAGTTTATCTGTAAACCATCAACCAGCTTTTAAACAAATCCTTCCAAAACAGTTCTAAGAGACATTCACCCCAGATATACTTTCCTGTCTGTAGGCATAAATGGTAATATTCAGAGAATGCTGATGTGTATGCACTATGCCACAGGATTCCCTAAAGCAATCATTTAAGAACTTTGTGGGAGAAAATAAATGTGTTTATTTTCATAAAACCTTTTATGAAAAGAGCCTGTTTTTATCACAAACAAAACTGTTTACAGGACTTTTATTCTACACATTTTATACAAAATATAAGAAGTTTTCTAAAGATTGAATATACCGGATAATGTTATATATTCCTGTATGACACTTAGGATAATGTGTTAGGCAAACCTGACTGGGACTCAAATCAGTGCGATATGAGTAAGAAAACTAGCACAGAACTTGAATTCTGCCATACTTTATAACTCAGCGGTAGTATGGTAACAAACGTACAGTAGATAGTGTCAATCGTTCATCACCATTGAACAGTCCATCACAACTAATCTTGTTGGAGGAATATGTACACAGATTCACATGATCAGATCATGTTAAATCTATCAGATTTATCAATTTGTCTAATAATGTAACTTGTACAATAAATGCAAGCTCATATTTCTGCAATAGGGCTTCTAAAGTGTACAATGAATGGAAATGGCTTGAGGCTTCCAAAGTCTTTTTTAGCATTGATGCGTAAAACATAATCATAATTCCCTCAAATTGGTTGGTGTAAAGATATATTTTAGAAATGAGCAATCTAATTCAATATGAAATGAATGTGTGTAAAATTTTAGGAAATTCACTAGAGCTAACAATTTCTAACAATGAGATTTTATTTTCACAAAAACTCAAAACAAAATTTTGCTAGAAAAATCAGACAATGACTCAATAATACCTTGCAGCTTTTAAACTTCATGGACTAGCACAGCCAATCAGGAGGGACAATCACAGCTGTCATAAAAGCTGAACAAGGAAGCTGCAGAGACACCATCACATGTTTCTCAACGCTGGCAGGTAACTAGCCAGGTCTTTCACCGGGAAGGAAAAACCACGGGAAGGGCAGTCTCCAGTCAAGGAAACCACCTATGATAAAACATGGTATTCATCCACAGACAGCTGTTTCGGGGTATTTGCCCCTCATCAGTGTGGAGTAGGAAACTGGCTAGTGGGAGCAATGCCTAGTAGAAGACTATATAGGTAAAGATGGTTGACCTTAGGGAGATCAACATCCAGCATCGCGGAACACCATCACGTGTTTTCTCAACGCAGTGATTCTAGAGCAATGCCCCCTGGGAAATATGCAAAACAAGGAAGCCGCGGAGACACCATCACATGTTTCTCAATGCTGGCAGGTAACTAGCCCGAAACAGCTGTCTGTGGATGGATACCATCTTTTGGCATAGATGGTTTCCTTGACTGGAGACTGCCCTTCCCGTGGTTTTTCCTTCCCGGTGAAAGACCTGCCTAGTTACCTGCCAGTGTTGAGAAACATGTGATGGTGTCTCCGCGGCTTCCTTGTTTTGCATATTTCCCAGGGGGCATTGCTCTAGAATCACTGCGTTGAGAAAACTTGTGATGGTGCTCCGCGGTGCTGGATGTTTATCTCCCTAAGGTCAACCATCCTTACCTATATAGTTATAAAAGCTGAGGCATGGAATGGAGCAGCCTTCTTAGGGTTTTTTGAATAGTCAAAGGACATCAGAGTTCAACATTAAAGATAGGAAGAGAAACTCCAAAAACATTGGATACTCCAGAGACCAATATGTTGTACAACTGTAAAACTGAAGATGATAAGTGTAGTAGTTCGCAAATAACTTGTATACTTACCTGTCTCCAGCACTGATGTCACACTTGCTTCTGGGTCCGAAGTCAGACCAGTGAATATTCATGGGGCATAATGAACAAGACCCTGGAAGCAACAGCAGCGCTGGAAACAGCAGTGCAAGAGACAGGTAAGTATAAAAATTCATTTAATGTCAGTGACTGGGTGTCCTCTGGTATGTGTCATTCTGATGTCACATGGATAGCATCAGTATGCAGTTCGTTTGACATCTGTACTGCCAGCCAAAAACATACATGTCGCCATGTGGAGCATAGAGAGGCACGTGTGTGCTCCACACAGACACATATTCCTGTCAAAACAAGAACGTGTGAGCAATTTCATTGATTTCAACGGGTGTGTCTGTGTCTCCGGTACGTGGGGAAACAGACACTACACGTACTGGAAACATGAATGTATGAAGGAGTCTAAAACAAAGATATAATTTACAGGGGAAAGAGGTAGAACTGCCAGCAACAGCAGTATTAGGCCTGTTTCACACATCAGTGAAAAACAGAAATGTTTTCCCTGACGTGTTAAAAACGCATGTGTCCCTCCGTGTTCCGTGATTCATGACACATGTGGGTTGTCCATGTCAAATACGTGATCCGTGCTCCATGATCCATGATTGCACATGGAGATAAACTCACCTGTCCCTGCTCCTGCTGTCTGTGATGCAGAAGAGTCCACAATGCAGCATTCGGCCACCGCTGTTTGACCTCTACAGCTTCTTCCGGGCCGACTGTGCCTGCATAAATGAATATGCATGACAGTAATTGGCCGGGCAGGAAGCTGCAGAGAGCTGCGGCCGAACACAGCATCGCTGGAGATGGGTGAGTTTAAAATGCTTTATATTTTCAATGTACGTGTTTTTCTGGTACCTGTTTCATAGACCACATCATAGTGTGCTCAATAGGACATCAGTGATGCCAGAAAAAAAATGACATGTCTCAGTGCAGAGCACACAGACATGCGTGTATGCCACACGGAGACACGGTCAGTGAAAAATCACTGATGTGGGCGCAGACCCATTGATTATAATGGGTCTGCGTATGTCAGTGATTCTTGTACATATACAAACTAGCACATATGTACCAGAATCACTGACATGTGAAAGAGGCCTTAGGGGTACTTTGCACGCTGCGACATCGCAAGCCGATGCTGCGATGCCGAGTGCGATAGTCCCCGCCCCCGTCGCAGCTGCGATATCCTTGTGATAGCTGCCGTAGTGAACATTATCGCTACGGCAGCTTCACATGCACTCACCTGCTCTGTGACGTCGCTCTGGCCGGCGACCCGCTTCCTTATTAAGGGGGCGGGTCGTACAGCGTCACTGCAACGTCACATGGCAGGCAGCCAATAGGAGCGGAGGGGCGGAGATGAGCGGGACGTAAACATCCCGCCCAACTCCTTCCTTCCGCATATCCTACGGCAGCCGCGGTGACGCCGGTAGGAGATGTTCCTCGCTCCTGCGGCTTCATACACAGCGATGTGTGCTGACGCAGGAGCGATGAACAACATCGGACCGTCGCGTCAGCGTAATTATGGATTACGCCGACGCTTTACCGATGATACGATTACGACGCTTTTGCGCTCGTTAATCGTATCATCTAGGCTTTACACATTACGATATCGCCTGCGATGCCGGATGTGTGTCATTTTCAATTTGACCCCCACCGACATCGCACCTGCGATGTCGTAGTGTGCAAAGTACCCCTTAGATTCAGTGTGATTGATATGGTTAAGTTAACATTTGCCTTCCTTCATTTGAATTGCAATAACAGATTTTTCTTTTCTTCATTCTTAATGCACTAAAAAGAAGAAGCAAGCAACAGAAAATAAAATTCTAAAATCAGTCAGAGATACTGTGTGCTTGTCAGTTAAAAACAATAATTCTGACTTTTTTTTAATTTCTTATGCACTCCTTTTTGTGAAGGGCAAATAATTTTTTCAAAAATACAAAAAATCCTCAAATCTCAGATATTTAACTGCAAATGTCTTTGCAAAATGTGCATGTTGCAAACATTTTTTTTTCAAATCTGTTCTACAAGTTAAATTTTTCATTCCTACATGCCCCACCTACAAGTGTATACTGTGTGCAACCACATTGTGCCTTCTGTACATGTATCCACTTAGCTAACATTTTTGTTACATCCTGTTTGGCAATAGTTGAATAATTGAGGTTGAAAATATGGTCAAAAGCTAATTATAGTTTTGTAAAAATAATATCTAGTAAAAGAAAAAGTAGCAATAGCATTGGTAATGGATGAGGTAGTGTAAAAGGAAATAAAAACATACTATAGAAAAGAATGTGGAAACCACTAGTAGCAGCCAAAGCATTACCACTATCACCAGTGGCATCTGTAGTAATAATGTAGCTGGCTGCGCTGGCTGCAGTATGGCCAGCTGGGCTGGCTGCAGTGTGGCCGGCTGTGCTAGCTGTGTGGAGCAGGGAAGTGCGGGGGTGAGATGCTCTATCAGCATTGCGATCTTCAAATAATGCTGCTTAGAATAAGCGCCTGCACAGATTGAGCTCGCAGCTCAATGACAATCTGAGAGCTCCATCTGCACACGCGCTGACTCCTGTCAGCATTATTTGAAGATCATACCGCCGACAGAGCATCTCACACCCACACTGCCTTGCTATACACAACGTCCACCACAGCCAGCCCAGCCCTGCTCCACCAACAGTGCATCTCACCTGCCACAGCCAGTATAGTCCTGCACCACCGACAGAGCATCTCATTCACCGCAGCCAGCAGAGCGCTGCCCCGCTGACAGAGCATCTCACCCACCACACTGCCGTGCTTCACACAGTGCCCACCACAGTCAGCATAGCGCCCCTTCTCCACCTCCCGGTAAGCTACAATCAGATTTTAAGATGCACCCCTCATTTTCCTCCCAGATTTTTGGGAGGAAAAGTTCATCTTTTAATACAAAAAATACGGTGCATTGGACCTGAAGGGTGTTTTGTGGTTTAATAAATTCAGGAAAGTGGGTCTTTTTTTTTCATTATATAAAGGATTCTTCTCTGTATTATGTGTTTGCTTATTTTGACTTACAGGTTTAGTAATGGGGGGGTCTCATAGACTTGATGACCACTGTGATTTTTTCACAAATCACTGTTGTCATTAACCCAATATATATTGCAACAGTACCAGGGCAATTGGGATGAGCTGGGTAAAGCGCCGGAATTATTACATCCAATGGATGCGACAATTCAGGGGCGGTTGTGGACTGCTATCTTTAGTCTGGGGAGGGATCAATAACTATAGCCCATAGAATCCCACATGTGACTGCAAGTATAGTCACCTCAGGGGAACTGATTGAACTCAGTGCCCTCACCTCAGGTGAACTCATTGAGTTCAATGAGACCTGCATCTCCTGGTAGAAAACTGCAAAGATGGCTGCCACATTACTGTGATTGGCAAGCAATCTGCTTGTTTTAGAGCTGAAAATAAGGAGCAAACATATTGGGGAGGAGACTCAAAGCTCATGAGGCAAACACCAAAATACTCAATGAGTAATGAATATCCTGAATACCTTAATATTCGTGCAAGTAACGAATACTGCTAAGTATAATCACTCACTATTTATTGCATAATTATTTTTTGCCTTATAACTTTGTAACTTTTTGAGTTTCTCATTGCCTTTCTGGTTTATTGGTTTAAATATTTTTTTTCAGAGTTATTACCCCTTCACATTTTTATTAATTACATAGATTTTCTCCTGCTTTTAATTTTTTTATTCTCATGAGATACATAGCGCCAGCAAAAAAAATGTCGGTTACTTACTGTAAGGTGCTATTCATTGCTTTTAATTTAGGTTAAATTCATGTGAATTCAGCAAAATGGCAGCCAGTCTTCATATTGCTAATTTGCAGAGGCCTTGAAATGGGGTTAAAAAATACTCATCTCACCTCTACACCCCCCCATTTTGTTCTCTGCTCACCTCCTCTGACATGGTGCACTATGTCATCTTCTGTTCCTCTGGCATCTTCATTGAATGTCAAGGCTTTCAGGCTTAAGCCTCTGAAATCCCCAAACATCACAAAACTCACATTAAGAAATTATGACATCTAGATGCGCAACATGACGAGAGAGACCTTCCTCGGCTGAAAGCCCTGGCGCCAAGTGAATATTCTCGGCATCATGACTCACTCATGGGTCTGCTCCTGCAGAGCCACTATATGTGTTTCTTCTCCATGTGTTGGTATCCTCTGGGGGTTAGGTCATTTGGGAGGAGCCTATTGTGTTCTGCCTTGTTCCATGGGTCTCGCTGGTTTATCTCGGTGTTGTCTCTCTCAGAACGCCACAAATAATAGTTCCTGATTTCCAGTGTGTGCTTCCTGGTTCCTGTGAGTTTGTTCTGATTTTGTCCCACTACCAAGTACTCCTTCTCCTGACCTCCTTCCGTCCTGTCTTGTCTGACCTCTCTGTTTCCCTACTTGCTCTCCGCTTACTATCCCCTGTCCGCTCCCTCCCCTATACTTACTTGTCCTCTAGGCTTCTGACCCCGGTTTGTACTTTGAATACGGTTCTGCTTCCCCTTGGCCCTTCAGATGACATCCTGGCTTCCTGACCATCTGCTTTCACCTGACTCCAGCTTCACTTGCTCCTTTTTACAGACGTGACATCCCAGCATCAACCTTTGGCTTACCGACCACTTTATTACATCACTACACTGGTGCTAGTGACCTCTGGTGGGCATCCGCTAAACTGCACTCAGGAGCACTACATCCTCCCTGAGTTCCTGCACTCCCTAGTGGTAGCATCACACTGGGAGAACAGAAGATTATATTGCGCATGTGGTGCCAAAGGAAGCTCAGTGAAGGATCAGATGGGATCTGTGGCACAGGAACATGTAAATGGCAAAACAAAAATATTTTTTTTCAACCTAAATATATTGTGTTTTGGGATTCTATTAGACTCTAAAGGCCACTTTACACACAGCGACATCGCTAGCGATGTCGCTGGTGAAAGAACCCGTCCCTATCGGTTGTGCATCACGAGCAAATCGCTAGGACCCATCACACATACTTACCTGCCTAGCGACGTCGCTTTGGCCGGCAAACCGCCTCCTCTCTAAGGGGGCGGTTCGTTCGGCGTCACAGCGACGTCACTATGCAGCCGTCCAATAGAAGTGGAGGGGCAGAGATGAGTGGGCCGAGCATCCCGCCCACCTCCTTCCTTCCTCATTGTGGGCGGCCGCAGGTACGGTGATGTTCCTCGTTCCTGCGGTGTCACACGTAGCAATGTGTGCTGCTGCAGAAACGACGAACAACCTGCGTCCTGCAACAGCAACGGCATTTGGGATTAGAACGACGTGTCAACAATCAACGATTAGGTGAATAATTTTGATCGTTAACGGTCGTTCGTGCTTTTCACCCGCAACGACGACATCAACGAGGCCGGATGTGCGTCACGAATTCCGTGACCCCATCGACATCTCGTTAGCGATGTTGTTGCGTTTAAAGCCCCCTTAACACATAAAAACAATCATTTGATTTTAAGATACGTGCAAACTGTTGAATTCAAATTTAAGCAGATTCACTAATCATTGTTACATTTTTATTATTTTATTTTCTAGCAACATCTATATGCAGCACACAAAAAGGAAGAACTTAAATCTTTCTCTTTATATCTTTTTTTCTTCAAGCATCTGACAGTGAGCTTTACATGTTTTGAGCCTTATTTGTGACAAATTAGACATCAGCACATTATCACTCTAATTACCTCTTGAACACGGCTATTTAGTAACCAACTTATTTGTAAAGACATTATATCATTTTGTTTACAAGTATTTCCAAAATCAGTATATTTAAAAGCAGTGAAATTTAATGCTAGTAAAATCATGCAAAGCTTACAATACATAATAAATTATTAAAGTATGAATAGCTTTGAAGAGGAAAGGTAGTGAAATGATAGAAGTGTAGCTATACCTCAGAGTATCAGCTGAAGAGGTGTGTATTTCATACAGAGATTGATGTTGGAACAAGAGGTCACACGAAAGTAGGAAGCACTGGGCTAATGTCATGATGTGCGTCTTCTAGGAAAATTGTGGTTGATTCATTAAAAGTCTTCTGAGCTGAGGTTCTGGGGGTTGCTACTATAGGGAAATATAAAACTGATTTTAGTACACAAAAGGTTGTTTCAAAACATACTGAAAGAAACAAACCTAATAATATATGGGATATCAGAATGTATAACAAAATGTACAAGCTAAACAGATCAAGCTGTTCATCCAATGCCAGGCAATGTTTGCTTTTACAGCTAGTATTAGTCTAACGCTAAGGCAGGGTTTAGAATTTTGCTTAATAAAAATAATATCTATCACCAGTTTTAACAAAGAATAATGTTTTCTAGTTTTGTAAAATTTTTTTAGAAATACTTTATAATAGATCTTCATGCATGTCTTGTGTAGTTGTATAATGAATTGTATAGAAAAAGTGGGGGCATTGCTTGTAGAGCAGGTTGTGATTTTAATTCCTATTGGGGACATAGATAATTTGAGATGGATTTCTGCATATTATGAAGCTAGAGATAGGAGGACGAGGTTAAAAACAGAATCTGAGGCAAATCATTTCCCAGATTTCTGTGGAAGGTTGGGTATGTAGATTATGTAGTGAGGGACTCAGATTAAGCTTTGCAAGGAGGCTGAATTTATATTTTACAGATCAACACTTTAAAATCACCTATATCCATGTCATGTAGATTAATCCTTTAGATGCAGCTATGCCCTCCTCTTGCAAATTAACCATTTGGAAGCACTATATCTTACTCAAATATCTGGGTTGCATAGTAACATAATACATTTACATGTCGTATTAGATGGCTGAGATATATATATATATATATATTGCCTTGCTGGATCCTTCTTCATGTTGTTCTATATATATATATATATATATATATATATATATATATATATATATCCACTAATCAATATCAATAGCCTAAAATATCAAGAAGTGTTAGTTATCTCTTACATTCCCAATTATACAAGGGGTCAAATTCTGCTGCAGGATGGTGCTCCATTTCATACATCCATCTGTACAACAAAGTTTCTCCTGGCAAAGAAGATCAAGGTGCTCAAGCACTACCTGTGGGGAGCGACACCATCCCGGCTGCCATAACACCTTCCCCGGCGAGGAAACCGGCAACATCGTCTACTCCCTGGTCGCATACCACAGGTGGCGTCACGACAAACTCTTCCCAATACCTCGCTTCCTCCACCATTTACTGTACACCTCGGGGCACAGGAACCCGGCAAGGCCACCCATAACATCACCTTACCCCTGACCCAACCAGAAACAGCCCAGCAACGAGTAGGTTAACCACCTGTCCTGTGGGGTGCTACACATGTACCAGAGGTGATGAAGCAGTGGGCATATGGCACGTAAAATAGAGATGACCAGTATAGATGAGTAGTCAGAACAGCAGGAGGATAAGCAGTGCTGGAAGCAAAAGATGCAGCTTAACCAAATGTGAGGACAGCACAGGAACAGCAGAGATGTGGGGGCATTCTGGAACCTTCTTGCAGGATTGTGGAAGCAGACAATAATAGAGCTAAGGTGTGATAAGCAGCATGACTACTTGGAGGAGATAATTATCATGTAACTTGACACAGCAGAAATTAAGGTGTGAACAGTGCCAGAAATAGCAGAGGTGTGCTCACTTTCAGGAAATTTGATATAAGAAAATAAAAGGTATAAATAACACCAGAGATACCCCGCCCACCATTCCTAGGAGTAAGCAGCATTGAAGATGAGCTCCTGAGTTTTTCATCATTTATACCTTGTAATGAGCGAACAGTAAGACAAAACCTTGAAAAATTCGACTCTGTGGAACAGGAAAGCGAGCTGGACTGAGCTGGACTAAAGATTTTTATGAAAAAAGAGGAAATAGAGGATTTAAAGGACATAAGAAAAAACCTGTTGAAGGACAGATCACATACAACAGGAGGACTCCAAACTGACATCTGACACCCAGAGATCTGCACATCTAAAGGTAGGACCATCCTCCATCCATACCACAACCTACAGACAGTGCTGTAATTACATCTCTGATAAATAAGGATTATTATAAAAATGGAAAATATAAATGTAGAACAAGTAACTGGGCAGAGAGCAGAGCTGGAGACACCCGACACCAGGAGGTCACACACTCTGGAAATCACATACTCTGAAGGGCAGAAAAGCATTCATGCACAAAAAGCCATTAAACATGCAAAGATTAGAGAAGAGCCAGAGACCCTCTTTCCTGATTTTACCTCTAAAGAGGAAGATAAAAGGAAAACCAATTATTTATTTTTCACAGACCAGCCCTTAGCCTGGCACACCGCTCTGTGCAATCAATATAAGTATATATCCAAGAACGGCAATCATAAGGGCCAGCAGATCAGAATTAGAAACCAAAAAGAAGACGAGACCAACTCACTGACCATAAACGTGTACAATAACGGCATAATCATGGTACAAGGGGCTGAGGAAAACTTACAGAAATTTGAAGACAGCTTTTCTCAAATTAAACTCCAGGCACAAAACTGCAAAGAACAACAAACCCCAGCAGCCACCATCACCTCTACAGAGACCTCCAGAGACAGAACTGCAGCCCCCAACACTTCACACCCCTCACCCGAGACCCTCAGAGACTGTTTATCTCAACTAGAAAGAGACTTTGTACAATTTAAAGAAGAACTTCAAAGAAACCTTGGTGACAGAAATGCAAATGACCAAGTAATGAATGAGATAAGCAAACTGAGGTGTGAATATGCAGCAGTGAATATGCATCTGCAGGAAATAAGAAGCAAAATGTGTGAACTGCAGCATGAAAATGCCCGACTGAGACAGGAGATAACAGAGCTGAAGACTCCGGGACACCTGAAACAGGAGGACGCCATAGAAACACAGAGGAGTGAAGACAACATGGCCCCCACTGGCCAGGAGGGAGCTATGGTAACTAACACCAGAACAGACACAATGGCCTCCACTGGCCAGGACACTGAGATACCAAATAACTCCAACAATATGAATGCTCCTGAAAATAACATAAGTGAACCACAAACCAGAGAAACAGAAAAGAGAAGAGAACTAGCCACCAGCAAAATCTCCAGCACAGACCCCCAGCTTCACCCACGTACCCCACCCGTGACCTCACAACGTTTTGATACCATCCTAATAATGGACTCAAATGGGAAATACCTGAAAACATGGCGACTATTTCCAGGAAAAAGGGTCAAAAAAATCCACTGTGCAACTATTGAGCAGGTGATGGCAGTCATCAATAACCCACGGTTCACAAGCCCAAATCATATTTTTATACACACAGGAACAAACAATCTGCCAGCCCAACACCAGCAGATCGCAGGACAACTGACCCAACTAGCAAAGACGGCAAAACTAAAATTCCCAGACAGCAAAATAATTCTATCATCTCTGCTCCCAAGAAATGATGTATCCAGCCAAACTACCCAGAACATCAACACGGACCTGACCACAAGAATCAAGGCTGTGCCCGACGTGATCCTGGCACAACACCCCTCCATAAAACACCAACACCTCTACGACGACAAGCACCTAAACAAACAAGGGGTCAGCCTACTGGCCAAAGAGCTGAAGGACATTATACTAAACAGAGACCCCATGCCTGGACTCAACAACAACCAAAATCCCATGGAAAGACCCCCAACAATAAAAAGACAGGAAACCCCAATTTCATCACAGGAGGCCAGAAACAAAGCCCTTCACCCAACATCGGGCCATCAGAGGAGGAGACCACCATGGAGGGGACCATCAACCCCACACAGAGACATGCAGGGCAGAGATATGGAAGAGATTAGAACCCTGCTCAGCACATTGTGCAGGAAACTAATGTGACTGGATCTAACATACCTATAAACCAGTCGTAAATCCAGAGTGTCTTACACAGCCGCACTCATTACAAGGTATATACACATGAGGTATATAGAAAAAAAAAAAAAAATGACCTCATTCACAATCAGCAGCTGGAACATCCAAGGCCTGAGCACCTCGGCCTTTGGATGTAAAACAAATGACCCCGACTTTATTCAAAGACTGAAGAATATAGACATTCAGATCCTCCTGGAAACATGGACCAGAGCTGAAAACGAATCTCTGGTGCCAATCGGATACAGAGAAATCTCTGTCCCTGCCCTTAAAAATAAAAACATCAAACAGGGCCGCTGCTCAGGAGGAATATTGATCTGGTATAAAGAAGAGCTCCACCAGTACATCACACCAGTGAAGAGAGGAGGCAGCCACATATGGATCAGAATCAGCAGCTCCATCCTCACCTCTCAGTCCGATGTCTACCTCTGCACCACCTATATACCACCGCCAGAGTCCCCCTACTTCAATCCAGACAGCTTTGAGATCTTACAAGAAGAAGCCACCCATTATCAGGTCCTGGGCAAAGTTCTCATCTTTGGAGACCTCAATGCAAGAACAGGGAGAGAAAAAGACTTTCTGACCACAGACGGAAACATCTACATATTTGGGGCAGAGAATGACAGTCACGACTCAGAACACTCAGAGAGAAACAGCTATGACAGTACAGTCAACAAAAGTGGCAAAAAGCTCCTGAACTTATGTAAAAGTTTAGGTCTTCATATTCTTAATGGACGTACAAAGGGAGACTCACTGGGAAGATATACACTAGACTCCCATGTAGGAAGGAGTGTAGTAGACTACGCCATTACAGATATGGACCTGGCAAATATTAGCGCCTTCATAGTCACCCCACAAACGCACCTGTCAGACCACAGCCAACTTCTCCTGTACATAAAATCTACAGAGAAACCATCCACACAAAAGCCACAGCAGAGCAGCCTCTACAACCGACCTCCATCCTATAAATGGTCCAAGACGTCAGAAATAAAATATAAAGAGGCTCCCAACAGACCGGAATTACAAGAGATGCTCCACAACTTCTACAGCTACAAGTACAAGTCAAACCCAGAAGGAGTGAATCAAGCTGCAAAAGACCTCAACAAAATATTCCACACCATGGCCAAATTGTCCGACCTCAAACAAGTCAACTACAAGAGGCCAAAAGAAAAGCAGATCAATGGTTGGTTTGACAAAGAGTGTAAAGCCGTTCGAAAGACCCTGAGAACAGCCTCAAACAATAAACACAGAGACCCCAACAACCCAGACCTGAGGGAAGCCTATGACACCATACAAAAGCAGTACAAAACCATGCTCAGGAGGAAGAAGCAGAGCTACATCTCTACCAAACTTAGCCAACTCCAAGACGCCCTCCAAGACAACTCCTTCTGGGAAATATGGAGCCACATGGACACAAAGAGCAAGAAAAAGACTGATACCCATATCCAAAATGGCAACATCTGGCTCCAGTACTTCAGAGACCTCTACAAAGACATCCCAAAAGAAGGACTTAGCCAAGAGCAGGAAAACATAACATCAAAACTAAAGGCAATGGAAGAGAAAATCAAAAACTTCCAAAACCCACTGGACACACCAATTACATTACAGGAAGTTGCAGAGAAAATCACTTCCATAAAGTGTAAAAAATCTAGTGGTCTGGATGGAATCCCCCCAGAGATGTTGAAGTACAGCCCACCAGAAATTCAAGCTGCAATGGTTAAACTGTTCAACATTGTGCTGAGTGCTGGCTACTTCCCTCGTACCTGGAACCAAGGACTCATTACACCGATCCACAAGAGTGGGGACAGGTATGACCCTGCCAACTACAGAGGCATATGTGTCAGCAGTAACTTGGGAAAACTGTTCAACAGCATCCTAAACAAAAGGATCATCAGTTTCCTTACCGAGCACAATGTCCTGAGCAAAAGCCAAGCAGGGTTCGTGCCAAACCACCGCACCACGGACCACATCTACACCCTGCACAGTCTCATTCAGAGCCACGTCCACAATACAAAGCATGGGAAGATATACGCCTGCTTTGTAGACTTTAAAAAGGCCTTTGACTCAGTGTGGCACCCGGGCTTGTTCTTAAAAATGCTGGAAAGCGGAATAGGAGGAAAGACCTACGATGTCATCAAAAGCTCCTACACCGAGAACCTCTGCAGCGTGAGTGTGAACGGTAGAAGAACGGCTTATTTCCAGCAGAGCCGAGGAGTCAGACAGGGCTGCAGCCTAAGTCCAACGCTCTTCAATATTTACATCAATGAGCTGGCTGCTGCTCTGGAATCTTCACCTGCTCCAGGTCTCACACTCCATGACGCCCAGGTGAAATTCTTGCTCTATGCAGATGACCTACTGCTGGTGTCACCAACCGAGAAAGGTCTCCAAGACAACCTACAAATTTTGGAGAAATTCAGCTCCACATGGGCACTACCGATCAATCTAAAGAAAACCAACATCATGGTGTTCCAGAAGAGAAAAAGAAGATTTGACCAGCATCCTTCATTTGTCGTAAACGGCTGCACTCTAACAGGAACAGACAAATACACCTACTTGGGCCTGGAAATTCACCAGTCAGGGAGCTTTAAACAAGCCATAGAGACCCTGAAAAACAAGGCCTGCAAAACCTTTTATGCCATCCGAAGGAAATTGTATCATCTGAAGCCACCAGTGAGGGTCTGGCTAAAAATCTTCGATTCCATCATTGCCCCAATCCTCCTGTATGGCAGCGAAGTCTGGGGCCCTCACACTTACCCAGATTGGTCAAGGTGGGATTCCAGCCCAACAGAAATATTCCACCTGGAATTCTGTAAGCACCTTCTCCAGGTCCATCGAAGCACCTCCAACAGCGCCTGTCGAGCTGAGCTGGGCAGATTCCCTCTACACCTAGCAGCTCTGAAGAGGTCACTATCATTTCAGGCTCACCTACAGAGTAGCAATCCAAGCTCCCATCACCACAAAGCTCTGATACATATACGTGGGCCAGATGAACCAGGACCCCTGGCACAGCTCTCCCAAACCCAACTGGACAAAATAACCAATCACAGCAGCCTGACAAGAACCAGAATCAGGAAGATGGTAGACGAGGGCCAGGAGAGGTATGTCAGTGACTGGAGGACCGACATCAACACCTCACAGAAACTGACCACGTACCAGAGTCTACAGAGAGACTACAGACTGGCCCCGTATCTGGAGAAAATCCCGGACCCCAGAGACCGCAGGACCCTGAGCCGATATAGACTCAGTGCCCACAGTCTAGCCATCGAATCCGGTCGACACAAGCAGAGCTACAAGCCAAGGGAGGACAGACTGTGCCAACACTGTGACCTGGAGGCCCTGGAGGATGAAACCCACTTCCTGCTACACTGCACCAAGTACTCAGCAGTGAGGGACACTCACTTCAGGAGACTCTCCCATCTCTTCCCGGATTTCAGCTCCATGAAGGAGGAAGAGAAAATATATATCCTGCTGGGGGAAGAAGAGAGCGCAGTGGAGATAGCAGCGCGGTATGTGAGCGAATGTCATAGACTTCGAGAAAGAGAACTATGATAAGCCATGGACTTCCATAGCCCCCCATCCCAGATGTGGCCCCCCAATCCCCACCCTGGATATGCCCCATCCACCGTTACCACAGTCCCCACCGTGGATATGCCCCATCATAAGCCATGGACTTCCATAGCCCCCATCCTAGAAGTGCCCCCACAGTCCCCACCCTGGATGTGCCCCATCCATCCTTCCTACAATCCCCACCCACCATCCCCACAGCCCCAGGCCCTAATGTACACTTGCTTTGGCAAAACTAATTTGTATTTGGTCCTGCCAATAAAGCTTATTTGATTTGATTTGATTTGATTTGATTCAATAGAGTAAGTAGTTCCTTATAAAGTACTTTGATGCAGCAGATTTGAAGGTGTGAACAGTACCAGGCATTGTAGGGACAATTTCATAGCAGTAATTGTTGCTAGATAGTAGTCTGGAGTAGCTGAACTAAGTGGGAAGCATGCTTCACTACAGGAAAACACAAGGTAGTGTAGTGCCCCTGAGGCTCTGGTCGCTACAGGGTACTGAAACTGAGTTAAGGAGCAGTATCTATCTGGGGTAAGTGACAGGTGGTCTGCCAGTGCTCACAACAGACACATTTCACATGCAGTTAGGCGCCTTTCCGACAGGGGTGAGTGGACTGGGGTGGACAGGGAGAGTCAGCCATCCAGTAGTATGGGACTTCCCGGTCACCAGGACAACCACTGGGGGGCGGGTGCCACATGGGGTATAAGAGGAGGTAGCCATGACACATAGTGAGCTTTGCTGAAGGGATGCCCCCTAAACCAGAGTGGGTGCAGGAGAGCACCAGTGCTGGTTGGACACACAGCTTATTATGCCGTTGTGGAGCCTTGGGCCTGTGAGCTGGGGCCCGGCCCAGGTTCCTTCTGCCAGTCGCTGGATAGCAAGGACAAATAGGACATTTACACTTACACCGGTAACCACCTGGAACTTGCACCGGATAATCAGAGACTTACCAGCAGGGAACCAGGACACTCTTGCGCAATCTACTAACCAGTGAGTAAAACACCTGAACCAGAGCTCTTGCCTCCATTATTTACCGGCGACGCCATCCTGTGCTCCGGCGCCCATTACCAGCCAGCCGGCCACCCTCCCGGGGCAACCATTCCACCTGTGGGGAGTGACTCCATCTTGGCTACAATCAACATTGACCCCCGGTGAGAAGAACCCTGCAGCGGCGGCCCCCTACCTGGCCGCACACCACAAGTGACGTCACGAGAAAAACTTTCATAATATCTCCCCTGTAAATAACCTCTTTTTAAAGCGACCACCAGGGTAACAGAACTGGGCAACGGCCACCCAATGAACTGTTCCAACGAAACCAGGCCCGGGACCGAGTACCCCTTAGCCCTGGGGCGAGTTAGTAGCAGAGCACCTTAACACTTAGCCACTTGAGCCAACTGTAAAAGGTCTTGGGTGATGACATTAGAGGTGCTTGTCGATTGACCTAGTAATGCAGACCATACTAAAACAGAGGGAGATAGTAATTGAAAAAAGAAGAAAACCCCAGTACAGGAGGTAAGATAGCTAAGTGACAGTAATGCAGCACTGGGTGGTGCAGCTCTGTGTGAGAGGCGACTGCCACATGTCCATAGCAAAAAACTGTCTATTTCATTAATGACTTGTAGATTTATTGACCCCTTTGGCATAATTTCAAATCAGAAATTTTAGAGTGTACAGCATAATTGAGATTAACCTGGGTATTGTCATTACAGCATTTAAGTGAGGAGAATACCCAGATCAGGACTAAAGTTTCAGCAACACTTTAATTTACTGATATGAAAAACAATATTAGGCCTGCGACACACATCGGTGCTGCCGGTACGTGTTTGTCATTTTTTACACGTACCGGCGGCACGGAGACACGTCCGTGTGCGTTTGTACGTGTGTGCTTTTTTCAAAGCGCTGACATGTCAGTGTTTTCTCCGGCAGCACGGGTGTCACATGGCCCGCACCCGTACCACACGGGTGTAGTGTGGATGTGGTCCCGTGTGATACGCGCCGGAGAAAACACACGTGTCAGTGAAAAAAAAAAAACATTAACTCACCTTCTCCAGCCCTCCTGTCTCTGCCGCTGCTGCCTCTTGCTGCCGACCGCCGCTCATTATTCTCATTTAATATTCACTTCACTGCCTGGCAGCAGCAGCAGCGGGGAGACGGGAGGGCTGGAGCCGAAGATCAGCACCACGGACAGCAGCGCGGACAGCAGGAAGGACCAGGTGAGTATGTTAATTACCGGTTCTACGTGTGCTATCACGGATAGCACACGTAGAACACACATGACCCGCACGTACCAGAGACACGTACTTACCTGCACGCAACACGCAGGGAAAATACGAGTCTCTCAGCACGTGCGTGAATTTCACGTGAGTGTGGCAGAGGCCTTAGAGGGAGTTGCGGAGTTGAAGCAGTTTTCATCATTTGAAACTGGGGACAGTGCTGGATAAATCTCTGTTTTAAGCAAGCCCTCCCATGAAACATTTTTATCAGTGACGTCACAGCATATCAGACAAGCCTGCTTACTCCAAGGGGCACTTTGCACACTACGACATCGCAAGCTGATGCTTGCGATGCCGAGCGTGATAGTCCCCGCCCCCATCACAGCTGCAATCTCTTGTGATAGCTGCCGTAGTGAACATTATCACTACGGCAGCTTCACATGGACTTACCTGCCCTGCGACGTCGCTCTGACCGGCGACCCGCCTCCTTCCTAAGGGGGCGGGTCGTGCAGCGTCACAGAGACGTCATAGGGCAGGCGGCCAATAGAAGCGGAGGGGCGGAGATGAGCGGGACGTAAACATCCCGCCCACCTCCTTCCTTCCGCATAGCCAGCGTGAGCCGCAGGACGCTGGTAGAAGATGATCCTCGCTACTGCAGCTTCACACACAGCAATGCATGCTGCCGCAGGAATGAGGAACAACATCGTAAAATCGGTCCTTCCGAAATTATGGAAATGACCGACGCTACACCAATGATACGATTTCGATGCTTTTGCGCTCGTTAATCGTATCAAAAATGATTTACACACTCCGATATCGACAGCGATGCCGGATGTGCGTCATTTTCGATTTGACCCAACCGACATCGCACCTGCAATGTCGTAGTGTGCAAAGTACCCCTAAGGCCACGCTCACATCAGCGGTATTTTGCCGCAGGGCTGGATCCGGCACAAATGCATTTCAGCTCCATTCATTTTCTTTGGGATCACAGCAACATGCGGTGACATGCGGTTGCGTGAGTCGCATGCAACCGCATGTGACCGCATCCTGCTGCGACTCCATTGGAGTTGGTGAATTGAGCTCAAACGTATTTGTACCGAATCCGGCCCTGCGGCAATATACCACTGATGTGAGCGGCACCTAAGTGTAAGACTGAAATTTTTACAATGTAAACCTATCGAACTTTGTTCTGATGATCTACAGTCAGGGCCAAAAAAATTTGGACAGTGACACAAGTTTTGTTATTTTAGCTGTTTACAAAAACATGTTCAGAAATACAATTATATATATAATATGGGCTGAAAGTGCACACTCCCAGCTGCAATATGAGAGTTTTCACATCCAAATCGGAGAAAGGGTTTAGGAATCATAGCTCTGTAATGCATAGCCTCCTCTTTTTCAAGGGACCAAAAGTAATTGGACAAGGGACTCTAAGGCTATGTGCCCACGCTAGAATGTCCCTGCGGATTTTTTTGCCTGAAAATCCGCGACTTTCGCGGCAAATCCGCACCCGCGGATTTGCCGCGGATTTCCCGCGGATTTGCCGCGGATTTTGATGCGGATTTTTTTTTTTTTTTTTCCCCATTCAAAGCCAAAAATCCGCACCAAATCTGCACCAAACAATTGACATGCTGCAGATTTTTCCGGATCAAAATCCGCGGCAAATCCGCCGCGGAAAAATCCGCAGCATGGGCACAGCATTTCTAAAATGCCATTGAAATGGCTTGGAAGTGCTGCTGCTGCAGATTTTCGCCAAATCCGCGGTAAATCCGCGGCAAAATCCGCGGTAAATCCGCGGTAAATCCTGTAGCGTGGGCACATAGCCTAAGGGCTGCAATTAACTCTGAAAGCGTCTTCCTCATTAACCTGTAATCAATGAAGTAGTTAAAAGGTCTGGGGTTGATTACAGGTGTGTGGTTTTGCATTTGGAAGCTGTTGCTGTGACCAGACAACATGCGGTCTAAGGAACTCTCAATTGAGGTGAAGCAGAACATCCTGAGGCTGAAAAAAAAGAAAAAATCCATCAGAGAGATAGCAGACATGCTTGGAGTAGCAAAATCAACAGTCGGGTACATTCTGAGAAAAAAGGAATTGACTGGTGAGCTTGGGAACTCAAAAAGGCCTGTGCGTCCACGGATGACAACAGTGGTGGATGATCGCCGCATACTTTCTATGGTGAAGAAGAACCCGTTCACAACGTCAACTGAAGTCCAGAACACTCTTAGTGAAGTAGGTGTATCTGTCTCTAAGTCAACAGTAAAGAGAAGACTTCATGAAAGTAAATACAAAGGGTTCACATCTAGATGCAAACCATTCATCAATTCCAAAAATAGACAGGCCAGAGTTAAATTTGCTGAAAAACACCTCATGAAGCCAGCTCAGTTCTGGAAAAGTATTCTATGGACAAATGAGACCAAGATCAACCTGTACCAGAATGATGGGAAGAAAAACGTTTGGAGAAGAAAGGGAACGGCACATGATCCAAGGCACACCACATCCTCTGTAACACATGGTGGAGGCAACGTGATGGCATGGGCATGCATGGCTTTCAATGGCACTGGGTCACTTGTGTTTATTGATGACATAACAGCAGACAAGAGTAGCCGGAAGAATTCTGAAGTGTACAGGGATATATTTCAGCCCAGATTCAGCCAAATGCCGCAAAGTTGATCGGACGGCGCTTCATAGTACAGATGGACAATGACCCCAAGCATACAGCCAAAGCTACCCAGGAGTTCATGAGTGCAAAAAAGTGGAACATTCTGCAATGGCCAAGTCAATCACCAGATCTTAACCCAATTGAGCATGCATTTCACTTGCTCAAATCCAGACTTAAGACGGAAAGACCCACAAACAAGCAAGACCTGAAGGCTGCGGCTGTAAAGGCCTGGCAAAGCATTAAGAAGGAGGAAACCCAGCGTTTGGTGATGTCCATGGGTTCCAGACTTAAGGCAGTGATTGCCTCCAAAGGATTTGCAAAAAAATATTGAAAATAAAAATATTTTGTTTGGGTTTGGTTTATTTGTCCAATTACTTTTGACCTCCTAAAATGTGGAGTGTTTGTAAAGAAATGTGTACAATTCCTACAATTTCTATCAGATATTTTTGTTCAAACCTTCAAATTAAACGTTACAATCTGCACTTGAATTCTGTTGTAGAGGTTTCATTTCAAATCCAATGTGGTGGCATGCAGAGCTCAACTCGCGAAAATTGTGTCACTGTCCAAATATTTCTGGACCTAACTCTATATACTTAAATAGCAAAAGCTGTTTCTGGGTCATGAAGAAGAAACTTGCAAATTTAAATTCCTCAGGCGTAACGCTTAAGCCCTACTCTGCGATGGAATGCATAGCGGACCCAGCGGTGGAATGCATCACTGCGTTCCATCACAGGTCCTCTATGAGTTCCACCACAGGTTCTTGCGCTCCACTGCACTGCAATCACGGATTCTCTGCTGGCAGGAAGCAATTGGCATCACTGGATGTGGTGAGTGTTTGTGTATGATTATGTGTGTGATCTGATGTGTGTGTGTGTGTGTGTGTGTGTGTGTGTTGGCATGAATGTGTGTGCGATCTGATGTGCATGAGTATAGAAGCAGGGGAGGATTGGGTGAAGTATACCTCCTGGGAGCGCCTGCCGAAGATCACAAGAGGACCTGGGAAAAACACAGATGCCCAGGGTCTGGTGAGTATATTTCCCCTGGGGGGGATCTGAATTTTTGAGGTGTAAACCTCCCCCAACTGTGTTTCCCCGAGAATAAGCCATACCTCTAAAATAAGTCCATTTTTCAGGGCACAATAAATATGAGTGTCTTATTTTTTGGGAAACACGGTAGCAACACACGGTTTTATTATCCCCTATTTAGTTACATTTTTAAACTATATATCTGATTCATAGTGGTTCCTTCACCTCTTTATCATCTCAGACAGCTTCAGAGGATTTGCTCCATTTCTGGTTATGCCATACTACTACATGCTCTTTCTGTCAGCCTTCACCATGTCCACTTTATTAAGGATTTCGGCTCTACGGAGCCCCTTGCCTTTTTCTTCTTTTTACAGGTTCATATTGAATCTGTGTTACAATCTTTACTTCTGATCGATTCAGGACACCCAAATCCAACAATGTTATATATACTGTACAAGCATGTAATGTTTCTTATCTGCAGGAAGATTTCTCACATATTTTAACAGGAGGGTGCTGTCATGATGCTGTCCTTCTATATATATTTCAAAGCAGACAGGTAATTCTGGTATGCTTCCATGTCTTTTTCTGATTTTTTTTGTAAATTCTTGGTAAAATGCTTTATGTTAGTTCAAATTGAGGACAGACATACAGTTTCCAGTCTCTGAAGCGCTGATAACATTGCAGTCTTTGACAAGCTGATGCTGTGTTGTAAGACATCTTTGATGTTGCCATAGTAACAAAGCCTTACACTGCCACAATCAAATGTCAATGGCGTAAAGATCACTTTCTATTAGGCACAGGCAAATTTGTTGCGCGATAAATTTATTCTGGATGAGTAAAGTTAGACCTCCCTAAATTGCTAAGAAGAAGCTTTCTCATTCACTTTTTAACAATTCTTTACATTGAACAAAATACTTTTTATTTAAAGTTTTAGACTCACACTACCTAAAGTTATTTTGTAAGATAGGGAATATTATAAAGTAAAAACAATTAGTTTCCTAACCTACTTTTGCCACTTACATACAGATATAGAGAAGTTTAACTTGATAAATAACTCACCATTTTGATAATTTATCATAGAAGATTTTCTCACTTGATAAAATTATAAGTACTAGAAGGTGGCCCGATTCGAACGTATCGGGTAGTCTAGAATGTGTATGTAGGTTAGCAGATTGAATAATAAGGTAATGAATGGACTGGATGGGTTAGGTTTAATTTAGTATTCTTATAATTGTTTATTGGTTTAAAATGACAAACAACAGAAGGAACAGTTTTAATAGATGAGTCTAATGATGTCCATGGCTTGTAATGAAAGAAGGCCATGAACAGTGTAAAGTTAAGTAAAAATATGCTGATGCTGTGATGTGGCCCAATGGTGATATGTGCCCCCATCATGGTGCAGCCACCATCCTGACATGTGCCCCCATCCTGTGGGGTAAGGGCGCTTTCACACTTGCGTTCAGCGCAATCTGCCAATGCACTGCGCTATTCTCCATAGACTTGTATTGACAACGTACTGTAACGCAAGTGTCTGCATTGCATCCGCTGGATGACGCTGAGTCGTTATTTTGACGCAGCATTGGGCGGAGGGAACGCTACATGTAGCGTTTTTTGTGTCATTAAAGTAACACAGTTGGAATCCGCCAAGGTGTCTAATGATTGTCTATGGAGGCGGATTCCGCTGCTATGCGCTAAGTGGCGGAATCCGCTGACAAATTCTGTCACATTCTACTGAGCATGCTCAGCATGTCCAGCAGAACAATCTAAATCGTTTGAAATCACTCCTGGTCTCCCTCCCCCCTCTCATCCCCTTTCTCATACTCACCGATCACGGGCGCGGTGCTGCACGGCTGTCACAAAGCTCCGGCGGCTGTTCCTCTTTTGAAAATGCCGGCCGCGCATTATTCAATCTCGTATTCCCTGCTTCCCCCTCCCACCAGCGCCTATGATTGGTTGCAAACAATCACAGCCGCCGGTGGGCGGGTTTATATCGTGCAGTAAAATAAATAAATAAATAATTAATAAAAAAAACGATGTGCGGTCCCCCCAATTTTGATACCAGCCAAGAGAAAGCCACACGGCTGAAGGCTGGTATTCTCAGGAAGGGGAGCCCCCCACGTTATGGGGAGCCCCCCAGCCTAACAATATCAGCCAGCAGCTGCCCGGAATTGCTGCATCCGTTAGATGCCACAGTCCCTGGACTCTACCCGGCTCATCCCGAATTGCCCTGGTGCAGTGGCAATCGAGGTAATAAGGAGTTAATGGCAGCAGCCCATAGCTGCCACTAAGTCCTAGGTTAATCATGGCAGGCGTCTCCCCGAGATACCTTCCATGATTAACCTGTAAGTTAAAGAAAATAAACACATACACCTGAAAAAATCCTTTATTTGGAATAAAAGACAAAAAAACCTACTCTTTCACCACTTTAATAAACCCCCAAATACTCCTCCAGATCCGACGTAATCCAGAGAGGTCCCACGATGCTTTCATCTCTGCTACATGAAGCTGACAGGAGCGGCAGTAGAACACAACAACTCTCTATCAGCTCCACGCAGCAACTGAAGTGAGCAGTGTGATCAGCTGTGCCCTCATTCAGGTGACCTGCGGACACAGCTCTCGGGTGGAGGACTGCAGCTGTGGCCGCGGGTCATCTGAGTGACAGCACAGCTGATCGCGCGGCTCACTTTGGTCAGTCAGGGGATTTGCGGTTACCGTTCTCTCTCCTCCCGACCGCAAATCTCCTTTTCTTGGCGAAACATTTAAAAAAAAACGCAAAACGTTCTTTTACAGGAATCCGTTACTTGATTAGCACACTATTTGCAACACATCCGTGACATGCATAACACAACACACTGTGACGGATGCCTCACAATGCAAGTGTGAAAGCAGCCTAATGTGTGCGAGGGGCAGAGTGCAGGGTGGGTGGAGCCGAGCGCGCCAATGGCACAGAGGACGTCAGTGCCGGGGACTGCATGGCTGGGGACACATGACTATCAAGGTGTGTGTGTGTGTAATGTAGACATGCAGAGTGCGGGGGGGGACGTAGCCGAGTGAGGAAGTGTCGGGCATTGTCCTGTCGGCCCATAGTTCGGGCTGTTCAGTTAGGCTCCCTGAACACGTAGCCAGGGTAAATATCGGATAACTAAGCAAAGCGCTTAGTTTGGTTACCCGATATTTACCATGGTTACTAGCATATACTGCTTAGCACTGGCTCCTTGCACAAGTAGCCAGGGTAAATATTGGGTAACTAAGCAAAGCGCTTTGCTTAGTAACCCGATGTGTACCCTGGTTACGTGTGCAGGGAGCCTTAGCTGAGCCGTTGGTCGCAGGCTCTTTAGCGCACGCGCTGTGGCGACGGTTGTCACTGTAATTATGTCATTTTGGAGCAAGACAGACAGACAGAATAAGGCAAATATATATATATATATATATATATATATATATATATATATATATACATACATTGCAGAAGCCATTTTTTCTAAAAAGTTAGGTATTAAATTATAGCTTTTTTTGTACTTTGACATCATAATGCTGTGATATCTGCATTAACGTAAACTGTGCTAAATCTATATGTAACACGTAGAGTGGCTAAAATAGGTATTGAACACCCCACCAATTTTGTAAGTAAATTTATGTCTACAGATGCCATTGACATGAATTTCTTATCAGATGTCAGCAACAACCCATCCAATCCACAGTCAAAGAAACCAAAAAATAGATGTCCATAAATTATGTCATGTGTAATAATGACAAATGACACAGACAAAAAGTATTGAACAAATGAAGCAAGAGAGGTGCAAAAAGCCAAGGAAAGTCATGACACCAGCTGAAATCTAACAGTAATTAGAAAGCAATCCTGCCAAATATCAGCTGGATCAAATGATGGCTTATAAAAAAGTGTTTCATTAACAATGTGCCACACAAGAAACATCTCATGATGAGTAAAACCAGTGAGCTGTCTCAAGATCTGTGCAACCTGATTGATAGCATTGGTTACAGAAGAATTTGCAAAACTACTAAAGGTTCCAGGGAACAACAATGGGGCCATAATCCAGAAGTAGAAAGAACATAATTTTACCTTAAACTAGCCATGATCAGGTCCTCCCTCAAGGTTTCAGACAGAGTCTTAAAAATAATTATCAGAAGAATTGTCCAAGAGCCAAGAACCACTTGTGGAGCTTTACAGAAAGACCTACATCTACATCTACATTTGTTTCAAAGAAAACAATAAGTAATGCACTCAACTCCCTATGACCAGTATGCATGTTTAACGTTTGCTTAACAACAATTAGACAAGCCTGTGAATTACACGAAGAATATAGTCTAGTCAGGTGAAACCAAAATTGAACTCTTTGGACCATGTTTGAAGGCCAAAATGCACTGCATATCCCCCCAAAATCACCATACCAACAGTGAAATTTAGAGGTGGGAACATCATAGTGTGAGTTATTTTTCAGTGTGTGGCACTGGAAAACATTATATAGTTGAAGGAAGAATGAATGGACAAATGTATCGCAACATTCTTGATAAAAATCGATTGCCATCCACTATAATGATAATGAAGATGACACGAGAGTGGATACTTCAGCACACATATGATTGTTATAAGGCACTGTTTAAATGTGAGAGACCTGGAGCAGTTTAAAAAAAAATAGTGGCTAAAAATTCCAGTTGAGAGGTGAAAGGATCTTGTTGATGGTTATAGGAAATAACTAAGAGCAGTTATTTATTCCAAAGCGTGTACAATCAAAACTTAAGTAGGAACCAATCTGTCAGGAGTGTTTTTCCTTGAGAGAAGAATTAGAAGGAGATGCAAAAGTCAGGTGACATATATACCCAAAATTAGAAGATTTACACAAGATTAACCAAAATGTATTAATCCTATCAGGATATACCAACAGTAATACAACAAAATATCCCAATAAACAACTATAGATCCAGTTAAAAAGAGTTTTTTATTAATGGCATATTTTTTAAAAAACATTTGTGACAAAAATACAAATGAAAAACCTATATAAAAACCCATAGGCAGGGAAGACAGGTCATGCAAGCTAACTTGAAAGGTTAAAATATTAATAGTAATAGCCTCTCACTCCTGGCGAGCTGGTTCTACGGTCCATCATGGCTACAGGTCTGGTATATGGTTTATAGGGGGGCAGTTTAATGATGCGGCTATAGTATTTTACTATCAGAAGACAAGAAATTGACCACATCACTACTTTACTGGCTATACATTGGCGATTATTTGATCATTATATGATTCCCCATATATATTGTTACCTTTCATGTTAGCTTGTATGACCTGTCTTCCCTGCCTATGGGTTTTTATGTAAGTTTTTAAACTGTATTTTTGTTTAATAAAAATCTCTTTTTACCTGGATCTATAGTTGTTTATTGGGATATTTTGTTGTAGAAAAGTCAGGTGACCCCTGTGGCGCAGTTACCAAATAGAAAAGGCTGGGCCGGAGGCTGGAAGATAGAGTTGGCACCAAAAATCAGGGTAACGGACATGTGAGCAGCAAAGGAGGCCCATGAGGTCTGCAAGGCAATAATCTGAAAATTTGCTGAGCCAAGAGGAAGCTAAAGAATGCATACATTTGCTAGAGTAACCCAAAGACCGAAAATCATCACCGGATGAACACTAAGATTGAATATCATCCCCAGAGGAACCTAAAGACTGAATATCGTCAACAGAGGAACTCGAAGACTGAATATCATCCTTAGAGGAACCCGAAGACTGAACATTGTCACAAGAAGAGGATCAATCTACATGGTCAAGCACTGAAATTGTCTATCGGCAGCAGGAGAATGAGAAAAGACATTTGTTCTAGAGCATCCCCCAAGTGAACTGGGCTGTTACTTCCCATTTCATGTACTTAGAGTACAATACTTAAAGAGAATAGCTTAGTAATAGATTTAACCATTTGTGTAATGCATTGAAATGCACTTGTGCCATGTCTAATGACACACTGACATTAGTGGGGCTATGAAAGCATACATTTTCTTGTTAATTGCATATTGTGACCCCAGTAGGGAAACTTTGACAGTTGGGTTTTTGTAAGTATGTCTGTTGAAAATAATTTCCAAGTGTTAGCACATAATTGATCAGTCGAGTGTAGCTGAGAAATTTGCCAACTGTCGTTTACTTTCTTTTGCTTTGTATTTCTTCTTCATGCATTGTTTACCCAAGCCTCCTTCATCTCCCTGTTCCTCTCTAATAAAAACCAGTTGAAATCAACTCTGAGTCATCCATACTTTGTGTTGTAATTGTGGCCGCCATGTTATATATACACAGAAAAATGAAGGTTCAATTTATGTTGTGTTTTTCCTACAGAATTGTACTTTTATGTCTAACAATATGATCATAATCAATTATACCTTGGAGCATTGATACTACTGTTTCTTGAAGCACCTAGAAATTAATTAAAGAGGTCATGGAAAGAGGAGTGTGAACTGTTATATAGCGTTCTGTTATATAAATTATGTCTTGTTTTGATTGACATATTAAAAAATAGTTTTTTCTGTCCTTATGGCCCAATAAAGCCCAAGGCTATTCAAGGTTATTACACAATAAAAATTATAACATCCAAGAAGGTCAATACTTTTCATAGGCACGATATATAATAAAGGAAGGCTTTTAAGCAGCTTTCGCTGATTTCAGCTTACTCAGTGGGCTCTTTGAAGAATTTTCTGGATCTATCTCTGCCTCAATAATATCATATGTTTCTATCAATGATGGCATTCTGTAACCCATGCCTCTAAACTATTGAGTGATGAGAGGATTATCACAACTCATTTCCACTGATGGGAGAGCACTGTCAGGAGGTAAATAGATTATTACAAGGAGAAAACAAATGATGCATCTGTACTAAATGGTGGAGCCTGTAATCAGATACTGAGTGCTACCATTATATGGCAGAATGCATTCCTAAAACCAATGGGTTTTTGTCAGATGGCAAAATAGTACATTTTCCTTAATTACATTGCTAAATTAAAGAGGTTGTCTGAGATATATAAAATGCAACACACAGATAGCTGTAGAGCTTAAACAATTAATACTTGAAGGTTTGAGAGTCTTTTTGAGAGAATTTTAATTGTTTCTACATAAATTTGACCTAAAACTTAATCAGATTTTAAAATAAATCCTAAAGGTTGATAAAGGTAAACAAATCAAAAATTACTGTAAGATAAAAGTCAGGGCATTGACTTGGCGAATTCCAAATCTTTCATTTTGTTCTTCTTTAACCATTCTTTGTAGAACAACTTAAGTGCTTTGGATTGTTGTCTTGCTGCATGACATATGATCTCTTGAGCAACTGTTCATGAATACAGTAGATGTCCTAACAATTCCTTTCAAATTTTACAGATAGAATTCTGTAATTATTGTTTTATCAATAATAGCAAACTCTAAGGTCAAATACAGCAAAATAATTCAAGCCAAAGTACTACCACTACTGTGTTTCACAGATAGTTCACTATTATGTTTTGCTCTAAATCAGTAGTTTTCTTTCACCAAAAATAATTCTATTTATTTGTACCAAAGAGCTATATTTTTGTGTCATCCTTCCATCACATATTGTAACAATAGCCTTCTGGCTTGTACAGGTGATCTTCATCAAACTGCAGCCAGGCAGCAATGTTCTTTTTGGAGAACAATGGCTTTCTCCTTACAATCCTGCTATGCAAAGCACTGCTGTTCAGTGCCCTACGGAGGGCGAACTTATGAGCATTAATGTTAGCTAATGTGAGAGTGGTTTTCAGTTGCTTAAAGGATGCCATGGGTTTTTTGTGATCACATAGACATTAATATGCTTTGCTCTTGGACTGATCATTTTAGATTGACCATTCTTGGGGAGGGTAATAATGATCTTGAATGTCCTTTACTTGTGGAAAGACTTACTATGGATTGGTGGAGTCTTAGCACTTCAAATATAGCTTTGTAAGCTTCTCAAGCTTGTTATGCATCAACAACTCTTCTTTTGAGGCCCTCTGAAATCTCCTGTGTTGGTGCCATAAAACATCGGAACAAGCGGAAATGGGTTTAGGAGATATACCAAACAACTCCTAAGTTGGAATAATGACTGATAAAACCTAATTTTTACTAAAGCGATGTCTTAAAAGTGAAAATAGTCACATAAAAACGTGAACACTAAAACACAAAACACATGCCTGCTGGGTCAAAAAGATCAAACGGGCCCAGCATCCATGTGAGACACAAATAGAAACCAATCCCAGAAACATTACTGAGAACACTTCCCAATCAGTAACAATAACAAACTATCCACACAGTATCCTGTGAGGGGAACCGCCCCCCAAAACAGGAAAACTAGTATTTTTTGAGGGACAAATAATGAGACAAAATATATCATTCAGAACCACTAGATATCATGTCTCAATATGACCAACCGTGTATATGATATGGAAAGGTCTCACCAGAAAATAGATTCTTCAAATGACTTTCGGCACAGGGTTTTCCATCATGGTCGACCTTTCACTTCCATAGTCGCCACCTGCCACCTGTTCTCAGGAGTCAAATTTTCCGTATAGATCACAATTTCATTCTGTAATAGCACAGTATGCAGACCCATATAATCACTCCCGACGTGTTTCGTTATCACCTTCACTCATCAGGGAAGTTTTGGTATTCATATTTGCTGTATTACATTCAGCGTCATCGGTTCTGCGAAAGAACAAACACACTTGTCTCACATGTATGTATATAGTCTGTGCCGCATTTTTTTGTCTACTTGTATGACTTGTGTGAAAACCTGAAGTAGTGTTAAGTAAATATTTTCAATAAAATTGGGAAAATTCAAAAAAGTTCACAAACTTTCAAGTACCACTGCACCCTCTATCCCAGCATAGTATTCCTGCTACCTCCCGCTAATATACTGTTTACAATGACTGCAGACATCACTGCCTGTGTATCTCATGTGACATCTGCTAGCTATCATTGGACTTAGCATTCTTGGTCCATATGCCGATGAGTTCAGTGATTTGTTGCAGATGTCATATTGGTTAGGATGGGTAAGGGAAGTGTTCCTCAACTTCAGTCATCAAGCTCCACCAACAGATAATGTTTTCAGAATGTCCTTGTTATTGCACAGACGATAATTCGGTCACTTGTGCAATACTAAGGACATCTTGAAAGCATGATCTGTTTGTGGTCATTCAGGACTAGAGTTGAAGAACACTGAGGTAGAGGACACGTTCTGGGTGAACCAGTGGCACTCCATAGTAATGATGCTCCCATTTGTGATATTAATGCATTAAAATTATACAAAAATGTAAATTATTTAGCAGAAGCAAAAAATGGTATATGCTGCAAATTGCTCTATTTCTTTTGTATTGTTTTACTTTGCTGCCCAATCATTTTGGTTGATACTTTAAAATCCTTACATATTTTAGCAACACTAAAGCGTGTCAGGATAATTGCAGCTTGTAATAGCAGAAAAGCAGTGCTTATTTGTAAACCATGATTGTATGCTTTATATTGTAAAGAACATAATTACTTATCTCTAGTAATAGCACTGAAAAATTGTGAGAGACTGAGTATTGGATATTTTAGTAATTGTAAATGTAGACTAAACATGGAGGAAATTGAATTTGGCTGCCCTCTTTGATTTTACTTCACTCTAAGGTACATGCAGTCTTTTTATGTAATACATTAGGTAACCTCTGACTTTTAAGGTCAGTTTAGAAAACTAAAACAATAAGGTTAGAAATTATAATATTTTTTTTTATATTTTTTGTTTATTCAGAAGGAAAAAAAATGCAAATATAGTGAATAAAAATGATTTCAAAGGTTTTGCAGACTATGTGATGCCTACGCATATGGGGTCCAATAATTTAAAACTTTCAAGTCAAAATTTTAAGGTATAAACTTTGAAAAGTCGCAAACTTTTGGTTGGATTTTTTACACTAGCTTCTTTCAGCTCCACTAAAATGGGTGGAGCTGGGGCAGGGGGAGCGTGGTTTCGTGGAATGGCACATCTCGTTAGCTGTGGCATTATCTACGCCAAAAATCTCACTTCAGTTCCTAACTGGAGTAGGATTTCTGGCATAGATCCCAGAGCTGCACGCCCCTCAAAAGAGATACGAGAATAATTTCATGAATCAAGAGCATCTGCATGGTCCTCCTCAAGACTGTCATTAACAATGCTAATCTTGATGAATTGAGCCCTTTGTATGCAAATTTCTGTCATTTTTCACATGTTTTTAGCATGTCTAGTGATACAAAATCATTACTCAGCAGTGGACACTCTCCCTTAGACCCCCTTCACACATCTGTAAAACACATGCGTGTTTGTTCCATTTCTGTATATAAAAGAGACACGGACAAACATGCACCAATGTTAATCTATGTTTGATGTCACACGTGCGTTATTTACTAATGTCCGTGTGTGCGTGTCCGTGATCCGTATGTGTTTCCGTGTTGAACGGAAGCATGTCCGTTTTCTGCACGGAGCATGCACACATGGATTCAATGAAATCTATGGGTGTGTGTGCACATGTTAGTAAACACGTATGCATCTCCCTATGGTCCGTGTCCGTTTGGTGTTTTTTTTCTAGCGATGTCGGTCATTCTTTCTATTTCTGTGTATGTCGGTCAATCTCCCTCAGTCCGTCGGTCGGTCTCTCTCTGTCTGTCTGTCGGTCTCTCTCTCTGTCTGTCCCTCTCTCTGTCCGTCCCTCTCTCTGTCCATCAGTCGGTCTCTCCCCCTCTCTCATATTTACTGTTCCCCGATCACCGGCACGACGCTTCACAGCTGTAAAATAAACTCCGGCGGCTTTTACGATTTTGAAAAAGCCGGCCGCTCATTAAACAATCTCGTATTCCCTGCTTTCCCCGCCCACCGGCACCTATGATTGCTTGCATGTGAGCAAGGATGGTTGACCTTAGGGAGATCAACATCCACCACTGCGGAGAAACACGTGATGGTGTCTCCGCAGTGGTGGATGTTGATCTCCCTAAGGTCAACCATCCTTGCTCACATAGTCTTTTACTAGGCAATGCTCCCACTAGCCAGATTCCTACTCCACACTGATGAGGGGAAAATACCCCGAAACGGCTGTCTGTGGATGGATACCATGTTTGGTAGACAACATTTCACCTATCACAATATAGCTTATAAATGCATAGTTTCTGGAGATTTGCCTTCCAAAGCTCTCAATAATTTTAAAAATACGGGGCCCAAAGTTCCTTGTGTGAATGAAGCATTACTGAGCATGTGTGACCACTGGGTGATTTACTGTATGTAACTCCTAGAACCTGGTAATAGACATTTAATTTGGCAGTGGAATGCTAGGATGAAGTGAATGAAGCCAATAGCTAGGAGCTAGTATTCTAAGGCCCGTTTCACATGTCAGTGAAAAACACAGACGTTTTTCACTGGCGTGTAAAACACGCACATGTCCCTGCGTGTGCCGTGAATCACAGCACACGTGGGTTGTCTAAGTGCAATCCGGGCTCCGTTCTCCATGGCCCGTGATTGCACTTAGCAATCAACTCACCTGTGCCCGCTCCCGCTCTCCGTGGTGCTGAATCCTCCCGCGGTGCAGCATCCGGCCGGCGGTGACCCCTGCAGCAGCTGCTTCCAGGTCGGCTGTGTTGTGCATCATTAAGATGCGCGACAGTAATCAGCCGGCACAGAAGCAGCAAGCTGCACGGGCTGCAGAGGACATCGCTGGACGCCGGGTGAGTTAAAATGTTTATTATTTTAAATGCCCGTTTTTTTCTGGCACGTGTTTCACGAACCACACCACTGCCTGGTCCGTGGGACATCAGTGATGCCAGAAAAAAATGGACATGTCTCCGTGCGGCAATCACGCACACGCGGGTACGCCACACGGAGTCACGTGCAGTGAAAAATCACTGACGTGTGAGCAGACCCATTCATTATAATCGGTCTGCGTATGTCAGTGATTCTGGTACGTTTAAAAAAAAGCACAAACGTACCAGAATCACTGACGTGTGAAAGGGGCCTTAGGCTGGGGAGACCCATGTTTATTGACAATTGTAAATCACTCCAAAAATGCTACAAAAATGCACCAAAACATCTCACAAAAAAGCTTGAAGGGAATTTTTCTGCAGGTTTTTGCTATGTAATTTAAGGGCAGCATGCTATAGGGGTTAACAGAGTTTCAGCAATTTGTCTATTTCCCACTGTGTCTTGTTGTTTATCTGCAATGTTTGTTTTAGGTCCATGAGATTATCATTGCCAGAGTAGATTAGTTAGAGTTTAGCTAGCTGGCATGCTCCCTGCAGTGAATAGCAGCTTACTTTGCATAGACATTGGATATTGAGAGTCTGGTGTATCAGAACCACGGTACCCAGTAAACTTAACTGATACATCATTGGATTCAAGGTCTCTTTGCCTGCATCATGCTGCTCCCAGGTGATTTAGCGAAAACCTGCTGACAGATTCTCTTTAAGAAAACATTGATAAAAATGTTTAAACTGTTTGCTCCAATATATGCCAAAAAGATGCTTCAGGAGAAATAAAGACACCTTAGGTTCAACATGTATGCCGCTTATGGAGCACGCTCAGAAGTATGACCTTAACAAAACTTTCAATTTTTATCAAAAAAGGAAAAAGAAGTCATAGATCAGAATCAGTTCGTAAATACATTTTTTCCTGAATTTTTCTTTGTTTCTGTATCATTTAGGTTGGTTATTCCACCCACTGCCACACACTGCTTTTTTATCTCCTTGAAACAGCAATGACAATATAGGTCATTAATTTCAGCATGATCCTTAAACTACCTTAACCAGACTGCACATCAAGAATGTGAGGAAGGATCTATAGCTTGGCCCCCTTTTATGCATTATAATTAGTTCTATATGCCAACCAAAACGAGACATCACTGGTGATATCCCATTGACAGGGCAGTGATAGGACCTCTCCAGTTCCAAGTGACCAGTTAGATTGATGTCCTTATGATCAGATTAGAAGATTAAGTTAACATGAATATAGCAACAAAAAGTGAAAATAGCAACAAAAAGAGGAATGAATATCCTCCAAAAATTAAGTATTACTTACAACAAAGATGGGCTACAGTGTGTACATCGCCCAGGCCAAAAACTAATACTCTAGCCGGATACAGCTAAGCCCCCACTAATTGGAGGCATCACAGGTGCAGGAGGAGCAAATCACACTAACATCTCCAAAGAATGAAGGGGCGATTGCTAGGTAAGAAAACTGCACACTGATGGCTTGCACAGAGCGCTGTTCACACTCTTAGGGAGTGGAATAACAGTATTAGGCAGCAAGTCAACAGTCAGATGAAGTTTAAATATTAACCCCTTAACGACCGCCGATACGCCTTTTAACGGCGACAAATTAGGGTACTTCTTCCAAACCGCCGCTTTTTAACGGCGGTCGGAAAAAAGGGTCTAGCGCCCCCCAGAGTCAGAAAATTTCCGGGGTCTCAGCTGCCGGGGGTAGCTGAGACCCTGGAGATCATGATTCTGGCCGGTTTTTCCGGTCCCCGCTCACCTGATGACCGGTATACACCGTATACCGATGATCAGGTTACAGTAAATGACCGCGCCGGTAAAAAATAATTTATCTCCCATCTGGCATGATCAAACATGCCAGAAGGGAGATAAATCTCTTTCCCGGTTCCCTCCGGTCCCCTCGGTATCCCCAAAGTGCCCCCTCCGACCCCCAACCCCCTCCCGAAAATCCAAGATGGCCGCGCGCACCGGCGAGCACAGCAGCGCGCCGGCCGCATTTACACTGTTCCTATGGTTTCTGTCGTATGTGCCATAACACATGCAACAGAAACCTGCTCCCTAGGCCCTGCCGGGTCCCCCCCTATCCCACCCGGTGTTCCCCGGTGTCATACATACCTGTCGGAGCGCTGATCCCCCGCGGCCCCCTCCTCCTTCACAGCAGACGCGTGAGTGCGGTCACATGTGCAGAGCAGCTGACAGCTTCCTGTGTTCAGGACGCTGGCTGCTGCTGCTGCTCGGCACACTGCAGCTGTGACCCGGGGAGAGTGGGTGCAGATTCTTTGCACCCACTCTCCTCAAATGGAGGGTCTGCCCTCCTAGAAAATGGGGGATACGTTCCCTGAACGTGTCCCCCATATTCTAGAAGGTCCAGAGTCGACGTGGGACGTCCAAATGGATTACAGTGGATTTTTTTTTCTTTTCTTTTCAACAAATTGGTCAATCAGGGAATGTTTTGGGGAGTTTTTTTTCAAATAAATTTTTTTTTGTTGTCAATTTTTTTTTTTATTACTGTCAATTAGTTATGTCGGGTATCTGATAGACGCCGTGACATAACTAATTGCTGGGCTTGATGCCAGGTGACATTACACACCTGGTATCAACCCCATTCATTACCCCGTTAGCCAATGCACCAGGGCGCGGGATGAGCTGGGGCGAAGCGCCAGAATTGGCGCATCTAATGGATGCGCCACTTCTGGGGCGGCTGCGGCCTGCTATTTTTAGGCTGGGAAGAGTCCAATAACCATGGCTCTTCCCACCCTGAGAATACCAGACCCCAGCTGTCAGCTTCACCTTGGCTGGTGATCTAATTTGGGGGGACCCTATGTTTTTTGTTTTTTTTTTAATTATTTATTTATAAATAATTAAAAAAAAAAAAAACAGCTTGGGGAGCCCTCCAAATTGATCACCAGCCAAGGTGAAGCTGTCAGCTGTGGTTTGCAGGCTACAGCTGTCTGCTTTACCCTAGCTGGCTATCAAAAATAGGGGGGACCCCACGTCATTTATTTTAATTATTTTTTTTTCTTTTTGGGCTAAATACAAGGCTAGGCACCCTTTAGTGCCACATGAAAGGCACTAAAGGGCGCCAGCTTAGAATATGCAGGGGGGTGGCACGTTATATATGTTTGACATCTATCCATTCATCCATTGTAGCATTTTAGGCTATGTGCCCACAATCAGGGTTTGCAGCGTTTTGGGCGCAGAGTGTTTTCCCTGTGTCCATAACGCTGCGTTGTGCAGTAGAAGCACAGTTGAAGGATTTTTAGAAATCCCGTGCCCACTGTGCTTCTTTTCTCCGCAGCATAAACCGACCTGTGGCGCAGCTTCCCGAGCCTCAGCATGTCAATTTATGCTGCGGAGATGAGTGTGCTCTGCAGGTAGCATAGAGCTCCACAGCAGCCTGAACCCAAATCGTGGGCATGGGCAGCTGCGTTCTCCCGTGGGAAACACTCACATCTCTGCAGGAAGGCTGACACTGTGTACTAGATGCCGTGTCGCTGGATCATGGCCACATAGCCTAAAAGAGAGAAATTTGTTGCTACAGCAACATTTTTGTGAAGTACCTGTGGATTCAAAATGCTTACTATACTCCTTAATAAAATCCTTGAGGGGTCCAGTTTCCAAAATGGAATCACTTGTGGGGGGTTTCTAATGTATAGGTACCCAAGAGGCCCTGCTAATGTGACATGGTGCGCGCAATTTATTTCAACTTTTCCAAAATTCAAATGGTGCTCCTTCCATTCCAAGCCCTGCCATATATCCAAACAGAGGTTTTTGGCCACATATGGGGTATCCCTGTGCTCACAAGAAATTGGATAACAACCTGTGGGGTCCACGTTTTGTTGTTGCCTCTTGAAAAAGTGAGAAATGTGATGCTAAAGAAACATTTTTGTGAAAAAAATGAAAATTTTCAATATGGCAACCTAAGCTTATCAAATTCTGTGAAGTATTCGTGGATTCAAAATGTTCAATATACACCTAGATAAAAGCCTTGAGGTTTCTTGATTCCAGAATGGGGTCACTTGTGGGGGGCATCCACTGTTTAGGCACTTTAGGGGCTTTCCAAATGCGACATAGCGTCCACTAATTATTCCAGCCAAATGTTCAGTCAAATTGCACTCCTTCCCTTCCAAGACCTGCCGTGTGCCCAAACAGTTGATTTCCACCAGATATAAGATATCACCAAACTCAGGAGAAATTGCAGAATACATTTCATGGTGACTTTTTTCCTGTTACCCTTGTGAAAAAAAAAGCTACCTGGTTTAAGTAACAATTTTGTTGTAAAAATTTATTTTTTTATTTTCATGGCTCAACGTTATAAACTTCTGTAAAGCACCTGGGGGTTCAGGGTACTCACCAAACATCTAGATAAATTCCTTGAGAGGCCTAGTTTCCAATATGGGGTCACTTGTGGTGGTTTTTTGCTGTTTACGTACCTTAGGGGTCCTCCAAATGCAACATGGTGCCCGCAATCTTTTTCAGCCAAATTTCCTTTCCAAAATTCAAATATTGCTCCTTTCGTTCCAAGCCCTCCCATTTGTCCAAACAAAGGTTTCAGACCACATGTGAGGTATCACCGCGCTCATAAAAAAGTGGGTAACAAACATTTGGGTCAAATTTTTGGAATTACCTCTTGAAAAAGTTAGAGAATTGATGCTAAAGCAACATTTTTGAGAAAAAAATTACAATTTTCAATATGACAAAGTAACGTTATCAAAATCTGTGAAGTACCTGTGGGTCCAAAATGCTCAGTATACCCTTCGATAGAAGCCTTAAGGGGTCTAGTTTCCAAAATGGGGTCACTTGAGGGGGGTTCCTGCTGTTTAGGTACCTTAGGGGATCTGTAAAAGCAACATGGTGCCCGCAATCTGTTTCAGCCAACTTTGCTTTCCAAAATTCAAATATTGCTCCTTTCATTCCGAGCTCTCCCATTTACCCAAAAAAAGGTTTCTGACCACATGTGGGGTATCAGCGCGCTCATAAGAAAGTGGGTAACAAAGTGTGAGGTCCAATTTTTGGTGTTACCTCTTGAAAAAGTAAGAAAATTAGTGCTAAAGTAACATTTTTAGGTAAAATGTTAATTTTTATTTTTTTTCATTCCATATTACTTTAGTTCCTGTGAAGCACCTGAAGGGTTAATAAACTTCTTGAATGTGGTTTTGAGTACCTTGAGGGGTGCAGGTTTTATAATGGTGTCACTTTTGGGTATTTTCTGTCACCCAGGCCTCTCAAAGTCACATCAAATGGGATGTGGTCCCTAAAAAAATGGTTTTGTAAATTTTGTTGAAAAAATGGGAAATTGCTGATGAACTTTGAACCCTTCTAACTTCCTAACCCCAAAAAAATTTGTTTCAAAAATTGCGCTGATCTAAAGTAGACAAGTGGGAAATGTTATTTATTAACTATTTTGTGTGACATAACTCTCCGGTTTATGGGCATAAAAATTAAAAGTTTGAAACTTGCAAAATTTTTTATTTTTTTGTCAAATTTCAGATTTTTTCACAAATAAAATAAAAAAAATCATCCTAAATTTACCTCTAACATGAAGCCCAATATGTCACGAAAAAACAATCTCAGAATCACCGGGATCCATTGAAGCGTTCCAGAGTTATAACCTTATAAAGTGACACTGGTCAAAATTGCAAAAAATGGCCTGGGCATTAAGTACAAATCTGGCTTCGTCCTTAAGGGGTTAAAAGCATTAGGGGCAAACAAAGTGCTTTGAGTAACTTTGAGAAGAACAGATTCTTATTATTACTGCTTCAGATATTATAGGACATCTTTAAAAGTCTTATAAAGTCCATGATCCCAATTTATAAAAATAGTTATGCCAATAATCTGAGGTAAAAAACTCTTTGAAAAGTCACAAATGTCTTGTGACTTTTGACATTTTCAAGCCATACGTGACTATCTCTACCAAAATGGACAGAGCTTGGTAGGAAGGGTCATGGCAATGCCCACTTGTCTAATTCGTGAGGAGTTACGGCTTATCTTAGGCCATAAATTTTACTGCAGTCTCTGACTTGAGAAAGGATTGTGGCAAGACACATGGAGGCTAATGCCTCTTTTAAGATGCCTTGTAAAAATATAACTTTTAATTAATTCGATTAAAGGTTTAGCCTAATCAAATATACCACGTGAACAAAAACCTTTTTCAGCATTGATGGTAGGTAGGTGAGGAAGAGCCACATAAAAATGAATCAGAATTTTTACAGTTGACTATGGCACTGATGTATCAACATGACTACTGAGCTAAGTAAACTTTGATCTTTATGCACTAATTTGCATATTTTATTTGGATGGTGAATTTTCACTGTTTTTAGTACGAGTAGGGTTTCTGTAGTGATGCTGTAGGGCTTCCCAACAGTGAATGGGGGCACCAAAAAAGAAGGCATCATACCCTCCTTTGATAGGTAGGACATTTCAGGGTCTACTAAGGCCAGCTTTATAGACTGTTATTGTATTAAAAATTATTATTCACTACCATCATTGCTCAAATAGGTTTTTTTGTTCACTTGGTATATTTGACTAGGCTAAACCTTTTATTCTAATTAAGTAAAATATGTATTTTATCAGGGTTTCTTTTGCTTTTTTGGTTTTGATAAGTATTCTTACCCTGCTGTGGGTTTGCTTTTCCTCCTTCAAGATGCACCTGATTAATTTAGGCTGGCGTTACACGGGACGATATATTGTGCGTTCGCATGAGCGATCGCACCCACCCCCGTCGTTTGTGCGTCACAGGAAATTTGCTGCCCGTGGCGCACAAAGTCGGTAACCCCCTGTCACACGTACTTACCTCCCGAATGACCTCGCTGTGGGCGGCGAACATCCTCTTCCTGAAGGGGGAGGGACGTTCAGCGTCACAGCGATGTCACACAGCGGCCGCCCAATAGAAGCGGAGGGGTGGAGATGAGCGGGACGTAACATCCCGCCCACCTCCTTCCTTCCACATTGCCGGTGCGACACAGGTAAGCTGTGTTTGTCGTTCCCGGGGTGTCACATGGAGCGATGTGTGCTGCCTTGGGAACGAAGAAAAACAAGCGCGCAGAAGGAGGAACAACTTTATGAAAATGAACAATGTGTCAACGAGCAACAATAAGGTGAGTATTTTTGATCATTCACAGTCGTTCGTAGCTGTCACATACTATGATATCTCTATCGGCATCGTATGTGCGTCACGGAATTCATGACCCCGACTACATATCACCCAATATATCTTAGCGTGTGATGCCGCCCTTAGAGGCATTTGCTGTTTACTGAACTAGGCACCTCTGACTCTAACATGCTCACTCATCAAGACTGGGGTGAACAATGTAGGTCTTGATCAATGGTGGCTTATGACTTGATGGGTCATAGCTGTTTCAGGGGCACAAGGAGAACCTACACAATATTTTGGGGTGGTTTTAATATTATAACTGATTAAGGTATGCAGATTCCTAAAACAGATAATTAATGTGAAATGTTTGTGAAACCAAAGGTTGTTTGCTTACAGAATCATCATGTATAAGTCATGTTAAAGGAGATTTGATGGAATGAATAGAGTTAAGAAAAGCCATTTACAGGTACACCGTATTTGCAAGGCACTATTTCATAAAAGATTTCCATTAACATGCTGCCTTTCAGTGATTTAAAGTGGATTCAGGCATTTTCTCTTTAAACAATAAAGTATGACGCCACATGCACTCAATGTGATAAAATGAAACAAACGTTATAAGAAAAAAATCTCCTGTAAAATATTTCTGATGCTGAGATGTTGCACATCATTATCTGTAGAGCACTTGATTTGTTTAGGTCTATGCTACACATCACCTTAGAAACACAATCTAATATGTAGGGCAGGAGCCCATTAAACATAGAAACAATCCTCCGCACTGAATTCCATGTCCTGAGGAAATGGCGATAATGTAGGTTATTGTCAAGAGAATTCACTCGGGAAGTAACTTCAGTGTTACCCTGAGTGTATCTCAGAATGCTGCTTCTGAGAGAACTAAGGGAGCCTCGTATAAGCATTTGATATCTGTATAATATAGTTCCATTACAGTTCAGTGTCTGCCAAGGGCTTCCCAAGAAAGCCTCGGAACAAGTCATGCAATTATCAACCCTGTTGTCCCTTAGCCCTTGAGTTATAACACATGAAAGGATTTGTTCCACTGTGATAAAGACTCTTGAATGTCAATTAAACCATTGACTTCCTTTGATTGATTTCTAAAATTTTACTGGTTTGGAAGAATATTTTTTGTGTATTTTACTTTATGATTGTATTTACTGTGTGTTTACTTTTGTGCACTTCCCATTTTAAACAAGCTGACATGAACATTCATTTCTGGGACCAGTTGAAGGACAGCAGTAATATTAACTTCTGTTGCTGTTGGTAATTATGAATGAATTTTTTTTGGCTAACATTATAGATAGCTCCTACTGTTAAAAGAAAATTACATTAAATGAACACCCCAAAACACAATTGCATTCCCACTACGCTAATCTCCATCACGTGCCACAACGTCATAATAGAAGTTGCTATATCTGCAATTAATTTGTGTCTCCGTAGACAAAAAGAGAACCGTGATAAGTATTTATGATAAGGAATTATAATAATCATGCTTCCTGGGTCCCAATGAATGATAAATTGAAGGTAACTGGAGCCATACAGGAAGTTTTATGTTTTAAGGGACGTTAGAAAAAATGGCAATGCATTTGCATGATAAAAGTTAAAAGGGTATCTAAAGGCCCAGTCACACACAACGACTTACCAGCGATCCCGAAAACGATGCGACCTGATAGGGATTGCACGTAAGTCGCTGGGAGGTCGCAGGTGAGATGTCACACAGTCAGACCTTACCAACGATGCAAGAACAATACAGCGACCTGTATAGCGATCTCAGCAGTCACTGTGACCCTGTCACACAGTGTCAAACACAGCGATATGTCCTGCCCAGCAGGACATCGCCTTTGAAGAAAATGGCCTAGACCATTCTGCAATGACTAGAGATCTCACAGCAGGGGCCTGATCGCTGGTAGGTGTCACACATAACAAGATTGCTAACGGGATTGCTACTGCGTCATGGAAACCATGACTCAGCTGCGATCTTGCTAGCGATCTCGTTATGTGTGACGGTACCTTAATACTTTTATATCGATGGCCTACCCATAGGATAAGTCATCAATATTTGAGCAGTTGAGGTGCGACACTCAGTACTACCGCTGATCAGCTGTAGCCAGTGCTGCTGTGGCACCCCTGACCTGGTCAGGCACCACTGAGCACTGCACCCATGCTGGGGGCAGTGCAACACAGGTAATCCAGAATGCTGGCCGAGGTGTGACTACACAGGAGCATAGTAATCAGGTCTGACACATCTACCTTTGATAGGGATGCCTGGGGAATCCAGGAGGGGGCGTGGCCTCCATGTCCACTCAAGAGGTGTGGTAGAGCCTGATTGCTAGGTTGCGTAGGCAGACAGAGTAGGAAGGAGGGAGCTGAGTCTGAAGTGGAGCTCAGGGAGAGCAGACGCAAAGAGGAGACCTGAGGCTGCCACTAGTCAGACAACGTACGTGCAGTGACTACCAACGGGGAAGATCGGTCACCTGGTAGTGCCACCCAAAATCCACCCAAGGCTAGAGAAAGCAAAGGAGTGGCAGAGTAAGGGGACTGCCAGGGAGGTACCAGGCCCGCAAGGATAACAGGTACCTATGCAGAGATTTATTCAATTTTCTTCTGCCAAACCTGCCAGTGGGGGTACTTCAGACCCACGCCACAACACCACAGAGTCCGCAGCCACGTAGCAAAGAGAGGGCCCATAGTTCACAGGAGGCAAGCAGCCGGAGTGACGTGGTCCAGGCTACAAGCAAACGGGCCAAAAGAAGGGGAGAGAGGCATCAGCAACTTCCTTGGGCGACCCCAGCAGGGCTTCAAGTAGGGGTCACCCCAAAACACACAGGGCTAGGAAGGCGAGTTGGTAGTCACCCTCATCAGCCAGCTGGAAGGATACTTGGTTCCAGCCTGGTTCATCCCAGCTACGCCTGGGTTACTCACCCTGCCATCAACTGTGAGTAAAAACCCTGAAAGACTGCCTGGACTGTGTTTGAGTCATTCTGCGCCTTGTAGTTCCAAACACTTACACAGGGTCCTGGGGCTTGCCTCACTCTCGGGAGGCCACTACAACTGACTGCACCCGCCATCAGCCCCAGGCACCCCTTAATCTGCAGTGGCGGTCACCCTGACCGCAATACCAAGAGTGGCGTCACGAAAATCCTAAAGAGAAGGTTCCCTACCTGTGACCAGACTGTTCCTCCACGTGGAGTCCCTGAAGGTAATGCACCGACACAACACCTGTGGGGCTTTACACTGCCACCGGCCGGATGTGCAGAGTTGCACTGTACAGCTCCGTCATTGGAACAGTGACTGTGGTTCTGTACGTGCATCTGTCCCATATTTCAAATCAATAAGGAATGGATGTGCACTACCTGGCCATGACAAATATGCCGTTGACAATTGAGCATATTCTGGCACCGTTGACATAAGGAATAGCTGGGGTTCTGGGTGTCACACCCACACCAATCAGGTATTGATGAACTATCCTGAGGATAAACAAATATAATATTTTTATGCAAAATCACAGTAAAAATATTTATCACCCTCCATTGGGACACATTGAAGCGTGGTTAGACGCGCAATGGCCAGGCTCATCACAGACTTGGACAACCCCTTTAATGCTCCTAACAGCATAAATAAAAATATAGTAACCCTTAACTCATCAGACAGCACAAGACTTTATTAAAGAGATTGTCCACTACTTTAATATTGATGGCTTTTCCTTAGGATAGTCACCAATGTTTGATTGGCCAGGGTCTGGCACCTGGCACCCCTGCCGATCGTCTGTTCTAGGTGCCATGCTGGTGGTGGCAGATGGCCGAAAGTGTTCAGTTCCGGATCTGCTCCATCTTCAGCAGCAGCCTCCTATTAAAATCAATGATGTGAATGTGCAGTACTCGGTCATGGATACTATCAGAAGACGGAGAAGATCAGGAAATAAACCTTTGCAGCCACCTGCACCAAGAACAGCTGATCAGCGAGGGTCCCACTGCTCTCACATCACAGGTGATGTGCAAGTGGGACAGAGGCCTAATGATGAGACATAATCAGTATCACAAATAACCATTTACTTTCAGGTACCTTATAGATGATGTTGTCTCTGATTGGAGTCATATTTTTATCTTTTGTTTATCTTGTCCTGACATCATAATTACTTTTCACATTCACAGCTCGTCTCTGCAGACTTCCATCTTCTCTGTTCTTCTGCAGCACATTCTGTCCTAATACTCGTAAAAATACAGAATGATTAGAATACTCCTACATAAAAATATCTGCCCTACACTGTGCCCCAGAATAAATAATGGCCCCTAACAGTGTACTCTGCACAAAATATGACCCACAAACTGTCCCTTTTATGGTACATGTCCTCCACATTTCCCTCTTCTTTCCATACTGAGCCTACTCCTCACTGTCCTCTCACACCTCTCACACTGTGTCATCGCCTCTCCATACCGCCCCCCTCCACTACCCAGTCTCTATTCCATGCCCCCTCACATTTTTCTCATCCCTTACTGTCTGCTCACTGCCTCTGTACACAGCCCCCTCACTCCCCATACTGTGTCTGTATACTTTTCCCTCTCAGTCCCCGTATTGTATCCGCACCCTTCCTGCCCACTTGCTCCTCAAACCGTGTCCTCAAATTTTACCCCTCACTCTTTATTGTGTCGTCAACATTTCTTTCCCCTGTTTGCTCCCCATACTATTTCCATATACATTCCCCCAATCTCTGCACATACTATGTCTGTATACATTAGCCCTCACCCTCTCTCCTCATACATCATCTCTCATCACCTCTCTCCCCATACTGTGTCCAAAGATACTTCCCCATCCCCTCTTATAACCACAATGTGTCCACAGACAGTTCCCTCTCCCCACTCTCGCTCCTCCATACTGTGTCTATAGATACTGCTCCAACCCACCCTCTCTCCCTATACTGTGTTTATAGATACTGCCACCTCCCCACCCTCTGTACTCCCATACTGTGTAAATAGATGCTGCCCCCTCACCCCATACTATTCCTCTTTGGTGTCTTCAGCCTTACTGGAGCACTAATCACCAGCATTGTCTGCCACCTCTGCAGCACTGAAGAGAGACATCAGCAGTATGATCAGCTTACCTGATCACATAACAGACGTTGCTCAGACCTGGAAGTGCCAACGGCCACCGCTTCAGTTGTCCTCATGTCTGAAAACTATGAGGACAATTGATCAGGGGGGGCCGGTGCGCTGTACTTTCTCTGAGTCTTAGCTGTCAGTTTAACAGTGGCTCAGAGAATGGCTGCCTCCCACTACAGGGGCGGCAAAACGTAGCCACCAAGAAGACTTTCAGAGCACCGCATCAGGCGACCTGACAGCGTCCCCTGACAGCTGCACCTGGGGCACGTGCCCCGCCAGCCCCCTCTAAATACACGTCTGTGGGAAGCACTTCCATATCACCTTTCAGGAAAGCTATCAGGTAGAATAGGACGCTTATGGCACTAATCCTATCCTAACCCATCACCCAGCTACGTACACATCAGATACTGATTACATAAAACTAGTAATCTATGCATGATCCAAAAAATGCCATTATCTCTTATTTTAGAGGGTCTGTCTTAGTAGTAGTCACATAGTTTGCCACTTCGCATTTAAGGGGTGCTTCACACACAGCGAGCTCGCTGCCGAGATCGCTGCTGAGTCACGCTTTTTGTGACGCAGCAGTGACCTCATTAGCGATCTCGCTGTGTGTGACACTGAGCAGCGATCTGGCCCCTGCTGCGAGATCGCTGCTCGTTACACACAGCCCTGGTTCGTTTTCTTCAAAGCCGCTCTCCTGCTGTGACACACAGATCGCTGTGTGTGACAGCAAGAGAGCGACAAATGAAGCGAGCAGGGAGCAGGAGCCGGCGTCTGACAGCTGAGGTAAGCTGTATCCAAGATAAACATCGGGTAACCAAGGTGGTTACCCGATATTTACCTTAGTTACCAGCATCTGCAGCTCTCACGCTGCCTGTGCTGCCGGCTCCGGCTCTCTGCACATGTAGCTGCTGTACACATCGGGTTAATTAACCCGATGTGTACAGCAGCTAGGAGAGCAAGGAGCCAGCGCTAAGCAGTGTGCGCGGCTCCCTGCTCTCTGCACATGTAGCTGCATTACACATCGGGTTAATTAACCCGATGTGTACTGTAGCTATGGTAGGAGAGCAAGGAGCCAGCGCTCAGTGTGCGCGGCTCCCTGCTCCCTGCACACACAGCTGTGCGCTGGTAACTAATGTAAACATCGGGTAACCATACCCGATGTTTACCTTAGTTACCAGTCTCCGCAGCTTCCAGACGGCGGCTCCGTGCAAGCGCAGCGTCGCTTGCACGTCGCTGCTGGCTGGGGGCTGTTCACTGGTCGCTGGTGAGATCTGCCTGTTTGACAGCTCACCAGCGACCATGTAGCGATGCAGCAGCGATCCTGACCAGGTCAGATCGCTGGTCGGATCGCTGCTGCATCGCTAAGTGTGAAGGTACCCTAACATTGTTCTGTATGGTGTATGTGTAAATAATGCTATATTTTATTGTCACTCTCATAGTTTCATTAAATGCAATATCATCAAAAACTTAAGAGTTAACTCAATAAGTGAAGGAAAGCAAAGCTGACAGTTTTTCCTTCACTTGACAAACTGTAGCTGTCAACCAGGTTGCCTACTTGGCTTTTTGTATCTCAAAACTAGTTTCTGTCCAAGAGTGAATATTGATAAAAGTCAACTAAAATTGTCATTGTCATTTTACAAATTTCTATTTTCGTGGCTTTTAAAGCCTGTAAAAATATAATAATATACTTTATTTATTATAACACACTGAAATCATGCTCGAGCCACAGCCAAAAATGCACAGAAATTGGGGGAATGGAGCAACCAAATCAGTTCATCATTATTTAGTATGTTTATTTAAAAAGACAAAAAGTCATAGAATATATTATATGTGTGAGCAGGTCAAACAAATGAGGAAAAAAATCTTTTAGCGAGGAGAAATCAAAACATGTGGGCACAGGCAATATGGATCAATGCAGAGAAGTATGAACAGACCTTATATGAAGTAATAATACTGTCCAGGAAGTGGTTTTGCACTTTCATTGTTTTCACTTCCCTTTTTCTTTTTCATTCTTTATATATATAGATAGATAGATAGATAGATAGATATACACTATATTGCTTTATATCTGTATCCTCTTCCGATGATACTTGATTTTTACACATTTGCAATCCTTTTGATCCACTTTCGACACTTGTATTCTATGTGTATAACTGTTCTCAAGGAGCACTCCACCTTGTAATTTATATTATGGGGAGCCCTCCTTATGGTAAGGCTTTTGACCTACTCATATTTTGTGTGTGCCATGAATTTTTCGTGTTGCTTATTGCCACTGCCAGTTGTCATCTTAATAAGATGTTATACACTCATGTTAAGGCCTGAAACACACATCCGTGAAAACCACGTCCGTGTAAAACGGGCTGTTTTTCGGGTCCTTTTTCCGTTTTTTAGGTCCGTTTTTATGGTATGTGTGGCCTGCGTGTGTATCCCGTATGCTAGCCGTATGTGCGTGCGGAATGTCCGTGTGTGCGTGAGTGAAATAACTGACATGTGTGTGTGTTGTCCGTGTGAAATGTATGTGTGTGATGCAAAATGTCATTACTAGTACATGTCGGAAGTTATATACCAAGAAGGTCGTGAAAAGTAGATATTATTTGCAAACCTGATTGTCTTACTACTTTTGTTAAAATTATATTTTATTTAATACTAAATCACAAACATACATAAACAAATTCATTAAAAGAATATAAGGAGGAAATAAGGAGATTCTCCCTATCCTATTTCCTTCCTACCATACGGGGGTCGGCGTCCTAGGTTGATGACGCCCCCGTTCAACGACGACTAGATCCCTATAGACCGCCCTCCTTATGACAGAATAGTGCACCCCATCTACTAGATAGAAATCTTTAGAATTTTATCACCACAGTGAACATAGTGCACAGTCCAGGATGATTTGGGATTGTTAGTATAAGACAAGAATTATGGGGTGGGGCTTAGGGGTCGTCATCCGATTCGTCAGATCTGTCAGTGTGCTCAGATAGATAGCTATAGAGTACAGTTTAAGTAATTATGCTGTTTAGGAGTATTCAGCACAATTTTATGCTCAATTTATAGAATTTTTGAGACACAATTCGTAATAAGGATTGTCCAATTAAACAAAGTTGCCCACTTCACAGAGTTGCCCGATGCATTTCGCCCATTAACATCTTAGTAGTGTAGGGCTCATCAGGGGCTTGAAGACAGTTGCTTGATAGACTCCTTATTTTGATATCGGAGTGAATACGGTCGTATTGGTCACAGAGCTGGTGCCAGGAGTATTATGATCCTAGGGTCCACAGGGTATCTCATCTGGATGATGATCATCTTATTGCATTTGGGCTCACAATAACATCGTTGCCACTTGAGGGATAATTTATCATACGACCACCATAATCAGCAAAGCAGCCAACCTTAAGGATGCACGCAAATAGTCGAGTTCATCCCCAAGATGGGTAAACTTCCATACGTGGTTAGGAGTTACAATAAACACGACAAGGTCCTAGTTACTGACCGCAGCAGGAGCAGCTGTTTAAATCATACATAGTGATCTCTGTAAACCGCTCATTTAGTAGTACACGCCTTTTAGTTTTCAAGGATGTACCCTCAGATCTCCATGCCTATAGGCCCAGACCTTACGTCCGTCTGCATGGAATGTAGATCCTCTGCTGTGCCATTTCAGGATCTACATTCCATGCAGACGGACGTAAGGTCTGGGCCTATACACTGTGAGCCATGACTATATTTGAAGATTGGTTCTGGCATGGAGATCTGAGGGTACATCCTTGAAAACTAAAAGGCGTGTACTACTAAATGAGCGGTTTACAGAGATCACTATTGTATGATTTAAACAGCTGCTCCTGCTGCGGTCAGTAACTAGGACCTTGTCGTGTTTATTGTAACTCCTAACCACGTATGGAAGTTTACCCATCTTGGGGATGAACTCGACTATTTGCGTGCATCCTTAAGGTTGGCTGCTTTGCTGATTATGGTGGTCGTATGATAAATTATCCCTCAAGTGGCAACGATGTTATTGTGAGCCCAAATGCAATAAGATGATCATCATCCAGATGAGATACCCTGTGGACCCTAGGATCATAATACTCCTGGCACCAGCTCTGTGACCAATAGGACCGTATTCACTCCGATATCAAAATAAGGAGTCTATCAAGCAACTGTCTTCAAGCCCCTGATGAGCCCTACACTACTAAGATGTTAATGGGCGAAACGTGTCGGGCAACTCTGTGAAGTGGGCAACTTTGTTTAATTGGACAATCCTTATTACGAATTGTGTCTCAAAAATTCTATAAATTGAGCATAAAATTGTGCTGAATACTCCTAAACAGCATAATTACTTAAACTGTACTCTATAGCTATCTATCTGAGCACACTGACAGATCTGACGAATCGGATGACGACCCCTAAGCCCCACCCCATAATTCTTGTCTTATACTAACAATCCCAAATCATCCTGGACTGTGCACTATGTTCACTGTGGTGATAAAATTCTTAAGATTTCTATCTAGTAGATGGGGTGCACTATTCTGTCATAAGGAGGGCGGTCTATAGGGATCTAGTCGTCGTTGAACGGGGGCGTCATCAACCTAGGACGCCGACCCCCGTATGGTAGGAAGGAAATAGGATAGGGAGAATCTCCTTATTTCCTCCTTATATTCTTTTAATGAATTTGTTTATGTATGTTTGTGATTTAGTATTAAATAAAATATAATTTTAACAAAAGTAGTAAGACAATCAGGTTTGCTAGTACATGTCGGAAGACAGAGTAGCGGGATGAGAATGAACTCGGGTGAACTTCACCCGACTTCATTGTCATGCCGCGGCTCTGTCTTTGTGCCGTGTACTGATTAGCGGTCACCTGTGAAGGATTCACCGGTGACCGCTAATCCCCCGAGTGACTGAAGTGTCCCACCCTCTCTCATACTCACCGATCCCCGATCACCGGCGCTGCATGGCATTCACACTGCTACGGCGGCTTTTTCTAATTTGAAAAAGCCGGCCGCTCATTAAACAATCACGTATTCCCTGCTTTCCCCGCCCACTGGCGCCTGTGATTGGTTGCAGTGAGACACGCCCACCATGCTGAGTGACAGCTGTATCACTGCACCCAATCACAGCAGCCGGTGGGCGTGTCTATACTGTGCAGTAAAATAAATAAATAAATAATTAAAAAAAACGGCGTGCGGTCCCCCCCATTTTAATACCAGCCAGATAAAGCCATACGGCTGAAGGCTGGTATTCTCAGGATGGGGAGCTCCACGTTATGGGGAGCCCCCCACCCTAACAATATCAGTCAGCAGCCGCCCAGAATTGCCGCATACATTAGATGCGACAGTTCTGGGACTGTACCCGGCTCTTCCCGATTTGCCCTGGTGCGTTGGCAAATCGGGGTAATAAGGAGTTATTGGCAGCCCATAGCTGCCAATAAGTCCTAGATTAATCATGTCAGGCGTCTCCCCGAGATACCTTCCATGATTAATCTGTAAGTGACAGTTAAAAAACACACACACACCTGAAAAATCCTTTATTAGAAATAAAAAACACAAACAAATTCCCTCATTACCAATTTATTAACCCCGACAAAGCCCTCCATGTCCGGCGTAATCCACGGACCTGCAGCGTCGCTTCCAGCTCTGCTGCATGGAGGTGACAGGAGCAGCAGAAGACACCGCCGCTCCGGTCACCTCCACGCAGCTAATGAGATGAGTAGCGCGATCAGCTGCTGTCACTGAGGTTACCCGCGGCCACCGCTGGATCCAGCGGTGGCCGCAAGTTACCTGACTGACAGCAGCTGATCGCGCTACTCATCTCATTAGCTGCGTGGAGCTGACCGGAGCGGCGGTGTCTTCTGCTGCTCCTGTCACCTCCATGCAGTAGAGCTGGAAGCGACGCTGGAGGTCCGTGGATTACGCCGGACATGGAGGGCTTTGTCGGGGTTAATAAATTGGTAATGAGGGAATTTGTTTGTGTTTTTTATTTCTAATAAAGGATTTTTCAGGTGTGTGTGTGTTTTTTAACTGTCACTTACAGATTAATCATGGAAGGTATCTCGGGGAGACGCCTGACATGATTAATCTAGGACTTATTGGCAGCTATGGGCTGCCAATAACTCCTTATTACCCTGATTTGCCAACGCACCAGGGAAAATCGGGAAGAGCCGGGTACAGTCCCAGAACTGTCGCATCTAATGTATGCGGCAATTCTGGGCGGCTGCTGACTGATATTGTTAGGGTGGGGGGCTCCCCATAACGTGGAGCTCCCCATCCTGAGAATACCAGCCTTCAGCCGTATGTCTTTATCTGGCTGGTATTAAAATGGGGGGGACCGCACGCCGTTTTTTTTAATTATTTATTTATTTATTTCACTGCGCAGTATAGACACACCCACCGGCTGCTGTGATTGGGTGCAGTGAGACAGCTGTCACTCAGCGTGGTGGGCATGTGTGACTGCAACCAATCACAGGCGCCGGTGGGCGGGTAAAGCAGGGAATACAAGATTGATTAATAGGCGGCCGGCTTTTTCAAAATAGTAAAAGCCGCCGAAGTTTTTATAACAGCCGTGCAGCGCTGCGCCGGAGATCGGGGAACGGTAAGTATGAGAGAGGGGGGGAAACTGACCGACAGACAGCTAGAGGGACAGATAAGACAGAGAGACCGACCGACAGACATAGAGACCGACCGACGGACTGAGGGAGAGAACAAAACAGAAAAAGAAAAAAGACCGACATCACATGAAAAAAGCACAAAACGTACAGGGAGCAAACAGAGATGCGTCCGTGTCACTCGGACGTGCGCACAGACCCATTGACTTTCATTGGGTCCGTGCTGCGTGTTGCGTGCAGAAAACGGACATGCTGCCGTGCAAAACGCACACAGGTACGGATCACGGACACGGACAAACGGACATGCATCAAAAACGCACGTGGAGCTTTTATCATACAATAACATTGGTGCACGTTTGGCCGTGTCTCCAGTATACACGGAAACGGACCAAACACCCACGTGTTTCACAGATGTGTGTTTCAGGCCTAAAACTAACATTCGTATTACCAGTAATGCCATGAAACACAAGTTGAAAAATAACATTATATCCACAAGTTAGTTTAATTAAATAAATGAGTTAATAAAAAAATCTATAACATATAAGCATATAATAAACTCTCAATGACTAAATATATAATTAATCAGCACAGATTTTGGATTTGTTTAGAGGTTATGATTTACGGTAATTTAATATGAGAAAATGCCTTAAAATGTGTTCTGGTAAGGAGAAGTTATCACCTATTAAGTTGATCATTTCTAGATTACTGGGTGTCCAAGCAATGAAACTCTTACCATGCACCAGTACTAATAGACCTTGTGATGATCCGATTGTTGATTCCGATATTTTGCCTTAACGTCCACTTCTTGGCTTTGAATGGATGGGCTTCATTTCATATTCATTTAACTGTCATAACACTCACAAGCAGTTTGGCAATTTTCTTGGCCGAGAGACCTCTATCAATGAGCTACATGATGCTGTTTCTCTTTTCATGGGAAAGCTTCTTCACGACCGCTCCTTGAAGCAAACCAGTGACCTTTTACTTGGGAACCAACCTAATAACACACTGAGTTAATAAGGAACTTGAGAACAGGTTGTAATTTGTAGTATACAGTAAGAAAAACATTTTTTCAACAACAGGAGCAAAACAGTAACAATGCAGTGACATGACAAGAATTTACATATATATATAATATAGTTGCAAATCAAATTTATATATGAGAGAGCCAAGATGATTTTCTATAAAATGAAGGTAATCTCACTTTCCAAGCTGTAGTGAATGGTGAAATATGCAGCCTGAAAGTCAAAAGCTCAAAACATAGTTACCGTTTTTCCCATCAGTGTAGCTATGGGATGAGAGAACGCAGGACCTGTATACTCTCCTCACCTAGAGCCTGGAAGTATCAGGAATACATCTGTTTGCAGTAGATGTCATCTTTGCACTGCTGCTTCACCACTTTGTGCAGAATGCTCCATCAGTGAGAGCACCATTGTAATCACCATCTCTCCCCCAACCTTTCTGTGCTGCACGCTAAGCTTTACTTCTGAAAGTAAGTGACCTCCTAGGACATCCTCTGCGAACCACCATTTTTATAGTACTTCTTTCTAATCCAATTTTGAGCACACAGGACTCCCGTCATTCTGTAGCGGACCTGCTCAATGAGCAGTGTGTGCTTGTAAATTATACTGATCAGTCTCAGTCTGAGCTCAGTGAGCCCCACGACCTTCCATTGAGCAAAACGTTCATGTACTGCTCAGTTGCTCTGCTCAAACCTTCTGCTCAGCATTCATTCTCATACTCTCATACCTAAAAATAGGCAGAAGACTGATATTAAAGAGTAAAAATGGATTTAGAAGAGTCTATGACTCCAATACAGCCATTACTGCAACCTCTGCCGGCATAAAGAGTGTTTACATAATTTCTGTCTTTTAATTTCTAGAAAATTCTCTTCATTGTTCCCCGGTTACTGCCAATGGCTTCTAAACTTTACAATTTTTACATCATGGCAAACTATTAAGATTACTACTTTGGACACGACGATTAAAATAAAAATCTCTTTTATTCATAGAATGTATCAGTCCTGTTACTTTTGGGTTGCGCACAGTCTATTCTGTCAGCCAGTTTGTATTGTGTTCTGTCCAGTACTGTGATACCTGTCGGCGCGTTTTATATCCTTTATGCTCACAGGCATTATAAATGGCACTTACATCTTGCTGAAGGCTCCTGCTGGGAAGCTGAAGGAAATTTGATTTTACCTACTGCTGCTCTCCTCCATTTTAAGTGGCTGCAGAGTGTAGTTTTACTCTAATCTGATTGTCCCATTAAAGGAAATGTTTCGTGCATTTTAGTTTCATTGGCTATTGGAGATTTAAGTATGTACTTTCCTTCTGTATTATCTATATTGGAAACTATATTGATGGTGTTCTTTATAGCAGCTGCAATGAATGAGAGTCAAGTGACAAAGAAATGTCATACATTATAGTTTCCCAGACATTAAGGAATAACAGAGAAAATGGAGAAAAATACTTATTTGTGTGTATATTGTTTATATTCTGGTGTGTATTGTCCTCTAGTGATACTATAGCGTTGTCATTAAAGGGATTGCCCACCACAGGGACATTCTTTTCTTAAATACTGTTTTTCCCAATGTAGAATTAATATATCCCGCAGTCACTTCATATACAGCCGCTGTTCCAGCTATGGCTGTGCTGTGTCTCCTGAGGATCAGGTGACATTTTTATGCCATGTGAGCCCTGCAACCAGTAAGCAGTTGCTATTACGTTGCTGTGCTGTGGAAAGGCATTGGATTTGAAGGTGAGTTTTGGTTAGTTTTATGTTTCTAGTAGGAGTATTTTATTGAAAAAGAGTTTGTCCAGGCTTTTAACTACTTTAACTTGCTGTTTCTTAATCTGCGAACAAGATCTCTGCAAGAACAAAGAAAACTGCCACCACTCATCATAGAACCTTGACACATTACTAGAAATATCAGAGACATCTATCTGTAAATAACACCGTTTTAGAGTGTTTCATCTCCAACAGCATAGAGCAGGTTTGTGGTTAATTGGTTGAAATGTCTTTGAAGCAGGTCCTGGAAGATACTGATTCTTCTTGTAGAAATCTAGTTGTTGCATGGACTTCTATAGTCAATTCTCTCTTTGAAAAGTATGTCAAAGTGCTCTCTACCAGAAGGGAGCTACCGAGAAATGGCATTAGATAGGGACAATTTTCTTATTTTTGATGCACAGATGATTTGAATACTTTTACAAGCCCTCTTGTCAGCTTTTGTAATATACTTTGTGAGAGAATGAACAAATAAAGTTTACAACATGAGTTTAAAGGGAACCTGTCACCAGTTTTTGACCCTATGAACAAATGCAACAACTTGTAACTGTTCCTTTGCTGCGTTCCACAAACCTGTCTATCAGCACCTGACGTCTCCTGTCTACTCCCAAAAATACCATTTCATATGCTCCCATTGTGTATATAAGTTAGGGTGGTTTGGTCCTGTGGGCGTTCTCACTTGGTATCTGTCCCTCTTCTCTGCTGTTAATCACATCTTCCTGCTTTGATTGACGTGCCTGAAGGGTCCTGTGTCATCCACCAAGTGAACCGAGATCTTGCACCTTCATAGTAGTCTTTCAGGCCCGCACGGGCGCTCTCTGCTCTGCCCTACTGAAGGCAGAGGATAGAACAGCATTGCACAAGTACCGAAATCAAAATAACATCCCAAAGTCATTGCACAGTGCTTGCGCCATGATGTTCTTTGCTCTGCCCCATTAGGGCACACTCCTGCGCAGGACAGCGAGTCTACTGCGCAGGTGCGAGATCTCTGTTCACTGTGTGGATGACGCATGACACATAATCCACATCAATCAAAGCAGGAGGACGTGATTAGCAGCAGAGAGGAGGGGCAGATGCCACGGCAAGGACGCACACAGTACCAGACCACCTTAATTTACATACAGCTCTAGAGCATATCAAATTGTATTTTTGAGAGTATACAGGGGGAGTCAGGTGCTGATGCTAGGGCACCAAAATATTTTAACAAATATGTTTTTAGTAAGAACCTTATTTATAAGACAGTACATGCATTTAAACCAAACCACGGGCAGCAATATTGCAGTCATTTTATTTAGCTCTTTATTCAGGAATCCTGAGCATTTCAGAGACAATATACTGTGGTATGCTGCTAAGGACTATGTTACTCTGGTAACTAGATCATGACCAGTCCCTCGGCAGCATCTCAAGCCCTTTGACTGACAGGTTACCCTGTATCTGTTCATAGGGAAATACCTGTCAATCAAATGGATTAGGGCTGAAAGAAGCCAACAATGAGGCAGCATTTGGTTATCAAACATGGCATATAAAGCCATGGCGGTTTTTCAAAGTATTTTTTTTTTTTTTAAATCTCTATAATGTTGCAATGGTTCAGAAAAAAACAAAGTTGGCAATAGTAATTCAGCTGGTGTCTGCTACATGCTTTGTGTTTTGAGGATCTCTGTTTAAAGAGAAAATAAAAAGAGTTAGTAAATTTACCCTGAAAAAGCCCATTATGGGGTCTAGAAATAGTGTTTGCTGCACTAAACAAGGATATGTAACCAGATTTTAAAATACAAAATGTATATATTACTAAATAGATCACCAATAGCGGATGAGGCTGGTGTGCTTCATTTCACAATCCAATAGTTGCATGATAAGTATTTTTAAAAGTTGGTATGAGTGAGAGATTTCATCAGCAGGAGAGACACTGAGGACCTGTCCAGAGGGATAAATTGGGGGAGATTGAGTTTTTAACTCTCACAGACTCTTAACTTCTTTAATTTTATAAAACCAAGAGGAAATGTAGCACCCCTGAGGTATCAGGTGCCACAAAATGTAACCTGTGGAAACCCAAACCTCGGAATATCCATGCCAGTCAACAAACCAGCACCTTCAGGCCACATACACAACCTCAACACCAGACTGGGAGACTACTTAGCAATAGGTAAAAGGGATGGGCACTGATTGGTTAGTTTCCATCCAATCTCTAGTAAGAGACCAGGTGAGGGGTCGGGGTTGGTGGTCGGATGGGAAGTTGGCGGGCGGAAGTGGTGAGTTAAGTTTGAGGTGTAGGAGAAGGAGTTGAGAGGAGACGGAGATGGAGCAAAAGCGAAAGTACAGAAAGACCTGAAGTAACAACAGAGTGCTGTAATAGGAGTGAGGACTGTGAAGTAGGGAAGCAGGACTTCAGGAACCGTGGGTTACCTGTGGAAGTGTAAGACTCCAGGAACCGCGGGAAGCCTGTGGAAATCTAGAACAAAGGTTCACAGGACTCAGCACAAGGCGGGGTGCAAATCCTAGGACAGCGGGAAATTTTATGGTCAACTGTTAAATCTGCCAGGCAAGAAGATCTCCAGGATCCATCGCCAACCAAAAGAGTCTGAAGCATCAGCAGCAAAGAGGGGACCGAGGACTGAACCCCTTAAATAGTCCAGGCTGCCTACAATAGGACCAAGACTGAGGAGAAGGGACTCCCAAGCAGCTCTAGGCCACGGGAGCCCATCAACAACAAGTGTGCATGGAGGACAGCCAACCCAGGTAACAGCTGACACGGAGAACAAAGGGAGCGGGAACACCTGTAACTGGCACCAGCAGGTCCATATACCAGGCCAGTAAAGGCAAGTTGAAACTGCAATACCAGTGTGGACTGTTTCCTTATCGCCCCGTGGACTTACACAGATGATTCCCTGCTACAATCCCCATCATGCACTCCTGGGGCCTATCCCTGCTTGCAGAGGGCCCAAAACACCTAAGCAGCACTATTCCACAAGCCCCAGCAGGATTCAGCAGTGGCAGCCCCAATAACCTAGCCGCACACCGCAAGTGGCCGATGCCCAGGGTCACGGAACTGGGCATCGGCCGTGACCACGACTCCCCCTGAGTATCACACATGCCCGGGATTGAGTACCCCACAGCCCTGGGGCATCAAAGAAGCTTTTATCATGCAGTATACTCACTTTACACTTTATCACTTTATTATTTTGTTTGAAAACAGTGCCCATTATACACACAAAAAAGTCGAAACTTCACCATATGTTATGCTACAAGTCAGTGTGAACATTAGCATTGTTCCATAACTAAAGGATGTGTTGGCCTGAAACTTATCATATGTGCAATGTCTGACAGAGGCCATGAGCTCAAAATATCTACCTGGGACAGACTTGACTCTAGCCACTCCATCTGGGAGATTCCAGGTGAATCTCAGCCTTTTCCCATTAAGCCATGTACAGGGATTTGGTCTTACAAAGGGGTCCACGGGATTCACTGGTAGATACTGAAAGAAAGGGCACCTTTGCAGGAACAATAAATGACCCTTTGAAATATAGTTCATAATGCACAATTCCATCTGCTTTGAAGATTAATGTGGGCCCCTCACTTCTTGGGTCCCGTGTGGCTGTACAGTATGCATCAATGATATGTCTGCCGCTGACTGGATTACTTCTTTGGAAGGACTTTTGACAATAGGTTTTTGTAATTTAATATTAAAACAACAGAAGATAGTGGTGGAGACAAAGATTTTGTTGATATGTCATTTACTAAGCTGGGTGCTGTTGTTTACTTACAATGAGAGTTTTATCATCAGGGCATTATTACTGCCTAGACTACAACTCATGCGTTTTCTAGACCAACCACATCCCCTCAACTGGTAAGCATCTCACTGTCAATAGACATTATATGAAGAAAGCTGTGGTGTGGGCGGGATGAGCTTTTTCTTTGCTGCATGGCTAAAACTAAAAACTTCAATAGTGTCAACTTCTGCACCTAATAAACTAAGTTATACATCGTTTGACTCAGGGTCTCTTTTCATACATCATTCTGCTCTCAGATGAGGTTGCAAAATCGTGGTAACTGATTCCCTTTATGAAGACAGGTAACATTCAAAATATGCTGTAATGCTTTCAACTAGCAGCTATTCTCTTAAAAAGTTATTATTTAAAGGTCGCTTTTTTAGATATATAGCAGATGCATTTTGGAAGCTGCATTATAGGAATTATAGCCAAACCTCTTACAATTCTACTGCTTAGTAGAGTTGATTGAACTTCCCAAAAACCGGGAGCTGCGGATCACTGCCAGATTTAAACATAAGTCCGATCCGCTCCGGAATCCGGTGCCCATATAAGTCAATGGGCACCAGAATCCAGAAATTAAAAACATTTGTGGATGGGATAGGGGGGTAGGAGCGCACGTGGTATACTCATCCAGGCGGTGTCATGGCGGCAAACTCCTTCTGGGTCACGCTTTTCCCTTCCGGAGTCGACAATTCAATATTCACTACTATGCCCGTCCACCAGCGTGTGTAATTGGTTGCAGTTAGACGCGCCCCCACCCTGAGTGGCAGCGTGCCAGCTGACTGCAACCAATTACAGGCACCAGGATTGCCAGTGGGCTACGAAAGCAGTTCAAGTGGCTGTGAATCAGTATGGTGGTAAAAAAATAAATAAATAAAACAATCGGCGCAAGGTCCCCGTATTCTGATGACAGCACAGATATAGCTGTCAGGCTGTACCTGTGCTGTGTATCCAGTGCCTAGAGTCACATGTGCGAGGCTTTGCCGGGTGATGCCATGGCAGACTCGCGCGAGTCCCTCACAAATGTGATTCCATCCTAAGAGAAATCGCATGCGGCTTTTTTTTTTATTATTATTTAAATAAATAATTAAAAAAACCCGATGTGCGGTCCCCCTCAATTTTCATCCCCAGCAAGATAAAGCGAGCTGGGAGCTGGTATTCTCAGATATTCAGATACTCTTTTACAATCCAGATCTGCTCAGCCCTACTGCTTAGGAATGTGCAAATACATCAGAAAGCTGAGAGCTATGGTATGGCTGACATGAACCTATTGTGCATGGTCAACTTTACATACGTATAGGGTCATATAGTGATCTGTGTCTGGCTCGGTATAGTTATAATACAGACAGAGACATGAACCCATATCATGCCCATCTGAAGTGGCTATAGTGTATATTTTATAATGAATTGTAATCAAATATCTTATTGTTAACCCAATAAAAAAAATTTACATAACTTTACATGCACTTCCATTTTTTCTTCCAAAAAAAATCATTTTATTTTTTAATATAAAGCTCTAATGACTTATGTATGACTTTTCGAGAATGTAGTACTGAATTCTCCCCCTGAAGATGAATGCCGATAACAATAATTCACACTTCAATCTTTCTATTTCCAAGGTTTAGCATAAAAACTAAGACGCAAGCGACTCCTTGGAAGATTGATTTCCATATGACAACTTTCTGGTAAATCTCACATTTACTTGAGATTCTGTGCATCCTTACCAGGAATAATACATGCTTTTAACATGAAAATCATTTTGGGATCTAATATCACTTTATTACAAGATGGATAAGGAAGAATCTGAAAGTGTTGCACTGCCATCTTCTGATGGCTTATTAAATCTGCAAAAATACATGAAAGCTAAAAAAAAACATTTAAAATCTATGTATTTATTTTTACAAAAAAATGTAAAAGATCAATCGAAATTGGAAATTCGAGACCAAGAAAGATGTGATTTTGGCCATAATATGTGTATAGGTACATCCAATCGTTTGTATTAAACAGTCACAATTAAGGAAATGTCTAAGAACATCTTATCTGCATATAGAACCTGGAACAAATGAAACATAAAAGCTCATATTTCCAAAGAGAGGAACAATCACTTGAGCGCCGTTTGATTTTCCAGCTCCTTGTGTGAGCACAGTTAATTCATTACAGCCACAGTATCTATAAATACTGCAACATTTTCACACTGGCCTGACTGCTAGACTTTGTAGAATGATCACAGCGGCGAGTTTTGAAATTGCTTTATTCAAGCTTGTTGTTTTCCCCAGAATTGTCCTGCAAGAGCAGCAATTTCAAAGATACGAGCTTAGCAAGAGGTTAGCCGATGTGCCGCCTCCATTGCTAAATTCTCCCGTAATAAATGCAATAATTGTTTTGAAGCGTGCTTTTTCATTAATGTCACCTGAATCCCCGGAGCCCTAACTTTTATCAATTTGCATACAGTGGGAGTTTTATATTGTGTGAATTAACAAATGCAGAACATAAATGAGACTGTCTATTAATCCATTTTATTTTAATTGGATATGGTAATTTGAGCACATCTAGCTTAAATTTGGAATGAAATATAAAGGCTTTTAAGCAGAGAATACAATGTAAGTACAAAATGTAAGAAGCGTTAATGCACAAAATGCTTTTACCTGTCATGAAAAGTATTTGTGAAGTTGTGGAACTTTGTTAATAGTTAAGGTCAACATCGTCCTGGCATAGTGCCACAATGCCGCTAATGAATTCTAGAAAGAATTGGAAAAGTCAGTATGAAAGGGTTACTCACATTGTTAGAATTTATCATTAGAGTTCAGCAAACCTCCTGAAATGAAAGTTCACCAGATTCGCTCAATTCAGGAGGGGGGGGGGGGGGGATTCGATATGAATGGCATGAATTTGTTGCAAATTGAATAGGTCAAATGGGGTTATAGAAATCCTATATTAGTCTCTTCTCGGCCCCTTTCTCTCCCGGTCATTCAATCGGCTCTTCTATCTTCTACATATTTTTTCTTTTATCTTCAATCTTCCTTCTGGCTGATTAAAGTTGAGCAAATATGTTCAAGGTGAATTGAATCTGAATCGAATGTGGCTGGATGCCATTTAGTTGAGTTGTTGAGAACCAGAAAAAGGATTAAAAAGTATAATAATCACTTCACTGTTCATCTGTTCACCACTGTCATCGCTCTCCATCCAGTCCTCTGCACTGTCTAGCCTGTCTTTCATTGTCACATGGTCTTCATCCTTCATTACATTATGCTGTGTATTCCCCTGGCATCACATCACACATTGTGACATTGCATCATCTAGGAATGGACAACCAGCAATGGCAACAGCAGGACAAGTGAATGCTCATCTCTACGTTCAACCATTGGCACCTCTTCCAATCCCAAGAATGGGGCTCTGCAAAAATATCATTTGAATAAAACAGAGGTTGGACATGTGCATCAATGCTTTATTAATTCTCTGTGGGGCTTCTGATATAAGCTGAATGTCGTACTTGGCTTTCTCTTGTATATAGTGGAAGGCCACCACTCCATTCAGATAGGACATTTCTAAGCCCTGTTCTCAGGATTTGTAGGGGTCTCAACAGGTGGGCACCGCAGATCAGCAAGTTATCACTTATACCTTTAAAAGGTGGTAATCTCTAAAGATGGGAATAACTATATAAATCACAAGATAAAGTACATTTTTAAAAAACATTAACTTCTATTGTCCAGGCTAATGTAGTCATCTACAAAATTTGGGTAAAGCTAAATATTTAGTGATTGCTAATGCAGACTGACCAACAAAAAAAATATTGTTAGATGGGTCCTTCTTCTGCCATAGTAATGGGATTAAATCTGCAACATGATACACAAGATCCAAGATGATTTCAACTGAAAATTGCAGTTGTACAAATTTATTTAATCATTTAATTTACAAAAGACCAATTGACACAATAATAATACAGAAAGTAATTTACTGCTAAAGGTGGACATGCATTAGTTCAACATACTGTAAATTAAAGATGAGTCAGGAGAACCATTTACCATTTCTACTTCAGCACAAAGTACCCATATCTCGTATTGAATGCTGGCTGGTTCATTTTTGTTTTTGGCTACAAAATATATTGAAAATATTCAAGCAGTAAATGTCATTAGAAAGTCATTTTTTTAGAAAAAGAAAGTAAGATAAATATCAACTTTGACTTTACCGATAAAAACAATCCAAATAATAAATAAGTTTTTTTTTTTCTTTGCGGATGGATAGATATAGGGGTATAACTTGAGTGGATGTTTTTAAAGTTGCAGTCTTTGGCTTTTGGCCCATATGAGATGTAGATAGACAAACACAGAGATAGATAGACTAAATTTGCACGTTAAAGGGATAACCAGATATGAATATTACCGCAGCCTGTATGTAAATAACCAATTTAAAGGGTTAGAGGGCCAATGTTTCAATACATGGTTAGCTCACAGTCCACAGAGCTTCTCATGTATAACTTAAGATTTTTTTACGGCTGGCAGGCTGATGCAAGCTGTAGGTGTATAATAATATGATGAAAAGATGAAAAAGGCCCCAGAAGGGGTATGGTACACATTTCCTGTGTGAGTGATTGCTAGATGTGTGCATCTTTAATGTTCAAATTTAGTGTATCCATATCCCCTAAGTCCTTGACACATATTGGACACTATTGATCATGCCATTAAGAAGCACATAGGATCCAGTGACTGTATGCATCCAATATATTTGGTGCCGTGAGAAATCCTGATACCGCTAATCGTCCGGTCATCTTTTGGTCTAACTCACTGGTCCCCCTCTGCCACCCATAAAGATGGATACACATTAAACCTTATCTTAACCCGTCTCTGCTCTCTATCTAACCTCACTACCTCCCCTCTCTCATTATCTGACCACCATCTACTGACCTTTTCATTCCTGTCCTCCTCACTTGCCCCTCCTGTCCAGCACCTAGCACACCCCCGCAGAAACCTTGCACACCTTAACATGCACACTCTTTCTGACGCTATCCTACCCCTGTCCTCCAAATCTTGACTCCACGACACAAACAGTGCCACCACTTTCTACAGCGCCACTCTCACATCAGCTATTGATTCAGTTGCTCCTCTTGTGCATGGCAGAGCGAGACGAATCAATAGACAGCCCTGGCACAACAGCCTCACTAAAAATCTTCGGCAAGTGTCTAGGGCTGCAGAGCGGCGCTGGAAGAAAACACACTCCCAGGAAGACTTCACCACATTCAAAAATGCAATTCACACATTTCGCTTGGCCCTTACCTCTGCTAAACAGGATTACTTCAGAGCTCTCATATCCTCTTTAACACACAACCCCAAACAGCTATTTAATATTTTCACCTCCCTCCTTCGCCCACTACTTCCCCCTCCAACCTCCTTCATCGCCACAGAAAAATTTGCTACACATTTCAGAGAAAAGATCGACCAAACCAGACAAGTCTTTTCTGCTCAACCACCACAACCCCTTCATATAACAGACCACTGCCCCTCCCCCATGAACTTCCTCCCCACCATCACCGAAGGAGAGCTTGCACATCTTCTCTCAAAAGCACACCTCACTTGACCCCATCCCATCCCACCTCCTCCCCAACCTCACCACCATCCTTATTCCCGCCTTAACCCATCTCATCAACCTATCTTTAACAACTGGTACCTTCTCTTCTGCCTTTAAACATTCAACAGTCACACCCATCCTAAAGAAACCTTCCCTCGACCCAACCTCTACTATCAGCTATCGCCCCATATCACTACTCTCATTTGCCTCAAAACTCCTTGAACAGCACGTCCATGCTGAACTTTCCTCCCACCTCTCCTCTAACTCTCACTTTGACAACCTACAGTCTGGCTTCCGTCCACATCATTCCACTGAAACTGTCCTGACTAAAATCACAAATGACTTAATACCAAAGCTAACAACCACTTCTCTATACTCCTACTTCTAGACCTATCCTCAGCCTTTGACACTGTCGACCACTCCCTGCTACTACAGATCCTCTCTTCTCTTGGTGTCAGAGACCTCACCCTCTCTTGGATCGCTTCATACCTCTCCAACCATACTTTTAGTGTCTCCTACTCCCACACAACCTCTTCATCCCGCCATCTCTCTGTTGGCATCCCTCAAGGCTCTGTCCTGGGACCCTTACTCTTTTCCAGCTATACATTTGGCCTGGGACAACTCATAAAGTTCCATGGCTTCCAGTACCACCTATATGCCGATGACACTCAGATCTACCTCTCTGGTCCAGATGTCATTTCTCTGCTGTCCAGAATCCCAGAGTGCCTATTGGCTATATCTTCCTTCTTTTCCTCTCGCTTCCTAAAGGTCAATGTGGCCAAAACTGAACTTATCTTTCCTCCGTCTCACCTACACTCCCTACCTGATCTACCTATTACAATAAATAACATCACGCTCTCCCCAGCACCCAAAGTTCGGTGCCTCGGAGTGACCTTTGACTCTGCCTTGTCCTTCATACCACACATCCAATCCCTCACCACCTCCTGCCATCTTCAACTCAAAAATATTTCCAGAATCCGTCCTTTCCTCAATTCTCAATCTTCAAAAATGTTAGTGCATGCTCTCATAATCTCCCGCCTCGACTACTGCAACATCCTCCTCTGTGGTCTCCCTGCTTACATGCTTGCCCCTCTCCAGTCCATCCTTAATTCTGCTGCCCGAATAATCCACCTCTCTCCTCAATACCACCCCGCTTCTCCTGTCTGCAAATCCCTCCATTGGCTCCCAATCTTCCATCGTATCCAATTCCAACTACTAACACTGACCTACAAAGCCATCCATAACCTGTCTCCTCCGTATATCTCTGGACTAATCTCTTCGCTACACTCCAAAACGTAATCTTTGGTCCTCCCAATATCTCCTTCTCTCCTCCTCTCTCATTCGCTCCTCACACAACCGACTCCAAGACTTCTCTTGAGCATCCCCAGTCTCCTGGAACTCACTGCCTCAACACGCCAGACTATCTACTACACTTGCAAACTGCAAACGGAAATTGAAAACTCACCTGTTCAGAAATGCCTATAACCTTCAATGACCCCACTGCCCCACCACCTTGCAGAGCTGCCGCCCCACCACTGTGCGGAGCTGCCGCCCCACCACCATGCGGAGCTGCCGCCCCACCACCGTGCGGAGCTGCCGCCCAACCACCGTGCGGAGCTGCCGCCCAACCTACACCCCACCTACTGTCTCCTCCCCAAAATCCTTTAGAATGTAAGCCTGCAAGGACAGGGCCCTCTTCCCTCTGTACTAGTCTATTGAAACTTGTATATGTATTCTGTATATAACCCCCTTCTCATGTACAGTACCATGGAATCAATGGTGCTCTATAAATAAATAATAATAATACTAAAAAATAAATTAAGGCTGAGTTGGTCGAAACGTCATGACTTTAGTATGGACTAATTTCTTTTTGATTTATACACCAAAAAAAAAAAACTTTTTTGGACTGCAAGAATTTTGTCTTTTTCCATAATTGGGGTAGTGTGCTGGAGTTCTCTTACTTTTATTGATTTTTTTTTTCTCCAGAGCACCTGTAAGGTGAGGCAGGGTCTTACTCTACCAACATTTTTCCAAAAACACTCTTTAAATCCTGAAGGTTCTGTGGGATCCTTCTATGAACTCTGAGTCTTAGTTCCATCCATAAATTTTCTATTGGATTCAGGTCAGGTGATTGGCTGGGCTATTCTAGCACCTTTGCTTTCTTTCTCTGAAACCAATTAAGAGTTTCCTTGGCTTAAGGGGGCTTTACACACAGCGATATCGCTAGCGAGTGTACCCACCCCTGTCGTTTGTGCATCACGGGCAAATCGCTGCCCGTGGCGCACAATATCATTAGGAGCCATCACACGTACTTACCTGCCTAGCGACGTTGCTGTGGCCGGCGAACCGCCTCCTTTCTAAGGGGGCAGTTCATGCAGCATCACAGCGGCATCACTAAGCGGCCGCCCAATAAAAGCAGAGGGGCGGAGATGAGCAGCCGTAACATCCCGCACACCTCCTTCCTTCCTCATTGGCAACGGCTGCAGGTAAGCTGTAGTTCGTTGTTCCCGAGGTGTCACACATAGCGATGTGTGCTGAATCAGGAACGACAAACACCCTGCGTCCTCAACGATCAACAATTTTTTGAAAAGGAATGACGTGTCAACGATGGACGATTTGGTGAGTATTTTCCATCGTTAATGGTCACTCGTTGGTGTCACACGCAACGACGTCGCTATCGAAGCCGGATGTGCGTCACGGAATCCGTGACCCCGGCGATATATCGTTAGATATGTCGTTGCGTGTAACGGGGCCTTTAGTCTTCCTGGTAGATGGCAGCAGATTTTTACCTAGAATGTCTCAGTACATTTGTTCTTTCATCCTTTCTTCAATTATGTAAAATATTCTAATGCCATATGCTTAAAAATAGCCCACACCATGATGTTCCCACTTCCAAACTTCACTGTTGTTATGGTGTTTTAAGGGGTGATATGCAGTGGCTTTTGGCCTCCAAACGTGGCATGTATTATGGCAACCAAAGAGTTCAATTTTGGTCTCATCTGACCAGACTATATTCCCCAAGTATTTCACAGGCTTGTCTAAATGTTATTGAGAAAACTTTAAGCGTACTTGAACCTGCTTTTTGTTCAGCAATAGAGTCTTGCGTGGTGAGCGTCTACACAGACTATGGAATTGAAGTGCATTACTTATTATTATTTTTTGTTTAAACAATTGTACTTGTTATTTTCAAATCTTTATGTAGCTCTCCACAGGTGTTTTTTGGCTCCTGGACCAGTCTTCTCATAATTCTTGTCCTTCCTCTGTCTGAAATCTTTCAAGCAGCACTTAGTCGTAGACATTTTTGATGAAATTATGTTCTTTCCACCTCCAAATCATGGTACCAACAGTGCTCACTGGAACCTTCAGTAGTATAGAAAGTCTTCTATAACCAATTCCATCAGTATGTTTTGCAACAATAAGGTGGCAAAGGTCATTGATTTTACCTATCATGAAATGTTTCTTGTGTGGCACTTTGGTAATGAGACACCTTTTTACAGGTCATCAGTTAAACCAGCTATTATTTTTCACTAAATGGCAGGATTGCTATCTAATTACTGTTAGATTTCACTTGGTGTTGTGACTCTCCATGTCTTTTTGCACCTCTTCATGTGTTCAATACCTTTTACCTGTGTGATTTCTCATTATTACACATCACTAAATTTATGGACTTGAATGGTTTGATTTCTTGCCTGTATGGATTGGATAGGTTGTTACCGACACCTGGTAAAAATGTCATGTCAATAGCATCTTTTGAACTATATTTACTTAGAAAATTGGTGATGTGTTCAAGACATATTTTACTTCTGTATATGACAGCAATAAGTAACAAAATAACTGAAAAATCAAAAGAGTACTAGCAACCTAATTCTGTAATATATAGATGTATTCACCTTTACAGTGAGCAACCCAAGCACTAGTGATTTCCTGGTGTGGAACATGTTTAATGTGGTATGATAAGTAATTGCACTAAAGTATTTCCCAGAATCTAATAATATCATATGAACTGAAGAGCAGCATTACAAACCATTTCCTAATTAAATATAGAATTGCACAGACACCATCTTGTGCATCCCCTGGGCTATCATTTTTCTTTTTCAATTACAGATATGTGTGGTAGAGCTGACCTAATACAGAGAGGATTTCTGTACATTTAGGATTTCCTTGAGCTATTCTTTAACTTACTGACTTGGGAAATATTTCAGTAGTACAGGCATTGACAGTTACTGTCTGCAAGTTATGGTCTTATTTTGCTGAAGGTAGCCTCCTATTGTAACCTGAATGTTATCATTTCTTATTAATTGCATTCGTTCAGGACACAGATTGGCTTTAAAACAAAACTCTCAAAAATGGAGGACCCCTGAGTGAACAATATATTTTGTGCCATAGACAAATGCTAATTGTTGAGTCAATACTGGGAGCCTGTGCTATTGTCTCATTTCTAGCTGCAAACCCTCTATATATCAAATCACAAATTATGTGTATCACTCACCAGATTTCAGAAACTCTTTATTTACAAATTGCACGCTATGCAGTAAATCATGCAAAAGTAGCTCTGACCAAGTATTGAGTGCATTTACTGTGCATATTTTTCAATAGGCCAACATTTCTGAGTTTAAAATCATTTTTTAGTTCGTCTTATATAATAATCTAATTTCCTGACATAATTAATTTTGGGATTTCATTGGCTGAAAGCCATAATCATCAACATTAACAGAAATAAACACTTGAAATAGAGCACTCTGTGTGTAATGACTAAATAATATGTGTTTCCCTTTTTGTATTTAATTAC